>NC_134456.1:221576910-222201910 GCF_047948215.1 Lycorma delicatula | reverse complement strand
CGTACCTACAGGAATCGTTTAGATATTCAAACATACCCACCGGGTCGGTCTAGTGGTTAACGCGTCTCCCCAAATCAGCTGATGTGGAAGTCGAGAGTTCCAGCGTTCAAATCCTAATAAAGTCAGATATTTTTACACGGATTTGAATACTAGATCGCAGATACCGTTGTTGTTTGGCGGTCGAGTTTCAATTAACCACACATCCCAGGAACGGTCAAACCGAGACTGTACAAGAGTACACTTGATTTACACTCGTACATATCATCCTCATTCATCCTCTGAAGTATTATCTGAACGGTAATTACCGGAGGCTAAACAGAAAAAAGAAAGATACTCAAACATACTTAGAATATAGTAGAGTAGTAGAGTAAAAAGGATTTAGAAGAAACAATGAACGGCATAGATGAAGTCCTACGCAAGAACTATCGCATGAAAATAAACAAGAACAAAACAAAAGTAATGAAATGTAGTAGAAATAACAAAGATGGACCACTGAATGTGAAAATAGGAGGAAAAAAGATTATGGAGGTAGAAGAATTTTGTTATTTGGGAAGTAAAATTACTAAAGATGGACGAAGCAAGAGCGATATAAAATGCCGAATAGCACAAGCTAAACGAGCCTTCAGTAAGAAATATAATTTGTTTACATCAAACATGAATTTAAATGTCAGGAAAAGATTTTTGAAAGTGTATGTTTGGAGTGTCGCTTTATATGGAAGTGAAACTTGGACGATCGGAGTATCTGAGAAGAAAAGATTAGAAGCTTTTGAAATGCGTTGCTATAGGAGAATGTTAAAAATCAGACGGGTGGATAAAGTGACAAATGAAGAGGTATTGCGGCAAATAGATGAAGAAAGAAGCATTTGGAAAAATATAGTTAAAAGAAGAGACAGACTTATAGACCACATACTAAGGCATCCTGGAATAGTCGCTTTAATATTGGAAGGACAGGTAGAAGGGAAAAATTGTGTAGGCAGGCCACGTTTGGAGTATGTAAAACAAATTGTTGGGGATGTAGGATGTAGAGGGTATACTGAAATGAAACGACTAGCACTAGATAGGGAATCTTGGAGAGCTGCATCAAACCAGCCAAATGACTGAAGACAAAAAATTTATTTAAACATGACAGCTGTTTCTATACGCAGAACGTTCTTCAGATGTTAAGTACTGAATACAAAAGCAGCTTTAGTACTCGGTACTTCATTTTCCAATTTTTTTATACTTAGAATAATTGTACCGAGGTCAAAACTTGAAACCATTAGTAGGTACGGATATACAAATAAAACGGACCGGTAAAATAGCCACCACGATCTTCCGACCTCACGCCATCAGACTTTTTTCTATGGGGTTGAATAAAGTCAATGTTTATTTAAAACGGATTAACACGTAAGAGGAACTAAGGAATCGCATAATAGAAGCTGCAGAAACTATTAAGAATATTACTAACGTTATGAAACGTGCTAGAAAAGAATGGATTCGTCGAGCGAAAATCATTTATTGAACAAAATGGGGGGCCAGTTCGAGCAACATTGAAGGTAATTAATTAATACTGCCCTCGCTAATTTTTATTATCATTATTCCGTTGTTTTCAAAGTTAAAATACATTTTAATATAAAAAGCTGTTTCCAACCTACCGACAAAATTTACTATTTCATGCTGTTAAACTTTTTTTTCGCAATTCAGTCTGTTTTGTTTTTTAATAAAGTTAAAATTCAATATCCTGTATTCAATTTTTTCTTAAATAATTTACACGAATCATTTCAGAATTAAATTTTCTACATTTTTAATTGAAATAACTACAAGTTAATTAACCGTTTAACAAAGTTTTCTTACGTTAAACCCAAAAAGGTGTTATTTTTTACCCCCGATTTTTGTGTTTTACATCAGATATCTTTAAAACTAACGGATGTACAGTTCTGGTACCCATTTTTTTAATATTTTCAGGTCAAAAACCGTAAGGAACAACTAAATTCGTCGCTTAATTTACCTTCCCGGAATTTCAGGAAGTCTTGATTTCCCTGGAGAAACCGATATCCGGACGAAATATTTTGCCAGCCGTAACTCGATAACAAAGCGTTTTTGGGCCTATGTTTATATGTATTTGTTTTTCTACTTTTAGCTATAGAATCAGCTCCCACGTGATTGCCGTATAGTTTTGAATCGCTGTGTATTATTTTTCTATTTACGTAGTTGTGCGTTTGAATTATATATGCATTATTCAGAGAATGTACGTATATTAAGAAATACAAATTTTTATTTATTTGAAGAATGCGTGAATTCTACTTCTTTCACGGTATCGTATGTATTTTTACAGAATAAAAATAGAAATTAAATTTTAAAATGTATAGGAAAAAAATGAACATTGGTAAATGTAAGAGAAATGAACATTGGTAAAATAGACGGAGCATACAGGAAAGTTAAGGAAAATTTTGGGGTACATAAATTAAAATCTAATAATGTGTTAAACAAAGATGGTACACCTATATATAATACGAAAGGTAAAGTCGATAGATGGGTGGAATATATTGAAGAGTTATACGGAGGAAATGAATTAGAAAATGGTTTTATAGAGGAAGAAGAGGAAGTTGAGGAGGATGAAATGGGAGAAACAATACTGAGATCTGAATTTAAGAGAGCATTAAAAGATTTAAATGGCAGAAAGGTTCCTGGAATAGACGGAATACCTGTAGAATTACTGCGCAGTGCAGGGGAGGAGGCGATTGATAGATTATACAAACTGGTGTGTAATATTTATGAAAAAGGGGAATTTCCGTCAGACTTCAAAAAAAGTGTTATAGTAATGATACCAAAGAAATCAGGGGCAGATAAATGTGAAGAATACAGAACAATTAGTTTAACTAGTCATGCATCAAAAATCTTAACTAGAATTCTATACAGAAGAATTGAGAGGAGAGTGGAGGAAGTGTTAGGAGAAGACCAATTTGGTTTCAGGAAAAGTATAGGGACAAGGGAAGCAATTTTAGGCCTCAGATTAATAGTAGAAGGAAGATTAAAGAAAAACAAACCAACATACTTGGCGTTTATAGACCTAGAAAAAGCATTCGATAACGTAGACTGGAATAAAATGTTCAGCATTTTAAAAAAATTAGGGTTCAAATACAGAGATAGAAGAACAATTGCTAACATGTACAGGAACCAAACAGCAACAGTAGCAATTGAAGAACATAAGAAAGAAGCCATAATAAGAAAGGGAGTCCGACAAGGATGTTCTCTATCTCCGTTACTTTTTAATCTTTACATGGAACTAGCAGTTAATGATGTTAAAGAACAATTTAGATTCGGAGTAACAGTACAAGGTGAAAAGATAAAGATGCTACGATTTGCTGATGATATAGTAATTCTAGCCGAGAATAAAAAGGATTTAGAAGAAACAATGAACGGCATAGATGAAGTCCTACGCAAGAACTATCGCATGAAAATAAACAAGAACAAAACAAAAGTAATGAAATGTAGTAGAAATAACAAAGATGGACCACTGAATGTGAAAATAGGAGGAGAAAAGATTATGGAGGTAGAAGAATTTTGTTATTTGGGAAGTAGAATTACTAAAGATGGACGAAGCAGGAGCGATATAAAATGCCGAATAGCACAAGCTAAACGAGCCTTCAGTAAGAAATATAAGTTGTTTACATCAAAAATTAATTTAAATGTCAGGAAAAGATTTTTGAAAGTGTATGTTTGGAGTGTCGCTTTATATGGAAGTGAAACTTGGACAATCGGAGTATCTGAGAAGAAAAGGTTAGAAGCTTTTGAAATGTGGTGCTATAGGAGAATGTTAAAAATCAGATGGGTGGATAAAGTGACAAATGAGGAGGTATTGCGGCAAATAGATGAAGAAAGAAGCATTTGGAAAAATATAGTTAAAAGAAGAGAGAGACTTATAGGCCACATACTAAGGCATCCTGGAATAGTCGCTTTAATTTTGGAAGGACAGGTAGAAGGGAAAAATTGTGTAGGCAGGCCACGTTTGGAATATGTAAAACAAATTGTTAGGGATGTAGGATGTAGAGGGTATACTGAAATGAAACGACTAGCACTGGATAGGGAATCTTGGAGAGCTGCATCAAACCAGTCAAATGACTGAAGACAAAAAAAAAAAAAAAAGGAAAAAAATTAATTGAAACGGTGCTATTTATACATTATAAAAATCATTACATATAGTAATATAAAGCGATGATGCAATAGTTATAATAATTAATGCGATGATTAGCGTAACGTAATAACGTATTACATGTAATGCAATAATTTTAATTTAAAACACAATTATTACTCTGTTTTTTAATTAAAAATGATGATCCGTTTCGTTAGCAACTAATATTTACTTTTATTTGATATTTTCTAAATACGTTATGTGTATACCTCATATTAATATAATAAATTTATTATTTGCCGTTTAAGAAATTTAAATGAAAAATTATGAAGTCTTTTAATACCCCATTTGTTTAACTAGTTTACATAAATTATTTTAATGCGACCAAGGTTGCCAAGTTTTGGATGCGATGCCTATTTTTCGCTTATGCAACAGGAAATCGATACTTAATTTCGTTTAAAGTAATTGAACATGAAATTGAAATCCATATCTACCGTTATCATAACTCCACGTTTTACCTTTGTTAGAATATTTCTCAGAATGTACGTTCACCCCGAATTTCAAATAAATAGCTTTAACACGAAGCAACCGGAAAGTTATAAAATGCTTATTATTACTTAACTTTTTTTAATTAAATTAATCTGTTAATGTGTATCTATATTTTGATTTTTCGAAACAATTACTAAATATGAACCAATTTTATGAAATTTTTGCATGTTATGTTGTTTTTGTTGCTCATTCACAAAAAAATAAAAATAAAAAAAAACAGTAAAAGTATAGTATAAAATATATAGCAAAAAGAAATAAATAAAATTATTTCATAATTTCACACGACTATTTACTAATAGATAAAGCAACATCTTATTTAAAAAAATAATTGTATTAAATTACACTTACGTATATGTATATGTATATATATATATATATATACGAAATATTGGGGAAGTAGGAAAATTAAGTTTCTCTACAGCTGTTGCCGATGTATTATAAATATTAAGTTAGTTCTAAGATGACACGTAGTTTAAGCATTGCTACATTACTAAATGTAGCAATTAAATTCCGGCAATCGAAAATTTTTCCCCTGCCTCCGTGGCGCGAGTGGTAGCGTCTCGGCCTTTCATCCAGAGGTCCCGGATTCGAATACCGGTTAGGCACGGCATTTTCGCACACGCTACAAATCATTCATCTCATTCTCTGAAGCAATACCTAACAGCGGTCCCGGAGGTTAAATAAACAAAACAAAACGAAAACAAATTCATTACGTAAGATACAAAGATTTAGAAGTGGAATTCGACATTTCACACGGTACGATCTGAGATGACATTGTTCTGTATCATTTAGGGTACAAAAAGCAGGTACCGCGGAATCTCACGGTAAAAAGCGGAAGGATCAATATATTGTCAAAAACTGTAATAAACTCTTACAGATAATATTTAATTATATATTGAATATAATATTTAATTATATATTTCAATATATTTAATTATATATTGAAAATTAACGAATACGTTGTTAATATAACGATAAAGAATTTAGTTTTGAATAAAATTCGGTGAGAGATGTTCATTAGCTAGGTAAAGTTAGGAAAGGCTTTAAAAAAATAACGTATGAATTATTTATACGGTTAACAAAGTGTGTGAATCAGGTTTTTCTGTTGCTCGGTGGCTAAAGGTAGGGTGGATGGATTTGGATAGTTAAGAGAGAGAGGATCATAGTCTTATAAAAATCTTTTTTTTTAGACAATCTCTGTAGCCGAGTAGCTAGCGTTTCGGTATTTTGGTACCGAGTTCGAATCACGGTCAGACATGGCATCTTTTCATACGCTACCAATTTCCATCAGGCTAATGACTACAGTTGTTAATGCCCTCTCTTTTGTAAAAAAATAAAAGAAACAAAGCCGATCTCCGTATCGGATCGGTAGCGTTTCGGCTTTTCATCCCCCGAGTTCGAATCCCGGTCGGACATTTCATTTTTTATACGTTACAAATTTCCATTAGGAAAAAATGACCGTAGCAGTTGATCTCATAAAAGAAAAAAACAATAATAATTTTATTTAAAAAAATATTCTATTTTATTTCTGTCTCGTACAATAATTTTCACATATCTATATTCTGGTAGCATCTCCCTCGAAAGGTAGAATTAACTTGTGCGAGACAGTTCTATATACCATCTCCAAAAAAAATGTAAGTTATGTATTTCGTATCTTATTTTTACTTCCTTGTACGAAGTAAAGGAAGTATTGCGATCGCGAAAATTCTCGGTTTTCAGATTTCAACGGAAATATCCATTTTGGCCGTCCCTGAATCCATTCTGATTAGTTTCGGCGTGACGTCTGTACAAACATATTTATCTCGCATAATTCAAAAACTATTAGCTACGATTTAGGACTGTCGTAACATCTAGTTGTGCACCTCCCTTTTTGATTGCAATCGACTGAACCACAAGTGTAAAAAAAAGCTCAAATTTCAAAAATGCGGAATCGAAAAGAAGTTTATATAATCCCGATAATTATATCTGCGGTGAGAATATCATCTACTTTGCACTACAGTCTTGAAAAACTTAAGATCCAGCGGAAGACCCACGCGCTAATGCAAAGGAGAGTGATAATTGACACCTGCCATGTTGCCCGGAAAGCACTCAGTCAAAAATAGTAAACCTAATCTCGTCGGTATAAAATACTCCGAGTTTAGAGAATATCACCGGCAAAAGTCTGTGAAAGTGTGAAATAATAATACGCATTTTAAACGCTACAGTATTAAAGTATCAATCTTAAGAAAATAATAAATCAAATTATATGTTAGACAATTAATAAGAACAATGCTTTTAGAAAATATCAATAAATAATTAGAACTAACAAATTGCTAATGAAATATATTTATAAAAAATGAATATCGGTATAATTATCATGAAAAGATGAACTAATTTTGTTAGCTTCATGTACACAAATTTAATTTACCAAACTGCTAGTTTATTGCTGAACTTTCAACCAAATTGAATTTAAACTTTCTTTTAGAAAATTATTATTTGATAATACGTACTAAATAAAGTATTAGTCGATATTAAATATTATGCTTTATCGGGAAATAAATGAATCTTTAAACTGTTTGTCGTTTTAAAATTGCGGGGGAAAGTTCAAATATTTAATTATGCTATTTATAAGTTGTTATTCTACCTATTCTACCGTTGGAACTCCAACGCTACTCCAAGTAGAACAGCGGATAGGATAGTATATTGCAAGTGTAATAGATAAAAAGAAGCCGGTCGTCGTTCCAGCAGTCCATTCCTACTTAGCACCGCAACGGAGCTTTCTAAACTTTGACGTATAATGCAAATAAATAGGTTACAGAAAATTTTAACCTTAAAACAAATTTATTAAGTGAAAATGATAGGTTGATAGTTTTATTCGTTTTTAAATGTAATTATAAAAAGGAAGTAACGACAAGGATGTATTAACGTATAATATTATGTAATTATTTCAAGTAAAACTTCATTCTTAAAATGACCAGCGGAAATTGATACTTGTTTCACTGCAATATGCTTCTTAAAGTAAGTGTAAGATAAGCAAGGTAACTCGAATTATTTACTCTATTAATAATAATCTTAAGAATTATAACTAACACAAACGTATAATTTTTTTTAAATATTAATTTTATTCTTTAAAACGGGAAATATTATTTTAGTAGTTTTTAAAATAATAATTATATTATTGACTTCTGATTAACCGGTCTTATCGGTTACGTATATTCACACGTATAACATTACGTAACATTATTTTTAAACTGTTCATAACAGTTATCGACTGAATAATTAGTACTATTTTTAGAACACAGTTAGTATCGATTAAACCTAGACCTGTTTAGTTTAAGAAAAATAATAATTTATAAAGATTATATAAAAATTAAAACACAATAACAATAATGGAGATATAACTAACGAGTAAGATATTCAGTAATTTTCATTAATTTCGATCGTTTAATCAACGTAAATTTAATATTGTAATGATGTTCTAATTTCAGAAGATCAGGTAAATAGGAATTTGTCATACCGGTAATAATTACTAAGAAAAAGGCGGGCCTATGGACCGCCGGGAAATTGTTATAAAATTTATGTTTCATTACACACGACTTTGTTAAATGTTTTTGTCGATTGTAACTAAATAACATTCATAACTTTAGCGTACTAACAACAAAAACTTTTACATCGAAAAGTTTAAAAATCCTGAACATTTTAGCTGTTTCTTGAGTTCTGATTTTTTAACGCAACCTAACCCCGATTTTATCCTTTGTTATTCCCAAAAAATCAGTATACTTTTAGATAAATCGTTCGTATCAAGAAATATAAATCATCTGAACGAATGATTCGTTCGTGCACTGCGCGCAGCCGCCAGGCGCACCACCATTCGTCCGCTCTGCGCCAATAGCAGCTAAAATAAAAATGTGAGCATATACAACGAATAAATAAACACACCACACACCACACACCATCCTTTATGGGAATGATATGCAACATGTGATTATAATTACTTAATTTTTTCATATTTAAAATTACGTTAAATAATATAAGTTATTAGTACATATAAATGTTGATTGTCAAGTAAGTAAATCTAAAAAATTCTGATGTAGATACCACATGACTTCCTTGTACGCCTATTAAACTACATATCTTTTTTATGTATTTATAATTTTTATTACATTTTTTTCATTTTTTTGTTATTATTGAATTATTATTTATTATAGTTTTTTTCTTTACAATCAGAGTTTATTATTAATAAATCAATATATTTAAATTAAGAAAAAAAAGTTAAAAAAAAACGAATAGAAGTCGGATTCTCGCCAATGTGCCGTCCCCTTGTAAGATCCAAATATTTCATTAATTAAAATTTTATTGGGCTATAACTCTGGAACCGATGAAAATAATTACCACATATGCATGATATATCGTTGAAAAGCTGTCGATGAGAGCTTATTAACAGTTAAGAAAACGCCCAAAATCCAAAAAATTTGAATTTTGGGCTTTTTTGGACAGTTTTGGTTCAGTCAATTGCAATCAAAAGGGGAGGTGACTGTTATAACAACTAGATGTTACAACAGTCCTAAATCCAAAATTTCAGCATCCTACGGCTAATCGTTTTTGAGTTACGTGAGATACATACGTACATACAGACGTCACGGCGAAACTAGTCAAAATGGATTCAGGGATGGTCAAAATGGATATTTCCGTTGAAATCTGAAAACTGAAATTGAACGCGATGACAATACTTCCTTTACTTCGTACAAGGAAGTAAAAACTTACCGCTTTAAACTTAAATAATGACAAAAATAGCCTAGTTATTAGATAGTAAAATATTCCTATGTTAATTTAAGTCTTTGGTAATAACTAATAATAAATTTGACTGTCTTTTTTTAACAGTTTTTAATAATATGTTTAAAAATAAAAATGTTTATTGATTTACTACTGGACGTAACTTTTGACTGCAAACGCTTAAGTTTTACAATAAATAATTATTGTAGGTTATTGGTTACTGTCATACTAAAAATAACTTAATCGGTTGACTTTATAAAATAACAATGATTTAGGTACGATTAATTATTCAACGAAGTAATATTTTAATTTGATTTATTAGCGCTTAGTTTGTCGTTTGCGTATAAATTTGCGATGCGATAACAGAAAGTTGCATTTTTATGAAATATTACAGTAATGTACCTGCTCTTTTGATGAGATGACGCGTATATAAAATTTCTCAATTTAAAATAGAAGCTACTACTTTCTTCACACAGGGGCGATGATGTGTGATTTGGTGGATTGAGGGGAATGGTAAAAAGAAAGTTGTCGGTTCCGTTGTCAAGCTATCACTGCTAAGAGACTAAACAAGTGGTCTCCCCTCCGTTTCTGAAGCAACTGGTCCAAACATCACCCACTGTTTCCGGTCTGTTTCTTGTTTGATATAATACCTTGCGGCCACGCATTAGATACTGAAAATTTTCATGCTTTTCTCCATCTTTATGTCTAACCTATGTACCTGAGGTCGTTCTCTTATTACTGTATAGCACTGTCCCTTTCTCAGTAAACTATTAAACACGTTATTTTACGATGGAAGCTTATTTATAAAAAGTAATAAAAAAAAATGTTTTCATGTGTTTGCGTCATACGTACATTATATATATATATATATATATAAAACAACGGGGAAATACTTTTCGACAGTTATCCGTCAGTAAAATCTGAGATAGCTTTGAAAACAGAGGTCACGATATTGCTAACACACTATCAACTTTATATATCGATTTACTTGACACAGGCAAACTTTATACAATATATTCGGCTATCAATAATTCTATCTCGTATTCTAATTTTCACTTTATTAATTGAATTTTGTTGTTAAGCTGAATTTGTTAAATTTAATGAAAAATGAGCGAGTCTACTTTTCACAGAACTACTGTTAGTAACATAATGCACCAAACATTGTATTATTTCGTAAACATTGCAGACAATCAGGCAAAATGATATGAAAGAAGATATAAAAGGACATTATTTTAAAATCTACTTTTAATATAAGATGAACAATTTATCAGACCGTATCGATGAAGAGGGAGAGGGAAAAAATCGCGTATGAATTTTGTAAATTATAATAACTACTGCAGCTGTCATTTTTATTATTTTTTTAAAAATCAACCATTCAACTGGTTTTCTATTCTATCTTTTAATAATATACTACCTTCTGCTTGACCTCAACATATTTTCTATACTTATACATCCTATATCCTATATATAAAGCCAGGTGATACTGCAAGATATCAGATAGATTATATCGTTGTTAAGCAAAAATTTAGAAATCAACTCGTCGACTGCAAAACTTACCCTGTAGCAGATATTGATAGCGACCATAATTTAGTTAAATGTATATTGGGGTTCAAAAACCTGAAGAAAAGGTGTCAGATGAATCGGTGGAATTTAGAGAAGCTTGAGGAAGAGGAGGTAAAGAAGATTTTTGAGGAGGACATTGCAAGAGGTCTGAGTAAAAAAGATAAGGTAGAAAATGTAGAAGAAGAATGGGAGAATGTTAAAAAGGAAATAAATAAATCAGAAGAAGCGAACTTAGGCGGAACAAAGAGAACCGGTAGAAAACCTTGGATTTCAGACGATATATTGCAGCTGATGGATGAACGTAGAAAATATAAGAATCCTAGTGATGAAAAAAGTAGAAGAAACTATCGGCAATTAAGAAATACTATAAACAGCAAGTGCAAACTAGCAAAAGAAGAGTGGATTAAAGAAAAGTGTTCAGAAGTGGAAAGAGAAATGAACATTGGTAAAATAGACTGAGCATACAGGAAAGTTAAGGAAAATTTTGGGGTACATAAATTAAAATTTAATAATGTATTAAACAAAGATGGTACACCGATATATAATACGAAAGCCAAAGTCGAAGGTGGGTAGAATATATTGAAGAGTTATACGGAAGAAATGAATTAGAAAATGGGGTTATAGAGGAAGTCGAAGAGGGTGAAAAGCAGGATTCAATACTGAGATCTGATTTTAAGAGAGCATTAAAAGATTTGAATGGTAGAAAGGCTCCTGGAATAGACGGAATACCTATAGAAATACTGCGCAGTTCAGGTGAGGAAGCGATTGATAGATTATACAAACTGGTGTGAATTATTTATGTAAAAGAAGAAGTTCGGTCAGACTACAAAAAGAATGTTACAATCACGATACCAAAGAAAGCAGGGGCATATAAATATGAAGAATACAGAATAATTAGCTTAACTAGCCGTGCATCAAAAATCTTAACTAGAATTCTGCACAGAAGAATTGAAAGGTGAGTGAAAGAAGTATTAGTAGAAGACCAATTTGGTTTCAGGAAAAGTATAGGGACGACGGAAGCAATTTTACGGCTGATTTATAGTAGAAGGAAGATTAAAGAAAAACAAACCAACATACTTGGCATTTATAGACCTAGAAGAGGCATTCAATAACGTAAACTGGAGTAAAATTTTCAGCATTTAAAAAAAATTTTGGTTCAAATACAGAGATAGAAGAATGATTGCTAACTTTTACAGGAACCAAACAGCAACAATAATGATTGAAGAACATAAGAAAGAAGCCGTAATAAGAAAGGGAGTCCGACAAGGATGTTCCATATCCTCGTTATATTTTTTCTTTACATAGAACTAGCAGTTAATAATGTTAAAGAACAATTTAGATCCAGAGTAACAGTACAAGGTGAAGAGATAAAGAAGCTACGACTTTTTGATGATATAGTAATTCTAGCCGAGAGTAAAAAAGATTTAGAAGGATCAATGAATAGCATGGATGAAGTCCTACGCAAGAACTACCTTGTGAAAATAAACAAGAACATAGCTAAAGTAATGAATAGTAATAGAAATAACGAAGATAGACCACTGAATGTAAAAATAGGAGAGAAAAGATTATGGCGGTAGAAGAATTTTGTTATTTGGGAAGTAGAATTACTAAAGATGGACGAAATACGAGCGATATAAAATGCCGAATAGCACAGGCGAAACGAACCTTCAGTCAGAAATATAATTTGTTTACATCAAAAATTAATTTAAATGTCAGGAAAAAATTTTTGAAAGTATATGTTTCGAGCGTAGCTTTATATGGAAGGAAAACTTGGACGATCGGAGATTCTGAGAAGAAATGATTAGAAGCTTTTGAAATGCGGTGCTATAGGAGAATGTTAAAAATCAGTTGGGTGGATAAAGTGACAAATGAAGAGGTGTTGCGGCAAATAAATGAAGAAAGAACCATTTGGAAAAATACAGTTAGAAGAAGAGACAGACTTGTAGGCCTGGAATTAAGGCATCCTGGAATAGTCGCTTTAATATTGGAAGGACATGTAGAAGGAAAATATTGTACAGACAGGCAACGTTTGGAGTGTAAAACAAATTGTTAGGGATGTAGGATGTAGAGGGTATACCGAAATGAACCGACTAGCACTAGATTGGGAATCTTTGAGAGCTGCATCAAACCAGTCAAATGGCTGAAGACAAAAAAAAAATCCTATATCACGGATACAAAAATAAGAAATTAGTATATGTATGGATTAATGGTGTTTAACAGAATTCAATTTGATTTTCTCGATTCAGTCAGTTATATCAGTCTTATTCTTAATTCGTAATTAATCAAATAAAAAAAAAACTGAAATATATTGTAATATTAAATAATTAATTTTATAGACATTTTACTGCCGGCTCAAAAGGAGACAAAGTAGGAGTTCAGTAAAATCTAATTACATAATCTGGATACGTTGTTTAAAAATTGAATGTTATAAAGCACGTTTTTTAAATCATAAATTGTTCGTTGCAATCTATTTAACTAGTGAAGAAAAAACAACCCCCGATCATGACCCAGTGAGATGAAGAAGATGTGTACGACATTTTAATTAGGTGTAGTCTTTTATAGAACTCAGGCCGACTATTCCTGAGAAGTACGGTTAATTATATCCCGACCATCAAAGTACACCGGTGTCCAGCGTCTAGTATTTAAACCCGAATAAAAGTAACTAACTTTTATTAGGATGTGAATCGCAGAACCTTCAACTTCAAAAATCAACTCTTATATAAGGGATTTACGACGACGAGTTTACCAGTACATCGGCTCGGTGGAAGCGTTGTATGTAAGAAAAAAGAAGTTTTAATGTAAAATCTTTTTTCGTGACATCATTTTAGCTGATTTTCTGCAGTTTGAATCGTCACATTAGCTATAAATGATCCGATTGAAAATGAATTTAGAGTGACAAACAATAAAGAAAAAATATTTTAAATATGGCCATGGAAGCGTCTTAATGAAAGCAGACAACCACTGGCACCCGCAGCAGCGTACGAACTTAGGAGTCGATCCAACCCGAAGACCAGCTAGGTATCAAAGTAGAAGAAAATGTGAATTAACAGAGTGAATAAGCGTTCAGTTGTTACCAGCGGTGGAACTTAGATACCAGACTTTTCTTCAAACTTATCCAAGAAAGATAGCAGCTGTTATCTTGAAACGGAAAAGTTTATTTAAAATTGTTTTACATACGTCACTCCATCTAATAAGATGGAAATTTACTATAAAATTTCATAAAATTTGGCCATAACAGCGGCACAAACAAATAAAAGATCTAATTAATACAAGACCTCGCTTTGTTCGATCAATAAGTAAATTCCGTTAAAAAGATTTAGGTTTCCGTTCAAAATATTTTTATTTTGAAGTTAAGGAGGATTTCTTTCAACACACCTTTCCTTCAAACTCAAAATGTTTAAAGATGAAGTTGTTATCGATGGAAACCCAAAACTATTTTGCCTGTATAATTAATTTTTCAGATTGTGCGAGATGTCAGCTATACGTGCAGAACAATTCATATAGTCGTGTCTGAAAAAACAGCACCGAACAGAATTTTTTGTGTAAATATTTGATACTCTATTTCATTATGTTCAATTCATTTCAACTTGACTGAAAACATATCCTTTTACTCGGCAGAAGAAGATATAGTTAATTCTATATACGCATATTTAAATGAAATCAATTAAAGATAAATCGATTTACGAATGAATTGAGCTTTTTAAAGTCATAAATAAAAAGCGTAACTTTTAAAGATTATATATTTTAATAACGATAATTATAATTAAAATCAAACGTACTTTAATTTTATTTTAAAATTAATTAAAATTTTAATTAAATGTTTCATTTTGTATGTTTAAATTAGGAAAGAAAATGCTTTTTGAAGTATACGCATCTTTAAATGAATTTCAAAAAACTGTTTTTTTTTTAAGATTAGCATATATATTTGCTAAAAAAATTGCTCTATAACAAAATTAGAAATATAATTTTTATTTTATCTATATTAAGAGACGATAAAATAATTAAATAATCGCATAAAAAAGCTTGTTGCAAACCACAATAAGTTTGTCCTTGAAGCTTTTCACAGAGACAACACATTTTCGCCGAACGGGTAAGCATTCGCTCAGTTGCTTCTTCGCTGTATAGTTTGTGTGTCTGTGTGAGCGCATAATATTAGTTTTGTGAAAATATCGTGTTGTGTCTTGTTTTCGAAAATTATCGGCGTCGTTACAATTTTTTTAATTTTTTACATTTTCTGTTAACGGATTCTGTTTTTTTAGGTTACGATAAATTTAACGTAGAGTTCTATAATAATTCCAATTTATCATGGAAGGTGTACGTAGTGGGGTATACAAGAAAAAATTGGGGGTGAAGGCCCCAATTATTACTTACTTATACGTAGCCAGACGAGAGAAGACTAACCCACCGGGTTGGTCTAGTGGTTAACGCGTCTTCCCAAATCAGCTGATTTGGAAGTCGAGAGTTACAGCGTTCAAGTCCTAGTAAAGCCAGATATTTTTACATGGATTTGAATACTAGATCGTGGATACCGGTGTTCTTTGGTGGTTGGGTTTCAATTAACCACACATCTCAGGTACGGTCGAACTGAGAATGTACAAGACTGCACTTCATTTACACTCATACATATCATCCTCATTCATCCTCTGAAGAATTATCTAAACGGTAGTTACTGGAGGCTAAACAGGAAAAAGAAAGAAAAAGACGAGAGAAGACTACCCACCGGGTTGGTCTAGCGGTGAACGCGTCTTGCCAAATCAGCTGATTTGGAAGTCTAGAGTTCCAGCGTTCAAGTCCTAGTATAGCCAGTTATTTTTACACGGATTTCAATACTAGATCGTGGATACCGGTGTTCTTTGGCGGTTGGGTTTCAATAACCACACATCTCAGGAACGGTCGAACTGAGAATGTACAAGACTACACTTCATTTACACTCATACATATCATCCTCATTCATCCTCTGAAGAATTATCTAAACGGTAGTTACTGGAGGCTAAACAGGAAAAAGAAAGAAAAAGACGAGAGAAGACTACCCACCGGGTTGGTCTAGCGGTGAACGCGTCTTGCCAAATCAGCTGATTTGCAAGTCGAGAGTTCCAGCGTTCAAGTCCTAGTAAACCCAGTTATTTTTACACGGATTTCAATACTAGATCGTGGATACCGGTGTTCTTTGACGGTTGGGTTTCAATTAACCACACATCTCAGGAACGGTCGAACTGAGAATGTACAAGACTACACTTCATTTAAACTTATACATATCATCCTCATTCATCCTCTGAAGAATTATCTATACGGTAGTTACCGGAGGCTAAACAGGAAAAAGAAAAAAGACGAGAGAAGCCACCCACCGGGTCGGTCTAGTGGTGAATGCATCTTTGCAAATCAGCTGAATTCGAAGTCAAGAGTTCCAACGTTCAAATCCTAGTAAAGGCAAGTTACTTTTATATGGATTTGAAAACTAGATCGTGGATACCGGTATTCTTTGGTGTTGTGTTTCAATTAACCACACATCTCAGGAACGGTCGACCTGAGATTGTACAAGATTAACTTTATTTACACTCGTACAATCATCTTCTAATAGCTGAGGGTAATTCTCGGAGGCTAAACAGGAAAAAAAAAGAAAGAGTGTTTAATGTTTTTAACTATACGACAAAGGAGGCCCAAGTTGGACGATTCTTCTTAAACAAGTTCAGAAACGTGTCGCTCAAGCTATATGAATTTACTCAGTAGTGTTCAAAACATTTTAAACGAATCAAAAACTAATCCCTAGTGCTAAAGCTTTTAGCACTTCTAAAGACTGAAAGAGTGCTAAAGTCTTTAGCGCTTCTAAAAAAATTCGTAACAATGAAAAAAGTAAAACGTCCGTAAATAACTTTGATAAAAGTGTCATTCATGAAACTATTTATAATTTTCCGTCGATAAAGATGAATGTTTTACTCTTCGATCGCTGCTACCGTTCGTAAAAGAGAAAATCAATTTTCAAGGAAGTCTTTGGTTTTTATGGCACATTAGCAAAGGCACGGGGTTCAAATGGGAAAAAATATATAAATAATAGAGCATTTTAGTAGAGAAACTAGAAAATCGGCCACGTTTCTTCGGAGCTATTAAAACTGTAACCAAAACAAACCTATAATTTACACGTACGAATCTTATGACCGGTATTTACATGCCAGTCATAACAAATTGTGGAGTGACGGGTGTGACCGCAACCTTGATACTCCGATTTCTAAAGGCAACCGTG
This sequence comes from Lycorma delicatula, assembly GCF_047948215.1. Lineage (NCBI taxonomy): Eukaryota > Metazoa > Arthropoda > Insecta > Hemiptera > Fulgoridae > Lycorma > Lycorma delicatula. The sequence continues at coordinate 222,184,697 of NC_134456.1, read as the reverse complement.
CTTGCATTGTTCATGCCGGTTCCAAAAATTGTTTTCTTAAGAACGCGGTTCTAATATTTAAATCTGGTACCAAAACAGGAGATTACCACGACGAGTTCAGATCATGTTCGTAGGTAGTATAGTAATTCCCGCACTACTTCAATTCCTTTGTTCTTTTTTCCTTCTCTTTTGTCAATCACTTACCCTACAAGTTTACGGCTGTTTGCAACAAGCTGTACTTTATTTGCTGTCATATCACTAATATCAATTATAATATTTCTGTCAACAATCGTTAACGTAACAGAATAGAATTTTCCCACTTCATACAAGCCATATGTTGATATTGTTAATTCTTGCACTTCGAATATATCGTTGTAGTGTCGAGCAAATGACTCATAATCCTCGTATTTAGATAAGAATCCAAGTAGTTACAAAGCGGGTTGTGTTACCTTGAAAGCATTACAAACAGTTTTGTTATTCAGTTTCGTAGCCTTAAAATAATAAATTTTATTGTGCATTTAATTCTTTACTTATTGTTTTATTTTAATAAATTTTACGTCTTATTTTCAAATAATTATAATATTATTGTTTTTTCGATTGAATTACTTGGAATTCGTATAAACATTTTTTTTTTATTGCGTCGCCTTTTGCGAGAAGCTATAATTATATAATTTGATAAGCTCTGCGGCTTTATTATTCCATTACGTCAATATTTAAATAAACTATTGTTTATTTTCATTTTTTTTCATATAAGTTTATATCGTTTATGTGGGATTTAAATCACGATAAAAATATGTAAATTTCGAGACCTCAATCCCACGGTTTTTCATCGATATACTTTTATTTATATATAAATAAAATAAATTAAAATTCAACCTTACCGATACTTCGTCTTTGTTTTTCGAGTACTTTCGGTCGTTCGATCTTCATCAGGAAAAGTTTTATTTCGATTTAAAACTATTAAAATTAACATAAGTAGATCGATAAGTTATAAAATATTAAAATCATAACAACCGGTCGTTACAGTGTAAATATAATTACGTCCGTTATGTAGGAAAGTCGCACTTGTTATGGACGTTAACGGTTAGAACGATAAACAACCCTACCGGGTTGGTCTAGCGGTGAACGCATCTTCCCAAATTAGCCGACTTGAAAGTCGAGAGTACCAGCGTTCAAGTTCTAGTAAAATAGGTTATTTTTACACGGATTTGAATAATAGATCGTGGATACCGGCGTTCTTTGGCGGTCGGGTTTCAATTAACCACACATCTCAGGAACGGTCGAACTGAGACTGTACAAGAGTACACTTCATTTACATTCATACATGTCATCCTCATTCATCCTCTGAAGTATTGTCTGAACGGTAATTACCGGAGGCTACACAGGAAAAAGAGAGTGATAAACGGGTTAGGTATCTTGATAATTATTAATTATTTGTTTGAATAAAATATAATCCTCTAATTTAGATTGTTCGTTGATTAATCTATTGTTATAATAATATATATTAAATTTTTCAAGGATGCTGGTTTTATAAAAATCGTTAGAACTATCTAATATTTTAATAAAATTATCAGGACTGTAATTACGTTTACTCTGTAGTATTTGTTTAACGTAATTTGATTTATCCAAATGACCTTTCTTTACGTTATTAATTTTTTCTGCGGCTCTAGTTGAAAACGAACTGTCGGTCATTCCTACATATTCTAAACGGCAGTCCTCGCATTTAAGGCTACAGATTCCCCTTGTCTGTCTAGGTTATTTATATTTTTGGAGTTTGCTATTTTAGTATTGTCGTTATTGTTTATGAAATGTATTATTTTACTGTTAGTAGCGTATATTATTTTTAGATTATAGGCTTTACGTATTTAATCAAAATATTTATAAATATTGTTCATCGTTCCAACCGTTAAAGTTCGTAACAACTGCGTCTTTCCTACATAACGGACGTAATTATTTTTACACTGTAACGACCGGTTGTTATGATTTTAATATTTTATAACTTATCGATCTACTTATGTTAATTTCAATACTTTTAAATCGAAATAAAACTTTTCCTGATGAAGATCGAACGAGCAAAAGTACTCGAAAAACACAGACGAAGTATCGGTTAGGTTGAATTTTAATCTATTTTATTTATATTTAAATAATCTTATACCCAACGGTGCCGTAGTTGAAAAATTAAATGTACTTTTGATATAAAGAATTTTTTTCAGGAGCGAGATATAACTCGCTTTTCAGTAGGTCATCTACGAATTGTATATTGTGAATTCAAATCTATAACTAAATATATTCTTTTTAGGTGACGTTATTATCAATTTTTTTTTTAAGGAGGAATCTAATAATACTTTTTTATAAAAAAAAATTAGTTCTCTTCTGCCTTATTCTGGATAATTCAGGAACCGGACGATCGAGAGTCGAACGTAATAAGATCAAGAATTTCAATCTCTTTGAAAGTATATTTAAAACTGTCTGTTTTTCTTTCTTCATTTTCCTTTCTTTTATTGCAATTTTCAATGCTAAAATTTAAATTTAGGCTCGTGCTAAAACTTTGAAAGAAATAAAAATTAACCGGTCATAATTATTAATAATTGTTTTTTGTATTAATATAAATGCAATAGTAAATGCAACAACTGCTACCGGCTTACCAGGCCAGACATAACTGCAGACGTAGTGCAGTGTAAATGTGTGAGAACAATGTAAGTGTAAAAAGAAAATTACTATCAGAGAATGGAAATCCGATTGATGACTCTTTTATCTTAAGCGCTTTATATGTATCATAGTTATCATAAAGACTGGGACAGATAAAGTTAAGCGACAAATTTACGTAACTCATTCTGTTGTAAAATATGAGAAATCATAATAATAATAATAATAATAATAATAATGAGAAGTATATTTATGTTAGATTTTTGTTCCTTATTTCGTATATCTAAACCGACAAATCATAGGAAACCATAAATAGTATTATTTTAATCCCTAAATCGTAACGGTATCTTTTATTCGTGAATTTTTTTTTATATTAAATTAAAGTGCAATACACGATAAATAGTCGACTCGCGCTATATTTCTTTTCAATAAGTGTTCAATAATAGTTTATTTATCAATATTCCTCGATTTCCAGTAAAAAATATTGAATCTTACAAAATATTTTATCAATACTTTTTTATCGTAGTTGATTGCGCGTTGTCAAGATAAACCGGGGAATTAATCCACCGATAAATTACAATTATATAACTAAATTGTTTAATAATTAAATTGTTTTTATCGAAACTAAACGGCAAAAAGATACTGGACGTAAAACAAGGCTAGTAGTGATTTTTTTTACGATTTGTTTACTTGTGGTGAGATAAAATAGAAAACGTGATTTATTTAATTAAAAGCGATTAAATAATTAAAGGTAATTTTAATTCAGATCTTTTTCTACGTTTATTTTTCATAAAAAACTTTATTATTGTAATGATTTTGATTAATAAAATTAGATTTTCGAAGTCGGAAGTTCTAAGGTTCGAGTCCTTGTAAAGACAATCGCTTCTATACCGATTTGAATCGTAGTCTACGGGTACCGGTGGGCCGGGTTGAAATCCCAACCGTACATCGATTAACCGTACATCTGAATAACAGTCGACCTGAGGCTGTCCAATACTACATGTTTATCGGTACGTGTACTTTTACATCGCACTACGTTTGCATCTACGTCAGGTCTGGCAAGCCGGTAGCGGTGACTGCATTTACTAATCTACACAAACAAACACATACACACACACACACACAGGGCAGTCCAAGTGCATTGATAGTCAATAATTTAGTATATAAACTGCATAATTATATTTTATTACTTAAACCGTTCCGGTTTAAGAAATATAGTAATAAAATATTTTTAGAAAATATTATAATTTCAGAATATTTTTTTTTCAGGATATAATCAAAATTTTCCGGAGAATCAGGACGGGCTGGAAATCATTTGGAAGACGTTCAACGGTGTTCAAATCTAACGTGCCGGTAGTCTTGAAAAAGACCGTGTTTGATCGGTGTGTTCTTCCGTTACTCCCATACGGATGCGAGACCTCGACTTTAAACGAGTTCGTGAAAGGAAAGCTTCGGACAGCACAAAGAGGTACGGAAAAGTTAACGCTAGGCTATACAAGGAGGGACCGGAAAAGAGCGGAAGACGTAAGAGCCGTAACGAGAGCGCACGACATATGGAAACAGTGAAAGCTCTGAAACGGCAACGGGTAGGGCGCATCGCGAGAAGATTTGATGAGAGGCGGACAAAGGCGGTCCTTGAGTGGAGTCCAGACAGCGACAAAGGCCAAGAGGCAGGCCACCAAACCGATCGGACAGAGGCGTTAGAAGGGTGGCTGGAACCGACTGGCAGAGGACGGCGCAGGACAGACAAGGATGGCGAGAACTGTTGAAGGCTTACCTGTCGAACTAGACTTGAAGAGGCTGAAACAGCTGTATTATAATAATAATTCAGAAAATATTTTTCTCTTTAAACTATATTTTAATCGCTTAATCGTATCTACTTTTAGTAGTTACAATATTTATTTAAGATTTTCTGTATTTAATATTACTAATAAACGAAGTTAAAAGAAAATTTATTATAAAACACCGATCGAAATTCTTTTGTTTGCTCTCCCTTTTATCCTGCAACTTAATGCTTCACTTCCAAAAATAGAAGTCGGGTGAATGATGCTTACTTCCGAGATGTTACTTGTGCAGTTGACGAACGAAAAGCGGTGGCGTTGTTATTAACGACTGCAATTAGAGGTAAAAACAAACAAAGTAACATGAAGGTAATCAAATTGAAAATATAATGTCAAAGATTATATTACAAATCACAATAACGTTATTAAGAACGAACCGGTTTACATCCGTGAAAAAGACGTTCAAAAAAATCAACTTGAATGTTACAACAAAGGAAAATATCTGATGATGCGAGCTTCCGTTCCGATAAAATGTTTCGTTCAATTTTAAAAGATTATAATTTTTAAGAAATGTTTTTGTTAAGATTATAATTTAGAAAAACTTTTTAAATCTAATAAAAAAAATCGTTAAATTCTCGTCGGACCAGTAGATCTAGGTCTGTGGTTAATTCGTCGTCGCAATTCGGTTGTTTAACGGTTGATTTTCGAAATCGAAGGTTTTTAGGTACAAATCCTAGAAAATGTTAGTTGCTTATATACGGATTTGAATAATAGACAGTGGATACCGGTGTAATTTGATGGTTGGGGTTCAATTAATCACACCTCTCAGGAACGATCGGCCGGATTCTCTACAAAACTAAACCTCATTTACATGTCATACGCATCATCCTCATCTTATTGGGCCATGCAGGGGTTGCTTATTGGTCACTAGTTGAACAGAATGCGACGTACGCGTTAGAAAAATAAAATAAAATTTCTTCGGAAAATATACTCAAAATTATTTTCTAGTCGTAATGAATATTTTGATATAATTCAAGTCTTTTAAATTTAAAACCGATAAAGCAGAAGATGCTGTGAATACTTGGTTTATCTAGAGTCCGATTAAGTAGTGAAGACTTTCCTTTTTCCTTCCAAGTGCGTATTCTGTCCTGACGGAAAACACTGAACTTAAAACGAATTTTTTCATTCACGCTTCAACATCTTTTAATTAAATTTAGTCTTTACATGTTTTATAAAAACAATTTCAAAAGGAAGCTTATAAAAAGAAGTTTGTGAACGTCAACATAAAGTAAAAAAAGCTATAAAAAAAAACAAACAACCATCTCACATTCATGAATTCTTGAGTATAGTTATAAAAAGTTATATATATTTATAATAAAAATTTATTATTAATTAAAATTTTTGTATTGTTTGCCTATTTTTCGTGTATAATTAGTGACAAATTATTAAAATGTATATTCAGCCTAGGATAATTTTCTCCAACTCAGTTAACAAGATAACTCATATAATTTTATTTTTATATCTTTCTAGTGTAGGATAGCTAGCGCTGTCAACTTATGATATAAATGATTGCGGGATGAATAAGAATATGCGTATTTTAACTTTCAAATCATTTTTAATACGACTAGGCTGTACTTCACCGAATTCAATTTCTTTACGTGAGGACAGGTTTAAAAATAAAAAAAATATTGTTTTTAACTCGTAGAAAACTTGCATATGTGTATTCTTTTTACGATAAATTTTAGGCCTTTTTGTACACTTTAAGTTTTCTCAACTTGATGGCCGTGACCTCACCATGGTCGCGGTCATATGAAACGGAAATCGCGAAATTAACCTACAGTTTTACACGTAAAAAATAACGAAATCATCTTACGAGAAAAAAGTCATTTATTATAAAATTTTACTTACGTTTATAAATACAGGTGTAAAGAAAATAAATAAACGAGATATTTGCGTTCTTTGCATCATTTATCTCTTAATACAGCTTTTACTGTTAATGCTACGAGGTAAGATGCGTCAAGCGTATTTTAACAGTATAGCTTGATTTACAAGAAGAAGCTTGTTAATTTCTCAAAGTATATGATTTTCTCAAATTATATTTGCTTATATGATCCGGATGTTAGTTTCCAAGTGTCGAATTAAATTTGACGGCTTCATGTTTTCATCGAAGAGGACTTGAAAGCGAACAACGCACTGTGGATTTCCATTCGATAAGGTAAAACCATAATTTAAATAATTTGTACTATCTTGTCTTTTTACCGATCGATTCGCTGGTTGTATACGGCTCACTTCGTTTTTCACACATTAATCCGTTTTGCATAAGAATCTAATCGCAGAAAAAAAAAACAGTTGCCCGTTTGCAACGCACACTAAAAAACAGAAACCTCAATTATTTTTATTTTCAATGGAACTACGCTTCCAAAACGTAAATAAAGGCACCAGACGCACGCTTCGCATTCGAAACTAAACTGAAGTTCTGCAATCCTTTACCGCCTCCTTTACAATTTTGAGAGCAGGACGTGTTCAAACGTATCTTACGCACGTTCGTACACGACGCTCTCACAGCGAATATTATGCAAGGACACCAAATTACAAGGAGGATATACACATCAAGTTGGAACCTGTAAATTGCTCGTGTGTGTACCTTCATAAATGCATGTTCATATCCGTCACTATCAACGCAGCTAAACAGTTTTAATTAGGTTTCATCGGGAGGGGTTGTGGGGCGGGTCGCGAAATAGTAATTATATAATTTTTTTTTACTTTTTGGGGGTCGTGGAGCTAAAAAGGTTGAGAATCACTGCTTTAAGCTAAAATTTTTATCGAGTAATCGTAATATACAGAGTGTCCCATATAAAACGCAACCCATCAATCATTCATCGATGAAATTTCAAAAGTCAAGCTTACTCTCCTACTCGTTACTGAAATGGACTCGTCCAACATCTTAACATCGCGGCGGCGCAGTAGAGCACTACCTATAGTAACAACAATGCAATCATAACGTTCACTGTATCGCTAGAGACAAGATGGTGTTTTCGCTAGACGAACGTGTTTTCATTGTCGAGTCGCACTTCAGTACGAAATCAGCGGTTGCAGTGCAAGATTCGTTTCGCCATAAGTACCCGGATAAACCGGTTCCTAACAAAACATCAGTATTAAGGTTAGTTGCACAATTTAGAGAGACCGGTTCTGTTAATTACAAGGAACACAAAAGATCTGCGTCAGTGTTGAATACAGATACAGTCACTGAAATCAAAGACCTATTACTCGCCTCGCCAAATAAATGGATCAGACGTTTGTCTGCTGAAATTAATTTGTCTAAATCGACTGTTCATCGGGCGACCGAACGATTACAATTACGACCTTATCGCATTCAAACGGTTCATCGACTTCTTGAACCCGACAAAGAAAAACGGCTGCAATATTGTCAACGGTTCCGTCGATTTCTGCGCGAGGGAATTAACGTTATGGATTCGTTTATTTTTCACAGATGAAGCACGGTTTCATTCGGACGGCTACGTAAACAGCCAAGACAGTAGATTTTGGAGCGCTGAAAATCCCCACGTTTTTCACGAAAAACAATTACACCCGCAGAAGTCGGGCTTGTGGTGCGCGATATCGCGGAAGAAAATAATCGGTCCTATTTTTTTCGAGTACACCATTAATGCAGAACGATAACAGGATATTTTATTTCGATTCATCGCACTCTTGGAAGAGGAAGACAGACACTGCCGGCTACAACATGACGGTGCGACATCGCACTACGCAGGTTCAACTTCTGATTTCGTCGAGGAATTCTTTGGTAATCGTGTTATCGGTCGAGGATTGTGGCCACCAAGATCTCCAGATTTGACTGCGGCGGATTGTTTTTCCACGGGGTTACCTCAAAGAAAAAGCCTACAGCAACAAACCACGAACACTTGAACGATTGTAAGTCAATATTGAACAAGCCGTATTAAATATCCAGCCACAAACTTTGAAAAAAGTTGCAAGAAACGCTGTAAAAAGAATTGAAGCTTGTATTCAAGAAGATGGCGGCCACTTCCAACATTTACTCTAAATGTAAGGTAATGGATGGTAATAATAAAAATTACATTTACACATGCCTTTTTATTATTTCAATACCTACCAATATAAGGTTGGGTTGCGTTTTATATGGGACACTCTGTATAAACGTGAAAGTTTGTCTTTGTTTGTTTGTAACAGCATCACGTGAGAACCAACTGACTGACGGCTTTTAAATTTTCAGGGTATATTTGTATTACTCCAGGAAAGGTTTTAAGCGATAGATCGAAGTTCCCCTTTGGAGGGGAAGTAATGAATTAAAGATGTTCGTTAAAGAAAGGAAATTAATACTTTTACTTCGTTATACTTCTGTCACCGTGGCTATAGAATAAAATGAAGTAAAACGTTTAATCTTTTTTCTTTAATGACTATCTGTAAGATATTTTATGTTATCAAAACTACGAGAGGGTGATAGCAAACGCAGCGAGGGACCTGGCTTGTAGTATAATAAAACCGTCCGTTAAACAGTAAAAGCGTAATTAAACCTTTATTAAGCGTATTATTTATTAACCCGCCGAGTAATTGATCTAGTAATTAATCTTATCATCGCAAAATCAACTGATTTTCAAAGTCGAAAGTTCTAAGGTTCGAATACTTGTAAAGGCGGTTGCTTTTATACGGATTTGAATACTAGACAGTAGATACCGATGTTCTTTGGCGGTTGGGTTTCAATTAACCTCGCGTCTCAGGATCGGTCGACTTGAGTCTGATCGGGAATACATGTTTACCGGCACGTTTAAATTTGCAGCTACACGCCTGGCAAGCCAGTAGCAGTAATTGCATTTCTCTTTACACATACACTCAGATCTGGCAGCAGCTGGAAAAACCGGGTGAAAATGTATAAATATTAATTACTCTAAAAATATACAGAAGATAATAGCATCGTTAGGAATTATATGCTTATATTTACCCGACTAACAGAAGTACAACCGGTACTGAAATTTAATATATTAATTATATTGAAGATAATAATTTAAAAATCAAAGAAAAATTGTTACTTATAAAATATCTAGAATTAATAATCGTCATTAAATAACGTTGACCTAGAAAAAAAGGAAACCCATGCCTAAAAATATAAAGATAGTTGGATACCACAATAAATCTTTGTATCGTATCAACATTGTAATATTACAAAACGGATTATTTAAAATAAAAAAATGTACAAGTTTGGTGTGACGTGTACCAGATAAAATATTACTTAAATAAACACAAAAAAAACTGTATAGTAGACTATATAAGAGGTAAAAAGATATCTTTTCATCTCTTTATAATAATAAAGAAAATAAACAAATTTTATAAAAGAATAAGATATTACGATAACAATAATGAAATACAAGGAAAAAGTGGAAAGTAATGGGTAAACAGACCTAAAATTGTGAAACATGACAATGAAAGTAAAAGATAACATAAAAAACAACTATTTGTACCATATTATTTTTAATGGCAATACTGTATTATAAACTTCGTTGACATATTGACGCGTTGACTTTATCAAAAAAATATTGGCTACTTGAATGAAATGAAGGACGATAAATCTGGTGGACGTAAATATTCGTTCGTTGTATAATAAATTCTTGTTTGTATGTTCATGTGATCGAAATGTCTTGTAACCTAAATAGCCTTCGTACAACACTATTAAGGAATTAGTTGTTTTTTGCGCTTTATACTTTTTAAAATACATAATTTAAAAAAAATCTGATGTGGACCCCACATGACTTCCTTGTACGCCTATTAAATTACATAAATACGTAATTTATTTATTAATATTTTAAAAATAAATATTATTAATATTTTCTTATATTTCTTTTTTTATTGTTATTATTTAATTATTATTTATCGTAAAAGTTTTTTTTACGATCAAAGGTTAATAATTATTAATAAATCAATATATTTAAATTAAAAAAAGGAGATGAAGTCTGAGTTGAACATCGGTTCAAATCAGATTTGAACCGATGATCAAATCAGATTTGAACCGATGTGTCTTTACCTTGTAAAATCCAAATATTTCATTAATTAAAATTTTATTTGGTAATAACGCTGAAACCGATGAAAATAAGTACCGCTTATGAGATATCATTGAAAACCTCTCAAAGAGGGTTTATTACTGCAGTTAATAAAGTCCAAAATCCAAATTTTTTGGACACTTTTGATTCAGTCGGTTGCAGTTAAAATGAGAGTTGCAAAACGATCTATTACAATAGTATTGAATCCAAAATTTTAACATCCTACGGCTAATCGTTTTTGAGTTATGCGTGCTACGTATGTACAGACGTCACACCGAAACCGGTGAAAATGGATGGTAATAATGGCTATTTCCGTTAAAATCTGAAACCCGAAATTTTTCACGATCACACTACATCCTTTACTTCGTATAAGGAACTAAAAAGTTACAACAAATTTTAAAGCGTCTGCCGTACCTAAATAAAAGTATGAATATTCATGTTGATATTACTGCAACAGAAGCGGGGGAAAAGTATTTTTTAATTTTAATTTTCTATTTACTGAATGTAATAGGGTTATCTAAATAAATATTTCCTTTCAAAAAATTCCAAAATAAAAAATCGGAAATCGAGGAGATGATAAACCGTATTTAAATTAACCACAAATCTCAGTAATGATCGACCAAAGGCTGTATAAGACTACATTTCATTTACATTCATACATATCATCCTCAAAAATAATACCTTACGGTGGTTCCGGAGGCTAAACAGAAAAAGAAAGATAAACCGCAACAAAATGTTGGTCTCGAAACAATCACAACATTTTTATCGTTGTTCAATCTTTTTTTACCCGGTGCGTCTTTTTTATTATGAAAGGTCTTATGATTATAACTTGGATAACGCTCTGATGTCACTATCTCTGAGAAAATATAGTTATAACAATTCTCCTAAGAGACAGCACAATGCTGTGTGTAACTATATATTCTTACATGAATTAAAAGGCTTGCACATCCATATATCTCCATATTCTTATTGCGATGGCAATACTCGATGGCATATTACTCGATTAAATATGGATGCGGCTTCAACAGATTTATTATTTTTTGTACACTTCCCTAACATTGTCCAGGCTCCGTAAAAAATCTCTGAATTAATTTTCTAAAAGAACCGACGAACCTCAGATTCTCGACTAACTTTCATTACTTTCTGTTCAACAAGGTTTGTTTTGCTTCTTAGCATCCGGATAAACACGAGAAAATTCTTCATGATACTATGCGTTTTCGGTTTAGATGTTGAATAAGCAAGCCTCAATGATAAAGACGCGCTGATATTGTATGAAAAACATTTCTGCTTGCTACACATTTAATTGCAGTTGCCCTACTGAGTTTGCTTTCATTTATGCCAATATCGCTATATTCATAGAAAAAATTTCCTTATCGACATGAATTATTTACGTATTACCAAACTCAGAAATTTTTTTAAAAGGTGGATGTCGGGTTGCATAACTTTTCCACCAACGGCTGTAATATTAAGATATTCATGGAGACATACACTTTTAATTATTATGTTATTAATAACAACAGTTATTGCTGTTAATACTTCTTTATTTACTACTAGCAGTCCCGGCAACGCTTCGCTTTTGCTAGATTTGAGTATATATATATATATATATATATATATTAAATGAACACAATTGAAAGTTTCTTAAAACATTAACAAAATGAACATTATAAAAAATTTACTTCACAAAATTTAACCTTTCCCTTTTCCCCATTTCCCCCTTTTCCATGTTCATTTGTACCACATTCACTTTCCCTTGGGTCCCTTTCCCTTTAATTTCCCCTTTCCCCTTTTATTTTTTCTCCTTTCTCCTTTCGATTTCCTTTCCCCCGTTTTCCCATTTTTTATTTTATTCCATTTTCCTTTTCTTCTTTTTTACTTTTCCGATTTACCTTTTCTCCCTTTTCCCCCGCCGCGTAAATCGGTCCAGTAGTTTTTTTAGTATATAGCGGACACACATATCGGAAACACTGAAATGGAATCGTAAAATATTTAGTATAGCGTGTGTTGCTTTTACGTCCAACAGATAGAGCTGTTTTTTTAAAAAAAAAGCATGTTTTTACCTGACATAGGTGTGACATCTTAGGTATATAAATAGTAGGTATACAAAAATACGCGCCTATTCGAATGAAACGTTGTGTCAACATTTCAAAGCATGAAGAACTTTCGTAGATTTAAGATTATGAACAAACGAACATTTATTTATATAGATACTAATACTATTTTAGTTATTAATAAAACAAAGTTATTGATAATAACTAGGCGTATAAAAAATTATTTAATATTTATAGATGAAATCAAATATCATAATATATTTAATTAACCAAAAAAATATTTAATAAATAAAAAATCTTTTTTTGATTTCTGGTATACTTGTAGACGTAATCTAATCTTTAACTTCAAAAGAAACGGTATACAATTCACGTCATTACATTACTGATAGGTAAAAAACTGACATTTTTTAAACTGGTTTTATAATCATTTTAATATACATGTTTTAACGTCAGCTGAAGTTCATAAAAACTACACATTCAACTGTATACTGGAAAAAAAACGTATATAAAAAGTAGTCACCGATAAGTAGGCGACAGAAATATAAGGATAAAAAGCCATAAAACATAAAAAAACCACAATTTATTGTATAACCATAAATTGCTATACCAACAGCCACAAAAATTTATTTTTGTATAATACTATGACGTTACACGTGAATTATTTTTTTATATAAATATATTTCTTGTTTTTGAACGGTAAACATTATTTTCCAAAATTTAAAAAAATGCTCGGTGTACACTGACGAATTGTGACCTCGATGTTTTAGTTCATGCCAAAATCATGGACGGTTTTTTACGCTGCTAATTTTAAAATAATTTGTACATATCTTAATGAAGACATATATCGTATTAGTTGTAATAAACATGAAATCATCAAAAGTAGACTTTAATTATAATCGATTAAATAGTTTACCGTATGAAGGCGTTTAGTAAGTGCATTAACAGAATCGGTTAAGGTGTCATATTGTAGCAAAATACAATACATTTTGACTTGCGTAATGCAAAATTTCCTTTACCGTGAACGTTAAGGTCGTCCGTTCATTTAAGTTAATAAAGTGATTATTTTTACTGATACGGAACGTGTGCTCGTATACGTTTTGGTTACGGTAAGGATCTCCTCGCAGATCTACAATATCTATTCGGCACCAAATTTTTCGATCGTTCTGCGTTCGGTATGAAACATCAAAGGGTGGTCACCTGTTTTGTTAGTGCTACTGTGAAACAAATTAAACAAACCTTGCACTTAGTCAAAATAAATCAACGAAACGTGTTTTTTGTGTACATTTATAAAAGTAGAATCTGGGACGGCAAAAATCTATGTGAATCTCTATTCGTGATAGCCCAAAGATGATTCGTGATAATAAAACATATTTCCTTTGTTTTTTCTCAACCAAATTAGAGCGTACTTTTTCAATGAGAATATCATAAACGGTATCGCATATATAGATAAGCTTCCGAGAAAAGTTTCTAATTTGACAGTTAGATCCTGAAGTACAATACTTCTACTTTCAACTTGATGGGCTTCACCGTTACACTACCTCAGAGTAATTCGGAATTTCCTCGATAATCTTTTCAAGTTCAATGAACTGATAGAGTCGGCCGTATTTCCCGGCTACGATGTTCCTCAGATTTGAAGCAAAAGAAAGTAGAATACATCTTGTAAGTAAAATCTAATAAATAGGCGAGTTATTAAGTCCTTTTTTACAAATATTGATCTGGTCGACTTTACAAAACATAAGACAACTTACACTCTAATAAAACGAGATAGACTTGGAAAGAAGAGAAAGTGTGTGAAAGGAAATGAGTCGATAAACCTTCAGGTCTCTCTTTTTTTCTGTTTAGCATCCGGAACTACCGTAAGGTATTGATCCTCAAAGGATCAACGAGGCTAATATGTATGGATGTAAATGAAGTGTAGTCTTGTACAGTCTCAGATCCACCCTTCCTGAAATTTGTGGTTAATTGAGACCCAACCGCCAAAGAACACCTGTACCTACGATCTAGTATTCAAATCCGTATAAAAGTAATTTGCCTTTACTAGGGTTTGAACCTTAGAATTCTCGACTTCGAAATCGGCTGATTTGCGATGACGAATTCACCACTAGGGCAAACCGGTGGGTAAACCTTTAGGTCTGCCTATAATATTCATATACATTTTTTACAAGCCTTTAGACAGATGTTGCATGCTTACTGACAACAAAAGAGCGTTTTATTTGCGTACTTTTTAGCACTTTTAAAGACAATATCCACCTTGGAGAGTATCTATTACCTTCATATTTATTTACAATTGCTAGCGTCTTTTTACTTCCATTTACGTTCAGTCATAAATGTCAATTATTTTTCTTAGAATAGATATATAAAGTAATGACAGCTTCTTTACCAGATGATACGACGTTACCGGTAGAAGATAAGTCACCGATTCGAGGCTCTGAAATCCTGAAACTCATCTCATTTACAGACAAAGACAGTGCCAAAAGATTAAAATATTAAAAATATTCATATTTAAAATTTCTGAATTATCATAGGTAAGGTATCGAATATTTCATTCATATTTTGTACGTTACACAAGGTATACGTACAAAAGAAATCTTTGAAAGGTTTTCAAATGTTATTTAGCGTTTTTGGTGTTTCTATTTTACGGTTATTTTTATACCAGCAAATCTTATCTTAAGAAAAACACCTCAAAAATTTAGAAACAATAAATTTACGGTTTAACATGATGAACTATTTAGGAAACTTCAAAGAGGACTTGGAACAGGATGTTTAAATTTTGTTAATTTTTTTTGGTATTTTTTGTAACTTTTTATCCAAAGAACATAACATTTAAATTTCTTCTAAACTAAATATAATTACCTTCTTTTTTAAGAAATAATTTTTTCATTAATCGATAACTCAAGGTTTACAGTATATAATAATTTTCCAAGGTTTACAGAAAGCAGTCTACTTTTCATAATTATTTTTTTTTTACAGAATTCTGTTGGTAATTAAATAAAAAAATTGAAATAAAGAAGTATCTTTTTATAATAATTAAATAGATTTTAAAAATATCTGCACTAAAAAAAATTCTGTTTTTATTTCTAATTTTTGAAAGTCGGCAATAAATTAAAAACTTCGAATAATTTACTTACTCTTAACTTAGCGATAACTTCGAAAAGAAAAAATTGAAAAAATACATAAAAGAAATATTTTTTATTTTTCAACGCAAATTGATTTGAAGTCGGTTTTATTTGTTATTCTTCCTTGTTTAATTTTATTTTTATTTAAATTTGGATACGCTTACAAAAAAGCCATACGGGAAAAACCGCTAACTATAAATGCAAATGCGAGGTCGTCGCCTTCATAGAAATACGTAAAGGAATAGAGAGAAACGATATAAAGGGACTGGTACAGACATAAGCTAAATCATTATAAACTTTAGAAACGTGAATTATTTTTTTAAGGTATTACGATATAGACAAGAAAGGGATGAAGAGAGATTAATTAAAGAGACTATTAACTAGCGTAACCTTAAGTTTTCTGGAATGAGATAATGTATTTTATTTATATTTTGTTTTTCAAGTAACAGGCAAACAACTGTTTGCCGTTCTCCGTGGCTGAACGGTAACGTTTTGATCTCTCATCCGGAGGTCCCGGTTTTGAATCCCGGTCAGGCGTGATATTTTTCATACGCTATCAAATTCCATTTCCTTATCCTAAGAACAAGCTTCTAGATTATAAGGCGAAATCATATTCAATCAACCACACATCTCAGGAACGGTCGACCTGAGACTGTACAAGACTACACTTTATTTACATTCATACATATCATCCTCATTCATCTTCTGAAGTAATACTTACGGTGATTCCGGAGGCTAAACAGAAAAAGAAAAAAAAAAAAGATATGCTGTAGTAGTGTATCTGAAATTGGGCACGGGAAATTTTGATGATCGGTTGGTTGAGTTGTTCTTGATTTACGCATAATTTAAGGTGAGAAAAATTTTAACGGGATAAGTTAGAAGGTTTGTTATGATGCTGCAAGTTGGAACGTAGACGTTTCTTTTATTTGCCATTAGCAACGTTAAACCGAATAAAAAAAATATTAAAACCAAACTAAATTACCGAAAAGTGGTCTTCTTGCGTACAATTGCGCAAAATTTTTTTGTTTTAAATCACTTCTACTTAAGTCATGCAGAAAAAATTAAAACGGGATTGCTAGATAAACTTATCTTACAAAATAAAATATTATCCATATTGGTCCATTCGATAAAGAAAAAGGCTTGAACATTTACATTAAAAATACATACATGCAGGTAGAATTGAGACCACCTCTTTTATCGAAGTCGATTACAAACAGTAATAGAAAAATAAAATTGTCACACGCAAAGAAATTAAAAACTAAAAGTGAAGAAAATAAAACACACTATAATGTTTAGATTCTTTTTATCTTATGCAGTGTAAGATGTCAGCTATTAATTATCCCGGCGGTTTTTAAAGCAAATCAGAAGTCATTTGGTGACAGTTATACTTGGAGAGCTCGGTTTTACTGGACAAACCGTTGAGGGTATGTATAAAACCGTGAAGATATTAGACAGCGAAGATCACCTTATTTCTGAATAACGGGCAAGAACATTGGATAAACCATTAAAAATTGTCAGACTGTATTCCACACGGTCACAAGGTAAAAATTAAAACTTTAACGTTATTGTGGCTACATCTAAGTCCTCGGGAACGCCGGAGATAAAACAAAATCCGTTGCAAGGCCGGGTATCTGTAGATGATTTATCGCGGGTACGTCTAGACAATTGGTCTCTCGGAAACACTAAAAACAAAACAAAACCCGTTGAATTACTGGCAACTAAAGTAGATTTATAAGAGAAATATCTGTAATTTAGGATACATTCTTAAAAATAAAAGAAAGAGTTAAGAGTTAGAGTTAACTAGAATAAAGGAGGTCTTTTTTTAATTATTTAAAACCTCACAAAAAACATATAAAATTTATGCATCTAAATTTTTGTACATTGTAGAAAATATTTCTATGACAATCGTTTTTTATCAACATCCTAGAGGCGTATCTTCAGACGCGGTAGCTAATCCAAGTAGGCCTTTAAATTATTTAGGCTTTTTAAGCTGACTTCCACGTGCTCTATTTGAATAATCTGTCGCTATTCTTTACGGTTCCTGTTTAAACATTTTTATTTTACATCTACAAAAATATATAATAAAAATCTATCTGCACATTACATGACAACCTTGTACGCCTATTAAATTACATATACATATTTTTTTAAAGTGAAAAGTACATAAAATTTTATTTCATTAATAATTCCTGATATTTTTCTTTTTTTTTCTTTTTTATTATTATTGAATTATTATTTATCGTAAAACTTTTATTACAATCAGAGGTTAATAATATTAATAAATCAATATATTTAAATAAAAAAAAGTTAATAAAAGTATATGAAGTCTGATTCGAACGGATGTGTCTTCCCCTTGTGAGAACCAAATTACTCATTAATTAAAATTTATGATAAATTTATTATGATAAAATGTATTATGATACATCATTGAAAAGCTCTCAATGAGAGCTTATTATTGCAATTAAGAAAAAGTTCAAAATCCAATTTTTTGGGATTTTGGGCTTTTTGGAAATTTTTGGTTCTGTAGATTGCAATCAAAAGGAGAGGTGTACAACTAGATGTTACAACAGTCCTATGTTCAACATTTACATCCTACGTACGGCTAATCGTTTTTGAGTTATGCGAGATACAAACGTACGTACGTACATACAGACGTCACGCCAAAACTAGTCAAAATGGATTCAGGGATGGTCAAAATGGCTATTTCCGTTAAAATCTGAAAACCGAAATATTTTGCGAAACCGAAATATTTTTACTTCCTTCACTTCGTTCAAGAAAGTAAAAAATGCAATCTTACTACTTTATTCACCAATAAATCGACAAATTTACTATTAAATTACATAAATCTCCCGACAAAAAATTAATGTAAGTTTTTCTGAGATCTTTTTAAATTATAATGATTTTACAATCGGATTAATCAACGATAAAATCTAAAAATATTTCCTATTAACTGATTATTAAACATAACTTCCCTATATCCCCCCCTTATTTAGATGTTTTTAGATAAATGGTATTCCATTTGTTTATGAAGTAAAAGTAATAGTTATTATAATTTCAGACGGGAACGGTTCTAATTAAAGATATATCCGTTTTGAAAAAAGGAAAAGTAATAAAATGAGATTGTTTCGGTTAGCAGAAAAGCGATTAGGGAATGAATATCCGTTATGAAGCGAGGCGATTTATTAAGCTTCAATCTCTTTCAGAATACAACATATATAGTGTAGTCTAACTTATCTATAAGTACAGGAAATAAAATTTAAGATCTTTTTAAATCTTTTAATTTTTAATTACGGTAACAAGAATTTGTCTTTACATCTTATGAATCGCTTTACTAATATTGCTACGATAAAACTTACGGAATTTTATTTTAACCTTAAATTATTTTAATTTCTGCGGTTATCGACGTAAGAATTTGATCGCATTTTATTAAAGTATGAAGTCATAACGTGGCATTAATATATAGACTAATGTCACCCCAAACGTTATGTAATAAAACAACTTTATATACGTCATTTCATGAATATTAATAACCGCACAAATACGTAACGTAATTATAATACAAGTAAAATAATTAAGAACTTTTTAACGTTTAAAATAAAACTATAGTTTAGCTTTTATTTAGAAATTCAATCCTTACCGGTTTAAATTACGTATTTATAATAGAATGAAACAGCTAAAATTAGAATGTAAATGTCATTTTTATCAATAATAATTCCTACGCAGTCACTGAATAGATATTAATTCAATACATATACATAACAATATTCTACAACTGAAAACAGCCTATTTATGTTAGTTTGATCGTATGATGTAAACACTATAACAGTTGAATGTGGTGAATAAGTATTTGTATTAACCAATAGGTCTCCAATATTTTTTACCGATACAAGAATTTTCTTGTGTCGAATAAAATACGTAAAATAACTTTCCGATTAAATTCAAAAGAATTTTTAGAGATAAAAAAAACCCCTTAAAAAAGCTACTTTATATGTTAATAATAGCCTTGAGGAGAAGAAATACTGTTCGGCCGACTTCTTGGATAATCAACAGGCCTTGGACAAGGCCTTATACAAGTTGAAAAAGCGCCCGCCTCAACCCTGTTACTTGGTTCTCTATAGCTACTTTTTTTTATACCCGCCACCACAGAGTCTGGATCAGCAGTTACGCATTGCGCATGCTCAGTGAGGGTGACTCCGCAGGATTCGGCTATGCCGTGTCCTGCGGGGGTCGCGAACCCGGCCGGCTGGGATTTGGTCCTTTTTTGTGCCGCGCTTCTAACCGGTCCCCTCCCGTGAAGGTGAGCTCCAGCCGGGGCTCGGTTTTTTATTTTTTTCTAGAACGTAAGGGATTTCCAACCGGTCATCAAAGACGGACCACCTCAGCAAGCCGCCTTCTCGTGATCAGGTCTGCCCTTGTAAATCCCTACCGACAGAATTAAATTAAATTAAATCCCGTCACATTCCCTGGCGTCTCTTTCTTTATTTTTTATCGTCCTAGTTACAATCGTAACTACTGCATCCTATTCACGCCTCCCCCTCATCTATACCATATCGTATTCTCAAGTATCAGATCGCTCAATCCCAGTGCTTGTCTCACCTGATCCCATCTGCAACACCGATACACCGTGCGCTCAGCCGAATCCAGTTCGTTACAATATCGTCACTCTGGAATCGCACGCCTGCGAAACCGGCGGAGGTAGGCCTCAAACTCGCCCTGTTAGTAACTGTGAAAGATAGAAGCCAACCTCCCCGTAACCCTTGTTAATCCACACACCGACTTGCCGAATGAGCCTTCTGGTCCTACTACTAGTCGTCTCCCGCATTGCTTGCCGTTCATCAATCGTATATCTCCTTGCCTCGAGCCTTGACATCCCATCGTAAACTCTCCGCAACATCTGGGCCCGCAAGTTTGCAGGAGGTATACCTGCTATAACCTCAACGACGTTTTTGGATACCGTCTTATACCGTGAAACAATGCGAATTGCAGCTCTCCACTGCAGCGCCAAGACCCGGTCAAGTTTAGCTACCTGGATGGATGTTGAAGTCTGTGTTCTTTGACACTAAGTCGACTGTTCCTCGAGGATCGGTTTTAGGACCCGTTTTGTGTTTTATCTTTACAACAAACCATCCGACTAAGGACTACGACAATGTCTCTTCTTTTGCCGATGACACGGCTATCCGGGTCGATGACCCTACTCTAGCTTCAAAATTAGCTATAATCTGTATCGGACCAAATCAACGAATGGCAAATCAACAGATGGAAAATTAGGGTTAATCAAGCCAAGTCGAGTCATGTGACATTCACAATGAGAAGAGGAGACTGCTCTCGGTTCCATCTCGATGGCATTTTCATGCTGTATGCTCAAAGTGTACGGTAAATTGTTCTTCATCTTGATCGTCGTCTAACGTGTAAGAGAACAGAGAAAACAACTAGATATTAAATTTAAGGAAATTTACTAGTTGCTGAGCAAGAGGTCACAGCTTTCACTACCCGGTAAGCAATTTTTGTGTGCGACGATCCTGAAACCGATTTGGATATATAGGATCCAGCTTTGAGAAACAGTAAGCAGCGGCAACGTCGAGATTATACAGTGATTCCTAAACAAATTACTGAGAGGATCATCACAGAAGCGTCTTGGTTCGTAAGAAACAGTGAAATCCACGAATATTTTGGTTTACCGTATGTTCGAGAAGTAATACAGCGATTCGGTACAAAATATAAATTGCGGCTAAAGAACTTGAAAACCATTTAGCTATTAACCTTCTAGACAATCGATTCCCAAAGTGGTCCAGGTGGACCCCCAGGGGTCCACGGGAGACTCGACGGGGGTCTACATTGGCGTGACAAAAAAATGGGGGTTCACAATTCGTAAGCGGGGGTTCACGAAAATTCAAACATTTTGGCTGCAGGCAGAAATACCAGAAAAATATCCTGGACTGTGGGGAATTGCGAGAAAGATTTTGATAGCGTTTCCTTCGTCATATCTTGTCGAAAAAAGTTTCAGTGTCGTTACAAACCTTTTATCAAAAAAAAGGAGCAGATTCAATATCACAGAACGGGGAGATTTGCGCTTATTCCTAACAAAACTGAAGCCAAATATTGATAATTTGCTGTCAATCCATCAAGTACACCCCTCCCATTAATATCGTAGAAATGTAGCTGCAGGGGGTCCACCGGAACCAGCAAAATTTTGAAAGAGGTCTATGAGAAAAAAGTTTGGGAACCTCTGTTCTAGTCAATAGTGAAGACGATAGAAAGCTAAAACGATTCCACGTATTGAACTTTGTGACTATCTGATTTGAGTTGGAACTTTCTCTTTCTTTTTCCTGTTTAGCGTCCGGGAATTACCGTTCATGTGTTACTTCAGAGGATGAGTGAGGATGATATGTATGAGTGTAAATGAAGTGTAGTCTCAGTTCGACCATTCCTGAGATGTATAGTTAATTGAAATCCAACCGCCAAAGAACACCGGTATCCACGATCTAGTATTCAAATCCGAGTAAAAGTAACTAACTGCCTTTACTAGGATTTAAATCTTACAACTCTCGACTTCGAAATCAGTTGATTTCGGAAGACGGGTTCACCACTAGATCATCCCGGTGGGTTTGAGTTGGAACTGCATCAACTTAGTGTTACCCCTCAATTCATTATTTCACATCGTTCAATTTTGGTTATCATTTTTTCATTATTAATTATAGTTTTTTTCTTGTTTTTTACTTAAGATTTTTTTATTTTACCTTGAACTATTCTTATTTTGTGTTGAACTGTTTTCTAACCTAACTTTATGTGTGTATTTACAATCGAATGTTCTGTGTAGGAATATTATTATATAATTTTTGATGAGGTTCGACGGAAGCCTCTCTACAAGTGATTGGATATGTTATCATATTTTCGTATAGTTTCTGTAATAGTCTAACTGATTGTAAATTTTATTTGAGACAAAGAAAATTGTTAAAAGTGGTTCTAACCCCGGTCAGTCATGGCATTTTTCATACGCTACAAAATTTCCATTTCATATTCCCATGCACAAGCTTCCAGTTTATATGATAAATTAATCATAAAAAAATAAAATGATCTACTTTTAGATAATTACCACGTAGTACCAGGCTTTTTTTTAGTTAGCTGCTGTTAGACAGTTAAGGGAAATAAGTTGTAAATACAAATAGGGCAAAACAAAATAGATGAAACAGACTTCTGTTTTTCCGGGAAGTATGAAATAACATAATTTGAATAATTAATCGAGCGAAACGAGTTCCTGTTTTTAACTTTTGGCTATTTTGTTTGTTTGTACGTTTAGATGCAATTTTTTTACGACCAAACGTATTTTCAGATTTTTAGGAAATTTTGCAATAAAACTTTTCTTCACCGTTAGGTTGAAAAAATTATTTAAAAAATTGTCATATAATTTTAATTTTCAAAATGCGGTCGTTGCAGTTTCAACCGTTTATAATTAGAAAGAATAACGAATGACTCGACGAATGGTCTCGTCAATTGTTGAAGTTCGCCTCCATTTCAGTGTACTCAATTTTCTATAAAACTGCTTAACCCGTAATTCTGTACCTTTTTATCTAGCCATTCTTTATTTAGACATTCAGAATAACTACTGAAGTTAGAAAGGATGCATAATTTTGTAGAAAATTGAATTGTGGAGAGAATACCCAGTTCACAATCGATTGGCTGCCATTTTCCTCAAAAAGGAGAGGAGAAAGAGAAAATCGTTGGGGGCCATGAGTTCTGAATATGTGATCGACTTCATTGATGACGCGATCTAAGCTACTGTACATCCTTCATTGTGTAGTACGGGCATTCCTCATTGTCTGCACCCGAAGGCAGGGCGTCAGGGTGACGTGGCAGAATATGACAATCGCTAAACAAAATTGAATAGATAGAACAGCGCTAACAAAATTGTGTGGGGTTTGCATGATGTCTATGAGATCCCGTAGCGACACTCGACCAGACAATGTTCTATTTTTCGCAATTTCGACGTCTCATTTATAATAGTCCTCTGTCAATTCAGTTCATAATCTTTCTGTATGAAATTCTTCGCTTTTTTTCTAACGTAGAGTATCTAAATTGTATAATTCCTACAAATTTAAGGAGGTAACTTTTGAAATAAAATAGTAAATGCTTCTCTTTTCATTCGGCTAAAAACTTCTTTTTTTTGTCATATAATTTTAATTCTTTAAATAATCCAAGAGCCGCAAATCTTTTTTTCTGCCGTCAAAAGCAACTTGTCCAAACTCTTCTTCTCTTATAAACATATTCAATTAATTTATTTGTTTGTCAAATGCACAAGAGCTAAAACATCTTCGTCATCAGAAGATGATACGGTGACTAACAGCATGAAGGATTCTGTTAATCTCAGGACACGCCACCGACACGTCACAAAGTTTATCGTGACCTGCTTAACATTAACACCGCCACATCTCTGTCACATTATTTACTTGTTATCTCTATGGACGCAGAGATAAGAAATCTCTGTAATGTTGAGAGGGTACCGATCTTTTAAGCTTTACCATACTGTCTGCGAACTGGAAATCGCTGATACTGATAATATTTCATCGCTACTTCTTCATAGTCCTATTATCATCTCCCTTGCAACTCATATTAATAACTCAATCGTTTCCTATTATATCTGTGAAACCGTTCTCCAAATACGGTACAGTATTTTCTTATTTATTTTAATTTTACTATTTCCGTTTTGTTTTATAGCTCAATTATTTAAATTTAGTACAAAATAAGCGAGGTTTACTATTCATTACTCGCAATTAATAATGAAGTAGTAAAAAGAAGGCCAGCAGAGTAGGTTTAATTACCAAATATTTCTTTAATTATTCGTAAATGGCTATAATACTGAAGACATCGGTTCGAATTTCAGGAAGAATAATTTTTTTAGATCAAGTATAATTTTTTATTATATTTTATTAGCCTTTTTCTATTAATTACTTCAATAATTACATCGGTATAAAGGAATTTAAACAATAGTGAATTTCATATTAAATGTATCCAAAAAAGAAAATTGCGAGTGTTTTAATTTTGATTATAACATTCCCAAACGCTTTGTAAAAATAAAAAAAAAATAAAAAAACAGATTGTAAAACAGTTGGAAATGCATTATATAAATAAATAAATATATATATATATAATAAAATGGGCAAACATTGTATAAAAAGTATGACTTAAAATAACGTCTGGATGGTCCTTATTTCGAATCCTAATTATCCTCGGTATATTTTACACATCAGAAAATTATTCACTTATTATTGAAAACAGAATTGTGTTTCGTAAAGATCGATACAATAACGATCGATCAATGATGTTGGCTGACATTTACTTCCGATTAACTATAAAATATTTGCAAAAAATAAAGTAACACATTATTTATTTTTTATATAAAATTGGAATAATCCTTATTATTCCTTTAAATTATACGAATATAATGAACGTTAAGGGTATTCTTTATTGGAGTAGTTAGAGATAACTGAAATATTTTATTAGAAAAGTAATTTTATTTGTGATTTCTAAGAAACATAAAGGTGCTTTGGAAAATCAGTTCAAAATAATTTCAATAAAATCAGTTCTAGAAAAAGGAAAAGTGTCAGAGTATTACGTAAAAGGGCAGAAAATAAATTAAAAAAAAAAATTAGATAGATAAGAGAGAATAGAACAAGATTAGTTTCATATGAAAAGTAGACAAATTTTTATATTAATGTGAAAAGAAGCAATGGAAGACAGAAAGCGTAGGTGAAATGGAGAAAGTAACTGTTCTTTAATAAAAACATGTAGAGAGAGATAATAAACAACGTCGATTAGAGGACTATTATGTTACTTGAAACTGCTTTTAACTAATAGAAATTTTCATTTATGTATCTTGAGATCGATACGAGTCGTAATAGAAACGCCTAATAAACCTGTAACTGCACAGAATATCAGTCGCAGTTTCCTTTTCTCCTTTTTTCTTTTTTTTTGGGGGGAGGGTGTATATGCTATTAAATTAAATTAAATATTTAAAAAACAAATTTTATATCATTTAAATAACGCTTTGCTTTATTTAAATGCTATTATCGCTCTCAGAAAGAAAAACAATAAACATAAATATTAAGAGGAGGAAAAAATACTTAATAAAAAATTAGAACTTTACAACTAACTAAAAAAAAGTAAATAAAATCTAAAACGAAAAAAAATATATATATCGCAGGGTAAAACCTAAAAATAAATGACAAAACAATGCAGTTGTAAAGGCCTTCAGCTATTATAAAATATAAAAAAATAAAACAAGAAACAGAAAATGTAAAATTACATAACAAGTAAACATGACAGTGCAATAAGAGGTGTAAAGAGCCACCTCTTGTATAAACTACGGATACAAAACAAAACGCAAAATAAATTAACAATTAAAAAAGAAACAATAAAACTTAAACAAAAAGGTAAAATAATAAAGCGAGTTCGTAAATCTAAAATTAGAATCGAGCTCGTTAGACTTCTTCCTGCAAAGATGAAATAAAACCTGACGGTAACAAAAGAAGCTCAAAAAGCGTTAGTCATCCTAATGCTCCAAAAAATGTTGACTAATAGAAACTTTGCCGTTCATTGCTGATATGCGCTATAAAAATCTAATTACTTTAAGTACGAGAATACTCATAAAATTTACACTTTATAATATATACAGAGCGATTCCAAATTGCACTGCAAACTTTCGGGAGATGATTCTACAGCCAAAATTAAGAAAAAAGTTCATGAAAACATAAATAAAAAAACGGTTCGATAGCGAGTTTCGGTTCGCGAAAGATTTAGCCCAGCCTTCTGCTTCCTCTATGAAATTAAACCGTTCTAAATTCTTTGGGTACAAATCTAGACGTAAATTTGGCGTTTCCTTATGGGTTTTGATCTAAAAAATAGAATAAAAGTGGGCTCAGACCTCTACCTAAGATAGGTTTTAAGAAACACGGAGTAAAACATGGAAACTTTTTTTTCGGAAATTATATTTTTTAGGTTTGAAATAAAATAAATCCGTTCATTTAACAATAAACAAATAAAAAATTTCTAATTACCTTTATAGAGAATTTAATTCTGAGAAAATTTATGTAAATAACGTCTATTAAAATAAAATACAAATATGAATAGTTCAACTTTAATAAAAAAAAAAAACATAATACATAAACCGGATCGGAAATGCGATACGATTTTAAAGAGAACAATTTTTTATCAATGTTTGAACAACATAATGTAAATTAAAACAAATAGAAAATTTATTAACAGAAAAAATTAATAAAAAATAATTAAAAATCACATACTTTTTGAGTTTTTTTTCTGTAAATTATTAAATATCAAAACGGTTGTTCCACGAAGCTGCAAACATTTCTTCAAATCGGTGGCTCAATGTGGCCGCCGTTCTGTTCAATTTATAGTTCAACTCGACGAATCCATGCTAGCTGGGTACGTCTAATAGCAATATTATTTCTAATAGTAGCTTCAGCTTCTATTAAACGATGTCACGATTCTTCTTCTTTGCCGATACGAGCGGAATAGACTATCGACTTGATCCAACCTCAAAGGAAAAAGTCCATTGACGTGAGATCGGGAGATCGAGGTGGCTGTTGTACAGGGCTGTTTCAAGCAATCCACTGCTTACTAAACGCGTTATTTAATTGATTCATCACATCACAACAGTAGTGAGCAGGTATGCCATCATTGAAAAACCACATCTGCTCTCTCTTACTCTCTCTCTCTGCAAGTGGAATACATATCTTACAAGAGTTCAATCAAATTTGTTTGGAAGAATTACAAGTACTGCTCTCTACTGAGCTTTAGCGGTAATAAAAATCGACTGAGATAAATCACCAAGACGACCGCATCACACGACAAACGAAAAGTGCGTTGGAAGTGACTTGTAGTAGTCTCACGGGGTTTTTTTTTTTGACCGAAAGCGAGTTTTTCGATAATTTACAATGCCGTTTCTTGTAAAACAGGATTCATCAGTAATTAGAATATTACTTAGGAATCGAATGATATTCGCATATTCTAATTAACTATCGACAGAATTTCATTCGTTCATCAAAATCAAGCGGTGATAATTCGTGTACACGTGTTGTATGGAACGGGTATGATTGTCGCTCCCGTAACGTTTGCCACACACTTGACTGCGAAATACGAAAGCGATGTGACAACTTTCTGGTGTTGAAGGTGAGAGATAATTGTACCGCATTCAATTTCGCTTCTTCAGCGTCGGCATTTCTCATAAAACGTTCACGAATAGCGTAGAATCGTTCTTGTTTCTCAAACTAACCTCTCAAAAACCTCAAATGTTTTACGATCCGGTACTCTTCGATCTGGATAATTTTCCCGGTATTAAAGCACAGCATTTTTATTTTTTTTACCATAAATTAACAACATGTCCGAAAAATCTCTAAATGAAAACAGATTTGTGGTATCACCAATTGTGAATGACTGACCGAACAGTAACAGCGCAAACATCGCTCAAATGAATATTCAAATACAAGACGCTAAACATAACTGTTGATCAACTGTTATTACCAACCTTTGAAAAAATTAATATTTTTGATATATTTTAGAAGGATGTCTTTCAAATTTATTTTTTATAATTTTTAGCATTTGTATGTAAATTGTTCTATTTAAAATCGTATCGCTTTTCTGATCCATTTTGCGTTTGGTTTTTTATTAAAGTTGAAATTCTAAAACTTATGTTTAATTTTAATAAAGTTATTTACATCGATTACTAGAAATTTTCATTTGTTTATCGGTAAATTAACAAAGTTATTCCGTTCCAAACCTAAGAAAGTGTATTTTCTGACAAAACCTTTTCGTGTTTTACAAAGTATTTCTTAAAACCTAAAATAAAGATGGGGGACCAATTTTATTTAATTTCAATTTTTTTGATCGTAAACCATAAGGAAACGCAAAATTTACTCTAAGGTTTGTTCTTTAGCGCGGTTTAATTTCACAGAGGAAGTAGAAAACTGAGTAAATGTTTCGTGACCGAAACTCGTTAACGAACCGTTTTTTTGACCTATGTTTTTATGAACATTTTTCTTATTTTTGGCTATAGAATCATCTCCCAAGAGATTTCCATGCAATTTGAAATCACTCTGTATATATATTCATTAAATTAACTGCAAATAAAGATGGACGAAGCAGGAGCGATATAAAATGCCGAATAACACAAGCTAAACGAGCCTTCAGTAAGAAGGCTCGTTTAGCATTTGTTTACATCAAAAATTAATTTAAATGTCAGGAAAAGATTTTTGAACGTGTATGTTTGTAGTGTCGCTTTATATGGAAGTGAAACTTGGACGATCGGAGTATCTGAGAAGAAAAGATTAGAAGCTTTTGAAATGCGGTGCTATAGGAGAATGTTAAAAATCAGACGGGTGGATAAAGTGACAAATGAAGAGGTATTGCGGCAAATAGATGAAGAAAGAAGCGTTTGGAAAAATATAGTTAAAACAAGAGAGGCCACATACTAAGGCATCCTGGAATAGTCGCTTTAATATTGGAAGGACAGGTAGAAGGAAAAAATTGTGTAGGCAGGCCACGTTTGGAGTATGTAAAACAAATTGTTGGGGATGTAGGATGTAGAGGGTATACTGAAATGAAACGACTAGCACTAGATAGGGAATCTTGGAGAGCTGCATCAAACCAGTCAAATGACTGAAGACAAAAAAAAAACTGCAAATAGATTTAATTAACCGAATAATCATTAAAATGGGATCTGTACCGGTTAATGTTTCTTTTTTTTTAATTTCCAGGACCACCGTTAGATGTTGGTTTAAAGGATGAGACGAATGATTTGTAGCGTGCGTGTAAATGCCATACCTCACCGGGATTCGAACCCGGTACCTCCGGCTGAAAGGCCGAGACGCTACCGCTTGCGCCACGGAGGCCGGCACTGGTTATTACATGATAGAAGAGATATATACACGCCCTTTTAAGCAAAACCGATTAATATGGACAAGGTGAGGTTCCATAAATCAAATAGGATTGGTTGTGCTCTTTCTGGGTTACAAGTACTATAAGAGAAAAGATAAAGATAAAAAATTTATAAAAAGAAAGAAAAGGTTATATTACACTCATTAGTTTCTGTAAAAGTTCCGCAAT
The DNA here is from genome assembly GCF_047948215.1 of Lycorma delicatula. Lineage (NCBI taxonomy): Eukaryota > Metazoa > Arthropoda > Insecta > Hemiptera > Fulgoridae > Lycorma > Lycorma delicatula. The sequence continues at coordinate 222,154,941 of NC_134456.1, read as the reverse complement.
ATCAAAAAATATATTTAGTTTCCTTTTCTTTTTTCTAAAAAAAGCAAATGTATTTTTATAAAAAATGTAACGTGACAAAATGAGAGATTTCGCTATTAATAGAAAACATTTTTTGTACGAGTATATTCTTTTACAGATAAAAATCTTAATAATCACAGTAAAAATAAATTATTTTATGTTACATTTATTGCTTTAACTGTATTTTATGTTTAAATTTCAACTTATGTTTATAACAATACTATAATATGATGCTATATTGTTTGTGATTTACAAGAAACGTGATTAATTAAACTTTCACCCAAGTGTCCCTACATGTAATATTGAATAGAAAGTCCTTAAGTTATCATTAATACAGCATATATATATATATATATATATATATATATATATATTATAATTCCATAAATTCTTTTACTAACGTTATTCATTTAAAATCTTATTTCATCTGAAAATTTAATATTAATTTTATAATACTTGCAATCGTTTTTTTTAAGAATCAATATATTATGGCCAAATTAAATTGAAAAACATTTCGGATTAACAGGTAGTCATTTCAAATGAAAACCTGTTGTAAACATTTTTTGAAATAAATTTATTTTAAAATAAAGTATATTTTAAAGACACGGTAAAAAAAAATACTTAAAGCTTCTAATCAAATCCTTCCAGTAAACTAAAAAAAAATCTTGAAAAAAATAAGCGTAAAAGACAACAAAAAAAATTACGCTAAAGTATGGAGAAGATTAACGAGTAATATTACATATTATTTAGAAAAATGTTAAAAATACTTTTGTGACTTCAGTAGCGTCGTAGTATTACGTAGTTTGACCTTTAATATATATTTTTGTTATTAATACTATCTGAAGTAACTGAACACACAAAAAACGTTTTTATTAGTATAGGAATATAAAACTAAAAACTTTATAACCCCTATATGTATAAGTGATGCATTAACATGTAACTGCTAAATTTAAATATTTTCATAATTTATTACTATCATTAGAATCATAAGTGCTAATATAATAAGGAAAAATAAACTTTTTATTAAATAATATATAAACCATTTTTCAATTTATTTAATTTTTTTTTTAATGAAAAAATAAACAATTGTTTTATTCACAAATACACAATGCATATTTAGTACTATTAGCAGCCAATGAGGACGCAGATAAAAATATATTACACAGATTAAATTATCCAGATAAATTTATATATATATATATATATATATATATATATATATGAAGAGACTTTCAAATTTCAGCGCGAAAAGTAAATTACAATAAAAGAAAAATTACGTCTAATATCAACATATGCTTTATTTTCTGCTTACAACTATTTTGTAAGCAGAAAAAAACAATATCGTTCTAAAAACAATATCGTTCAAATGGCCTCCACGGTTTTGCTTGACGTAGCCAAGTCTATCAACAAAATTTTGCACGACTTGAATTCCTCTAATAACGCGTCGAATATTTGCTTTCAAGTCATCAGTCGTTAGAGGTTTGCTGCTGTAGACTTGTCGTTTAACAGAACCCCACAGAACAAAGTCTAAGGAAGTCAAATCACACGACCTTGGTGAAATTAACATTTCTTGAAATTATTGATCGCAAAACGTTTGACACAATAACCGAACTGCTGAATTGTTTCAGCAGCTGTGTATTTTTGAAACCACAGATCATTCAAATCAAAATCTTCCGCATTTGAAAATAAAAAAAAATAACGAATCACTGATCGATAGCATTCCCCTTTATCGTAATAGCATCTCCTTGCTCATTTTCAAAAAATCCTTTTCGACACGCCGGAAGGCGAAGGTAGATTTCACCGGTGTTAAAGTAGGGGATAAAAAGGTTTTCCGCCTTAAATTTAAGAAAAACTTCAAATTTACTCAATACTACAATCAACGGTTGCATTTGAAAAAGGTTTCACGCGCTTAGAATACGATAAGCTCCATCTTCTTACAATTCCAGCAATATTTTGGTTATCCCTTGCCGTAATCAAAAATTGGTCGTATCAAAAATTGTTTCAGCCAAAAATTTTAGGTAATGTTTAAAGGACTAACGACCACTTTAAATCGAGATTCCTTACTGTGCCTATTAAGGGTATTATGTTTTTTGTGTACGAAAACCCATTTTTTCCACCTCCTGGGCCAATGGTTGGTGATATCAAAAGACTTTACTTAGATAAATTTTAGTTCCTTATCCAAAGATTAGTAGGAACTTTAAACGAATTCGATATTTTACTTAATAAGAAAGTTATAGCGATTTTTTTTTGTCGTAAAAGCCTCCCCACTTCCACACTCACGGTACGATTTTGCTCATTAACGAACTCGACTGAGGTTTTGGGTCGTTATATTTTATGTATAAATTTGAAAGTGATTGGCGCAAAATTACGGCAGTTATCGTGTCCACAAGAGAGTGAAATAAATTTATATATAAACTTTTGAACTGACGATGGATTTGGGGTTTGGGGGATGCGATACGAGAAGGTATGTCGAAATTTTCCGGAAGTGGAATACCCATTACAACAGGTAGCTTTCTAATGAAATCTACTTAAAAATGGTCCGTTGATTCCACTCGAAACAGTGATTTTTTTTCGGATTTAATAATCGCTGTTGAATCACTTGTGTGGATTGAAATCATTCCGAGTAGAACAATTTTCCTTGTTTACGAAACTATTAAGCCAAAAATGAGTCTCATCTGAAAATATGATTTTTGTGGTGAATATTTGGATTCCCTTCTAAAGTCCAGTCAGCAAACCGTCTACGCAATGAACGGTCCTGCGGGTTTAATTCCTGGAGTTGATTCTTTTATAGGTGTACCACCCACACCATCATGGGTGTACACCAAGATCGTGACGTAAAATTCTACTGGTGTTGTTGAAGAAATGTCGAATTCTTGTGAACGATGTGAAACCGATAACTTTCGATTTTCATGAATACTTGCACTTACAGCAGCAATGTTCTAGACGCTTCTTGCGTTTCTTTCGTAAACTGGTGTTTTAACACCAGTAGAGAAAATTCTCTTCGAACATTTTAATCAAATGATGTAACGTGCATGTTTTTGGCCGATTTGAACACCAAAAATGTCGTCATGTACACGATATATAGCTATAACCGGTTCCATATTTCGATAATAAATTTTTATGATTTATAAACTATGTTGAGGCGTGTAGTCTTCCATGATGATTTTTCATAAACTACTATAAAAATGACGCTTGAAAAATTAAAAAGTTGGCAACACTGTTTGAAAAACTTTCCAGTCACGCGGTTTTTTCTGATGCTCGGCTTACATGCACAACTTAATTTAAAACATTTATACTTTCATTTAAATATAATATTTTTTGTTTATTTAATTAAAGTGCGCGCGCAAACCGTATTTCATTTGCGCGGGTGTGGCGGTATTAGCGGCTACTTTAAATACTTTTTTACATTTTAAATATTATTCATCTATTTAATTCTACCGCTCAATATGATGTCACAGCATAACAGATTACTAAAACAGCTGTACGTCAATGCTACCCTAGCACTAATTCCGCGAGAGGGGGGATATTGAAGCAGTATACCCGTTTAGTTTATTTAAAGCATTTTTTTGGGGTGGAAGTGCGATTTTGAACATTTGTTGGGGAAATATTATTTTTTAATTGTTAACAAATGCGCCTAAGAAAAATAAAACCTTTAGGAGAAATCTCGAAATGATGACCTTGCTGTACAGCCTCACCTCCTTGACCTTTTAAGTTGAAAATTTAACGGCAACAATGCCTCATACATATAAATAAACCGACCGAGTTTGGTCAAATTCGGTCCAGAAGTTCTGGATAAATTTGGACAGGTCTGGGCTGAGTGCCTTGGGGGCCCTCGATTATGAGGGGGGCCGCTTCGGTGCGTGAACACTCCACTCCCGGTGCCTGAGGATGTTGATCACGTCTTTAGTGACTATGGCTGACGGTCGTGTGGGTATGAAATAAGTTGGTAAGTAGAGTTGTGTGTGTGTGTGTGTGTTTATTAGATGATGGGTGTATATTTGTGTACTCTGGGCGAGATTGTGGAAATTTAATTAACTGGTGAGTGTACTTTGGTGGACAGGTTATGTCTTGTAGCCTTGTCTTCATGCTTGTTGTACGCTTGTCTTGTGTCGGCTTGATAGTATGAATGTACAAATGTGTATGTACAAATGTGTCTTAGTACATGTTAGGTGTGCTATGTTCCTAGATGTTTTCCTTCGTTAGGTATTTGTAGTGTGCTGTGTGTGCGTGTAGTGATTTGGTACGGATGATGTTTGCTTGTAGAGACCGAATGTTTGTAGGCGCTTACCCTCCCCCTCCTGAAGTAATGCTTTATTAGCGGTTTCCCAATAAGTGGGGTGGCCAAGGGTTTATTCGGTAGTGCGCAGGAATACATACGCTTTTTCTGTAACAGCTTGTGGAACCTGTTAGTGAGTACGACACTGTTTCGGGGGGCCCAAAGATGGGGTTCCTTCACTTCTTAAAAAAAAAAGAAAGAAAAACGTAGTCCTGGAGATATAAGGAGTGCAATACCTGACACGTACATACAAACACGTATATACGAACATCCGGAAAATTTCCATCCGGTTTTTTGGATTCCTCGGATATCAAAACGTAAAGATCCGGTGAAGACTGCCTATGCCCAAATTGGACCGATTATAATACTTTCCCTTTTTACAGGAAGGTAAAAAGGAAATCAAGTTGCAAACATAAACTGTCGATTTTTTTCGCTCGTTTTGAAAGACCCCTTATATATGTTCTAAACATACCCGTATATACAAGTATATATTATAGGCGTATGTTGATCAGAATAAATTATTTCATAATCGTAATATTAGAGTTTTGGCTTGGAAAGTTTTCAGGACACAATTTTATCTGTAATAACCGAAATGTTCCGTTATGTGAATATAGATGTATGTTTTGTGAAACAGATATAATAATAATTTTGTGAACAGTTACATCTATTTTTTTAACGCTATATGCAGGAAAACGATCGCTTTGTATTTCTTATCATCTGACATACATCTCCTTATTAAATTTGTATAAATTTTGAAGGTAACTTATAAATTATTCTTTTGCAACATTAGTTACATAATCCGATTGCTGATTAAACGTAATGCGCTGACACATGCTACCCCGATTTACTTTTATATTATTTTGGTATAAGTTTGCTGTCACAAATATTTTAATAATCTTTACTTATAACCTATCGCTTACGATTGTTTTTATAAATATCTTCTTTAATCGATTTCTGATTATTAATCACTAGTCACAAAACCTCCTCTATGAATCATGAGACCTTGCCGTTGGTGAGGGGGCTTGAGTGCTCAGGGATACAGAGTAGCTGGACCGAAGGTGCAACCATATCGGAGAGGTATCTGTTGAGAGCCAGACTAAGGAATGATTCCTGAAAGAGGGCAGCAACTCTTTCAGTAGTTGTTAGGAGCGTGAGTCACAATGACTTAAACGGCCATATCAACATCACTCAGTCCTCTGAGTACTGCGCAGCTGAAAACAATGGAAAACTACAGCTGCTTTTTTTCCAAGAAAATGTGGCTCTCTGCATTTTCACATAGCAATAATGGAGACGCCTTCCTTGGTAAAATATTCCGGAGGTAAACTAGTCCCCCGTTCGGATCTCCGTGTGGGGACTACTAAGGAAGGGGTCACCATTTAAAGAAAGCAGGGGCAGATAAATGTGAAGAATACAGAACAATTAGTTTAACTAGTCGTGCATCAAAAATCATAACTAGAATTCTATACAGAAGAATTGAGAGGAGAGTGGAAGAAGTGTTAGGAGAAGACCGATTTGGTTTCAGGAAAAGTATAGGGACAAGGGAAGCAATTTTAGGCCTAAGATTAATAGTAGAAGGAAGAGTAAAGAAAAACAAACCGACAAACTTGCCGTTTATAGACCTAGAAAAGGCATTCGATAACGTAGACTAGAATAAAATGTTCAGCATTTAAAAAAAAATTTGGGTTCAAATACAGAGATAGAAGAACAATTGCTAACATGTACAGGAACCAAACAGCAACAGTAATAATCGAAGAACATAAGAAAGAAGTCGTAATAAGAAAGGGAGTCCGACAAGGATGTTCCCTATCCCCGTTACTTTTTAATCTTTACATGGAACTAGCAGTTAATGATGTTAAAGAACAATATAGATTCGGAGTAACAGTACAAGGAGAAAAGATAAAGAAGCTACGATTTGTTGATGATATAGTAATTCTAGCCGAGAGTAAAAAAGATTTAGAAGGAACAATGAACAGCATGGATGAAGTCCTACGCAACAACTATCGCATGAAAATAAACAAGAACAAAACAAAAGTAATGAAATGTAGTAGAAATAACAAAGATGGACCGCTGAATGTGAAGATAGGAGAAGAAAAGATTATGGAGGTAGAAGAATTTTGTTATTTGGGAAGTAAAATTACTAAAGATGGACGAAGCAGGAGCGATATAAAATGCCGAATAGCACAAGCTAAACGAGCCTTCAGTAAGAAGGCTCGTTTAGCATTTGTTTACATCAAAAATTAATTTAAATGACAGGAAAAGATTTTTGAAAGTGTATGTTTGTAGTGTCGCTTTATATGGAAGTGAAACTTGGACGATCGGAGTATCTGAGAAGAAAAGATTAGAAGCTTTTGAAATGCGGTGCTATAGGAGAATGTTAAAAATCAGACGGGTGGATAAAGTGACAAATGAAGAGGTATTGCGGCAAATAGATGAAGAAAGAAGCGTTTGGAAAAATATAGTTAAAACAAGAGAGGCCACATACTAAGGCATTCTGGAATAGTCGCTTTAATATTGGAAGGACAGGTAGAAGGAAAAAATTGTGTAGGCAGGCCACGTTTGGAATATGTAAAACAAATTGTTAGGGATGTAGGATGTAGAGGGTATACTGAAATGAAACGACTAGCACTAGATAGGGAATCTTGGAGAGCTGCATCAAACCAGTCAAATGACTGAAGACCAAAAAAAAGTCACAAAAATGTAATGTGGAATATGAGGTTTCACTCTTATTAAATATAAACTGTCTTCTAGTTTGATTCAATACTATAATCGTTTTAAACCAGCTATCAATGATTTCCTGTAACGCAAGTTTTCTAATAAAAAATATATATATATGTATGTATGAATTATTATTATTATTATTAGTGGTAGTAGTAGTAGTACTAGCAGCTGCATTAGTAGAATTTATGTACATATTTAGAAGAAAATGGAATTTTTTATTAAGAATCACACATGTATTTCTCCAGGTTATAGTATTTATAACTGTTACCGCAGAAAAATTTGCATTTTAAATTGTAAGTTTTAGTTTGTAAGAACATTTTTATTCAACTGTAATAATAATTAATTAATTTTTTTTAACATGGTATGTATAATATAGAATTATAATTATACGTTACAAAACTGCTTACCAACAATTATCAGTAGTAATATACGTTCCACCGCGTCTAGAAAGTTTACAGCCCGGTGGTTAAGGTGGTCATTTAACCGAAGTTCATATTTCAAACTGAAACATTGCATTTTTCTTTGACCTGCCGCAGACTCAAATATTCAAGGATTCCACTGTTTTAATCAAACTACGACACCTCAGCTATACACCTCGCTACTTTGTTCTAAAACCGCTGTATGATTTCAATATCTTTCTTGCTTGCCATCTCCCGTAGTTGTCCATATTCGTTTCAAAATTGCTGAATATAAAAGTAGCTTATTAGAAAAAAAGATAACTCAGACCTCCAGCTCAGCAATTCCTTGAACTTGAACGTTTCCTTGAACTTCATGTTAAGTCGCTTTCTCTTCTCCATCGCATGAACCTTCTACGTCAATCGACGATCCAGGTGAAGACCCGGTTATCTTACGCTTTCAGTAAGCGGGATTACCGTCAAGATGGACCCGTGGCAATCTCCTTTCCTCATTATAAACGTCACATCGCTCGACTACGATCGATCAACCCTTATCTTTCATGTATCCGGTCATTATTTTGCCGAGTAGATCTAATTCGGATTTTAGATCGGTTGAGGCCACGTTTGGTCGTCATCAACAGCCAGATTAACCGTGTCATCGGCAAAAGAAGCGACAGTGACTTCGTTCTCAATCGGAAGGTCGGCAGTGAAGATACAGTATAAGGCAGGACCCAAAACTGAGCCTTGCGGAGCTTCCGACTTAGTTGTCGAAGGAAAATTACCTGCGTGAAACGCCCGTCCGGTAACTATGAAGGACAGGTAATAATAAGTTTGAAGAAGGTTCTTTTTCAACTTATATGAAAGTCCAGGCAGCCAGACCTCGTTAATGGCTTGCCGGACATCTTAAAAGATTGCCGAACAGTACCTCATTTCCTCTAAACTCCTGCTGATGACGTTAACAAGTCTGTGCGTTTGCTAAATAATGGAATGCCTGCTACGGAAACCGAACCGGTGATCTGGAATAACGCGACTGCTCCAGAGTAGGCCTCATCCTCCGAAGAAATAACCTCTCAAATACCTTCGTTAAAGTAGGCAACAGGTTTATTAGGCTGTACGAGGATACATCATGAGCAGGTTTACCGGTTTCGGAACCGTAACAGTTTGTAAAAACTTTCTACTCGGCAGGGAAGTACATCGTCTGATATCATTAAAGAGGTGCGTTATGTTCCGGGGTGGCTTTGGTAGGATGAAACAGCATATTATTAGCGATGGAGTCAAAGCCAAGGGCATTCTATAATTTTTGTCCTTTTCTGATCACTCGTAGAATCTCTTTTGAAGAAAACGGCTTAATAGGTACACTCAAAGCAATCGGGTGGCTCAAGAATTGTAAGATTTCCTCTTCACAAGGACCCCGCATCGCAAGCGGTTAAAAGATCTCTCTCAAGTAGCAGCAAATTGTCTCCGTCTTTTCTCCGTCACTTCGATCCCACGACACATTCAAAGCCTTGAAAGAAGGAAACGAGGATGGAGGTCGTCGAAAGCTTTTCGCTGTTTTCCATTTAGAGTAACCGTCTTTGCGTGAAGGGGATAAATCCTAAAGGTAATTTCTGAACGATTGATTTTTAAATAATACGATTTACGATAATAAAAACAAAATGTTTTTGGAAAAAATTATTGAAACAAAAAAAGTAAAATACAAAAAATTCGATACCGTTGAAGTTACATTTTCTTACTTAAATTTAATAATTACACGTGTAGCTCTCTCTTTTTTCATCTTACCTAAATAATAGAAAAAACGAAACAAGTAACACGCATGCACGCACCCGCAAAAAACTTTCTTTAATAATCATTAAATTAGGCATTTTTCTGCTCTAAATATAAGTTACGTCCTTAAATTAACAATAAAAGTGAGCGTTTTATTTATATCTAATATAAATTGTTTTAATTCATAAAAATGGTTTTTGCCTGAAGCTACCACTACAAAACCTTTTTTTCAACTTTTTAATGTATCATTAAATGTACTGTTAATTTTGCCCCTGATTTACACGATTTATTGTTTTCCTTTTATTACCGTAAATAAATACGTATATCAACAATAAGCGTACGATGACCTATTTTTCATGTATTTTTATATGCGCTGTGATACAATTTCGAAGAAAATGTCGATAAGGTGTATAGATTCTATTTTGTATTTATCGAACATAAAAAAATCTGTAATAGCTGATCTATTTAAAAAAATGAAAAAAAATATTTGCCCGGATGAAACTTAAACGGCTGTCAATTAATTTACGAAAAGAGTTGTGGTAATTTTTCGTTAAATATAATCCGCCAGCTACGTGTTCTATTTTAAGATTTTTTCTTTATTTGTCGGTTAACGGGGATGGATTTTTGTTGTCAACATACGGCATAATTTTTAAGTTTTTATTGTTGTACTGTTGGACTTATATAAATTTTCAATCCTTTAATATATTTTTTACTGGCCGTTGCTCGCTTCGCAACAAAACTAAGAAATATTTCATCTTGTAACCGATTCGGAAACTGGAATACATAATGAACTGAAATTAATACATTGGTTAGGGACGTAGGGCGGTCAATTACTTTTAATTATTATATATTTGTATTGAAAAATGTTCTACAGTAAATAAATTTCGACAGATAGATCAAATTTTAGTTTAACAAATTTTACTAGTAAGACTTTGTTATGATGTACAACTAATTTATATGTAGCCTATCGCAGGCTACATCGTCATGATAATGAATTTTGTTCGCATATTTCCAAAGTTGATTTTACTTGCTTTTTCACGTGACAAGTTTTATGAAGAAAAGGTATCGTTTCATTTCATCATCATCATCTACAGTTCACGATCGTTCTAAAACGTACCGCAAAGGTTTTATGGTCCTCCACGTCGCAAAGAATATAACATCTTTTTACGGTCCCCTGGCCGGATGACCATAAAAAGATGTTATATCCTTTACGATGTGGAGGACCATAAAATCTTTGCTGTACGTTTTAGAGCGAGTATGAACTGTAGATGCATAGGTGATGAATTGAAACAACGCCTTGTCGCTTATTGAATTGTTCTTTAATTTCTTGTCTCTTGACATTTCGATAACGTATAATTGAAATTCTAACATATAATTAAACCTAATAACATATAAGTATACGACTAAAATAAGCGTTATTCCGAACATTAGTATGCGCGTCCATCCGGACTGAATGTACAACACGACCGCTCTGGGTCAGATTCTGGCACCGAATGAATAGAAGGTGCATCGAAAAAAAAAGAAGGTGCATCATAACGACCACTCCTTGCGATATTATGACGTAGGACATCGTATGACCATAGCTTGCCGGAGAGCTGTAGCACTCGTTAGGTAGCAGCAACCGACGGCAAAAGCGGGACGTAACAGGTATAACTAACAGCATATAACAAATATTAAAGCTTTAGAACAGAAAATTACGGATCAAGAAGTACGTCTACCATCCACGCTCTTATTGACAGGTTACTGTTTACGATCGCCTATCTCAGAAATTATCTAAAAAGTGGATAGTTATCGAAATATTTTCACACAAATGTTGATAATCTATGAAAATTCAACTACAAATAAAAAAAGAAAAGCAGGTCAATTTTTTACGTTACTTTATATAGATTATTCGGAGTAAGACGCCCTTCACCCTATTCTCGTTTACACACGAGCGTAAATTTTTTGAAGAATACTACATTTGAGTAAAACTAATAAAAATGCATTCGACTACAGACGATAAGGACTACATCAGTAAGGAAACATAAAAAATGATGCGTGATTTCAAATTCAAGTCTTGAAATAGCGAGCGGCGTTTCCGAGTACATAGTTGACCTGAATTAAAAATCTATTGATTGAAGAATGAAATCAAGCTGAATGTAATAAAATACTATCTGATTTCATATTGTAGAGTCTCCTTTTGTATGTCTATAAATAGAATAAATAATTAAAAATAAATCCTGGGCGTAATTGTAATTTCCAAAAAAAATCTTTTTTTTAAATTTTATTATATTGTTGGAATTACTAATTCGAAATAACGTAGACCCCCCCCCCTATATTTATTCTAGTTCTTTGTGTTAGTCAATTTCAGATATATATGGTTGTGGAATAAGGGGTTCTACACACACGCGGGCGCGCAAACACACACTTATTAAATCAGCCTACGTGGCTTATTACTGTAAGAGAAAAAGGCGATTGAGGCACTAGATAAAGGTAACTCCTCCTACTGATGTCATCAATTTTATTGATTCTCATAAAATTGGAATACTGGACCCGTAAAAAAAAGGAGTGACGTAGATTTCTGGAAGATACCAGTTATTGACCTACAACTTATATAGATTTTATACATCGTATATGATTTCACTTTTAATATTTTCCGTAAAATATATATACGAGTATATATATATATTTACATAAAATAAATTTTTATAGTGTCACGGGTCGCGTCTCTACAGATTAGAGAAAATTTCGTGGATTACTCGAAGGTCAAGAAATTTTTTATAAACAACTACACGATTCTTAGCTTTTAATAAAAGTAAAATACTGAACGTTTTTTCAGACATTTGCCAAAAAATTGGACGTGTTTATTAACACGAATGTTTCTGTTTTAATTTTTTTCGGTTTGTTTTCCTGGGTGGGGGGATCATAATTGGATGGCCCTCTGTCATCTGATATTTTATGGTTTCATCAGGAGAAAGCAATTTAAAATTTTTTTCTACAGCAAAAAAAAAAATTGTGTATATTTCTATATGTAATGAGTGTCCTGAGATGATTCAGTTAAACTTCAAAGGCGTATTACTTTCATTAAAATAATGAAAAACGTTCTATAAACACGGGTCCAAAAACGCTTCGTTAGCGAGTTACGACTAATTAAAGATTGCGTCCCGATTTCTGCTTCTCTGCTAAAATGAAGCCCTGCTGAAATTCTGGAAAGGTAAATTAAGGGGCAAATTTAGCGGTTTCTTCAACTAATATTTTTGTTTATTACACCCTATTTCGTAGAAAATAATGGCGATTCGATGCTAGAACCCGCTTTTAAAAGATTTTTCAGGTTGAAAACAAGAAACCGGTTAATTCGATCATTAATTTACCTTTAGTGAATTTTAGTAGGACTTCATTTCAGCGGAGAAGCAGAATCGGGGCGAAACTAGCTTTTACTAGCCGTAACTCGATAACAAAGCGTTTTTGGACCCGTATTTATATGAACTTATTTCATTATTTTAATGAAAGAATTACGCCTATGAAGTTTAGCAGAATCCAACCGGGACACTACGCGTATCTCATATAAAAGAGAATGTCCTGACCGATTCACCGAGTCATAATCAATGTACAGCCAAAACTATTACAAGTAGAGACTTGAAATTTTCAGGGTACCTTTGTATCTTCAATTAACCGAGCACTAAGAAAGGATTTTGCGAAATTTTGATTTTAAGGGGTTCAAATCTATAAAAAACTAAATTTCGTATTAACACCGCTATCTGTTGGACGTAAAAGCAACACACGCTATACTAAAAATTTTACGATTACATTGCAATGTTTCCGATATGCGTGTCCGCTATAGACTAAAAAACTACTGGACCGATTTACGCGCGGGGAAGAAGGGAGAAAGGGAAAAATCGGAAAAGGTAAATAGGGAAAAATCGAAAAAGGTAAAAGGGGTATATGGAAAAAAGAAAAAGAAAGGAATGGGAAAAGGAAATGGAAAGGGAAAAGAGAAAATAGGAAGGGGTAAAGGGGAAAGGAGTAAGAGGAAGAGGAAGGGGAAAGAGAAACGGGAAGGGAGAGCGAAGCGAGCCATGACCCTCTGATCGTGAAGGGAAGCGCAAGTAACCATAGAACACGGGCGAAGCCACGAAGAGGATGATAGAGTTGGGATTGTAATAAATTTTTGTTTATCTTTATTGGACTTTTATATTGAACTATTATAATTCACTCGTAAAACGGATCGGTCTAACAAAATATCGCTCGATTTTCTTATCTTTCTTTTTTTATTAAGTTTTGGGCAACAATTCATCGTTTATCAATAAACATTTTATTTACCGTTTTATGAGGATTAATGAAAATCTAAATACAATATTGTCGATTAAATATTTTTTATTTATAAAAAAATAAGTTTGCTACTAAAAAAGCATTGCGAGTGAAGTAAATCTACAGTGTCCCATATAGAACGCAACCCATCAATCACTCATCGATGAAATTTCAAAAGTCAAGCTTTCTCCCCTACTCGTTACTGAAATGGACTCGTCCAACATCTGAACATCGCAGCGACGCAGTAGAACACTACCGATAGTAACAACAATGCAATCATAACGTTCAGTGTATTGCTAGAGACAAGATGGTGTTTTCGCTAGATGAACGTGATTTCATTGTCGAGTCGTACTTCAGTACGAAATCAGCGGTTGCAGTGCAAGATTCGTTTCGCCATAAGTACCCGGATAAACCGGCTCCTAACAAAACATCGGTATTAAGGTTAGTTGTTATTTGGGAGAACGGTTCTGTTAATAACAAGGAACACAAAAGATCTGCGTCAGTGTTGAATACAGATACAGTCGCTGAAATCAAAGACCGATTACTCGCCTCGCCAAATAAATGGATGTTATGGATTCGTTATTTTTCATATATGAAGCACGGTTTCATTTGGACGGCTACGTAAACAGCCAAAACAATAGAATTTGGAGCGCTGAAAATCCCCACTTATATCACAAAAACAATTACACCCGCAGAAGTCGGGCGTGTGGTGCGCGATATCGCGGAAGAAAATAATCGGTCCTATTTTTTTCGAGTACACCGTTAATGCAGAACGATATCAGGATATTTTATTTCGGTTCATCGCACTCTTGGAAGAGGAAGACAGACGCTGCCGGCTACAACATGACGGTGCGACATCGCACTACGCTGGTTCAACTTCTGATTTCGTCGAGGAATTCTTTGGTAATCGTGTTATCGGTCGAGGCTTGTGGCCACCAAGATCTCCAGATTTGACTGCGGCGGATTTTTTTCTACGGGGTTACCTCAAAGAAAAAGCCTACAGCAACAAACCACGAACACTTGAACGATTGAAAGTCAATACTGAACAAGCTGTATTAAATATCCGGCCACAAACTTTGAAAAAAGTTGCAAGAACCGCTGTAAAAAGAATTGAAGCTTGTATTCAAGAAGATGGCGGCCACTTCCAACATTTACTCTAAATGTAAGGTAATGGATGGTAATAATAAAAATTACATTTACATTTACACATGCCTTTTTATTATTTAAATACCTACCAATATAAGGTTGGGTTGCGTTATATATGGGACACCCTGTATATTGTGGACGAAGTCGCGACGGGGTACGCTACTATATATATAATTTTTTTCATTTCACCACCTGACGAAAAAGGTCACCTATAAAAAGTCAGTCTAATGCTCTACAGCCAACAAACTTGATTTTTCAAAACCGTTTTTATATTTTAATGATTTACATTTTTATATAACAATAAACTATTTTTAATTAATAACTGGAGAAATAGCGGCTATTCCAAAGTAAATAACAAATATTTAATAAGTATTAAAAAGGAATTGAAAGTCATTAACGAATTCTTTTCATTTCACTGATTTTAGCCAAAGGAAATACTAAGAAATCGTCATCGCAAATTTCAATTAAAAATATATTTTACTGCGATTTTGTTTTTTAGTTTTACGACTAAAATTAAATGCACGTCGTTGAAAGTTATAAGAATTAATTATTTAAAATTAAAGATTAATTAACTTAATAGAATTTACCATCAATTCTGACGTAGAATTATTCAATTTGAATTCTTCACACACTTGAATGAATTAGTCAAGGTTATGTACCTTGAATAAATAATTCAATTGAATAAATTAGTCAAGCAGAAATTTACCGTATTTAGATAATCTACATTTTTAAATTAAATTAAGAAAATAAGACATTTAGTATAACTGTAACCATAAAGAAATATTAAAACCATTCACCCTCCATATATATATATATATATATATGTGTGTGTGTGTGTGTGTGTGTGTGTGTGTGTGTGTGTGTGTGTGTTTTAATTGATTGGAAATCATTTTTTTATTTATTTATTATATAATGCAGAATTTATCTGCATAATGAATAATAAATTAACATAGAATTATCTGTAATATTACAGATCTATTTTCTTATAATATTTTTCTTATAAAAATTATCGTTCACTTATTTTTCTTCAGGAAACGTAATTATAATTTAATCCTGCATAAAATTGCCAATAAATAAAAGAAAAATTTTGCATATTTTTATAAATAAATTTTATCTATTATAACAAGAATCACATTAATAATCGGGTGTGTCTAATTCATAATTGAGGAGACTTGTAGATATTTGTCAAATTTCTCACATCAGCGACTAGAGCATTCAGAGGTATAAGAAAGGTTTGAACTCTATTATTTAATTATAAAATAAGGTTTTACCTTTAACATTTAAACACATTATAAGAAAATAATATAAAAATACATTCTTTAAACTTGTAAATACAGTACAATCCAGCTATAACGCGGTTCAAAATAACGTGGGTAGAAGAATGTCCTCCCAAAAAATAACTATTTTTATCAGATATAAAGAAAAAAATTAGGGTTCAAATACAGAGATAGAAGAACAATTGCTAACATGTACAGGAACCAAACAGCAACAGTAGCAATTGAAGAACATAAGAAAGAAGCCATAATAAGAAAGGGAGTCCGACAAGGATGTTCTCTATCTCCGTTACTTTTTAATCTTTACATGGAACTAGCAGTTAATGATGTTAAAGAACAATATAGATTCGGAGTAACAGTACAAGGTGAAAAGATAAAGATGCTACGATTTGCTGATGATATAGTAATTCTAGCCGAGAGTAAAAAGGATTTAGAAGAAACAATGAACGGCATAGATGAAGTCCTACGCAAGAACTATCGCGTGAAAATAAACAAGAACAAAACAAAAGTAATGAAATGTAGTAGAAATAACAAAGATGGACCACTGAATGTGAAAATAGGAGGAGAAAAGATTATGGAGGTAGAAGAATTTTGTTATTTGGGAAGTAAAATTACTAAAGATGGACGAAGCAGGAGCGATATAAAATGCCGAATAGCACAAGCTAAACGATCCTTCAGTAAGAAATATAATTTGTTTACATCAAAAATGAATTTAAATGTCAGGAAAAGATTTTTGAAAGTGTATGTTTGGAGTGTCGCTTTATATGGAAGTGAAACTTGGACGATCGGAGTATCTGAGAAGAAAAGATTAGAAGCTTTTGAAATGCGGTGCTATAGGAGAATGTTAAAAATCAGATGGGTGGATAAAGTGACAAATGAAGAGGTATTGCGGCAAATAGATGAAGAAAGTAGCATTTGGAAAAATATAGTTAAAAGAAGAGACAGACTTATAGGCCACATACTAAGGCATCCTGGAATAGTCGCTTTAATATTGGAAGGACAGGTAGAAGGGAAAAATTGCGTAGGCAGGCCACGTTTGGAGTATGTAAAACAAATTGTTGGGGATGTAGGATGTAGAGGGTATACTGAAATGAAACGACTAGCACTAGATAGGGAATCTTGGAGAGCTGCATCAAACCAGTCAAATGACTGAAGACAAACAAAAAAAGCGATTAAAAAGGGTTAAGACTAGCGGTTTCTTTTGTTAACGGGTCTAGTTTTATATTTATCTACGTGGAATAAATTCCGAACGATTATTTATTTTGTGTGAAATTTGTATTTACTTATTTACTATTTACTATCGCTATTTGACGTGTAATATTTTTCGATTACGTTGAGTATTTTGCTCTGGTTTTACGTCATACTTACTGTTTCGATTATGTATTATGTCATGTACTTTGTTGTTATTGACGTGTAATATTATTATCGCTCACTATTCTTATCCTGATTATTATTGTTGTTGTAATTACTATATTAATATTTGCGTTCATTGTTTTATTATTGTCGCTTAATATTATTGTCATTATTGTATTTATCACCATTGTTATAATTATTAATGTAACGGTTGTAATTATGAACATTTTAAACCAATAGACAGTAATTATATAACCATTCTAAACTGTCAACAACTTCTCAATATCCTGATCGAGCCGTACGAAACACGCGACAATATGTATACTCGTGTATATATATATATATATATATATAATAAAAAAAATACATTGTTTTATATATATATATATATATATATATATATATATATATATATATATAATTAAGTCTAGTGGAACTTTCAGTCTGTTACTCTTTCACGCAACTAACTATTTAACCTACTGATATGAAATTTTGCGTAACATAATTTTTATACCTGGAAAGACAACTATTTCTGTTAAGTTTATAATTCAAACATATATATATATATATATATATATATATACACCACAAATACTTACATTCCTTTTTGAGCAGTCGTATAAATAATGAACATAGCACAACAAATCCCGTTAATCTGTGATTTGTCAGTTAGTAATTTGATATAATCTGCTAATGTTATTGGAAAGAAAAGAACAGAAGTTACCGACTTATCTTGAAATACTTAACGACTATGCGGTATAATTACTGGGATAATAAATCATAAGCAACTAATTAATTTAAATGGAATTAAGTAGAAAACGCCTAAAAAAATTATCTTTTCGCGGTATTTAAATGTAATTATTTTTAACATAATTTAGCAATATTTTTTGTCTTATTAATTAACACGTTTAATGTGTTTTAACAAATTAGCTTAAAAGTTTTATTATATTTAATGAATTTAAGTTGTGTTAATGTTTTGTTCACATTTTATAGTATACACTATACGATCACGATTTATCGATTTTTTTTAGCCAAACATTAACATAAATTAACGTAATAATTTTATTTTTAACTAAAATAATTTTTTTTACTCCAATGTATTTTTTTAAAACAATATGGAGTCGTTATAATTTCACAAAATTCCAATTTAATGGAATTTTTTTTATTAGAAAACGGTTTAAAACAATATTTTAACTACAAATACATTCATCCAAGAAAAATATTAAATTTAGTTCGTACAAATTTATTTTAAAATTTAGATAAGGATAACTTAAACTAATCTCTATGATTTTAATTAAACTTCATAATAAATAACTTTATTTAAAAATACTTGTCATGAAGTACAGTACTTGTTTATTCCGGAAATTATTTAATGTATTGAGAAAATTATATATATATATATATATATATATACAAAAAATATATAAACTATATATACAAAAAACAAACATTTTATACATTAATATGACTGCATAGTTTACTGTTATATATAGTTTTTAAGAATCAAACGAAAGAATTTTATTCTACGAGGGATTTTTGATCTTGTCAGATTAAAAAAAAAACATTAGCAACGCACTAAACCAGTAAGACAAGTTACTCTTTCCTGGAAAGTTGTAGTATCATCTCACCGGGCGTAAACTTGATATTACCAGTAGGGAATATTACATCACCATAACAAATTCTATCGGCTAAGTTTATAATTCAAATTATTTAAAAAATGAAAAACATGTTCTGAGGCATAAATAGTCTTAATCCAAAATTCTCTTTAATAAACATGTAAACTATTTAACGGAAGCCAAAGTATTATAGCAGATTAAATAATTAATAATGAATATATATACGTATATATAAAAGATTATATCCGTGTGTATATATATATATATATATATATATATATATAAATTATTGATTTACAGTATAATGAATTGAACTTTTCTCAATGTATCAATGTATTTTATTACTTTTTTATTGATCTGGTATATATATATATATATATATATATATATATATATATGTGCCAATATTAATTTAAACGTAATTTATTTAAGTTTATATTCCTCTTGATTGAATAGAATTAAATATAATAAAAATACATATTTTACTGTAAAATATTATCTTTATTAATCGCTTGGGTTAACCAATCGACTAAACAAACTTATAAATTAAATTCATTATTCACTTAGAATTCTCTAAACTTTCTCAGGTGACAATACATATTCACACACATATCACAAAATTCTCTTTCATATCGCATATAGTTTCGTATGTAAGAAAATTTTGTATGATGCGTGTATGAATGTGTATTATCACCTGAGAAAGCCGAGAGAATTTTAAGTGAAACGTAGTGCCGGCCTCCGTGGCGCGAGCGGTAGCGTCTCAGCCTTTCATCCGAAGGTCCCGGGTTCGAATCCCGGTCAGGCGTGGCATTTTCACACACGCTACAAATCATTTATCTCCTCCTCTGAAGCAATACCTAACGGTGGACCTGGAGGTTAAACAAAAAAAGAATAGCGATTTTAATTTTTTAGTTTGTATAATCGATTTGTTAACCCGAGAAATTAAGATAATATTTTTAAATAAAATATGTCGTTTTATTATATATATGAATATAGCGGTAACTTTCTTTCTGAAAAACTATTAAACCTACCGATAGGAAATTTTGCGTAACATAATTTTTACGTGGAAAGACAACTATTTCTGTTACGAAATATTTATCGTTTCAAGATGGTAATCGTTTAATGGCTTGCGGTAACAACCGGATTATGTTCCTTCAAATATTGTTTACAAGTCGATTCTTTAGATTATCTTGTTCACGAATTGTTTTACAAAAACCCCCAAAAAAATTAAAAACATAAAATAAAATAAAAAACAAATAAAAAAAAGCTGACAACACAGTTGCAGGATTTTAAAGCCGGATTCCGGGAAAGTCCTACAACTGAGGATTATTTCTGCTGCCCGGTTTACAGACACAACTTAATTAAAAATATTTATAATTTTATTTAAATATAATATTTTTTCGTTTACTTAATTCAGTGATTTTAGCTATACCGTATTTAATTCGCGCGGATGTGGTGGTACTAGCGGCGACGGTCAGTACTAATCAAACTAATGCAATTTCACAACTTACATAGAACTAATTTCACTTGAACGATCGGCCGACTAGTGTAGCCGCGAAGCTTAACGCACCACGCATCGAATCGACCGGGCGATCGAATTCGAGAGGACCGAGGTACTTTTTACGCTCTAAATATTATTCGTTTTTTTTAATTCTACCGCTCATCTGTGACGTTTCAACACAGCAGACGACTACAACATTTTTTGGGGTGGGGGTACGATTTTGCAAATTTTTTTTCAAATATTGCTATTTTTTAACCGTTAAGAAAATGCGACTAAGGCCTTAATTAGAAAATACGTTAAGGACGTTAAGAAAATACGGCCTTAATTAAGCGAAATCTCGAAATATTGAGGATGACCTTGCTCTACACCTTACCCCCTTAACCTTTTAAGTTGAAAATTTAACGGCATCAATGCCCCGTATATAGAAGTAATCTGACCGCGTTTGGTCAAAATCGGTCCGGTAGTTCTGGAGATATAAAGTGATTTAGAGGCCAACACCGAACACGCACGTACATTCGAACATTAACGTGCGGAAAATTTCCATCCGGTTTTTTGGGTTCTTTAGGTATCAAACATGAAGATCCGGTGAAAACGGTATATGCCCAAATTAGATCGATTACTATATTTTCCCTTCTGGAACTACAGCGCTATCTAGACGAGAAATTAAAAATGAGATACTAAATACGATCACCCTTGTGGTGTTTAACGGGTAACGCTAAGAATAGTACAAAATACTTTTTTACCCGTCCTTCGTAACGGTAACCGGGTATAATATTTTAAGATCGGGACCGATTGGTATAAAATATACCTAGTACCTAGTTTTTAGATAAAATATACAAAACCGTTCTCATTTGATTATACTTTGAATATTAATTTCCGATCGATCGATTATTTTTTTTCTATGTTAAATAACATTTTGGTACTGTGCTTTGATAATAAAAATGATTTTTTTCTTTTTATAAATATTTATTATAAAGAAATAACGACAGAGTAATTTTCTTCATTATAAATTTGATCGCGTATACTACGCTTTCTACATATGCAAAACGTTTAATTTCAGTTATTAATATAATTTTTTTTTTCTTTATATGTCTGTTACATACCGTAACTCACGATTCTTGATGACCTCTCAAGTCATTTCTAAAAAATGGTGAAGACACCCTTAAAAAACAAGCGCCTTATTTCATTATTTGATTTTAAAGGAATATCCATAATTTTTACATTTTTGTTATTTTTATATAATAATCAATAACACTTGATAAAATGAGGAGTGAAGTGGTTTCCTGTTACTGATTGAGCCAAATACAGTGTATTTTTTTTTTAACCTTCGGGCCACCGTTAGGTATTACTTCAGAGGATGAGATGAATGAAAATTTTGTAGCGTGTGAAAATGCCACGCCTGACCGGGATTCGAACCCGGGACCTCCGGATGAAAGGCCGAGGCGCTACCGCTCGCGCCACGGAGGCCGGCAAAAACAAAGTGTATTTGGTACATCAGTATGCTACACCCGATGAAATAAAATAATATTTAGTTTTACAAGCTACAATTAATTCTATTTTTCACAGTCTCTGACTGTATAGTAAAAATTACAATTCCTAGAAAAAGTAACTGGATTTAGCGTCTCTTGTCTTAGGTAATTTACATGCATTTCAACCGCAAAATTACCGGGACAGTTTTAGCCGTGTAGACTTACGGGACGTATTAAGAACCAATCTAGGGTCATCGAATAGTAGTACATTATGCGACAAGCCTGTACTTATACGCGTGCACTAGTGCGAATTAATTTACGATACGAGCCTCGATGACTGTCGTAAACTTTGCAAGAGTTCATTAACGGCCATTATAGAGAGTCATATACATTATTTTTTCTATAGCTGAGATAATATTGAGATTATTGATTTAAATCGATGACAGAATACATTGTTTACGGAATATATATATTTTTTTAATTTTTCAAAAATACATTAAACAATACATTTCTGTGGCAATAAGTTATTACTCGTAAGTCAATAAAAATCTATAAGCGAGAATATCGTTATGCGATTTGCGAGAATATCTTTCTGCCTTTTATTTAATATCGATGGGTGTTAAAGACATTTCTTCCTCAGAATCAGACACAATTAACAACAGAAAGAACAACAGTTATTTAGAAACATTAACAACAGTTAATATAGAAATTTAGTTACCTATTACGGTCTATTTTCAAATTAACCTCTGGTTGCTAACTACTAAATCGGATTAATATAAAAGTAAAATATCTGATGTGGGCACAACATGACTTGCTTGTATGCCTATTAAATTATATATACACATTTTTTTTAAATGAAACGTACATAAAATTTTATTACATTAACAACTTCTGATTTTTTTTTTTATTAGTGTTGAATTATTATATATTGTAAAAATTACGTTTTTAAATGAAACGTACATAAAATTTTATTACATTAACAACTTCTGATTTTTTTTTTATTAGTGTTGAATTATTATATATTGTAAAAATTATTTTATAATTAGAGATTAATAATTATTAGTAAATCAATATAATTAAAATTAAAAAAAGGAGATGAAGTCTAATTTGAACCGATGTGCCTTCCCATTCTAAGATTCAAATATTTCATTAAATAAAATTTCATTTGGCTACAACTCTGGAACCGATGAAAATAACTACCACTTACTACATATCTTTGTAAAGTTCTCATTGAGGGATTATTTCTGCAGTTAAGAAAAAGTCCAAAATTCAAATTTGTTTGGATTTGAGCTTTTTTGGACATTTTTGTTTCAGTCGGTTGCAATCAAAAGGGGAGATGCACAACAAGATGTTATTACAACAGTTCTTATTTCAAAAATTTCAACATCCTACGGCTAATCGTATTTGAGTTACGCGAGATACATACGTACGTACAGACGTCACGCCGAAACTAGTCAAAATGGATTCAGGGATGGTCAAAATGGATATTTCCGTTGAAATCTGAAAACCGAAATTTTTCGTGATCACAATACTTGCTACGTGGAAGTAAAAAGCAGCCGATGCGTTAAACAATACCCGCCTCTGATCGGTCAAGTGATTGAAAAGAGTAGCCTTTTGATCGGTTGAACACCTATATCGTAATGAAAACTGTTTCATAACGACCCTCTTTATGATTCTGGTTCCAGCCGTGTAATTAAACGTTATAATATAGCCGTAGAAAAAAGCTCTTTAACTCAAAGTTGGAACTTTTTAATCGCCGGATAGAAGCAAAGAACACCCCGATAGTCTAACACAGCGTTACTACCACCAAATACTGGA
Source organism: Lycorma delicatula (assembly GCF_047948215.1). Taxonomy (NCBI): domain Eukaryota; kingdom Metazoa; phylum Arthropoda; class Insecta; order Hemiptera; family Fulgoridae; genus Lycorma; species Lycorma delicatula. The sequence continues at coordinate 222,131,306 of NC_134456.1, read as the reverse complement.
CGCAAGACCTCTAAAGGTCTTAACATTCTGTGTACAGACCCGGTACATATCCGGTCAAAACCTACAAAATATAACAAGGGATCAAATATAAGAGAAAAATTAGGATACAAGGAAAGCAACAATCTACTACAAAGAATCCCACGAAACAAAGTAAAAACTCCTAACCGATGAAGTGTTTTCATACAGCGGGCATCAATTCAATCCACCATCCCTCTGACGATCATCTTTTCTCAGGATATGAGAACGTTGCAAATATATTATAATTTTACTTTGAGCCTGCTTAAATATAAGCTTTACATCCAAGTATCAAAGCCACCTATGAAACGGTTCAGATTTATTTAATAAAATCTCATTCGATCGAAACGTTTCCTTTAATGTGTATGTTTTGACGTATCCAATCGAATTATTTACGTCTTTAGTTAGACGCTACTGAAGATTTAACTTCGACAAGTAATTTAAAACTACTCGTCCCAAGTTAAGTAGTAACCCAGAATAAGCGATAACTTCTTTTTATTTTTAGATCCGTGACAACCATCAGGTACTGCTTAACAGGATGAAATTAAATGGCGATTTTTTAGCATGTGAGAATGCCATGCCTGACCGAGACTCGAACCCGGGACCTCCGAATGAAAGGCTAAGGGATAACTGCGACGTAGTATTTAGCACTTGGTATTTGTATTTTTTATGATCTACTCATTTCAATCGTAGAAAATATTTTGTAAAAAATGCCTCTTTTTATTTGCAGAACATAGTGTAATTTATGAAATATATATATATATATAGTATACTATGCTCTCTGTCTCTCTCTGTGTGTGTATGTATACCTGTTTAAAATACCTGTCTATATATGTATATAGACAGGTATTTTAAACCATAACTTATATTTCTATTTATCGAGATTTATGATCAATTTAATTTAAAAATGTTTATTACTTAATCGATTTTCTAAAGGTTAAAACTACTATTAAACAGATATTACTGTCGTAGAAATCTATTAAATATAACAAAGCGTTGCAATTTCTTCATTATTTTTTAAAATATGATTTTTTTTAACTGTATTATATTTATAATAAATTTTTATTCTGTAAAACATAAGTAAATGCTATTACACGTCTGCCTTTTATAATTTGTAATGATGAAAGGATACAGAAGTCGCCTTTTAAATCTTTACAAACGACCACCGGATGACGCTATTGAGATGTGACATTACTATTTTAGTAAAATTTGACTTTTATTATCGTAACAACAGTGGCGGTTCAGAAATCGGCCGAGTAGTTTGTTTAGAGTGAACTTTAAAAAAAAAACAGTTTTGTGAAAAAATGAAATTTTTTCACAAGTAAAGGTTATCGTCGGATAATTTTTTTACGAATTTAATAAAAGCCTAAATCAACAGCGGTGCATTTAATCGCCTCTTTCAACTTTTCATAATGAATCACCATCAGAAAAGACTATTTACAATCGATTTGCAGAATTTCGTCACGGTTGTTCTTCCTCAGCGATGAATTTCGTGAAGGTTGACCAAAGCCGGTTATTGCTCTAAAAATATATCGTTGCTGTGCGCAACATGATTAAGAAGGATCGGCGTGCGACTTACCACGGGACAGAGGCATCCTTAGCCGTATCGAAAACTACAGTACCTTCGATTTTGCAAGAAAATTTAGTTGCGAAAAAGATCTGTTCTCGATGGATTCGGAATAATTTGACCGAAGCTTGAAAACAGGTTCGTGTCGTACGGTGTTAGGAAATTTCTCAAAAAATTCGATCGAGGAAACGCAAAACTCGTATGCAATATCGTAACAGGAGACGTAACTTGAATATATTCGTTCGAACCAGAAACTAAGAAACAGTCGACTGTCTGGGTGTTCCAAGATGTACCGAATCCGACAAAACCGATTTGCCAACTTCCAACAAAACGATCGCTTGTTTCTTCAGTTATATATGACGAGTAAAAACCGTCGTTTTAGAAGTTCAAAGAAAAGTTTGCCGGAAATCATCAATGAAATAAGGAAAAACTACCGAAAAAGTCGCATCATTCTTCATCATGAAGGCTCTTGCACAGCGCGTCAAACAATTGATTATTTGACGGAGAAAAATATCGAATTAATATCTCATCGCATGTATTCACCTGATTTATCGCCTAACGACTTCTTTTTGTTCCTGAATGTCAAACAAAAAATGCGTGAACGGCGATTTTCATCGCTTCAAGAAGTTGTTCAATCCTTCGAAAACCGTGTTTTTGAGGTACCAAATTCAGAGTGGAAGAAATGTTTCGAGAATCGGTTTAAACGAAAGCAAAAGCGTATAAATCTTAAAGGAAAATATTTTGAGAGACAATAAAACGATTTGTAACGACATTTTTTTATCTTTCATCGGTTTTATAAAATCTTAAAAGGCAGCCCTCGTATCCCTTATTTTTCGAGTAATTTGGAACACTATTTTCTTTAAGTTAAATGTACTTGTAATTTTGGATTTCCATTAAAATAAATTGTTGGATGTCTACATATTTGTTTATCTGGCGCATTGTTTCTATTCAAGAGATTCTAATCAATCTTTTATTTTGCCGTCTCATTTTTTTAACGTAGACTTTTTTTAATATAAAAGTGATATTTTAAATAAGAATTCATAGAAATTTATTTAAAATTTGAAACCGATTATTAATAATTAATAATCATTATAATATTCTTTCTTTTTTTTTTAATTATTAGTTTCAAAGTAATAAATTGTGATATGTACTGAATTTAAGTAAGCGTTGGTTGTGAATTTGTACCGGTTCAGACAGTAATATGTAGTATACACTTGTATACAAATACGCGTCAATAAGCATTATTAATTGCATTTTTTATCGTAATATCTGATTTTATCAATATACAAATCGTTATTTATACCTGTAATTAAATACATCTTAAATTATACATGTTTCAAGCAAGTTTTTAATCCGGAAGTTTTATTTGACGAAAATATTATTTATTTTTTATTTTTGTTACTCTTGTGAAAACATAACGTACGGTAATAAATATTTAAAAATATAGATTATACATTATTTTTTTTAATAATTTAAACGAATACACTAATTTAAAATAACATTTTTTAAAAATATATTTACCAAGGTCACTTCGTAAATAATGTTTCAGAATAACATATCTTAAAGGCATTATGATTTTTTTTTCTAAAATTAAATCCGATCGATTAAATGAACGGTTAATCATCGATCAGTTCTAAAATGTTGTACGACTGGTTTCAGCTAAAAAAATAATACAAATTTCGGTTAAAAAATATAATTTTTTTTGTAACTGAATTTAATGCATATGCTACTGGTACACTACTGCCGTTGATTATAATACGGTTACAGGTATTGCCTAAGGATCATTCAACGCAGGACAGTAAATCAAATGAATTTTAGTTGAACATTCCAATAAAACTTGTTTATTTTTTTTTGTTGAGATTATTATAACTTTTGAAAAAAAAAAAGACTTATATTCAGTAAAAAAAGAACAAAATGGAAAAGAAAAAAATGTATGTAAGTGTGTGTACGCGAAAAATACGCGCGCGCGCGCACACACACACAAATTTATGAATTAAAATGTTAAACTACGTAATAAAATCTTTGAGAATATTTTTTTACACGTCAAAATTATTTTTTATAAGTTTAAAAATTGTTTATCGCTCTTTTTTTAATCTTCCTCTTATCAAATCAACGAGAATTAATTATATAATTGTAGGCCATCTTAATATTTCTGATCGCTAACGTTGTATTGTCGTTATAAGGTATAATAGGATAAAGAATAAACCTCTAAACCAGACATTTCCAAACCGTGCGCCGCGCGCCCCGGAGAGCCTCTTCACAGGAGCGTCGCGAGATATTGTAAAAGCTTCATAATTAATTGAACCAAGATATTGATAATTATTAATTTAATATTAATAAAGTAAAAAAATAATAAAGATACACGATTTTTATTTATTTTTATCTTTTGCTTACGAACAGTCATACTTTTACTTAGGGTAGGGCGCCGTGAAATAATTTTATCTGAAAAAGGGCGCCGCGACTCGGAAAAGTTTGGGAACCGCTGCTGTAAAGAATGATCGAGGCAGATTTAAATAATCGAGAGATATTTATAACTGCTTCTTACGAAGTAATAAATTATTTACGATAATATCTTATAAAGAGCGAGTTACTTCAGACAAAGAAAATTAACTTTGAATTATTTTAATGACAATACAACATTTTGATCGTGGTTTATACGCAGCAAGTTAAAGGTTTTACATCTAAAAAGGAAATATTTACTCGTAGTTGGTTTTCATTAAATTTCTGTCTCTATCCTAAGTCGTAAATGTTATTATTGTTTCTTCTACAAATAAATTTAAAAGAATATTTAATTATCCAGTATTATTGATTTACCTTAAGATTTCGAATTGTATTTCCCTCAGTAACAAAACGTTCTGTACTTATTTCCGATAAAAAAGGTTAGTGCGTCGGTTCGTTTGTTGTATGTGCTCGAATTTTTATTTTAGCTGCTATTGGCGCAGAGCGTACCATGTGGTGCGCCGGGCGATTGGGCAACTGTGCTTAGCGCACGAACGATTTAAAGTTCTTTATAAGAACGATTTATTTAAAATTATATTTGTGTTTTGGGAATAAAAAAGGAAAACACCGGGATTAGAGCCGCGTTAAAATATCACAAGAAATAGCTAAAAATGTTCAAAATTTTAACGCTTTTCGTGGTAAAAGTTTGTCGTTCTTAGTACGCTAATGTCATGAACGTTATTTACTTACGATTGACAAAAACATTAGCAAAATCACGTATAATGAAACATAAACCACGTAACATTTTTGCGGCGGTCCGTAGACTTGCCTTTTGGATAGTGTTCTATAAAATTATTTTAAATTTCTCATTTTTTTATATTTTATAGATTATCTGAAAAATTACTCAAAAACAGAATTAAATGTTTTTCGTTGAAAAACAACAAATGAAGTAACACGAACTTGCTTTTAGTAAATATTATTCCATTGTCACTGCTACTGAATCGATAGAATTACTTCCGTATTATACTTCGGCCTAATGGAAATACTAGGAAACTAGTTATATATCGGTATCTATTTTTAATAAATTACCTAACGATCTAATAAATTTTTCCATCGGTTTATTTTAGAAAAACATTTCCTTTTAAAAAACAATACTACTCTGCTAATTAATTTAATACTACTGTACTAATTATATAAACTTTAATTTTCCATCGTTGATTAGTTTTTAAAATATAATACTAAGATAAAAGTTAATTTTCTGCTTAGTAAAGTCTATTAAAGTATAATAATTTACTCCTTGAACTTTGTTTCTCATTACCGAAATTATTTATACGTTATTTTCATATAGTTCCTCAACTCTTTTCTTTTTTTTTGTTACGAAAGAGCGGGCATCAATAGCTACGGTCATTAGCCCGTTGGAAATTGGTAGCGTACGAAAAAATGCCGTGCCTGACCGGGATTTGAACACGATATCTCCGCACGAAATGCGGAGATGCTCTCTACTCAGCCGTGGAGGTCAGCTGCTAAACTCTTTATTCGTAAAACTATAATTTTTTTATCTAATAATTTGTACTATAACCACCTTTAATTTTATTTCTAATTTTTTTACTTTGAATTTTAGTAATTTCCTGAACAAGGTTCACCCATATTTCCTCTTCAACAGATCCTTCTTTTATTAGTCGAATAGCTCGCTAATTATTCCTATTCACTATATAATATATATTTAATTAAATTACGATCTGAATGAAATATACATTTATTTATTATCATTTACCCTTTTTTGAATATAATTCTTGGAATTATATTCAAAAAAAAGTATATTAAATTTATATTCTTTTCACAGTACAAGGTGAAAAGATGAAGATGCTACGATTTGCTGAGGATATAGTAATTCTAGCCGAGAGTAAAAAGGATTTAGAAGAAACAATGAACGGCATAGATGAAGTCCTACGCAAGAACTATCGCGTGAAAATAAACAAGAACAAAACAAAAGTAATGAAATGTAGTAGAAATAACAAAGATGGACCACTGAATGTGAAAATAGGAGGAGAAAAGATTACGGAGGTAGAAGAATTTTGTTATTTGGGAAATAGAATTACTAAAGATGGACGAAGCAGGAGCGATATAAAATGCCGAATAGCACAAACTAAACGAGCCTTCAGTAAGAAATATAATTTGTTTACATCAAAAATTAATTTAAATGTCAGGAAAAGATTTTTGAAAGCGTATGTTTGGAGTGTCGCTTTATATGGAAGTGAAACTTGGACGATCGGAGTATCTGAGAAGAAAAGATTAGAAGCTTTTGAAATGCGGTGCTATAGGAGAATGTTAAAAATCAGACGGGTGGATAAAGTGACAAATGAAGAGGTATTGCGGCAAATAGATGAAGAAAGAAGCGTTTGGAAAAATATAGTTAAAAGAAGAGACAGACTTATAGGCCACATATTAAGGCATCCTGGAATGTCGCTTTAATATTGGGGGGGACAGGTAGAAGGAAAAAATTGTGGAGGCAGGCAATGTTTGGAATATGTAAAACAAATTGTTAGGGATGTAGGATGTAGAGGGTGTACTGAAATGAAACGACTAGCACTAGATAGGGAATCTTGGAGAGCTGCATCAAACCAGTCAAATGACTAAAGACAAAAAACAAAAAAAAAAATTCTTGGAATATTAAATCTTTTCTTAAAAAAGAATTATTCTTGATTTAAACTAATATCATACGATTATTACATCTTAAAATAAACTCAGACTTGCAAATATGCAAGAAGAATATACCTGTTATTTGAGTAGTTACATCCGATAGATTTTCATTATTATTAAACCTTGTAATCTTATAAAATTTATTTTTTCTTAATTATTTTCTTCCCTCTCCCTGATAAGCGCTTTTGCAGATACCTGCTTTGTCAGAGTTTATTAAAAATAAATATTGCATTCAAAAATATTTGATAAATTAAAATACGGAGAGGTACATTTACCAATTTCAGTCGCAGATATAAAAATGTAATTTCTTCAGATATGTTTTTTAATTTTAAGCATTTACGAATGTATTTTAATACATTTTGATGAAACAAGCGATCTGGGAAAAAGCGTTAAACTGAGAAAAGTAAGAAGAAGGGAAATATATGTGATAAGCAGCGAATGAGTGAAAACTAACTTTTTTTGTTAATTACATTGCATTGTAACTATGCAACTCACAACTTGCAACTATGCAATTCGATAAGGTGTTTTTAAGCTTTTTTTTTCAATTAGTATTATTAATAAAGATCACGGTAATATTTAAAAATATAAAAATTTCTCGTACAAGCTATTTTTATCTTTCAAAGGAATATTATCACCAAAACATATTTACGAGTATATATAAACAGAGTGCATAACGAAGTTCTTCCGGAACTTTCACAACCTATTCTACTCGTGAAAATAATTTAAAATTATGTTCCATATAAACATATGTCTTAAAATACTTTGTTTGCGAGTTACGGCTAGTGAAAGATTTCGTTCGGATTTCAGCTACCTCGGTGAAATGAGGTGGTACTGAAACTTTTAGGACGTTAATAAAGAAGCAGGATTATGATTTCTTATACTTTTTGACCTGAAAAATCGAATAAAATAAGTTTCAGAAATGTAACTGCAATCGTTTTAGAGAAGTCAGAGGTGAAAACCAGTAAGTTTGGGTAAAAAAACCCTGTTAAATTGGTATTAAACTCGTAAAAATTATTAAAATAAAATTTGTAGAGAATTTAATTCTAAACAAAATGGTGTTCTATATGGTATTATAGAATTCATTAAGTATTTGGTTTCTAAAATCAAATAAAACAAAATGGTGTAAGATAAGTTGAATAAAACAAAGAAAGGTTAGAAAAATTTGAATTTTATTTAGAAACAATACGTAACTACATTTGTCAGAAAATTATTTATTTAACGCAAACAAAACTACTTTTTGGCGATGAAAAATTGGTAAAATCAAAATTTACTGCTAAAAACTCCTATTAAAAAATTTATAAAAAAAACAAAAAATTACACAACAATTTTAAAATAAAAATTACTTAATAATTTAATAATTTTTTTATTAATGACAGTAATACGGTAAAATATTTAAAAAAAAGTAATTATTATTTCAAAGTCGGCAATAAACTAACAACAGTTGATGAACAATGCAAAATACAGTATTAGTATTTAAATCGTTCTGTTAGGTACAAAGTATATCGGGTACTGTGAACTACGCTGTTGTTTGCCGAGGTTTTCTGTGAATTTCAGTTTGAAAGCCGTTTGCTATTGAAGTAATACCGTACTTATTTGCAACAGAGGATTACGCTGATATGGTATTCATTTTGGGTTGTGTAATAGTAATGCTACAGCTTTATTTTACGTGTTTATTACCGATTTAACAAAGATATAGTACGTCAAACAGTAAAAACAGGAATTTTTATCCCAATTTTTTGGTTTTCACCCGGGATTTCCAAAAACTTACTGCAGATATGGTTCCGGAACTTATTTTATTCTACTTTTCAGGTGAAAAAACTTAAGAAATCACTAATTCTGCTCCTCAATTAACATCCTAAAAATTTCAGTACGATCTCATTTCACCGGGGAAGCTGAAATTCGAGCCAGATGTTTTACTAGCTGAAACTCGCAAACGAAGCATTTTAAGACGTATGTTTTAAGACGAACGTTTCCCATTATTTCCACGAATAAAATACGTTATGAAAGTCTTCGGAGAATTTCGTGATACACTCTGTATGTGTGTATATACGAGGTGCGACAATAAAGTAATGAGACTGATGTGAAAAAAAATGTTGCTTACCGTTTTAGTCATGTTTAGTGTTGTCTCCTTCAAAGTAGTTCCCCTCTGATTGCACACACTTATTCCAGCGCTTCTGTTATTGATGGTAACATTTCTGGAACTTATCTTCTGTAATATCCTTCAAGACCCTCGTCACAGCTTTTTGGACACCTTGTGTTGTTTGACAATGGTGTCCCTTGACCGCCATTTTGACTCTTGGAATTAGAAAAAAGTCGCACGGAGCGATATCTGGTGAATAAGGTGGCTGCGGTAGTACTGAAATTTGTTTTGATTAAAAATCGCTGTACTGACAGAGCAGTATGGGATGGCGCATTATCGTGATGCAGAATCCAATTATCAGCAATGATGGCACGAACACGAAGAACTCGTTTACGAAGTCTGTCTAAAATTTCTTTGTAGAAATAACGGTTAACTGTTTGTCCAGGAGGCACCCGCTCTTTATGAAAAATTCCCTTGGAATCGAAGAAGCACACAAGCGTGCATTTCACTTTTGACTTTGACAAGCGAGCTTTTTTTGGTCTGGGTGATCCCTTTGAGCACCATTGCGAACTTTGGCGTTTTGTCTCTGGATCGTATTGAAAAAACCAACCTTCATCCCCGGTGATAACACGACTCAACAAATCTGGATCGATTTTCGTTTGCTCTAACAGATCGGCTGCCACATTTTTCCGTGTTTCTCGCTGTTGTTGTGTGAGATTTTTGGGGACCATTTTTGCACTAATCTTTCTCATACCGAGATCTTCAGTTAATATTAGACGAACCGTTTCTCGATCGATGTTGAGTTCTTCTGCGATCATTTTCACGGATAATCTTCGATCAGATCGTACGATTTCACGCACCCTGGTCAAGTTGACATCTGTCCGTGAGGTTGATAGTCGTCCACTGCGGTCTTCATCTTCAACATTCGTTTTGCCTTCACTAAAAATTTTACGCCGCCGAAATAACTTGAGCTCTTGACATAACCTCCTCTCCAAAAACCTTCTGAAGCTTACCGTAAGTTGTCGTCGCGTTTTCACCCGATTTAACGCAAAAAGAAATGGGATACCGTTGCGCAATATTTTGCGGTTTCATTTCTGTGACGAGAGACACAAACACGTGTTCACTTATTACAGCACAACTCACGACCGAGCAGTTGCATCAATGTGCCGCTCGGACTAGAAGTAGCTTATAAACCAAGGTAAAAGATGGTGTGCCTACGCAAGCTGCAGGGTTGCAACATCTTGCAAAGAAAAATCAGTCTCATTACTTTATTGTCGCACCTCGTATATATATATATAAAAGTTATATTAGAAAAATTATTTTATATTTATTTAATGAATTTAAAGATTTAACAAATAAAGTTATTACATACATTTATTTTATTTTTAGATCTAATAAACAATTTCATCACTTTTAAATTTACATATTCATAAGTAATTTTCCATACCAAATAATTACAATTTAATTGGCATTTTATTTCACGTATTAAAATAGAAAACAATAAAACACAACATTATTCAAGCTGGACTAATTATATACGCAATAGTAGTACCGTGAAAAGCTATTTTTACTCATAGATTTCACAATAATTTGCATAAGTAAAATTTGTTATGTAAATTATTTGGTACTTATTTACAATTTTTTTTGTTTTTATCAGGTTCTGTAGTCGATATCATGTTATTAAGAAGATACGAGATCATTAAACTAAGAATATAGACAAGGTTGAGTGATTATCTAGGCTCACTGTTATACGTTAAAAAGAACGCTAAGATTTGTCAAAATAATTTCCTAACTTTTTTATATAAATGACAAATAAAATAACGATTTTTCTTGCGAGGGATACAAATATAATAGATGAATTACGAGTAACAAACACGATATATAATTTAAAGATCGCATAAAAATCAAATTACAAGTATTATTATTTACTTATTATTAGTTTCTTTGTGATTTTTAAAACTTAAAATTCACTCTTAAATTTGCCGATCTCCCTGTCGGAGCGGTAGCTTCTCGGTTTTTCATCCGGTGGTACCGGGTTAAAATCCCGGTGAAGCATGGCATTTTTCGTACGTTACAAATTTCCATTTTTATATTTCCACGTACATGTTCTACGGTAAGTTAATTCATTAGTCAAAATCCTTCGTTAGATTACGATTTTGATTTGTAAACGAGTTAATAGGAAATAAAAGGTTCAAAATAAGAACAACGACTGATGAAAGACGCGCGTTCTTTCCTTTAAATTCATATAATTCCTTCACACATAAATGAAAAAAAAGTTGTTTTAAATTTATGTTAAAAGTTAAAAGTTGTTTTCGGGAAATTTTAGGACATTTGCGATGTAGTATCACGCTTCTGTATAAAAACGTATTTAAAAGAAATTACCGTGCAATCTAGTTATACTAAATCATGTACATTCTTCAAATTACCAACATCTATTTTTTACGTGCTCGTAATTGAAACGGAGTTCGAGTTCTGAGGTGCTAGAAATATATATATATATATATATATATATATATATATATATATATATTTGATACACTTATAAACGGCTACAAATTCGAAGAAATAAAATGATACAAATAGCGGCACAACAGTCATTAAAATTTTATTGTTGTGAGAAACAATGTTTTTTTTTTTTTATTTTATTACAAACAAAAGGATGATTTAGTTACATTTTTTAGTTTCTAGACACGAATATTATTTTAAGGTTTAAAATAATTAAACTAATTAAAAATAAAAAGCATATTCGATCAAATAATTTGTTTCAATATACGTAGAAGATATTCTACCGATTCATCTCCTCATGTGCATTTTGATTCTGATCGGCAAATTTAATTTGGAGTTTTCGATTTCTATTTTGAATCGTTGCTATCTGGGATTTATTAACTATTAATAGGTATAACAGCTAACCGTGAGTTAACGACATAATATTTGGTTTAAAAAAAATTAAAAACCGAAGTAAGATACTACGTCGGGCTGATCTAAAGTGTTTCTAAAACAATTTTAACGATGAGGACATTAACTTCTGTTAAGGAACTAAAAGGATTTGAAGAAAATACCGGGCGATTCAAAAAGGACTTGGTGAACTTTAAAATCGCATAAAAATTTATTTATGTAGCTTACAGATTAGGGTTTTGAGTTAAAACACATCAAGTTTTGACTCGGGTAGTTCATTAGTACCGAATTCGACCACCAGCGCTGTCACCGGTGTTGTTAAAAATGGATATATTTACAAGTATGTTTACAACGTAATTTTCGTACAGGTAGGGAGCCTCCTATTTGGTATACAATTTACGTTTAGCACCAAACTTTTGTCGAGACAGGTGTTTCTGTTAAATTTACAAAATCACCAGTATGCCCGCACGTCCCTGAAGCTGCTGTGGAACAACTCAGAGAAATCTTTCCACGCAGTTCAAAGGAATCAACCGAACGTGCGTCACGTGAGTCTGAAATTCCAGGAACGACTGTTTGGGGCGTATTACGTAAACGATTGCACTTGAATGCGTTACTAACTGCGGTTTAACATGTTACAGATGACGACAAAGTTTTGTGTAGTAATGATGGATAGCATTGCATTTTTACACGATGTAATTTTTAGCGACGAGTTAACGTTTCACATCAGCGGCAAGGTGAAAACCCATAAGTGCCGAAAATGGGGTAACGATAACCCTCATGAAATATTGTAGCGCATTCGTGATAGCCCTAAGGTTAATTTTTTTTGTGTTCTAAGCAAACAAAGACTGTACAGACTGTTCTTCCAGGAGGCAACCGTAAACGGTATTGTTTATCTGGACAAGCTTCAGAATTTTCTAATTCCTCAGTTAGACGATATTGACCAAGACGGTTGACATTACTAGCAGCAAGACGAGGCACCGCCTACAAGTCGGTAGTGAGACTATCAAGATTTTCTTGATAATCGATTGCCAGGTCGATGGATTGCTCGTAAAGATCCAACTGCACGGCCACGTCGCTCCTCATATTTGATCCCGCTACATTTTTCTTGTGGAATTTCATTAAAGATCGGGTTTATGTATCACCTTTGCCCGCTGATCTTGTCGAGCTAAGACTTCGAATTAACGCCGTAGCTGCAGAGGTAACGCTCGACTTCCTGGTACAGTCTAGAATGAAATCGACCTCAGATGGGATAAATGTCGCATTATAAATGGAAGCTATATCGAACCAAAGTGAATGTTAGGTGAAAAATCTGATGTGAATTTCTACGAAATTAAACCTCAACTGAATCTGTAAGTTATTTAAATAAATTTTATACGCTTTTAAAGTTGGCAAGTCCTTTTTGAATCAGCCGTACCGTAGTATGTGTCCTTCAATAGTCATTGTCCTCAATCTAAGCCATCAAGTTTCCATTATGATCTCGTTAACCCTTCGTTTAACACCATTTTCTTTAAATAAATCTATTTTCCTAATGATGTTAAGCTCGTGCAACAAATTACTCAATAACATGTAGAGTATCCACTATATTGTTTTGTTAACCGTATTTCAAAGTATGTAGTAAATTTGCTGAATTTTAAAGTTATATGAATTTATTTTGAATTTCATCCCGAATAAAGTGTTTGATTACAGTAATATTCTATTATTCCGTTTAGCCTCAGAAACCAACGTAAAGTATTTCAGAGGATGAATGAGCATGATATGTATAAATGTAAATGAAGTGTAGTCTTATACAGTCTCAGGTCGACCATTTCTGAGATGTGTGATTAATTGAAACCCAACCGCAAAAAATACCGGTATCTACGATCTAGTATTCCGATCTACGGATTTGAATACTAGGTTGTGGATACCGGTGTTCTTTGGCGGTTGGTTTTCAATTAACCACGCGTGTTAGGAATAGTCGACTAGAGACTGTTCTAGACTACAGTTCACTTACATTCATACATATCATCCTCTGAAGTAAAACCTTACGGTGGTTCTGGAGGTTAAACAGAAAAAAAAGTCCAGTAGGCTACGAACAAAATTTAATTTTAAAAATATAAACAGAAACAAATACGTACATAAACTACACGTCCACTTTGAGGCTTTTTCTTAAACTTACATCGATTATATAGTCGATATATAATTTTATATAAAATTATAATATATTTTTTATAAATAAAATTACATAAGTTATAAATCATATTTTATATAATATTATATAATTATAAAATAAGGGAATAAGGGAATATGTAATGCGGGATAGTTTATTTTAAAGTGATATTTATGCGATTTCTTACAGAACCTAAAATTATGTAAAACATTGCGGTGGCTCCGACGCGGGATAGCCTCGTCCGGGAGGGGTGGGACGAACCGGCGTCTCGTCACCGACGAGTGGACGGGGACTACTGGTGGAGTAGAGCGTAAATCAGACCGTAATTCCGGTCGGGTATCCCTTCGGGGATTCCCCAATCCGGTAAGGCGGAAGGAATGTAAGACCTTAGTCCCGGTGGGGGATCCGTTCGGAGCCCCCTCGTTTGAGGCATGGCGAATAATCAGAAGACCGGGTCCCATGTTGCCTGGTTGGAACCTTGAGTTCTGCCAAGGTAGTTTGAAGCGATGAGACCCGTCGCAGCTGTAGTTATGCTTAATTGCGCGGGTTCGGTTATGGGGGCGCGGTAAACAAAGATGAAAAAAAATCATCTCGATGAATATATAATTTCTTTTCTGCTTATTATATAGTATCGGAATCGTTTAAAAATTCTTCTAAAGAATCTTCTCTGTAACGATAGCGTTTTAAAATGTGAGGGAAATGACCTACCGTATAATAATACAGTTACTTTATATTTCGAGTTATTTTATAGATAAATTAATATGTTTTTTAATTATATTTTTATAATTTTATTTCGAAATTTTTATTTTTTCTTAGAACATAAAGTAGGTATTTACTTTGATGAACTTGGGTGAATGTACTGAATATAAATTTAAAAAAAAATGACTAAAAAATGCAGTAAAAAAAAAATATAATAATTACATAGTACACATAAAATTTACGTATAGTTAATAATCATATAGAAGGTTAATAATTTTTGGATAATTTCGTAAAGATGATTTCTGTATACCGTGAAATATGTAATAAAATAAACATTTTATGTATTTTTCAGTTACTTATAAAATTTGTATTATATTTATTTTAACTATTATTGTTATTTGTTATCACTGATGTCCTTGGTGTAGCGGTAGTATCTTTGTCTTCCAACAGGAGGTTCCGGGTTGCCGGCCTCCATGGCGCGAGTTGTAGCGTCTTGGCCTCTCATCTGGAGGACCCGGGTTCGAATTCCGGTCAGGTATGACATTTTTCGCACGCTACAAAAATTATCATTTATCTCATTCTCTGAAGCAATACCTGAACGGTCTTCCTGGAGGTTAAAAAAAAGAGAAGGTTCCGGGTCGGAGCACCGCTAAGCCTTAACATTTTTCACACGCTAAGAAATTCATTAACATTATTATCAAATAACTTTTATTTAATATCAATTAATTATTGTTAGACGGGAAAAAATTTTCTCACATATTTTTTTATTTCACGTATTTTATTATGTTTTTGTTTTAAAAAAATTCAAGAGCAGTTCCTTTTGTTATCCGTATAGTAACAACATTTCAAATCAACATTCTTGAAATTGTATAATCGTGGAACAATTATAATAAGAAAACTTACTTATACGTAATTAAACGGTTTAAAATCGTTAATAATAAAGAAATAAACGATTGAAAGATATTTTATTTCAAATAAAATACTTTCATCCGGGGGTCCTGGGTTCGAATCCTGGTCAGGTATGATATTTTTCATACGTTAAAAAATTCTATTCCTATGTTTTCTGTAAGCTTCTGCGGTGAATTAATTCATCAAACAAAAATGTAAAATATATATTTATTTTTACTTTCCTGTCTAGCGGTGTAGCAGAGCTATGGCTTTAGAAGAGAAGGTATTGTAATCGGTCCGATTTGGGCATATGCGGTTTTCACACCTAAGGAACTCAAAAGTACCGGATGGAAATTTTCCGGATGTTCGTATGTACGTGTATGTGTTCGGTGTCGCACCCTAAATCACCTTATATCTACAGAACTACGCGACCGATTTTGACCAAACTCGGTCAGATTACTTCTATATGCGGAGCATTCATGCCGTTCAATTTTCAACTTAAAAAGTCAAGGGGACGAGACTGTAGAGCAAGATCACCCTCAGTATCTCGAGTTTCGCCTAATTAAGGTCTTATTTTTCTTAGGCGCATTTGTTAATCGTTAAAAAATAGTATTTAAAAAAAGGTTTTATCAAAATCGCACCCCATCCACAAAAACGTTCTAAATAAACTAGTAGTTAAGTGAGTATACTAAATCATTAATACCCGCTATCACTACAACGAACGCTAGTACGCTAGTATAGCACTGACGTGTAGCTGCTGTAGTCGTTTCTATGTTGTGACGTCACAGGTGGCCGATAGAATTCAATAAATGAATAATACTTAAAGTGGCCGCTAGTACCGCCACACCCGCACGAATAAAATGCGGTACGCGATTTAGTTAGAATCACCGAATTAAATAAACAAAAAAACAGGGTATTTAAATAAAATGATAAATATTTTAAACTAAATTGCGCGTGTATGTATTTATAAACCGTGCACCAGAAAAAAGCCGCGTGACGGGAAAGTCCTACAACCGCGTTGTCAGCTTTTTTTATAGATAATATGTACTGTGAAATAATAAATATAAAACATCCTTTCTGTACTACTTTCACCCGCATCAATTTTACTCGTGTCTAGTTTCAGTTTTAAATATCTTAGGGGAAACTACCGGTACGTTATTACTCGTTAGTAGTTATCGTATCTTGTTCTAAACCGTAAAATAAAATTTACGTCGTACAGCTGAAATTATGTAAGTATCCTCGTTTCATTATTATAAAATTAAGTCCAATTTCTTAAACGTTAGTTTAATTATACTTCGGTGATGAACGTCTTAATATTTAAACGTAAACAATACTTTACAGAAATAATAAATTTATAATGAAGGAACTTAAAGGAAGAAATTATTAAACTAGCGTAACGGGTGATTACGTTATTTTACGATTAAAATGTCATAAAAAGCTAATATATTCTTTTTGCTAAGATTTTTGATCACGATATAATTTTATAAAACATTTCCGGTATTAACAGCTTTTATTTACGATAAAAAAATTAAAACGACAATTACACGAGTATAATCGACATTACAAGGAATTGTTATATAATTAATAATTTATAAAAGAGAATACGGGTATTTCTTAAACGATTAAGTTGTAATTTAGAACTCGGTTTTATAATAAATCAAAGTAAATAACCTAATAATCATTTATTTATGATTAATTAATTGCTGTAAGAACTGAAAAATTACGTTTAATAATATTTACGAATGGAAATAATCATTAACGAAGTTAATTTAAATTAAGCTGTAAATTATATTTCAATTTAAAGCTTTTAAGCGTATAACTCGTCAATCGATTTTGTAATTTTTCAGTAGCTTTTGCCAACGTTTGTCGTATAAGACGGTAGGATAATTTAAAATCGCTGTGAGAGCATTATGAATGTTTGAATTCCGAGGAAGTTGAATGATTTCCTGCTCGTGATTGCAGATTTCATTCGGTTATCTAATTCTCATTAAAAATTCGTTAACCTTATTTTTTTTTGCATTATCTTTGATTTTCTAGCGTCTTTGAACTTGCCCATTATTTTTATATATGAAATCGTTGTGAATTTTCAATATATTTCTATAATTATATTTCCTGTTAGATATTTTATCTTTGATGATTCATTAGATCTAACCCTAAAACTAAAAATAGTCTGACTTGGATATGATATCACCGACCGGCGCAACTTCCATTTCAAGGAAGATTTAAAGTTTCTATAAATATTAAGCCGTTATAAAATTTACTTTCTTTTACGAAGTAAATGAAGTATTGTGATCGCGAAAAATTTCGGTTTCCAGATTTCAATAGAAATATCCATTTTGACCATCCTTGCATCCATTTTGAGTAGTTTCGGCGTGACGTCTGTACGTACGTATGTATGTATGTACGTATGTATCTCGCGTAACTCAAAAATGATTAGCCGTAAGATGTTGAAACGTTGAATTTAGGACTGTTGTAACATCTAGTTGTGCACCTTCCCTTTTGATTACAATCGACTGATCTAAAAGCGTCCAAAAAATAACAAAATCCAAAAGAATTTGGATTTTGAACTTTTTCTTAACGGCAGTAATAAGCCCTCACCGAGAGCTTTATAACGTTATTTCATAAGCGGTAATTATTTCATCGGTTCTAGTTACGCCAAATAAAATTTTAATTAATGACATATTTAGATTTATAAGGGCACATCGGTTCGAATCCGACTTCATCTCCTCTTTTTTTTAACTTTTTTTTAAATTTAAATATATTGATTTATTAATAATTATTAACCTCTGATTGTAATAAAAAGTTTTACGATAAATAATAATTCAATAATAACAAACAAAAAAAATATGAAAAAATATCATAGTTTTTAATGAAATAAAATTCTACATACTTTTCATTTAAAAAAAAATGTGTAAATGTAATTTAATAGGCGTACAAGGAAGTTATGTGTCTCCACATCAGATTTTTAATTTTTTAAAAAAGAAAATTTTCTTTAAAATATGATATTCACAGATCGCGATTCAATACCGGCAAGTAAATATAAAATCAAGTACACAAAAATGATAATGAATAAAAACAAACGAAGCTGTAAAACAGGTAAAGACAAAAGCCGGCCCCCGTGTCACAAGTGTTAGCGTCTTTCATCCGGCGATCCGGGGTTCGAGTCCCGGTTATGCATAGCGTTTCATACGCTACAAAATAGCCATTTCATCTCATCCTTTGAAGCAATATCTAACGGTGATCTCGGAAATAAAAATAAAAATACTCTAGGAAGAGGTAAGAATAATGCAAAATAAAAATAAAATATGCAATTAGAAAAGTGTATCTCTGTAAACTTGAAATACAGCTTATTCTACTATAAGTCAATTTACCGATGAAAAAATGAGGTAAATGATTTTAAAAAATTCAATTTTTAATTTTTATTATTATTAGTTTAATCGTTGGTAACATTGCTTGCTTGCTTGCTTTCACGCCTAAATTCCTAACCTTAATATAATCAAATCAAGGTGTTTGTTATAATTGAAACAATAAATTGTAAATTAACAATAATTTCCTTCTTCTACGATGTTAGCGAGGCAATTTTTGTAATGTTTGCAGATAAATACCTTAAGATTCTAATACGATTGTACAAAAAAATTCTACTAATAAATGAACGATTAAAGGTTACAGACGGTGTTCGTGAAATCTCGATAATAGTTAACAGAAGAAGATTTTATAACAAGGCGTAGTAATACAAAGCCTTGGAAAGATCATTAGAAAAACATCAGAGCAATTAGGTATTATTGCTACCAGAATAGTAATAATTACTTAATTTTAGAAGAATTTAAATAAAACCGTACGTCTTTGCATTTTGCAAAGCCTCACGGAGGATGATTGATTTTTGACGAGTAAAATTTACGGAAATGTTTACAATTTGCTACGAGCAGAATAAGACTTTCCAAATTGAATTTTGTGGATAAACTGAATTTCAATTACATTTAATTTGCAACAGAATAACCAAAATATTAAATATACTATATGCACACACACACACACACACACACACACACACACACACACAAAATGTATATATATATATATACATTTTTTTTGCTTGATGGATTAATTCACCACAGAAGCTTACCGAGTTAATCATAAATAAACAGTGAAGCTTGTACCTGGAACAAAGGAGTGGAATTTTTTAGCGTACGAAAATTGCCATGCCTGACCGATATTCGAACCTGGAACTCACAGGTTAAAGACCAATTTACCACTCCGCCACGGAAATCGTCGAAATTATTTATTTAAGTGACTTATTTACATTTTATAATCCAAAAAGAGTTGAATATTCCTTGATTTAATATACGGTTAGAAATTTGGATTAATAGGTCATTTTGTTTTTAAATACTGTAACTCGAGAAAAGTATGTTTTACCTGAACTGAAAAATAATTCTTTATATGAAAATCACAATACCATTTTCAGAAAATATGACGCTCTACTCCATTACAGTGTAGGTATGCAGGAATTTTTTGACAATTACTTCTCGAAATGGAGTGAAAGGAAGCAGCGTCGATGAGCCACCACGATCTTGTAATCTTTCCCGATATGTATTTTTTCATATCGAGTACTAAGAAATAAAGATCTGCTGAAAAACTACGTAATAACTAAGACACAATAATGAAAAAGAAATCGAAAAACTTAACTTAATGACGGTTATAAAGAATCTTGTTTTGTTATAGTTAAAGGTGTAGCCAGTCGTTGTGAGATTGTATAAAAAAAATATATTTTTTGAAAATCTTTTGGAAGATGTTCGTTAAATTATTTTTACAAAACAAATTTTTTTTCACATTCAACATTGGATTTCATTTATTTTCAGTAAACTGTTTTCGGGAACATTCAGTATATAGCACAACTCCAGGCAAAATATTATGACTATGTTGATTACAGTTTTAAAAAATTGATATATTGATAATGCTCTTGCAGGAAAATTGTAAAATATATTGAGTATTGGGATCAATTCGAAGCGAAAGAAAGAATTAATATCTAAAAGTGTGGAAAAACCCTATATGTCAATATAGAGCAATTATAACTGAAGAAATAAAATAAATAATCGTTAAGTTCCTGGCAGTATTATAAATCTATATATATAAAAATGTTAAGTTCGTTCGTGTACGCGTCAAAAACTCAAAATGTTCTGCACCGATTGAGCTAAAATTTTAGCACGATATATAACCGGCATCAAAGATTGTTTTTATCTATTTTTCGCATCAGTCACATACCCGCGACCGCGAGAAAACAGTTTTTTTAACGGTCAGCTGTGTACCAGTGACCGCGCCATCTGCCGGAAGCGAGGGGAACACTCGCCATACTAGCTAACGACAACCGCAGTCACATGTGAAACAATACCTGTTCCCAATTACATTGTTTATTAACAAAAAAAAAAAAAAACTTATCCACTTGCATCCGATTCAGATTATTATACGATCTGAATTAAATATTCACTTTAATCGAGGTACTTTTGTGTGATCGTGTCGTGATCGAGCTGCGCCTTTCACCAAGCTCTGAATTTATTAGAAAACGACCAACAGTGGGATATATGTATTAAAGACGCGTGCAACACTGCAAATCCAAACCAAATTCGCGCATTATTCGCAATTATATTGACCGCTTATCTCCCACAGAGTTACGGGAAAGATATCGATCGCATATGGCTGAGGATATTTTGCATAGAGTACGCCTAGAAAAT
Organism: Lycorma delicatula; assembly: GCF_047948215.1. Lineage (NCBI taxonomy): Eukaryota > Metazoa > Arthropoda > Insecta > Hemiptera > Fulgoridae > Lycorma > Lycorma delicatula. The sequence continues at coordinate 222,110,151 of NC_134456.1, read as the reverse complement.
ACCAATATGACCGTGGAATTTACAGAAGGAATTTACAACGAAGCATCGATAAATATTGAAGACAAGCGCTTAGCTATTGCAAATAAAGTTCTTAGTCGATCGGGAATGCCGGCACCCACTCGAGCTGCGATCGCTTCATTTGATGTGGATTTACGCCGTGAACAGAGTTACAATATCGGTGATCTTCATTCATATGTCCGATCAAACATTCCCAAATTAACGCGTGAACAGAAAGGCATTTACGATCGCATAATGCAAATGATAAATGACGGAGTTGGGGGGGACCTTCTTCTTGGATGCGCCAGGAGGAACCGGGAAAACATTCCTCATTAGATTGATTCTAGCAACGGTTCGATCAAAAAATGACAATTATCCTGTTGCGGAATATTAACCGGCCAATACTCTGCAACGGCACGCGACTTACAGTTAAGAAATTGATGAATAACGTCGCAGAAACTTCGCTGTGCCACAGCGAAGCGTGGCAGGGCAGCTAGTATAAAATAAATAAATAATTATATAATAGTAAGTATATAAAACCACCAATATTTAACGGGCAACAAATACCTTAAAACATAAAAAAAATATTGAGGATCTACTCTACACTCTACCGTATGATTTTTACCGCAAGTCGTTTCTTACATAAAAGATAAAGTTAAACCGTTGTTTTACAATAAAAATTTGTTTTGTATAAAAACTTATTTTGATTTTATGAAGTGCAGAAATATAGTGCAAATATATTTTTAGAACAATTAATTTATATAAATTTTCAAACAAAATAAAGAAAAATGGTTTAAAGTGTTAATTTATTCGCGTTTGTTGTAGGCGGTATCAGAGAAATTGAAAAAGCTATTTTCAAATCAAAATCATTGAAAGAATATTTACGTCAAAATAAATTTTAAATTAAAAAAAAATTCTAAGAACTCATCCTTTTTCTAAATAAATCTACGAGCTCATAGTAAAACATTTATTACAATGTTTTTATTTTATGAAGTGCGCTATTATAGTTTGAAAAAATATTCTTGTTTGTTTCTGATGCACGGCTTTCACACACAACTTAATTAAAAATATTTATAATTTTATTTAAATATAATATTTCTTCGTTTATTTAATTCAATGATTCTTACTAAAGCGCCGCGTACCGTATTTAACTCGCACGCGTGTGGCGGTACTAGCGGCGACGGCCGACACTAACTAAACTTGTGCAATTTCACAACTTACAACAAATTTCGCTTGCACGGTCGGCAGACTGGTGTACTAGGTTAACAAGCCTAGTACCCAGCCAACCGGGCAATCGAGTTCGAAACTCAGGCACACCGAGTTACTTTTTTACTTTCAAATTCAAATAAGTAAACTGAAAATTTAATGTGAGAATTTTCCTTTAATTGAAATGAACTTAAAATAAAATAAAGTCAACCTTGTGAATAGCAGACAAAAATAAAAACGTTTTCAAGACGTTTTTAAATTTCAGGTTCAGGTTTAATTTACCACCGATTTAACAACAAAGTTACTGATGGTTATTTAACTAAGGCCGAGTCGGCAAATTAATATTTAAAGGATAAAAAAGGAAAAATTGAAAGCCTTTTTTTCTAATAAAACTTTTTTAAAAACGGTTTCATTATTTTTTTAAGATTATTTTACTTAGAATTTTTTAGTTTTACTTATATTTAAAATATAGATGAACGAACGAAAATGTAACATTTATAAAAAAAACAATTTAAAAAAAGGCAAAAGATGTGAAACCTGAAAATAAAAAAATTAACGGGGAGTAAAAGTTTAAAGAGATTACTTCTGAGTGAGTTTAGGCTCTCTGGAATGTACGAATGTAAATTCCAGGTTACTTAGGAATTATTATATTACATTTATTATTATTATTTATTTATATTTAATCGTATATCGCTTAGGAATTATCGATCTTCAGGTTAGGGAGCGTGAGCTTCGTTATGAGGACACGGGGAAGAACGTGGCAGAGCCAAATGCGGGGGAAGCACGACGAGAAAGGTGGACGACAGGAAATGACGCTGGTTGGTCTAAGAGATTAATTACCGATTTAGATACTATGACGAAGAGAAGACTCGGGGAGATGAACTTCTTTACAACACAAATACTTTCCGGGCACGGGACGTTCGAACATTACCTCAACAGATTTGGTAGACGTGATTCTCCCCGTCGCATGTTTTGCAGCGGGGAGGACACAACAGAGCACACGATATTTAAGCGTGAAGAATGGCACTAATGGAAAAATCTAAGCAGGTATTGAAAGATTAAGACCTGAGAACCTGGTTTCCTTCATGTTGCCCTCAGAGGGTAACCGGAGAGCTTTTGACACGTTTTCAATGAAAGTGTTACGCGCTAAGGACGCTGAGGGGAGACCTTGTAGCTTTAAGCATAGGGAAGAGTAGACAGCCCCATCCGCGAAAGCCGGCATGCCCAGGTGTGCCGGTTCCGGTGAACGGGTGGGGATTCCGAGGAAGATTACTAGGACCGGGAAATAAAAAACCGAGACCCGGCCGCCGGGTGGGGTTCTGGAAACAACATAGTCGGGCCTGGTTCCCCTCCCCGGCGGTTAGAGGCTGGGACGATTTAAGACCGAGACCCGGTCCCTGGGGAGGGAAACGATATAATCGAGCCTGGTTACCCCCTCCTGGGGATTGGAAGCAGGCAAAAGAGAAAAGATCCAACCAGGGGGGGCGAACTGCCGATGGGTGGGAAGGCCCCCTTAGAGTTTAAGGACGCTTCCCCGGACCGAGTTTTAGTTAACCGTATGTCCAGCCCAGGGGAGTAGGAATAAAACAAAAAAATCTTACTTTGGATAATGAATATCGCCTCAGTTTGATACATAGGCATTTATCAAACGAGGCAGCGAGAAACTTTGTCAGTACGTCAATTTAATTCAAGAGAGATTATTAATCTTTAGATAAACGTTATCCTCAATAGACCGCGACACGGAACCGTAACCATCAAAGGTTTCAAAAACATAAGAAATGATCGCTCGCAAATTATGCGTCATACGAATTAATAATTGTAGTCAAAGAAACGTTTTCAATAAATACACTTTTAAATTGAAAGTCAATCTAGGGCCCCGTAACGTGTGTAAAAATCGCATTGTGACGAACAAAAATATATAAATATCAAATAAACAGCCATCTAATACAATTATACTACGTAATTTTTCGTTTCAAAAATTTTTTTTAATATAAATTCCAGTAAGTCATTTAGAAGAAATGTATTTCAAGAAGACTATCAAAGGAATTTCCTCTACAAAATAAAAAACAAACTCTCAAATATGGGTATTTAGTAAAAAAAAAGCTTGAACAAATGAAATAATAATAGTAGTAAAACAGATTAATTACGAACTTCATTTGTTGTTTTTTTTAAGTCTGTGTGAATATAATATATACGTGTGTAAATATATATATATATATATATATATATATATATATATATATATATATATATTTACACACTAGTACGTTCAGTGATTTAATCATTCAAGGTTTTTTCACATAGCTTGAATTTAGATTGAAGAAATAAATAATATTAACATCATTAATTATCAGTTATTCAATTAATACTAGTTTCCTTAAAAATTGCTATTAATGTTTCAAGTAATTAAGAAAAAAATAATTAATTATACGTTCACAAAAAATAATTTATATTTACTTTTATATATTAATTAGGCATAAATATTTATTTGAAGGAGAATGAAATACACAGAAATCTTACGTTCTTTTTTTTTATTGTTAAACGAGAGGCCCGATTGTACATAATAATTTATTGAAGTCTCGACAATCGATAAATCTGGAATTAAACCGATATTAACAATTTTTTGTCGTAGCTCAGCTATTGTTAATAATAGGATATTAAACATTACTTGAAAAGAAACGCTTAAAAAAAATTTAAATATTTATTTTTAGATGCTACATATATAAAAGAAAGGTCTGGGATGTTTAAAGATTAAAAACTTTCTTAACGTTTTATTATATAGAAGTACATTAATACTGTTTGAACTGAAAGTTTATCGATTATATAAAACTAGTTAGTTTTTTTACTATTCGTAATATAATAGATGGAAAAACAAGACAAAAATTATTACTAATATACATAATAGTTTTTTTTACGTGAAGTTCAATGCAAAATAAAAAGAAAAAAAATGATCTATTGCTATAGTTTAATTATCGCAATTCAGTACCTTATAATATATTTTCAATCGCAATGACATAACCTTTGTCGATTCAATTCTATTTGGAGTCAGTACGTTGCTACATAAAAAATAAAACGTACATAGTAAAGGCTGAAAATTTAAAAGTAATAATAAGAAACGGTTCAGTAATTCATTGAAAGTTTTTAATGAACTTCGTAGTTTTAACGCGATTAAATTTATCTACAATCGGTTCTCTTCGAACAAAAAATTTGATGAAATAAATATTTATAATCGACTTGAAGGAGAGAAAACGTAACAAAAATTAACTCCTTATTATTACATTTATTCTGTCTGGCGCTCGTAACAGCTTCTGATGGATAATAATGATGATTTTTACACGAGTGCCCAAAAAGGAGTGTAATATATTTAGGATGTATGTATGCGCCACCGAGTTGGTCTAGCGGTTAAATCATCATCGCAAATCAAATGATTTCGAAGTCCAGACTTCTTAGGTACAAATCGTAGTAAAAGTAGTTACATTTATACGGATTTGAATACTAGGTCGTGAATACCGGTGTTTCTTGGTGGTTGGATTTCAATTATCCATACGTATCGAGAATAGTCGACCTGACACTGTATAAGACTACACTTTATTTACATTCATACGTATCATCCTCATTCATCCTCTAACTTACGGTGGTCCTGGAAGATAAAACAGAAAAAGAGAGAGGATATATTAAAAATGTGCGTGTGTTTGTTCTACCGTAGCTCGACAGCTGAACCAAATTTTGATGTACGACCCCGCATTAGAATCGTTACGTTACCGTGAGTGTCATAAGATACGTAAATATGTACGTATACAAAGTGTTTCTAAAACGGTGGGCTGGCTATGCTTTTTCGGACTCTATTTGTAAAACTAAACAAAAGATATCGTTGGAAAAAATGACAATTTCTCCTTCGTTCTCCTCATGTCCGCCATTTTGTTATTTTTATATAAAAAATTACATCTCAAGTTCGGATGAACGAATTATATTAATATTTGGAAGCGTCTTGGTAATAAAGTTTTAAAATTTGAAAAAATTCAGGACTTAATTACCTTCGCAAATTACAAAATGGCGGCCGTGTTTATTTTTCAACCCGTTATATTTCCATAAATATTAGTTTTGTTCAAACTAAAAGGCTTTATATTTTAGCAAATAACATAATTTTTGATAAAACTAATATTTATGGAGATATAACGGATTGAAGAATAAGCATGGCTGCCATTTTGTAATTTGCGAAGGTATGTAGGTCCTGATTTTTTGCTTATTTTAAAACGTTATTACCAAGACGCTTACCAAATAATAATGCGATTCGTTCATCCGAACTTGAGATATCATTTTTTATATAAAAATGACAAAATGGCGGACAGGGGGAGAACGAAGGTAAGCTGATTGCGGCGATTGCTGGATTCCCGCCTTAGATTTGAAGATAATGTGGCGTAGCAGAACTCGGGAACCGAGAACACTCCCGTTAGAGGAAAGGAAGCGTTCTGCTGAAGAACTAGAAGAAGAGATCGCACAAACGCGGTAGGAGCGGTGGAATCGGGCCACGAAGGGTAGATGGACCCACCGCCTTATCGGGGACATCAGGGGGTGGTGCCGGAAGACCCACGGCGCGCTGAGTTTTGAGTTAACGCAATTCCTGGCGGATCACGGGGGATTCAGGTCTTATTTGTATAGATTCGGGCTCGATGGATCTGAAAATTGTCCGGAATGCGAGGTGGAAGAGACCCCCCGACGTGTTTTCTTTTCGTGTTAGCGATTCGCCATAGAAGGTAGAGAGATGCTCGGCAACCTGAGACGTGAGCACACGTTTCGCCCTGAAGATAACCTACGAGTCGTATTGCAAGGCGAGGCGTAGTGGAAGACTGCGGAAAGATTCATCAGGACGGTCATGAGGAAGTTGCGATTACACGAGGAGTCCCGCAGAGAAGAATACCGCTTTAGGACGCGGGGGCGGACAGGTTCTCGGCCGAGTGCCTAGTGGGTCCCCCGTACGTGTGGGGGTTGCCTGGGTGCGATGAGGCCGGGTACACTCTGTTCGTGCCTCTGATGGTGGCTACTGGTAAGCGGTGTGACTATTTAAGATTTCTGTCTTGACGGCTGTGCGGGTGTGTAACGCGTGGGTATCGTGGATGTTAGTAGCTTGTCCTGTTTTCTGCAGGTTCTTGCGTGTTGTTGTCGGTGTATGAATTTGACGTACTGTACGTGCCGCTTTCAGTATTGTTGTTCGATACATTGATGGATTGTTATGACCGTGTGTGCGGGCGATTCCCCCTTCTTCTGATGAAATGTTTTTATAAACTGTTTCAGGAAGCGGGTAGCCAAGGGTGGAGGTTTAGTCGGTAGTGCGCAGGTATACATAGGCCTTTGGTTATAACTGGCGGAAGCTGTTAGCGAGCCCGACACTGCTTAGGCGCCCGTAAACGGGGTTCCTCCACCTCTTTAAAAAAAAATAGGGGGAGGGAACGAAGGAGAATGTCATTTTTTCTAAGGATATTTTTTATTTATTCTTACAAGTAGAATCCGAAAAAGTATAGCCAGATCACCATTTTAGAAAAACTCTGTTATACATTTGTTTAAATAAATATAAAAAAAAATTGAAAACAAAATTATACTATATAAAAATATTATACGCAAAATTTGTGGATACAATTTTATGCATACAAAATTGTCACCCGCACGCTCTTTAATTATCCCATGATAAAGAGCAACGTTTGTTTTTGGCAATCGTGTTTTTTAATTTATTTCTTGTTATAGTTTATGGTAAAATGCCATGCCTGAATGGGATTCAAACCTAGAATTAACGAATGCTATACAAAGAAATGGTACGACTCCACCACGGAGATGTGCATTTCTAAAATTAGGTTGTACTTTTGTTCGACTAATCGAGTTAACTGTAATCTTCATTCAAATAGCCAAAAGTGTTTTTATATCGTATTCGATTTTTATATGGCATTCACTTAAAGTATTTTAATAAATATTATTCAAATCTATCCAAATTTGACATTACTAGAAATATAATCTAATGAAGGAAATAATTTTATTTTTAATTTATTATCCATGAACTCTATTGATAATGTACGTTCTACCATAGGTTGAATAAAATAATGTAAAATATTTGATTTTTACCATCGATTCAAATAAAACATTTTAATAAACGCATTTTCGTCTTCCAAATTCCAGAATCCCATACGTAGTTATAATAATTGTCAATTCTTAATATTAAAATTACATACAATTTATAATAATACAATAAAATAAAATTTAATTCGTTAATCTAATCCATCAATTAATTCATTAAGATTGTAAAATTCTATAATAGCTGTAATCACTGAGGATAACTTTGCTTAAGTTCGCGTGAAATGTTCTGCATCTTTATAATATTTTAAAAACGGTTTTAATTAAAGTTTTCTTTTAAACAAGTATAATCGGGTCATAATTCAAGCCTGGTTTTACGACTGTAAAGTCGTATAAGATCTTGTAAAATTTATTATCGTGATAACGTAAATTAGAAATTAGGTGTTGTCCTCCATTAAAACACATTATTAATAGCAAAAGCAATTATTTTTTAATACGGGTGTTTCATTTTAATCCCCTGAGGCATTTTTCTCGTAAACTAAACGCGCATAAAAAATTACAAAACGTGACATTATACGGACCGGCGAGAGACACCTAACGATGACCTACGATTTGACGTTGAACTTGACCTTGACCGTTATTAAAAGCTTAACGCATTTTTTCAAATGGAATTATCTATTTTTGACCCCAACAATCAAAAGAGCGGAGAATTTTACATCGGAATACGCGGTCGTACGTATGACCTTGGAACTTTTTTGAAGGTCATACTAGCTACCCCGTCGCGGTCAGACGATATTAGCAAGTCTCACTCGGCTCGTTCTTCCCGTCCAGCCTGGGGGTTCTACCCGATGTACTCCCCTGTGTTCATTAAACGCATCCTTCTGAGAATAATAACGATAAAGAAAAATTAAAGTACGGTCGATTTATAAAAAAATATCAGCGCATTGTAATTTCTTCAGAGCAACAGTTTGATCAGTACAGCATGAAAATTTAGGACCCGAAATTTTGAGCGATCTGAAGAATGCGGGTTTCAAAATAATCGGCCTCCATCTGAAAAATATTAGTCGACTGTACTTCGTTCGAGTAAAAATGTATTTTCCCGGTTCTTAGCTTTATCCTACAAACACCGCTTGGAGTTTTCACCGTAATTCGTTCCTAGTTATTTTTTAAATCAAAAAATTTGTTTATTTTATGTTTTTTTTAGTCGAGTAACCAGAGGCACGTGCAACCAGTTGCGTTGCACGTACAGAAACAGCGGCGGTAAATGTGTTGGTTGAGCCGCTGTGCCTTACACCGTCGCTCCCCTTAAAAAATCAATATTCAAAAAACCCGAAATTGGTTTTTAGATATTTATCTGAAGAGTATTTACGAGCCCCAATCTAGCCGAGAAATCGGGAAAATTTGCAATCATTTTTCATATTTTTTACCTTTCTTCACCTCTTTCAAGATCGGATTCCGAAAAATCTAGAGATCGGTTTTTAGATATTTATATGAAGATTACACGCATCAAAAAGTTAATGCCTTCATTTATTGTTAATAAATTCAAAAAAATAGTCGGGTTTAAAATTCAAAAATCCATTTAAACCCTTTAAATTCTGAATTAAAAAATCTAGAAATCGGTTTTTAGATATTCACACACGCCAAAATTAAGTTGATATCTTAATCTGTTACCGAGAAATTAAAAAAAAACTGTACATTTCATTAATAGTCTATTTTAACCCTTTAAAATCGAAATTTAAAAAAAAACTATAAGAGTGTACTTACACCGTAAGAACGTGATATAAATTTTTATCAATTTTTCTTCAGTAGTTTTTGCCGGGCGTTGATTATGAATCGCTCACAACTTGTTTTATATACGTATAAACAGATACAGATATGTACGGCGTATGGAAGTCACAGTTAAATCCTGTATTTCTTTATGTGTAGTCGTATACAGTAATGTAATTTTATACTTAGTCGATTGCCGGTATCCTATTTTTAATTAGTTTGAATGAATTTTTCCCGTATTATTAGATTATCCTAAAAGGAGGACATGCAACAAGGATCCGACATACGTATTTCTAAAAAGGCATAATTAAAATATGTAATATTAGAATCTTTCTTCGATATGTAAAATACATTAAAAGAAAATTCTACGAATTTATTTCGTACGGGTTCACAGCTTTTAATCCGGAAGATATTTTTCATACGTTACAAAAATCTCATTCCATTTTCCTAATCGTAAGCTTCAATCTTACACGGTGAATTAATTATCGATCAAAAAAAGAAAAAGTATATAAATAAAATAAACAATACTTTACTACCTTTTAAAATCGATCGCTTAAAACAATACAATTTTTTTTAGTCGATAAACTTTGTATATTTTTGTAATACCTTTCCATCATTAAAAATACTCCTTTATTTAGTATTTCATAAAGTATTCTTTATTAAAATAATAAAAATAATTATTATTATTTACTTAATTGTTTTTTGTTTTATAACTTTTCCTGTTAATTTATTACTATTTTTATATTCGCCAAATTCACAGCATCTAAGATGACTGACTTCTTTTAACGGTTGAAACGGTCATCTAATTTTAGATTTTAATTAATGTTTTGTGAGAATTTTGGATTTTTTTCCAGTTTTTTAATTTACAGTTACAAAAAAAAAATCTTGCGCAGTATTGTACAAGAAGACCGAATTTACGTTATTTCGTTTCCTTTTGAAAAAGTATGAACTCATTCTATCTAAAATTCTACAAAAAAAACCTTTGATTCATAAAAAGTAGTAACACGTCAAAAAAGCGCTACAATAAGAAAAATTAAAAAACAAACAAGTTTCAACTCATTCGCCATTCTGATTGACTGTATAAGCGCCTATGAATAATACACCGCTACACAGTCGCATAACCGTAATTTTTTTGACCTTAAATTGAGCATAATCGAAAAACAACTCGTCAACCGATCTTCGTCAAATTTTCACCCGCACAATTTCAGATACACTTCTAAAGCGTATCTAAATTTCAACGAAATTGAAAATAAATTTTATCGATTTCAATGAAATTGATAGTTTTGGTGATTTTTCGAGCCAAAAAATTTTATACGTAGGCGTATATAAAAAAAAGCATTTTCGTACTCCTCACATCTCAAAACGTAAAGAAAATTCATTTTTACTGCCCGCTCTCACCGTGCGACCGAAAGCAATACCGTACTTTTCTTTGAAAAGTCGGTAAAAAGAATTTGTCAACGTAAAAGATTAAATAATTTAGGATCGGCTCGCACTTATCGCGCAAGACCGTATCGGTTGCTATAAAATTTCAACTTCCATTTGTTTTCACATATCTTATAACCTTCATGTAACTGTAGAGGGGGTCTAAAAGTCGACCTCCGGTAAAGCCCGTAAGGGATATGAACCGAGGGGCTCGTCCGGCGACCGGGATCAACACAAGGCGGGTATCTTCCCCTACGGGAGTCAGGATAAGTAGAGGGGGGTCTGATGCTATTATAGATGTATAGAAAGAACGGCGATCCGGGGGGCTACGAGCCCATGTGCATGATTATTTCGCCAGTATATGCGTTTTGGCATGGAGTTCCCGATACTGTGAATAACAGTATTCACTGTTTGGATGAGAAGGATGTGTGGAGAACTCTGTGATGGAGCTGCGGTGTGGGGGTATGTTTATGTAGGGTATGTAGGGACTTATTAAATCGGTGAATTTGTTTCTCGGCTTGAGTAAATCGATTTGAGTAAAATGAATCATCGTAGGTCAAAATTGTCGTTGTTGCGATCAATACTTGTTTTGTCGATATGAGGGTATTAAAAACCCGATCGAGTAACGATCTGAGTGTGTAGTCTAAATGAAGTTAGATATAGTAAGGGTTTTGTGCGAAACCTTCGATGTTAGAAGAAGGCACTGTTAGGAGCGCGCTTCCGCGAATCGATTAATATGATAATTGAGGGTTGTAAGTTACGGTAGGTAGTAGCGGTTGTAATAGCCGATAATAGGTTGTGTAAATGCCTGCCGAAGCATTTGCGTCAGTGGCATCCTTATAGAGGCCAAAACGACGACTGTGTTGTATCATGTTTAGAGGGTCTAAAAGACGACCTCCGGTAAAGCCCATCAGGGCTAGGATCGGAGGGGGTGGTATAGAGACCGGGATTGTCGCAAGACAATTGACTATCTTCTCCTGTGGGGGTCGATAGAAATACTTCTTACTTGATGTTACAAACGTATTTTATAAAAATTTTCTACAAACTGTTCACGTATTGGTAACTCGATCGGTAGAAAATAGAAAATCAAATTGAGGTGTACTAAAGATTCTGGGATCGATTCTTAGCTTGAACTAAGGGAATGTATTTTAGTTAGGAATCATATTAAAAAAATAAAATCATTATTGATAAACGCTTTTCTAGAAATTACATAACCTTTTAAGTTTTATTTAAAAAATATTGGCGAAAGACAAATCTGATGTAACGCTGAAATTAAATTTTCAGATCATAATTTATTTACATCTGTTTGTATTATATCATTATTAATCAGGTTTTAACCTGTTGTAGAAAGAAACTTAATTTCTATAGTATATTTAAAATCAAAACGTTTAAATAAAAACGGTGACTAATTATTTAAACGTATTATGATTATTTTCTATTTTCCATACGATGTTGATATTTTACTCGTTTTCTAAAATTATTACAAATCTATGCAGGAAAGACAGTTTTAAAATAATTTTAACACGATTAAACGGTTATAAAAATACAATACCTCATTAACCTCGATAAAGGGTCAGGTACGAAGAACGTGATAAAACTGTAAAAGGAAAGTCATAGAATTCCTACATACCGTAAAAAAATATTTATAACCGATTATATATTTTTTAGTTTGTTTTATAGACCTTTCGCTAATTATAATTCGATAGAAGTTATGATTCAAATTGAAATGTATCGCTGTAAAAATAAAAATAAAATAAGACGATTTAAAAAGTCATGTAACAGGTTTAATATTATTTATTTTCATACGATAACAATTTTATTACTACCAATTTAGTATAATTTAAATTAAAGCAGTATTCCTTCAGGTCAGCTAATTATAACAGTCAAAACCTTGCGTGTATTTCTATGATATGAACTGCAAAAAGAAAAAAATAATAATAAAACAAATTACAGAAATACGGAAATAAATAATTTTTTTCTATCACAAATAACCTTGTAAAATGTAAAAATTCGTATTTTTATTATCTTAAAATTATGCTGCGTCACAATAAGCACAGGCACAATTACAGTTTACCTTTATTAGCGGTTGATCTCTTTGAATATCAATCATTTTCTCTGGGACAAAGGCGTTAATTTAGTTCAACGAATAAAAGAACCCTGCCAATATGAGAATTAGAATTTCATTAAAAGTATTTTAACTACGCCTTTGACTGGGTGCGAATTATCTAAAATGTATTGTTTTGTGATTTTAGCTCAAAAAACTACAAAACTTTTTATAAAAAAGTAAAATTAATAAAATTTATCCTGTTTTATTTCATTATCCGATTATAAAGTCCGTTCTTACGTTCATTAAACTTGCAAACGATCGTAAGTTTAATGAATCTGAAAATTATAATCGACGGTTGTAATTTAATAAAATGAATGTACATTTACTTCTGTCAGGTCGATTTTGATTCTTTTTGTTTGTTTTCTCCAACCAGTTTTCCTGCTGCTGCCCGGACAGGGTGTGTGTGTGGGCGGGTGTTTGTGTGTGTGTGTAGACTGGCAACTGCAAACACCATAACTGGTTTGCCAGATATGACGTACTGTAGACGTACTGCAGTGTAAATGTGCATGTAATCTTGAACAGACTCGGATCAACCGCTCCAGAGATATGTTATTAATTGAAACCTAACCCGCCGGTACTCGCTGTCTGGCATTCAAATCCTTATAAAAACAACTGCCTTTACAAGGACTCGAATCTTAGAATTCTCGACTTTGAAAATCAGATGATTTGACGTCGACGAGTTTATCCACCGGACTAGTTTAACACTAAATTTAGATTATTTTTATTTACTCGTAGTATTCTTTACCCGATTAAAGAATGCTAATCTATAATAATTTCTCAACAAACTGTCGTAAAAAAATGCTAAATATACAAAACCAAAGCTTGTTCTTTTTCGCATTAAAAGTTTATTCCTATCTTCTTTCTCGGTTGACGACTGGCATTTCAGAAGTAAACACAACAAATTACAGTAAAAATTAATTTAAGAATGGTATTTAACTGGTTTTTCATTTCTTTTTTAAGAAAAAATGAAATTGCATAGATGAACAGGAAATATACAGAAAAATAAAATTAAAAAAAACAATATTTATTACAGGTTTTATAAAGCGAAGAAGCAAGCTTAAACCGGAAAAAAATCTAGTATAAACAAAAAAAAATTCGTAAGTGAAGTACAAGAATCTTCTAGAATACAGTATTCATTATTGTAAAAAAATAGCTTCTATAAGGATATTTCTCAGTTAAAATTGTTTAATTCCAAACCGTTTTCTTACTCTACTCTCCCTTGAAATTTAATTTTTATTAATTTTTTAGAGTTAAACGTATATAAATATGTTAGATTAAAGTGCCAATTTTAAACATTATTCAATGTTTCTATTGTTATTTATCAAAATAACTATTTTATGAATTTCGAAATATAGATTATTGCAATAGAAGGAACCAATCTTTATCTTGAAAACGTATAGTTATTTTAACGGAATAATATTTCTAACAAAAAATTGTAATTTTTTGAAAAATTTGTAAAAATAATTTAAAAACCTATAGGTAATTAATTAAACGTCAAATGGATAAGATTAGTAGATAAATATTCTCTCTAATCCTTATCTCTCTGCACAGAATCAGTTTGAATCTCACGGTCCAGTCATAAGGCAAAGCTATTGTAATAAACTCATCGCATTTAATTATTAAGATATTAAAAGAAAATCTATTAAGGAACAATTTAGACAGACTCTATTTACCGAAAGCAAATATCATTTTATTAACCGTCAAACTGCATCGTCAAAAATGAATACAAACGTAAAAAAAGTTCTCTAAGAATGACAAGGTTGAAGAATTTCTTAAAGAAAAATTAATTTAAACTTGAATTATTCATTTTATTTAATTCAACAACACAATATTTATCTAACTCGGTGGGGTATCTTAGGCTTCGGTAATAATAGAATCTTTTTATGCGTTACGACTTGATTGTGCTTTCTGAGTGCAACCGTCTGGATCTGAATGATTATCATCAAATTGTTACTAGCTAATGATTTCAATAATATGATAATAATTTTCAGGATTTTTCTTCATGTACTCCTAATTAAATAAACATTCTGTCGGATCTATATTTAATTTTACATTATAAGATCGCGTCATTAACGGGTATTATTAATGACCAAGACTTTATCTGAACAGATCAATGTAAATCTTTTGGTAAAAAGTTCCCTAACATTACCAAATTTCTAAATACGGTTGTATTTCATATTTATAGAGAAAAAAAATACGTCTGATAATATAAATATATCAGACGCGATTAGTAAATGCAGACTTGTCTTCTACGGACGCTTAATGAGAACGGACGAAAATAGATTAATTAAAGAAATCCTTGGCCTAAGAAACAATAGAAAGACGGAATACCGAATAGTTCAAGTAAGTCAAAGATTTAAAAGAAGCAAAAATATTAACACGTTAAAACAAAAACTCACACCGTATGAAGAATTCCAGAAGAAATGAGCAAGAACAAAATAGACCCGGCAGAGGCGAGTACACTCAAGCAAAGTTAAATATTAATAACTGAAAATTATTATAACGTTTCTAAAGAAACCGGTGACTATTAAAAAAAAAAACAAAAACCGTAAAATAAGAAATAAGATTGTGAAAAGTTTAATGGAAATTATTTGAACACATTACTTTTACAGGTATATTACCATTATTTATTTATACATCGGCAGTTATAATAGTTTGTTAAAAAAAAAATTCAAATAATTTAAAATAAATTGGTGGAAATATATTTAAAATGAATCGGTAATTTTTCAAAAAAAGGCAACGGAAGCGTAATAAGTCTCATTCTAGTAGATCGAATTGTTCTGTATATATATATATTTTTTTTTTTTCCTAATGTGTACGTTGCAATCTGTTCAAGTAGTGAAAAATAAGCAACCCCCCCCCCACCACGACTCAACGAAATTAAAATAATATTTGTGACATGTAAATGAGGTGTAATCTTGAACTAACTTATTCCGCACCATTTCCGCACCCACCGGGTTGGTCTAGTTAGTGAACGCGTCTTCCCAAATCAGCTGATTTGGAAGTCGAGAGTTCCAGCGTTCAAGTCCTAGTAAAGCCAGCTATTTTTACACGGATTTGAATACTAGATGGTGGATACCGGTGTTCTTTGGCGGTTGGGTTTCAATTAACCACACATCTCAGGAATGGTCAAACTGAGAATGTACAAGACTACACTTCATTTACACTCATACATATCATCCTCATTCATCCTCTGAAGTATTATCTGAACGGTAGTTACCGGAGGCTAAACAGGAAAAGAAAGAAAGAAAGAAAAGATCGACCGTTCCTGAGACATGGGGTTAATTGAACCCCAACCACTAAAGCACATCCGTATCCACCGTCTAGTATTCAAATCCATATAAAAGCGACCAACATTTACTATCATTCGAACCTCAGAACTTTTGACTTCGAAAATCAGCTGTTAAACAACTGTTTTGTGACAAGTTAACCGGTAGATCGACCCGGTGGTCTTTTCTCTATTGCGAAAAAAAATAGATCTTATATAATAAAAATTTCATTACGTAACTTTTTAAGGAATAAATAATATTCTTTGTTAGCGTAAAATAAAACTCCAAATATAGTAGAGTAAAAATAAAGCAAACGAATGGTGTAATAAGGAAATAATTAGGAACCGTCGATGTTTTTTGTTATGACGCGTAATTTTATTTATTTAATATTATAGAGAATCACAGAAAATGACAGGAACAAAATAGGAGTACAAAGAGATTAGAAATATTCTCATAAAAATAATTACAGTATTACATAATTATAATGCTATAATGATTTTTATTTATAATTTGAAAAGACGGTGATTTTTCCAGTAAAATTGTCTATTCCTTACGAAATTTGAATTTTTACAAACATCACTTTATTATTTATTAAATAAAATATAAATGTTTTACAGATTTTTCTTTTATAATCACCTTAACAGTGTTATTTAGTAAGATACATTTTAAGAATTTGTCAAGTTTTTACATTTTTTAACCTAAAATTTTGCAGATTTAATAAAGAAAATTAGTTTTTCGTAAATTGTAATAAACGATCGTAGAAAGAAAATCGAAAAAAGGTAAAAAATATTTAAAACATTTTAATTCGATTATTTTCCGTTGTTGGAGTTAAAAAAAAACGCATAAGATTTAAAAACCGTAAGTAATTTTTGCTAATTCAATTGTATAAGGGATTTATACAAAATAATTACTTTGTTCGCTTTCGCTTCTCCCTAGGAATGAAGAAAAGCTCCGCTCTACCTAGCAGGAATCACCTAATTTTAATAATTGAATAAACCCAAATACATCGAACAAGTCGATGGCATTTAATTATTTTCCTAATCGATGTCTACGTATTAATAATGAAAAAAGTAACTCTTTGTATTACTGCTGTAATTAAACAAAAACGTCTATTTTATTGTCTCCGTAATTCATCATATTAACTTAGTTTTATAAACTAACATTTTGCGAGAAAAATCTCCTCAAACTTTATTATCCTCTGAAAAAACAAGATAATTTATTAATGTAGACGAAATAAAAATCACTATAACGGATGATATAAGTCTGGTTATTTAATATCTAAAGCACATCTACGTAAATATATCACTTGATCGGTTGACGAGTGGAAAAACTTTTACGGAGATACAACTTTATTAAATAAATTAATATTTTATTCTAAGCGGTACACAGTAATTGTTAAACAAGTCACGTTTGGAACGGATAAGTATGTTTTTCTGCTGATAAAAATGGAACTTCCCATTTGCCTTGATGGATGAAGGGAAACAACGGTTAGAACGGAAACCTTGATCAAAACAGTCACATAACATGCGATTAAAAGAAAAAAGAAGTTAAATACATATCAATAGTTTAAATATAACAAACAATCACAAATAAGATATGTAAAGCTATTTTTGTAACTAACTGCAAAACAGACAACAATAAGGTGTTAATGATTTGAGTAAATATTTACGTAAACGTTAAAAGAACTGCGGAAAATTACTTTTTTTTTTTTTAATTATTATGATTTTAAAAAAAACTTAACGAGAGTAATATATATACATTTATTTTTTTTTTTATTAAAAGAAAATTTATAAATTTTACCAAAAAATAAATTATTGAAAGATCTGTATCAATTTAAAGGAAGACTGCGGGACGGTAGGTAATTTATTAATCAAATTAACAGAAACATAATAATACCATTTTTCGTAAGCCGAAATACCAGGTGATTCGAAAAAGACTTCACAATTTTAAAAGAACTTAAAAATTCATTGAGATAGCATACAGATTCGGTTGAGATATCATTTCTTAGGAAATCAAATACGTTTGTCACCCGACATTCATTACGGTTCGATACGGCTTTCGCTTGTAATGCGACGTACATCCCACTTGAAGTCGATTTTATTCCAGATTGTGCCAGTAAATGTATTACCTCTGCAGCTGCGGTGTTAATTCGCCGTCTAACGTTTGTTAAGTCTTAGCTCAACAAGATCAGCAGACAAAGGTAGTACATAAACACGGTATTTATTGAAACCACACAAGAAAAAAACCTAGCGGAGTCAAATCTGAGGAGCAAAGTGGCCGTGCAATTGGACTTCACAACCTACCCTTCAACCTAGGAATCGAGTAATAAGACAATCTCAGACCTCTAGGCGGTAGTGAGAGGGTGGCCCGTTTTACCGATAGTAATTGCGTCCATGTAGGTCATCATCGTCTAACTGAGGAAATAGAACATTTTGAAGCACGTCCAGATAAACAATACCGTTTACAGTGCTTCCTGGAAGAAGAACGGGCCGTTCTGTTTGGAAGAAGAACAACCTCCATCAAGGAAGGTTTGGTGCCAAGAGTAAATTGTACGCTTACTAGCAGGCTCCCTACCGTACTCTCTACCAAAATTACACTGAACTGCAGTTGTTGACTGCAAATCGTGAAACAAAATAAAAAGCGAGCAAGTTCCACAACAGTAAACGAATCCATTTTTAATAACACTGGTGACGACCCACCGGGTCGGTCTAGTGGTGAATGCGTCTTCGCAAATCAGCTGATTTCAAAGTCGAGAGTTCCAAAGTTCAAATCCTAGAATAGGCTGTTAGTTACTTTATATGGATTTGAATACTAGATCGTGGATACCGATGTTCTTTGGTGGTTGGGTTTCAATTAACCACACCTCTCAGAAATAGTCGACCTGAGGCTGTATAAGACTACACCTCACTTACACACACACACACGCATATCATCCTCATTCATCCTCTAAAGTAATATCTGACGGTGATTTCCAGAGGCTAAACGGGAAAAAAATCACTGGTGACAGCCCTGGTGGCCGAATTCGGTACTTATGAACTACGTGAGTCAAAACGTAATTTGTTTTTCTATGAAATGAGACCTCAACCGAAACTGTAAATTATCTCAATAAATTTTTATATGCTTTTAAAGTTGTGAAGTCCTTTTTGATCACCCGGTATTATGTTGAGTTATAAGGAAAGAGTTCTTTTTTATCTGGTTTGGTGGAGGAGTTAGACATTGTTTTTTTTTTTTTTTTTTTTTAAGAATAAGTAACTACTGTGTTTAATAAAAAGTTGCACATTAATTAACTCATAAATTTATGAATTCTAATGTTTATTGTTTAATATTATTAATTTTTATATAAATTTATTATTTTCAATAAAGATAAAATAAAACTTTTAGGTTAGAGTATATTTTTATTAAAATTTACCTTCCTGACAAATTAAAAAAAAAAAAATAACTGTATTCCTAATCTGTAAATAAATTACTCAAGTAAGTTATATAAAACTAATTATTGTTTACATTTTTGGTATAAGTTAATATTTTTTTTAATTTCTGGCTAATGCAATCAACCGCAACAAATGAGAAAAGCAGGTAACTACTACCTAATAACAATACTGGTTCCGGATGTATCTTACCATTGCATTTCACTTTTATATGTTATAGCTCATGATACCTCTTGAAATTTATATATTTATTCCAGCGTATAAGTTTTACATATATATATATATATATATATATATCTCGCGAGTCTCGCGTGTGTGTGTGTATATATATATATATATATATACTCGGCTCATAAATTTTGCACACTAGTGTGCTACACGGAGACAAAAGGTACTGTCGAGTTGGGCGTGGCAGTACATGATAGCTAGAATCCCCATCTACAAACTTGCGATAATGCGTTCAAATCCGTTTACCGGTTTGTTTTCAGTAGCGGTTAAAGTGAAGTCGAGTACAGCAAATATGTCAACACGGTTAAAATAGAGCGCAGTGATTGAATTTTTAACAGCAGAAAATGTGAATTCTACGAATATTTTTCATCGTTTAAAAGCGGTTTACGGTAGTGAAACTTTTGACAGCAGTTACCGAGGCATTTACATCGGTGGCATCCCAACGAGGCCTGGCGTATCACTATGAGGTGTAAAAAGTTAGAGAGCGAAAGACGACTCCCGTTAAAGCCCATCAGGGCTAGTAACGGCCCATCAGGGCTAGTAGGGGGGTTGCATGGCGACCGGAATCGTCACAACCTTCCCCTACGGGGTTGGGATGTCGACAGTAGTACTGTGAATAGGCGGGCGTTGAAATTTCGCGAATGTGAAGCTGGTAAAGTGACAATTCAGGACGCACCTCGCAGCGGACGACCAGTTTCTGTGACCGACGAGAAACACGGAAAGGAAGTGGACGATTTGCTTCAGAGTGACCGGCGAATCACCCTGTAACGCATCACTATTCAGCTAGGTATATCTAAAGAACGAGTAGGCCATGTCGAAAAATTGGTTACCGTAAAATCTGGGCACGATGGGTACCGCGCAAACTCTCAGATGGCTGTCCTCAAACTGAAGTCCGAGACTATTCCGCATCCAGTATACTCTATGGATTTGACTGCGTGCGACTTCCACTTCTTCCCTCATCACAACAGGGATCTCAAAGGTAATCATTACACCACCGTCGACGAGGAGAAGGAAGCTGTGGCCACTTCGATCCGAGAAAGACCGCCAGAATTTTTCAGCGACGGTATGCAAAAATTCGTCACACGTTGGGAAAGGTGTATCGGTGTAAACGGGGATTATATTGAAAAATAAATACTGCATTTTGTAGGTAAGGTATTGCACTTTTATTCATTTTTTATTTCATTCCAATATTTCTTTTCGTTCTCATACTACGCATATGCGTGCAAAATTTATTAGCCGAGGCTCGTATATATACGCATAAATATATCCTAGAGAAGAAAGGTAGACAAATTGATATAAGGATAAATAGAGTAAGGAAAGGGACAGAGATAAAGGAAATTATATTTAAAAAATAATTTTTCTCGTTAATATTAAATTAATAACTACGATTTATTTCACTTCTATGTTGTTAATTAATTAATTATTTCTAGATTAACTAAGTAAATGTAAACTACAAAATGTATTATCCGTACAATTTTCCTATCAAAAAATTATATAATTAAAAAAAAGAAAAAGAAATCCGGAACAGTTAAATACACCGGAATTATTAAATATGGCTTTCGAACATTAAGTAGTAGTAGAATTTAGGCTATATCTTGAATAACTCGTCTGAATAAATTTATAAACGTTTATATAAAAAGTATCGGTTAACCTCGAATATTAAACTTGACCGAGTTTAACCAGGTAAGTTAATTTTTTTTTTTATAAATATTGATGTTATTCCAGATTTAGAAGGTTAATTATTTTTTATAGTAACTTAATCTAATAAAATAAAAACTTATATAATAAACTTACGATTATTTATATATACAGTATTATAAAAATAATAAAATTATTAAATTAACACTATAATAAAATTTTAAGTATCGCATACTTCCCTCTGAAAATTAAAAGTTATGTTTAAAATAATTGATGAACTTGCTTATTTTTATGATATTTCGCTCGAAATTAAGATTTTTATAGTTATTTAAATAACTAACCAAGACGGTACAACGTAACTAGTTTTAATTAAATGAAAATCTGGTTTTTCTAAACAGATATAAATTAAATTAATAACAACCGTAATTTCTACGTAACCTTTTTTTTTGTTTTTAATCTCCGGGACCGCCGTTAGGTTTTGGCTGCAGAGGATGAGGTGAATGGTAATTTTTGTAGCGTATAAAAGTGCCGCGCCTGACCGGGATTCGAATCCGGGACCACCGGATGAAAGGCCGAGAGCTATCACTCGCGTCATGGAGGCTGGCAAATGCGATTTAAAAAGTTATTTTTTAATTAATACGCAGAACATATTATTTAGGGAAATAAATACAACGTTTGAAATTATAAGGTTTAATAATCCGCTTATAACAATTTATTACAATAAATTGTACATACATCATCATTAAGGAGGTAACAGATTTGTTGAAGCAGAGAGATTGAGGTAAAAAAGAAACGAATAAAGAACATTATTAAGCTAGCTGCTAATGAACGGACACAAAAAAATCATAATTTGTTATTCTGAAGTACCGGGCCTACACTTACAACTGCGACGCATGTTCGTTAACCGAGATAAAAGAATCTCATCGCACGTACTTAATAAGCTCTGACAATAGACTAAAAATATTTCTTGCGATAAAAGAACGCTTTTAGAACCGAGTATAATCTGTAATTCCTTGGGCTCGGCATATAACTGTACGTTCAATAAATTCTTTTTACGACGGAATATTAGCTTTATTAGTGCGGCTTTACCGTTTCGGGAATCATTTTTTGACTTCATGTCACATCACCTACAACCGTTTAGTTGCGACATAATTAACCTAATTTAGACTCGGCCACCTACGCGTTCACCACTGCGTACCGTGTCCTACAATGACACTTTGGAAAGTAGGATCGATTAAAATTAACATTTTTTAAATTATTTCTTAAGAAATAAATTAAAATGCATTTTCTTAGGAATAATCGCGCCTCTGGATCGGATAGAAATTTACTGAAAAAAGAAAAACCGGTTCAGATCGCTATTTCAATTCGATTTAGTAAAAAATTATTAACAGCAAAAAGGCCGTACAAAAATCTAACGATTCCGTTTTAAAGACGATCCAAAAATATTTTATTTAGTGTAGTGAAGAGTAAAAGATTTATATAGCAAAAAGAAATATATAAAGTTTTTGCGTAAAAAATTATTGTTCTAGTCGTACTTTATTCTCGATTAAAAATATTTATCGATTTTTATTAACTGTTATTATATTAAAACTTAATTAAACGAAGAAAAAAGATTAAATAAGTTTTCAGTTATCAATCAGATCTGTAAGATCTGATCATTTTTCTTCACCGTTTACATTTGTCGGTTCTTTGAATGGTTTCACTGTTTCTTTGTTTGATTAGCTATTTTTTGGTATTTTCTTTGTTTTTTATTTTCTGAACTTTATAAATTTTCTTGGACTCATCTTTGTATGTACTTATTTATTTTTATTATATATTTATGCGTACTGTGTCAGATATGTGCATACATATGTATACATATACAGTTCTTTGAATGAACTCTCTGAATGTCATATTTCTTTCTATTCAAATATAGTTATGGTTCCAATAAAAATTGGAAACGATTGTAAATAAGCACTGCAGCAAAAAAAGATTCAGTCAGTAAATAATATATATATATATATATATATATATATATATATATATATGAATCAAATCTGGAACAAATATTGTAATTCAACTTGTTACATTAAAAACTCAGATGTCCACACCACATTACTTCCTTGTACGCTTATTAAATTACACATACACATTTTTTTTTTTAAATGAAAAGTACATAAAATTTTATTTCATTAATAACTTCTTTTTTGTTTAATTGTTATTATTGAATTATTATTTATTGTAATTTTTCTTTTTACAATTAGAGGTTAATAATTATTTATAAATCAATATATTTAAATTAAAAAAAAAAGAGAAAATAAAGTCGGATTCGAACCGATGTGCATTCCCCTTGTAAGATCCAAATATTATATTAAATAAAATTTTAGTTGTCTACAACTTTCGAACCGATGAAAATAAGTACCGCTTGTGATGTATTGTTGAAAAGCCCTCAATTAAAGTCTTATTACTACAATTAAGAAAAATTCTAAAATCCAAATGTTTTTGGATTTTGGGCTTTTTTTGGACACGTTTGGTCCAGTTGACTGCAGTCAAAAGTGGAGATGAACAACTAGACGTTACAGCGATTCTAAATCCACAATTTCAAAATTCTACGGCTAATCGTTTTTGAGTTATGCGAGATACATACGTACGTACGTACAGACATCACGTCGAAACTAGTCAAAATGGGTTTAGAGATGGTCAAGATGGATAGTTCCGTTGAAATCTGAAAACCGATATTTTTCCCGATCATAATACTTCCGTTACTTCGGTACAAGTAAGTAAAAAGATACAAACTTAAATTATTTATTTATTTTAACCACATTGTTTACTTGAATTAATTAAGTTCGTAAAAGGTATAATAGCTATATTATTAGATACAACTTAAAACAATAAATACACTTTTTTCCTTATCCTCCTTCCTAGTGTGTGCGTGTGCGGGCGCGCGCACACGCACACATATATATATATATATATATATATATATAAAAGCAAACAAGATAATTATAAATACACGTTTACAAGTTATTAAAATAAATTATTTTAAGGTATATATGCTAGGTGCATATACGCTCCCGTCTGTGTTTATGCGTTCATACGCATACGAACAGAGGAAAGCGATGCAGGTTCATACTTGGATTACTCTCTCACAGACTAACAGATTATATATTATTTAGAGTAATTTAAAAAGGAATTAACAAATATGACGTCGACTAGAATTTTATTATACAAGCCTTCATAGTATCAGTTAAGATATAATTTTACAGCAAAATATAAATTTTGATTCGCATATTGTCGTATTACAAAGATATTCACTATTAGCGTTAGCGGTTACTGTACAGTTTAACTAGCAAAATTGATACTTTCATTCATGCAAACCGTGCCTAACTACGTTTTAGTTTTACGACGCGAAATCGCTAACTAACCGTTCAACCGAAATTTTGTATTTAAAATAATAACGATTTTTTTATGGGATCTACAATTTTTGTTTAGCGCCAAAATTCTATTGTCGAGTTCAACGTGATCGCGATACAGGAAACTATCAAGAGGTTTACAGTATTTTTCTGATGATTCTGAGAAATAGTTTAAAAAGATCTTACAGTTCACAGTTCGTGTTTACAGTTCTCTAGATCACCCGGCCTCCGTGGCGCGGGTGGTAGCGTCTCGGCCTTTCACCCGGAGCTCCCGGGTTCGAATCTCGGTCAGGCACGGCATTTTCACACACGCTACAAATCATTCATCTCATCCTCTGAAGCAATACTTAACTGTGGACCCGAAGGTTAAACAAAAAAAACAAGTTCTCTAGATCAACTCGACGTGATTTTCGTGAAACGAAAATTTGATGCAGGTATTACGTTAACGTTTGAACTGAACAGATATATCACTGTGTAAGAATGCATTGAAGTAGGCTACATAGCTCGTTATGAATTTGCGCGCAGAAATGTTAAGTCGGATGGAGGGAAATGAGCGTTCATCTAAAACTCCTCTTTAGTAACGATTCAACATTTTATGTCAGAGATATGGTGACCACCACCTTCAACGGCATTTTCTTGACAGCTGAAAGGTCTTTCGTATTCTAATCCAAATTAAAGTACATGATACGTTATTTTTATCCTTTAGAATACTATAAACGGTATCAAGTCCACGGATAAACGCAAATAACCGAGAAGGATGCTTTCATTTTAAGCTAAAACACTACAACACCACACTTTATTGTGGTGGAAGTCCAGGAAGTTTATTGCAAGGAAGTCCAGGATTTTCTCAGTTTTTTACGTCGGTGGATTAAACGTGCGAGCCAAATTGCACCCCCGCATCTCAGATTTGACAAAATTTTATTTATATTTCATTATTTTAAAAATCATTTTTAGCCTCGCCTATCTTCGAATTTTGTTGAATTAAAAAAACGGAATCATCTTCGCAAATTCAAAAAGTTGGCATCAGATAAGCTGTTTGACAAGAAACCAGTTCAGACAAGGACATTCGCCGCAACAATAGGGCTCACATCAAAGCAAAGTGACTATGAAAATCTTGATATGTTTTTCTATAAAATGAATACCTCAACCGATTCTGTTTGTATTATGAATAAATTCTAGAATATTCAGATTATAAAATGCTTTTTGAACCATTCTATGTAGAAATAATAGCAGTAAATGTCAAAAAAATGAAAGTTTCATAATCACTTATACGATCAACTGTTGTACAAAACTTAGGGAGCATTACAGAGGTGTTAGTTAAAGAATTTTTTCTTATCCAAATTAAAAGACAATATTATCACAGAATATTAAATTAATTCTATTCTGTTATTTAATTAATATGTTATATTCTAGATAACAAATATTCCTTTATCAGAATAAGCTAACAAAAATGCATGTAAATAAATATGTAAAACTGTTATAGTCACTGTGCTCTTTTAAACTAGGAAAAAGGAGGGTCTACCCCCTTCGCGAAAATATTACATGATTTATGTTTCGTTACGTATGATTTTGTTAAATGTTTTAGCCGGTTATAACTAAATAACGTTCGTGAATTTAACGTACTAAGAATAACAAAACCTTTTGCAACGGAAAGCTTACGGGAAAGAGACGGTATTTTTTTCACACGTTCCAAAAAATGTATTCCGTTACCTACTATCTACAGCTGTTACAGGTTACTAGTCAGAATAAAATGGAATATAGAGGACTCTTAATTGCCGTTAGGCCTTTCTCCTTCAAGTACATTATGAGCATTCAACGCATCTATTCATCGTTCACAGGAATAGATTACAGAAATCAAAACGTGAAAAAAACAAATAAATACGTATTTATAAATGAACAAGGAAAATATCTGTAACAAAAATTAATTCTTGAATATTATTTATATTTACTCAAGCAAAAATTATCACACCCAGGAAATTATTGTATTTTGTTTAATAAAAAACAAACATAATTCTACAATATAATTAAATAAATCGTTGAGATTAAGTTAGATAAATTTATACGTAATAACTATTTACTTTAATTTTAATTTAACTTATTATAAAACAAGTATAAAATAACAAATTAGGTTTGTGTTAATCATCTGACGGAACTGATCAACGAATTATTTAATAGAATAATAATAACACTAGTTAAATTATAGTTTAATATTTTGTTAAATTTTATTTTCATGAAGGTCTCAATGTAATAAAAATACTCGTAAATTTAAATAATAATATTAATATAACAATCAAACAAAATTTAGGATAAAAACGAAAACGTTATTTATTTTTTTAACAATTACTAAAACGACGAATGGGAACAACTGTTGCTCGAGGCGGTCGTTTTCTGTGACGCTCTGTGATTATAATTCAATTCTGCGTATTCCGTTATTATTGTTACAGTTTTGTTTTGTTTTTCGTTTCGTTGTTTAGTTGTACTGTTTTGTTCGTCCACACTCTCGTGGTAACCTTTCAGTCCCGATCGGGAAAAATGAGAGGAAGGCTTCCAGAGAGAACATGCGCGAAGTAACCGGCGCGGGGTAGATGTTGCTGAGTGTGGTTCTGACAGCTCGAAGGAGAGTGATCACGGACAGGATTATCGGAAGGAGTTCCCACCCTTGTCCGGGGCGTTGCAGGTGGACTTTGAAGTGTGCGCGGGCGTGGGACAACCGCAGGAGAAACCTCCGACAAAGCGGAGACAGAGTGTTTTTCCTACTGAAAAGGAGGTTTGAAGAAGTTGCGAGCGGCGGACGGCTACTCGATATCGCCCGGGGAAGGCACACAACCGACTGAAGAGGGAGACCAAATGGTGGAAGAGTACGGCGACGAGGATTATTACAACGTACCGCGCGGCTAAACGTTTGTCGTAAGGGAGAATCAAAATCGGATGGGTCCGTTGTAGGACGGCCATCCGGGAGGATGAGAAGAATTGTTACCGGTGCTGGAACGAAAAGTACATTTTGGCGACCTGTAGACTGGGATCGACAGGTCACAGCTCTGTTACAATTGCGGGACGCCGGGACACCGGCGGGCGGGTTGTACAGCACTTGCGACGTGCGCGATATGTGGCATGGAGGGCCGCAGGACTAAGGGGTGTGTGTCCGTCACGATGAGACTCTCTGAGAGTCGTCACGAGTGAGTGGGGGGTGCGAGGGAGAGGGGAGAGTGATGGACAGCTCCTTGCGGAGCCACCGTTCATCTGTGCTTGCGGGGGTGGGCGGCGGTGATGAGGCAAGGGGACTCCAACACCCCCTTGCTGAAAAAGACCGAATTCCGGCAGGGCTTCCGCTTTTCGGGGTGTCCCCGTTAGAGGCTTTGGCGTAAAGACTGAGTTCCGGCTTCTGGAGTGGGACCCAGGAACGACATGGTCGGGCCTGGTTACTCTACTCTGTGAGTTAGAGGCAGGCGCGGAAGAAAGATCCAATCGGCGGGCCAACCTATTATTCCGGTTGGTAGGGAGGCCTGTTTGAGTATATGTGCACTCATCTGGGTTGTGTTATACTTAATTGCAAAGATGCGGCCCATGGTGAGGGGGAAAAATTACTAAAACAATGGATTATAATTACGATTATACTGGGAATATATTAATTATATGTTAATAATATTATTAATTATATTTATATATTAATGCGAGTAATATATAATTATATATGGGAATCTATTAATTCGTATGAATACCAGATCCATTCAATTAAACTGGTCGTTTAGATATAATTAAGCAGGGCCGAATTTTACTAAAAAAAAGATAATAGTAATAATAATTACAAGATTTACAAAGTGGTCGTCAGTCAATTGAAGACGATTCTCGACCAGGAAGACCGACTTCAACTGATGACACCCATGTTAAGAAAATCAACGATCTGATGCGCGCAAATCGCCGATCGGCTGTCAGAGAGCAGGAGGTTAGCATCTCGACTGGATCTATGCCGTGACGGTTTGTCTGAAAAATTGAACATGCATCGAGCCGCAGCAAAGTGTGTTCCTCGTTTGACGACCGAACAGCAAAAAGTTCATCGAGTGTATATTTGTCGGTAACCTTTTGAACAAGCCGATGACGATGAAACGTTCATGCGAAGGATCATAACGGGAGACGAAAGCCGGGTTTACGGCTACGATATCGAGATAAAAGTTAAATCATAAAAAAATCGCACATTACAAAAATCGCTACTAATACTTATCCACGTTACACTCAAATAATAATAATAATAATAACAGGAAAACCGAACAAGATATCCACAATCCAAGAACATTTGCAGAGCAGCTTATGCGAAACACAATGCTGCCTACCTTACGTCACTACATATCTCCGTTGACGCGTAAATAAAAATGTTCGGTTATTTTTGAACAGACCTTGTAAGTGTAACCCACCGGTTGGATCTAGTGGTGAACGCGTCTTCCCAAATCAGCTAATTTGGAAGTCGAGAATTTCAGCGTTTAAGTCCTAGTAAAGTCGGTTACTTTTATACCGATTTGAATACTAGATCGTGATTACCGGTGTTCATTGGCGGTCGGGTTTCAATTAACCACACATCTCAGGAACGATTGAACTGAGACTGTACAAGATTATACTTCATTTACCGTCATACATATCATCCTCATTCGTCCTCTGAAGTAATACCTTAAAGGTAATTCCCGAAGGCTAAATAGGAAAACGAAAGACCTTGTAAGTGTAATGCATACACTTTAAAAGCGATTCTGCTTATCTTTTTTTATTACAACCGCTAATGAAGTATGTTTCAAACTTAATTCTTTTTTCTCCTCATTACGCTATAAATAACAAGTAAAAAACACCCACGTAAATAAAAATATTCAAATTACGCTTCAGCAGAACGAATAACAAACAATGAATGAATAAATAACAAAATTTGAATAATAATTTGTTCAACATCTTCAAACAAAAAATGTTTTATTAGATACTTCATACTTATTTATAGGAAATCCATAAATTCAGCATTTGAGGAAATATTGCATTTAGGTAAATTACGATATCTAGTTAATTCTTTTCCATCATATAAGCGATTAAAAGTATATAAAAATACGGTCAATTTTCGTGGCGGAGTGGTAGCGCCTCAGCCTTTCATCCGGGGGTCCCGGATTCGAATTCCGGCATTCATACACTACACGGCAGTTTTCATACGCTACAATTTTTCATTTCCATAGTCTCACGCGCAAGCTGCTCTCTAAGGTTCTACGGTGAATTAAAGGGGAAAAAATGCAATATCCAATAATATATTTTATAAATATTAACAGACGATTAAAAAAATATTCAAAAAAATACGTTTAATTTAAAACAAATAATAACATATTTTTAATTAAGATAAAGATAAAATTCTCCAAGAATAACTTTGATTAAGAAAAACATCATCACAAAGCTTTTAAAATATCTGTGATTACTAATAATAACCGGAGCATATAACTACAAGCAAAGAAAAACGTTTAATTTTAAGTTTAATGTCTACTAGGAATGATGTCAAAATTATCTTTAAAAAACAAGTTACTATTAAAAAATCCATCTGGTCATACTGTGCACGGTTAGCAGTAATAGAAACATTGAAATTTTAGAGAAGTTCCGGAATAAAGTATTGAAAAACACGTCGGATACTTTCCGGTTTACATAGAAATTCCATAAATTTATCATTATCTACAATTGTCTTATTATAATAAAGAAACTAAGTTTCATTATCAACTATCAATCGATCCAAAGCTACATCATTTAGTTCTGCATTCGAATAACAGAAATGTAAATAGAAAAACATTAGAGCCCCGTAAAAATTTTCAATATATGATAGAATAAACAAAAAAATATAATAAAAAAGAGAACAAAGATACTTTGATTTAAATTCGAATTGTAATAAATATTTTTACTTATCCGTTATGGTTTTTTTTATATAATTCTATTCGGTTTAAATTTTCATCGCTAGAAATTTTTTAGTAAATCGCATTCTGACTATTAGAAATAAACAGAAAAAATTTTAATAAAATATAAGGTGGTTTAAGAAAAGAGTAAATAATTTAACTAGAAAAATCGTATCGGTAATTACCGATATGATTTTTAAATTCAATTTTTCTTATTTACTCTTTTCTTAAACCACCTTATATTTTATTAAACCTTTTTTCTGTTTGTTCCTAAATAGTCAGAATGCGATTTACTAAAAAATTTCTATATACATATATCTTAATTCACTTTTAGGAGTAAAACATCATGTTTATATTAGTCGTACATATTTTTGAACATCATGTTAAAAATTTTGTTTTTTTTTTTGTTTTTTTAATGCGTTAATTATTGTTTTTATAAAGCGACTAAATTTACTTGGATTTGAATCTCAGAACCTTCGACTTCGAAAATAAGATGTTAAACAACCGATTTTGTGACGACGACTTAACCGTTAGATCGGTCCGGTGGGCCGGTAGATATCATTAAATACTTTGAAAACAAGATAATGAGAAAAACCGCAGAGGTGCGATGGTTCACACGGAACGATCAGATTCACGAATATCTGCTTCACGAAATCTGGAAAACGAGCTTCCGACGATTCGTGATGTGAGATAGCACATTGTTAAATATTAAAAACGTCTATAAAATCACGTCAGCCACTTAGCGATCAATCTGCTTGATAATAGCGGAGACGTTCAAAGGATGAAACGTCTCCATATGTTAGACATAGAGGTACTGAATATAAGTTTGCAGTTACTATTGCCAAATTTAGTGATATATTTATTTCTTTACTTTTTTGTTTCGGCTACAAATTGTTTTGTTATTCTCAATTTCTACATTTTTATCGCTATCGATTCGACATCGCTCGATTATTTGTTCTTTTTTATCGACTATTTATTTGTTTCTTTTATGTCTTTATCGACTAGGAAGCGAAGGCAGATATATTGTTTTACTAATGAACTTCAAAAACATCGCTTACCGATAACGTTTGTTACGGGTTAACTTATAGGAGTCCCTTAAGAACCGCCTATCATGTGCTTATATCAAACGATTTACTTACGGTTCAACTAAAGGAGCCGATTGTAAATATACTAGTTGTGGAAAAAAAAATTGTTTTTAAAATCGAGAAACCGCTGAAATTCTATATGCTTCTTGTTAAATATAATCTTTAACTAACATCATTGTAAAAATTGATATCTAATATACTTTAAATTATTTAATTAAATAAATCAACGATTAAAATTCTATCTAATCAATCAGATAATAAGATGGTAGTCCCGGTGAGGATCCCTCAGGGGGTTCCTCGCTAGAAGCGAGGCGTAAAGACCGGAGTCCCGGTGGGCAGATCACTTAGGGGTCCCCTCATTTGAAGTGACCGGGTCCCACTAATCGGAAGACCGGGTTCCGGCTCCCTGGGTGGCACCTTGAGTTCTGCCGAGGTAAATTGAGGCGACGGCACCCCTCCAGAGCTGTATTTATGCTTAATTACAGGTTCGGCTCTGAGGGGCGGGGTAAACATGGAGTAAAAAAAATAAAAATAAAAAAAGGATTAAAAATTTTTTAAATATTTACAGTAAAAATAGTTATTAAGTAAATTTTACGCGTTATATTTCACGCCTTAATCTTAAAATTATTACTCTAAATAGTTACTTATTTATGTAAATTTTAATTATCATATAAGCGTTAACAGAATGATTTACTTTTAGAATAATTTACTGAAAAGAATAAAATATAAAAAGAGAATAACGTATAAAAAAATATATCGGATGTATTTTTTCATTAAATATGTATTCAGACTTAATTTTAATTAAGTTTTTAAGTTTATTTTAAGTTAACGTTTAAAGCAGGTTATATTATTTAAAAAATATTTAAAAAAATGTTTTTTTTTTTTAGAAATATGTCGAATTGATCACTCGGTCAATATTTCCATTTATAAAAAATATATTTCTTTAAAGTTTGAATTATATTTATTCTCCTCTTTTCATATTTAGTACAACGGTTTTATCAATTGAGAATCTTTTGATAAATATAGTACGTCGTTTTTTCTATTAAGAGGCAAAAATGGCTCTTAAACAACGATTTTGATAATAATAAACAACGATATTTTTCTAAATAAAAAAAAAATTATTCTTGACGATAATACAGGTTACGGGCGACGAGAATTTTGTATTTTCAATGTAATATTTACTATTTTAAATCATTAAACTCATGAAATAATTGTATTTTAGTTCCATCCTGATAATCTACAAACACGTGTTTAATAATAATATATTCTAGGAGTTACGTTCAGGTATAAAAACTAAATGATATCATAGATTATGTATTTTTTCAAATTTAAATAATTTAATATAAATTTAGCTAAAATATTAATAAATTTAGTTATTTTTTTGTATCTCATTTCCTACAACGATAAAAAAATATAGATGAATTTTGTTAAAAATTCAATAACTATTTTTGTTTACATGCAGGTAAATTATTTATTTAATTTATATTTTTTTTATTAAGCGTAACATTTTTAAGGCCTAAATAAATACTTAATAATCTTAAAAAATAAAATAATTTACTTATCACAAAACGAGGACTTTTTGAATTCACGCTAAATATCATATATTCAAGAATTTATTTCTAAGAAATAAATATGACCGATCGAGCGCTATAAAATTAATTAAAATAATCGATTTGTACTGAATATATAAAATTAATTGTGCTTAATATATTAATTGTGATTTTTGAGAATATAAACAAAATAAAAACTTACCGTAAAAGAATCTGCTGTAATCGTTTCAATATTATCGTCTTTCATATTGAAATAAAACCTGACGATGAATTAAAGTCCACTAATCATCGACACAAAAATTAAGTAAATAGAAAAATAAAATATACACCAAGCGGACTAAACAACGCCACTGCACTACCTATATGTTAACTCCGGCTTGGATGCAGGTCGTCGACTATCTGCTGTAGGTTGTCAGAGTCGCTCAACAATGACGTCACACGTAGTCTGTTTGGAAAGTAAACCACCACGCTCGTCAGCCGTCTTAATAATCTTTCTCCCGTTAGAGAGAGGTATGAAATGATTATTATAGCGTAAGGTTTAAAAAAAAGAAATACTGTATTTACAATCACAACAATAACATATTAAATAATTATGGTTTGATATTTAAAAACAGACAATTTCATAATTATATTAAAGTTGTTATAAAGTAATAAGTTTTATGATAAAATTATTTCTACTCAGTTATTTAACTGATTATAGGGATGCAATTTCTAACTTATTTATATATATATATGTATATCATTAAAGCTCTAAAAAATATTTCGTAAGAAACTGTTTTCAAATTTTATATATTTAAATTTTTTCCCCTACTAGAAAAAAAAATAATAAAATTCGTTCAACACAAAAAAAACTGTTTTTTAAACCAGGGGAAAGAATTCCCTTTTGAAATTTGAAAAAAATATCGGCATAAGTTGTTTGATTTAATTTTCATCGCTTGAAGATTTTTTATAAAATACATGCTTTGTGTGTAAATAAATAGAAGAAAGTTTTAAGAAAATGCGAATGGATTTAATTTTTTCGTCTTGTTACTTTTATTCTATAGAATGAAACAAACAGAAATAAAAGAGGTTTATTTTATTCAAGCGTAATCTAAACAGGTATCTATTGAAATAAATAGAGGCAGTGAAACAAAAGCATTTGCTTTCGATTTTTATGAAGCATTATTATAATATGAGAATAAACTGCATCTTAATTATTTACTGATATACCTACTTATATCTTACGTTTACTTATTTATTATATATAGATAACGCTCGCTATATTTTTTTTTTGTTTAATCTCCGGGTCCGCTGTTAGATATTGCTTCAGAGGATGAGATGAATGATTTGTAGCGCGTGTGAAAATGACATGCCTGACCGGGATTCAAACCCGGGACCGCTGGATGAAAGGCCGAGACGATACCGTTTGCGCCACGGAGGCCGACATCTCGTATAACTACTGAGCGATTACTCTATCGCGTTACGATACGTGATCAATTTACATCGCAATGTAAATCGTAATACAATGACGAAATTTTACCAAAAAAAAAAAAAGAAAGATATGTAGGCAATTTCACCGATATCGATAAATAACATACCAAAACAAAATTCAGAATTTCTCTTAATTTCACTCTTAGAAATCATCTCTTACAGTACATGATTTAGTCAGCAAATGTAAATATTATTCTACGAAAAGCGGCGCAATAAAATACAACACGTTTTCTGTTTATTGCTTTAATAATGGAGATTTATAAAGACAAAATCATCCTAAAATATCAATAAAACAATCGTAAAAATATAATTCAGATCGGCCTAGAGTTTTTAAATTTTAAGTGAAATCAGTATAGAATATAGTATATATATACTGATTTCACTATATATATTAACAAAAAAATCATACACGCAGATATACTGATTTGAATATGATACGGGCAAAGTAATGAGGTCATTATTTGTAATACTTTAACATTATGGTCAATGACCAAAGCATCAGAGCAGAATTGTAAACATAGACAGAAGTTAGAGGAGCAGTAAACATAAAACTTTCTACTGTTCGGCCGATGTGAAATCCCGTCTACTAATACGATACCGGTAGGTTAGTTAGAATTGGGAACAATGAAGATCCGATTACTCTCAACCAATCAGAGCCCGCAATATATTGACGCTAGCCAATCGTGAAATTCAAAGCGATCCGGAAGTCAAAACATTACTGGATTCTCCAATAACAGCAGAATAAAATTATCGTATAATTAAGATATTCCAATAGTCGTTTTAGATACGATTTTGACTTTTTAAAATGATTTGGCCGTGGACGTACAACCGATGAAATGTTAGTGAACGGTGCAGGGTACAATTAGATGTAATGATACGAGAAAACAGCAAAGCTGTTTGAACTAGGGATAAAATGTAATAAAAGTAAAGATGTATTGATATTAAAAACGTTTTCACGCGTAAATTAAAGAAAATTAATCGGACTAAGGATTAAAATAACAATAAATTTAGGGTTAGTAAATTGTTATTAGTTTTATTTTTAAATTCGTCCCTAAATTCTAAAAGAGAAAATATTAATGAAAAAAAGATGTAAACATTTTAATAGATGTAATTCTTTACAAAGAACAAAAAACAATAAAGGTCAACAGATGAAAGATTTTTTAAGAATTTTTTAAGAAATTAGTGAATATAAAAAGTAATAAAATTAGGAATAATGCTTTTACATTTTTACAAATAAACACTTCGGAAATACGTTTAATTGCACATTTATTTTAAAGAGATGAGGCAAATAAACGAAACGATAAGAACTGGAAACATACCGCACCTTTGCCTATAATTGGACTTACTACCAATCGATTTGCAAATTATCACACTCACAAGACTAAATCACTGCCTGTTCAGTAAATAAAATAGAAATTTTTTTTTAAGACTCGAATGTTTTTAAAGGGATTCGAACCGTACCAGTTCCATACAACAGCAAATATTTACTCGAACTAATATTACGTGAAGATAATATGAAATGAATTTTCTTTAATGATTATTAATAATTCATCAATTTTTCAATTAAATATAATAAAGGATAAAAAGTTGAAGTTTATTTTAATTTTAAAACAAGAATTAACGTTTTATTACATTTTTATTTTTAATAAGTCATTAGAGTTTATAAATATAATTATTCTACGCTGTATAATAAATCAAGAAAAAACCAGCAATTGACAGTTAATTACTTTTAACAATAAAGGTCAGTAAAGATATATTTAAAATAACAGATTTTCCTTAATTTATTTTTTTTTATAGACTGTTAATTCAAAATAATGCACTCAAAATTGTATTTCGTTTGTTTATATTTATACGTACGTATGTTATGCAAATTAAAAATGTTGTATTATTGGTTATAAAAATTGGAATTTTTCAAATCAATTTCCGGTCTTTTAGTTTTTGTGTGTATCTATATTATGATACTATTTTTAAATGTTTTTTTAATGATTTTATTTACAGATGCGACTTTATAAAAACTGTATTGAATGACAATTACAGTCATTAGCGACTAAAGTAACACTATCATGTAGTGTTACATAAAACAACAAAAATAAACAATAAAGAAACAGGAACAATAAAGAATTAGCATAGACAAGTAACAACAACAAATACAAAATAAAATATATAAATCAGACAAAAATTACCAAATCGTATTCTTCATTCCACTGTAGGAGAGGAACTGCAACAGACGTTTTATACCTTTTTCTGGTTTAATAGAAATTTTGTATCTGAACCCAGGTCTAAGTTTTGTCGGGTGGTACCAAAGAACGGGCAATCAAACAGCAAATGGTGTACCGACCATTTGACCTTGCAAGCCTCACAGATCTTCTGAGAAGAGCCAAATAGATGGGTGTGGGTAAATTTGGTGTGTCCAAAGCCGGGTTAAGATGACAAGGTCTCTTCTGTTGCTCGGGGAAGGAGATTTCTCCAGCACATTCTCCCGGATGTTATGTAATGCCGTGGAAGGACTCAGCAGCCAGAATGTTTAAATGTTTTTACCAGACTTTACAATGAATGGTATTTATATATTTCGAAATACAAATATTTCAGCCGCTTTTGTATTGATAATTTTGTGGGGTCCATCTACTATCCTTTCCTCCAAAGATATCGATAATAATAAAACAATTTTTTTTAACCTCCAGGACCACCGTTAGGTATATTAGTTCAGAGGATGAAATGAATGATTTTTAGCGCGTGAAAGTGCCATGCCTGACCGGGATTCGAACCCGGGACCTCCGGATGAAAGGTCGAGATTCTATTCTACTCCTCGCGCCATGGAGGCCGGCAGCTTATGACTTTAATTAATAACTTCTGTTTAGCTTGCATAATTAATGTCAAAAATAAAAGAAGAATAAGAAATTTAAATATACTCGTAGAGAAACTTATTTAATAATACGATTTCTGGTTACAGGTAAGACATACTCGTATTTGGTTATAATTTATTTTTCTATTAGCTATTTAATATTAGTTTTTTTCTTAGGTTTTTATTTAATTTAGAAGAAGAATTGAATTTTACAGATTCATATAATTCCCATTTGCGTGATTACAAAGTACTAAACCTCAATCTACTTTTCCTCTTCCTTATTTTTTTGTAATTTTGTAATTCATTGATAAAATGAGTCTCAGAATGTGTAGTTTCCGGGTTTTTCTTCCCCATCCATTTTGTATTGCTCGATAAGAAATTCAATTTCTACATTACGTGTTTCGTAATCATCATATCATATAATTCACAATTCGGGAAGACCTTCAGAAAACGGATATGAGATGTTACGTAGCCAATTTTTTTTTCAACTTTTTTGAAATAGTATACGGTCATTTTGAAATAAAATACTGGAATAAATGTTAATTATTAATTAGATAATAAAAATTTCTCGACATTCACAAAACACTTTCTTGTAATTTGTAAATATCGTAAGATATTTACAAATTGCATTACGTTTGTGGTTTCTCTCTCTTTTTTCTGTTAGCCTCCGGAACCACCGTAAGGTATTACTTTAGAGGATGATATGTATGAATGTAAATGAAGTGCAGTCTTTTACAGTCTCAGGTCAACCGATGCCGAGATGTGTGGTTAACTGAAATCCATCCACAAAAGAACACGGGTTTCTACGATCTAGAATTCAAATCCGTATAAAGTAACGTCGATTATTAGGATTTGAACCTTAGAACTCTCGACTTCAAAATTAGCTGATTTGTGAAGATTTCATCACTAGACCAACCGGATGGGTTTACGTTTGTGGTTTTGATTTGCTTGGCATTTCTCCCGCCACCACCCCATTCTGTCGCCCTAAAGCATACGACCAAATGTCTGTGCCACAAACGGCTACTGAGGCTTGAACAGTTTAGCGACCGGCATCCTAAGTAGCTCGTAGAGCTTACCTAAGTGAGCGGACTAAGCACGGTGCCATACACCACCGGCTTACGTGTCCCAACCGCTCACTTGTTATATATTCACTAAAATGTGTAGGCGCACCTCTCAACTACTAAAAAATGTATATGACATTCATAAATTAAAATTTACTTCGTCCAGACAGCAATTGCTGCCACGCCTAGGCCGCTGAATGCCAGCAAGTACCAGTCCACCATTAAAGCGCTTGGAGCCTTAATCTGGCTGGTAGACAGCCATATCTGTCGGTTAGCTTCCTACAGCGATAGGAGTCTTTTTCCTTAGTTAGGTAAACTACTGATGTCGGTTGAACTTCGCAACCGCATCAAGGAACTCTCACACAGTCCGACAATGCGGCTCTCGTCACATTGACTCGCCGCTTGTGAGTGGCCAATTTTCCACCTGACCTCTAAGTTCCAGGGTGGCCCGGTATCTGCCCCCCCCCCCCAAGAGCAGGGCAGTCAAACATCATGTGTTCATTTGACTGGACCTTCCCAAAGACGCATAGCTGATCAAGCGCAACCAGGCGGAACCGAAACAGATATTGGTTTAAATTAACGTGGTTGGACAGCTGGGCATCTGTTGCTCTTAAAAACGATTTCGAGGCATACCGTTCCCCCATATCCTGTATAAATTTATACAAATTTATACCTTTGTGGTGTGTAAGATACCGTAACATTACTGCAACGACACCTGTATTACACACCAAGATAGTAGAATTTTTCACTTGATCTAGAAAAAAGTGCCGCCTTCTAGCTTTACACACACACATGTAGCTTTACAAATTGTTTTTGCTAAAAAAAGGATATTCCAGCGTATTTTTTTTACGGTTAAAAAATTGCTCTCTCCGGGAAGATATTAAACATTCAAACACCCGAAAGCCTTTCTATGGTTATAAATAATGATGTACTACAACTCACTGACGTAAAAAATGGAAGCATATTAATGAAATTAGAGTTTTTTTTAATATAA
The DNA here is from genome assembly GCF_047948215.1 of Lycorma delicatula. NCBI lineage: Eukaryota > Metazoa > Arthropoda > Insecta > Hemiptera > Fulgoridae > Lycorma > Lycorma delicatula. Next base: position 222,070,741 of record NC_134456.1, on the reverse strand, counting down.
TCTTTTTAGAATTATTATTTCATTAATTTTTTTAGGTATATTTCTCATTATCACAAACGTATGCGTGTGCACATCTAGACACAAATATTTGTACAGTAAATACTACTAGTACCGCTGTGTGAACAAATATATAAAAAAAGGATAGGAGTTTCATAAATAACTCACTACATTAGCCAAGAATTAATCAATATTTGTCGACCTAAAGACAATAAAAATATTAACAACAAGAATACTCCTCAGCTTACATTAATAAAATTGACACACTTTCTTTCTGTATAAATAAAAGAGTATTGAATTAATGATTTATTAATTTATGCGATTTAATGTTTGTTTGATAATTGTTCGTCACTTTTTTCTGATAACTGAACATTTGATGTACATTTTAAATAAAGCACATTGGATTCTTCTACGCAGTAATAGTAAAATTATGAAGCAACCTTTTAGTAGGTTACCGTGAATTAAAAAAAAAGAAAAAAAAAACTTAAAAATTACGTAGAGCTTTTTGTTACGCTTTTCTTCACTAGGAAAGTGTCGTTTATTTACATACAATTTCATTTTGCTGAATATGAGATGATTTTAATCTCATTAACTTGTCGTTTCAGTTCTTGCTTATTGCAGTAGCATAATTATTCCAAACTTAGGACAAGTTCAAGATCATCCGTCACCACCAGGCGTGATGCCTCATGTGTAAACCACCGTGCGAGGCTAGATGAGACAAGGCAAGCACGAAGTGCGAGGCTATATGGACCTATGTAGTAAACAGCGTGCAAGGCTAGACCGATGATCAATGTTCATTCCGGCCAAAGTAATCCCTTGCGAGGCTAGACTACGAGGCTTTTGGAACTGACCTAACCTATGTCTCGGTAGCTGATGGGTGCAGTGAGACAAGGTAAAGTGTAGGATGACATAATCTTGGGATGTGCTTGTGCATGTGTATGCGTACGTGATAGAGAATGTGTTTAATTAAATAAACATATATATATATTTATTTTTTTCTGTATATATAAACGTATACAAGAAGACACTAATATTCACCATAGCTTGGATAGCAAGAAAATGCATTTGCGTGAGCTAAAATTCAATTGGCGGAGTATTTTCCGGAAGATAAAAATGATTTCTCGAAGAGATGGGTATTGAATCCATCGATTATAGCCTACACCGTACTTGCTCAGGCAGAGGGATCTTTTTTTCCTGTTTTAGCCTCCGGGAATTACCGTTCAGGTGTTACTTCAGAGGATGAATGAGGATAATATGTATGAATGTAAATGAAGTGTAGTCTTGTTCAGACTCAGTTCGACCGTTCATGAGATGTGCGGTTAATTAAACCCGACGGCCAAAGAACACCGATATCCACGATCTAGTATTCAAATCCGTACAAAAGTAACTGCCATTAGGACTTGAACGCTGTAACTCTCGATTTCCAAATCAGTTGATTTGGGAAGACGCGTTCACCATTAGATTAACCCGGTGGGTTCAGGCAGAGGGATCTTAGTTTTCGAAAACAACGCTCTGTGACTTTCCATCCGATGAAGTAAACCGATTTAAATGATCGTCGTTGTCCAATCTTGTCTTTTTACCGATCAGTTCACTGGATGTAGATGGCTTACTTCGTTTTTTCACGAATTTTATGTTTTATATAAGAATCTAATTCAAAGAAAAACAGTTACACCCTTTGTCCGCACACACTAAAAAACCGAAAACTCGTTTATTATTATTTTTAATGAAACTATACTTCTAAAAACTTAAATAAAAGCACCAGACGCTTTGCATTCAAAACTAAGCTGACGTTCTGCGATCCCTTACGCCTCTTTAATACTGTTAAGAGCACGACGTGTTCAAACGTATTATATGCATGTTCGAACATGATGCTCTCACTGCCATATTATGTAAGCAGACTAAATCACAAAAAGTACGTACATATCAAAAGTTGGAACCTGTAAATTGTTCATGCTTGTACACTTCATATACGCATGTTCATACACGTCACTAAGCGTCGATAGTGACGTGTATGAACCAGTTTTAACTAGGTTTCATTGAGTTGGAGTTACGGGGGGGTCGCAAAATATTCATTATATATATTTTTTTTACTTTTTGGGATTCGTAGAACTAGAAACGCTAGAATCACTGGTTTAGACTGTGCGCATTTTTCTCACACTACTTGGATTCTAGTTTGATTCGATGCTGTAAAAAACAATTATCCAATTTGAACCGATCACGGACTACAACATCGAAACATTTCTAAAAATGGCATCCGGGGCAGAATTACGGTCTTTGTCAGGTAACATGCAGGAGATAAAAATCCCTACATTCCAAACGGGTACAATCTCGATCGACCTCCAAATACCTCATGTACCTTGATGACAACAACAACTCGTATGACTGGTCCTTTAGCCGGCCCTCTTCGGTAGAAGGATATCCGGTGGATGAAGCCTGAATAAAAAGATTCCATTTAGTCAAACTTATGTCCATACCGGATGATGGACAATAGATTAAATGCTCGAAGTTAAATGTCGAATATCCCCAAACCTCGACGATACTCACGGTGACTTTCCCTTTTTTCCCGCGTACGAGACCCTTATCCAAAACTTTACTGTCGTACAGGTCGAAATATATTTGTTACTTCTCTCTCTTAAAACAGACGATCAGAAACAAGCTTCGGGTGATTTAAAGTCTTCAAAATGTTGCAGTTCACATAGTTTGCGTAGCCGAAGGGATATATTGAACTCAACACGGCCGATCGTCGACGGGCCACAAACGACTTCCAGAAAGATCTATTTAATCTTATGAACACGCCCTATTCGGAAAGCGCATGGAGAACGTGTGAAAGAGGGTCAACATAGAGCTGCTGACTAGAGAGGATTGTTTAAGTAGAACGAAAGTATCTTTTATAAATTTGTAAAAGTGTAAAAACTTTTTACGTTAAAGACAACTTTGTAAAACTACTTAAGTTTTTTTAAACGAAAGAAGCAGTCTGTGATTCGTATTAATTATTTTTTTTAATAAATTCGGTTTGAGATACGGTGTTCTCACTGTCCTCTTCCTTCTAACCACAATGATGAAGGAACAAAGAAATGATAGGCTGAAGATCAGCCAGCTTTGCTGATTACTATGATAACTACTTCTGTCTGTCTACTTGTTAAAAATATTTTAATTAAAAAGACTTCTTCTGTTAGTGATTTGTTAAAATTTATATCTAATCCGCTCGAGAAACCAGTTCGCGTAGATATGCTTTGCGTGTACCTCCATACCGAACTGTAATGTATAGAGGATAATTTATTGTGACAGCGTGTAAGATACGGAATGAATTATCTGCAACTTGTTTTATGTTGTTAGAATCTGTACATCCCATTAAAAAAAATGTTTTTAAAGTTCTATTTTAGAAATAGTAGAATAATTGCATTTGTTATTATTTTTTAAATGTAGATTTATACATATTTAAAATTTATATATATATATATGTGTGTGTGTGTGTGTGTGTGTGTATGTGTGTGTGTGTGTGTGTGTGTGTATTAATAAGTATTACATTGATACAGTATAATGTATCGGAAATATAATATTAGTACAATTGTATTTTCTTATAATGGATTTTTTTTTGTTGTACGGTTGCTAATCTTTTGATATTTTCCATACAGAATATATAATTTGTAACAGTGAGATATAGAAATGGTAATAGCAGCATATTTTACACTTTTCAAAAAATAATTGCCGCAGAAAAACGGTTAAGTAATTTATATTTGATTCACCTTATCATATAGAGTGGAATTTAGAGAAGCTTGAGGAAGAGGAGGTAAAGAAGATTTTTGAGGAGGACATCGCAAGAGGTCTGAGTAAAAAAGATATGGTAGAAAATGTAGAAGAAGAATGGGAGAATGTTAAAAAGGAAATTCTTAAATCAGCTGAAGCAAACTTAGGCGGAATAAAGAGAACTGGTAGAAAACCTTGGGTTTCAGACGATATATTGCAGCTGATGGATGAACGTAGAAAATATAAGAATGCTAATGATGAAGAAAGTAAAAGGAACTATCGGCAATTAAGAAATGCTATAAATAGGAAATGCAAACTGGCGAAAGAAGAGTGGATTAAAGAAAAGTGTTCAGAAGTGGAAAGAGAAATGAACATTGGTAAAATTGACGGAGCATACAGGAAAGTTAAGGAAAATTTTGGGGTACATAAATTAAAATCTAATAATGTGTTAAACAAAGATGGTACACCAATATATAATACGAAAGGTAAAGTCGATAGATGGGTGGAATATATTGAAGAGTTATACGGAGGAAATGAATTAGAAAATGGTGTTATAGAGGAAGAAGAGGAAGTTGAGGAGGATGAAATGGGAGAAACAATACTGAGATCTGAATTTAAGAGAGCATTAAAAGATTTAAATGGCAGAAAGGCTCCTGGAATAGACGGAATACCTGTAGAATTACTGCGCAGTGCAGGTGAGGAAGCGATTGATAGATTATACAAACTGGTGTGTAATATTTATGAAAAAGGGGAATTTCCGTCAGACTTCAAAAAAAGTGTTATAGTTATGATACCAAAGAAAGCAGGGGCAGATAAATGGGAAGAATACAGAACAATTAGTTTAACTAGTCATGCATCAAAAATCTTAACTAGAATTTTATACAGAAGAATTGAGAGGAGAGTGGAAGAAGTGTTAGGAGAAGACCAATTTGGTTTCAGGAAAAGTATAGGGACAAGGGAAGCAATTTTAGGCCTCAGATTAATAGTAGAAGGAAGATTAAAGAAAAACAAACCAACATACTTGGCGTTTATAGACCTAGAAAAGGCTTTCGATAACGTAGATTGGAATAAAATGTTCAGCATTTTAAAAAAATTAGGGTTCAAATACAGAGATAGAAGAACAATTGCTAACATGTACAGGAACCAAACAGCAACAATAACAATTGAAGAACATAAGAAAGAAGCCGTAATAAGAAAGGGAGTCCGACAAGGATGTTCCCTATCTCCGTTACTTTTTAATCTTTACATGGAACTAGCAGTTAATGATATTAAAGAACAATTTAGATTCGGAGTAACAGTACAAGGTGAAAAGATAAACATGCTACGATTTGCTGATGATATAGTAATTCTAGCCGAGAGTAAAAAGGATTTAGAAGAAACAATGAATGGCATAGATGAAGTCCTACGCAAGAACTATCGCATGAAAATAAACAAGAACAAAACAAAAGTAATGAAATGTAGTAGAAATAACAAAGATGGACCCCTGAATGTGAAAATAGGAGGAGAAAAGATTATGGAGGTAGAAGAATTTTGTTATTTGGGAAGTAAAATTACTAAAGATGGACGAAGCAGGAGCGATATAAAATGCCGAATAGCACAAGCTAAACGAGCCTTCAGTAAGAAATATAATTTGTTTACATCAAAAATGAATTTAAATGTCAGGAAAAGATTTTTGAAAGTGTATGTTTGGAGTGTCGCTTTATATGGAAGTGAAACTTGGACAATCGGAGTATCTGAGAAGAAAAGATTAGAAGCTTTTGAAATGCGGTGCTATAGGAGAATGTTAAAAATTAGATGGGTGGATAAAGTGACAAATGAAGAGGTATTGCGGCAAATAGATGAAGAAAGAAGCATTTGGAAGAATATAGTTAAAAGAAGAGACAGACTTATAGGCCACATACTAAGGCATCCTGGAATAGTCGCTTTAATATTGGAAGGACAGGTAGAAGGGAAAAATTGTGTAGGCAGGCCACGTTTGGAGTATGTAAAACAAATTGTTGGGGATGTAGGATGTAGAGGGTATACTGAAACGAAACGACTAGCACTAGATAGGGAATCTTGGAGAGCTGCATCAAACCAGTCAAATGACTGAAGACAAAAAAAAATCATATATAGCGATAAAATGGCTAATATTTCGGTCTGGTGTACAACTTGTTTTGCCACACAGAGCGTCATTTTTTATTTTTTTTATTTTTTATTAGATTACGAGCTCAACTGCTACGGTCAATACCCCAAATAAAAATTTGTAGCGTATGAAAAATGTCATGTCTAACCAGAGCGTCATGTCTTCGACCAAGATTATGCGTGAAACTGATTCTAAAGACATTTCCTGTGCGTTTTTCTTATAATATCTATCAGATTTTCTTAGATATTTTTGAGAAATATGATAGATTTAGGTGGTGTAAAAGGGAGAGCAGGTTAAATACAGTAGGGAAGTATTTAAAAAAAAAAAAAAAATATATATATATATATATATATATATATATTATATATAATATAATATATATGTAGTTATATAATTCATGTTTTCACGAGTACTCAACAAAAAAACTTTGTGCGGATGGAAAACATTTTTATTAAACAATGTCATCGATTGTCTTCTAAGAAATCGTTTAAAAATTGAAGGCATCAATAAGTCCGAAATAAATTAGTATTTTTTTTCCAAGCGAAACGATAAAATTTTATCAATCTATACCAAACAATGAATTTTTGAGGGTGATTTTTTGCGTGAGGACTTACAATATTTTATATATGCCGTGTCAAATCGCTTTGCAGAGGTGCTTCTAAGTATTATTAAAAAAATTCATTAAATCCGGCACAGCGTTAATCTCGGATTTATCCAAATCTTACAACGAAATTGTTAAAATTCTTGGAATCAGTTTTCAGTATTACTTTGCAACTATTCTCAAAAGTTTTTTGACCGGAAACTGACATATACGCTCAAATCTATCTCTTATCAGAAGTGTCAACTGTTCGAACAAATTTTGATTCAAATAAATAGTATTTTGATCTTCAGAATTATATCTACCGTATAATTTAAATATATGAAGAAATAGTTAGGTTAATTCTATTTTTCGGTTTGCGAGCGAACTATTTCCTTTACAATACAATGAAGATTGTATTTACGAATATATTTTCGTACATTAAGTAAGAAAGGCTATTAGATTATCACAATAACTCCATAAATATTATTTAAAGTTTGGCGATAATAAAAGACCCAACTTCATACTTTGTTTTCTTAAAAATATTTACGCAGAGTGTAGCCCTTCATTTAAGCGTACATGCGATAAAAAAAAAACAAGAAAATAATAGAATTTCAAAGATGTAATATTACAGAATAGAATTTAAGTAGAATGTAATATTACAGGAAGACGTTGAAAATTAGATGAGTCGACGTACTACAAAAAAAAAAGAAAAGAAATAGGAAAGAAATTTGCCATAGAATCATTCAAAGCGAAGATATGGGCCGGTAGAAGACCGTATTATATTTTGAACATGCAGATTTAGTTAATTTGATAATAGAGAGATGAATAGAAGGTAGAAACCGAACAGGAAGATACCGATTGGAAGTATAGAACGAGATAACTCGGAAATAATTTTTTTTTTTTTTTTTTTTTTTGTCTTCAGTCATTTGAGTGGTTTGATGCAGCTCTCCAAGATTCCCTATCTAGTGCTAGTCGTTTCATTTCAGTATACCCTCTACATCCTACATCCCCAACAATTTGTTTTACATACTCCAAACGTGGCCTGCCTACACAATTTTCCCTTCTACCTGTCCTTCCAATATTAAAGCGACTATTCCAGGATGCCTTAGTATGTGGCCTATAAGTCTGTCTCTTCTTTTAACTATATTTTTCCAAATGCTTCTTTCTTCATCTATTTGCCGCAATACCTCTTCATTTGTCAATTTATCCACCCATCTGATTTTTAACATTCTCCTATAGCACCACATTTCAAAAGCTTCTAATCTTTTCTTCTCAGATATTCCGATCGTCCAAGTTTCACTTCCATATAAAGCGACACTCCAAACATACACTTTCAAAAATCTTTTCCTGACATTTAAATTCATTTTTGATGTAAACAAATTATATTTCTTACTGAAGGCTCGTTTAGCTTGTGCTATTCGGCATTTTATATCGCTCCTGCTTCGTCCATCTTTAGTAATTTTACTTCCCAAATAACAAAATTCTTCTACCTCCATAATCTTTTCTCCTCCTATTTTCACATTCAGCGGTCCATCTTTGTTATTTCTACTACATTTCATTACTTTTGTTTTGTTCTTGTTTATTTTCATGCGATAGTTCTTGCGTAGGACTTCATCTATGCCGTTCATTGTTTCTTCTAAATCCTTTTTACTCTCGGCTAAAATTACTATATCATCAGCAAATCGTAGCATCTTTATCTTTTCACCTTGTACTGTTACTCCGAATCTAAATTGTTCTTTAACATCATTAACGGCTAGTTCCATGTAAAGATTAAAAAGTAACGGAGATAGGGAACATCCTTGTCGGACTCCCTTTCTTATGTTCTTCAATTGTTACTGTTGCTGTTTGGTTCCTGTACATGTTAGCAATTGTTCTTCTATCTCTGTATTTGAACCCTAATTTTTTAAAATGCTGAACATTTTATTCCAGTCTACGTTATCGAAAGCCTTTTCTAGGTCTATGAACGCCAAGTATGTCGGTTTGTTTTTCTTTAATCTTCCTTCTACTATTAATCTGAGGTCTAAAATTGCTTCCCTTGTCCCTATACTTTTCCTGAAACCAAATTTGTCTTCTCCTAACACTTCTTCCACTCTCCTCTCAATTCTTCTGTATAAAATTCTAGTTAAGATTTTTGATGCATGACTAGTTAAACTAATTGTTCTGTATTCTTCACATTTTTCTGCCCCTGCGAAATAATAAGATTTAATAATTAAGTTGACATTAAAATATTAATTCTTAACAGAAAGGGACGGGATAATAGTATCGGGCCAAACAAAAAGCTGTTAATTTAGAAAATATATAGATTTATAGAAATTACAATAAATACGTACAACCCTGATGATAAAATAAACGGAATCAAAATAGATGACGCATTATACTCGAACTCCACGAAATTTTGCGGATCGTTTGATGAAATTTATATTTCAAGCTTAAGTTCTAAGCGTTTCTAATTTTGATAAATATACCTAACGACACAAATCCGTAGCGTATATTAGCGTATACCCTTATATATTAGAGGGTCTTGAAAATAATTCGGTTGCACTAGTAACTCTACGTAATTAAAGTCTTTCACATTAATTACATTCTATACGCTTAGGAATTGCGGTTTAAAAGACATCTACTGAGTCTCGCTGCTTCTTTTTTCAGAGTAAACAACCGGTAATATTACTGATCCTTCTGAAACACTAGGTATAATTAAACGACTCCCTTAATTTTTTCTGATAATTTTTTATCTACCAATCGCAGTTAACGATTTATTCTGATCTATTTCCGCGATATATTATGTAATATACTAATGTTTCCACGAGTTTTTCCGACTAGAATCTCAATATTTCTGATGTCATTTCAAAATGAATAGCCTGTAACGTGACTCAAAGTAACCTTTATAACAACATTGATAAATTGAGACTCGGTTTAAAACTAAATATTTTTTTCTGTAAAGAAAATAGCGTTTTGTTAATTTAAGCGACACAATAAAAATCCTAACACTTCCAAGTCTGAACTTTTTTAATGCGGTATTATAAATACTAAAACCCACGGCAACCCGTAATGAATGCACCGGTCGATTAAGAGTTGAAATTAAAATATTATTAAAATCCGGTTAAATATTTAAGACGCATTTACAAACATTTAAATAATCGGTCTCGCATATTGTTATATATATTTTATATAAGTAGCAATTTTTTATTTTTTTGAACATGAAAGATCAAGTTTCAAGAACGATATGACCGGAAGTGACCGTGAAAATAATTTCATAATCTGTAATTAAGAAATAAATTACGAGTGGAAATAATATCTGACTGGAAACAGTGTTGTTTTTCAAGAGCCATAAGCACAATTAAAATATAATGCGTTATGGACAATATGAAAAATGCGTTATGGACCATCAGGGACTGACGACGTTTTTCAGCAGTCTGACGTCTTTTCTTTCTTTTTCCTGTTTAGCCTCCGGTAACTACCGTTTTAGATAATTCTTCATATGATGAATGAGGATGATATGTATGAGTGTAAATGAAGTAGTCTTGTACATTCTCAGTTCGACCGTTCCTGAGACGTGTGGTTAATTGAAACCCAACCGCCAAAGAACACCGGTATCCACGATCTAATATTCAAATCCGTGTAAAAATTTACACGGCTTTACTAGGACTTGAACGTTGTAACTCTCGACTTCCAAATCAGCTGATTTGGGAAGACGCGTTCACCACTAGACCCGGTGGGTAACTTCTACCAGCAAAAAACCTAGCCTCTTTTCGTAGAAAATTAATCCACCCAGAAACCTTAACCGCTTTACTTCGGGGTAGTGTCCCTAGATTTATCTTTTCATGCATCTGCTGCATTCTCACGCTTATTTAGTCTGGTTTAACATTTCGTCGGTACAAGTCCATTTTCTTTTTTCTTAGAATAGATTCTCCAAAACTCGGGTCGATTACATTCGCCGGTAAGCATCTTCTCCACCAGTTTCTGGAACTATATCATCAATATCAGTCTGATGGTGCTCCATCAGAAATAATAAATAATTTAATAATAATAATAATAATACAGTTTGATACTTGTAACGCTACTTCAGTAATAATTTTATTGATTTAAAAAAAAATCATTAAATAAGAAAAAACCGAATTGTTATTTATTACATTATAAAAAAAGTAAAATTAAGTATAATAAATAATAATATTATTGTTACAATAATAATATATTATAGTTAATAAATAAGTGTAAGTAAAATGAAAAGTATAATTTGTTTTCTGTTTACGAGGTAGAAAATGAAGTTGTGGTCATCTCATAGTTAATAATTAATTTCTTACGAAAACTTTTCTTTTGAAGGAGAGTTATACATCACTGTTATTATAATTTTCAGAAACTAACGATTCATATCGGTTCTAGGTACCCGAATTAAAATCTAGACTGGAAATCCCGGTGACGTCCAAGCTGGATCACTCCTGTGTTTTTCTTTTTTTTGTAACATAGAACAATGAATATCAGACTTGCGTTTAGCTCTGGGCGAGAAATCTATTTATAATATATTATTGTTTTATTATTGTTCTATTTATAATAATATATTGTTTTAAATTTCAATAATCATCTGTAAACGGAAGGAATAGTTAAGGAACTGTTCTTTAAGGTAGACGTCTCCTCATCCGGTTTATAGAAAGCTAAACAATAAATTTGGAAAATTAATTTCAACGCTTTTTCTCTAGTAAAATAAACGAAATATTTTATCGTTATTTAATTTTTATAATTTTTTTATTTATCGGTTTTGACATAAACTTTCTTCTACAAAATAATCGCAAATGTCACGGTTAAAAAAAAAACTTAATTTAGAATCTAAAAAAAGAGATTTACGATACAGATGTTGACAGTATCTTATTTATACGAGATATGCTGTTGTATGAGAATTAAAAACAATTTTGAAAGAAACATAACCGCAAATATTAATAAAAAAATAAGTTATTGCCTGTCTAATAAATTAGCACAGTATAATAGTAAAATTCATCATTTTTATTATGAAAAATTCATTCTTATTTAATTTAAGACCAAAAAATAATTAAATAATTCACTCCTGTTTAATATCGTTTAGTATTTTAAGTATATTTCTTTAATACCTCCGGAAAAACTCTATTTTATATTTTAAAAAACCTTAAAATCTAATTTTTTATTTCGAAAATACAAAAATAATGATATTAAATTTGTAACAATGAAATACAGTTTAATTAATAGATAATTAAAACATTTACTGGAAAATTATTTACAAATAAAAACTTGACAGTATTTTGAATCGGTTTTCGTATGAACTAACTCTATTTTTCTGTTTAGCCTCTGGAACCACCGTAAGGAGGTATTACTTCAGAGGATGATGTGTATTAATGTAAATAAAGTGAGATTTTGTACAGTTTCAGGTCGACTGTTCCTGAGATGTGCGGTTAATTGAAACCCGACCGCCAAAGAACACCGGTATCTACGATCTAGTATTCAAATTTGTATAAAAGTAACTCCCTTTACTAGGATTTGAACCTTAAAACTCTCGACTTCAGAATCAGCTGATTTGCGAGTACGAATTAACCGCTAGACTCGTCTAACTATGAATTAACTTGTACATTGAAGTAAAAAGTATGCATTAAAATTATAAATATAAACAACAAAGGAAGTTTACGCTGAAGCAATGTCCTTCTTCTTAAAAATAATTATGAACATTTTCATTCGATTTAGATATAAATATAGAAATTACCTTGCAATTATTATCACATGTTTGATTTTAAAAAAATGTATATACTATTTTAATTATTAAGATGGAGAACATACCGTTCTAAAAACAGTGAAATTTTTACTTTGGTAGTAAGATTAAAAAGAAGGAAATGAATAGATTAAATGAGACAAAAATGAGACACGTACACAAAAAAAGAAACACAAAGTATACCGCTTTATTTTAATAAAACACAGACAATATAGGAAAAATAGAAAAGAAAAGATTAGATGCCTTTTAAATGTGGTTTTACAATAGTCGCCCTTAAAAATTAGGCGGGTCAACAAAATACAAAATGAACAAGATCTTATGATGCGGCAGAGTCTTGTAAAAAGAAGACTTAGGTCGGTAGAAATATTTTAAGGCATCCAGATTTAGTTAAATTTGTTCATAAAGTAAAATAAAATAAAGCTTTTATTCTGACTGATACATAATGCATTATATAGATGTCAGGAATGCGGGATATGTATGTTAGTGTACGGATAAAAACAAGCGACTGCCGCAGCATTTGCCTGGATAGAGAAAGGGAAACTGGGAAAACCTTTATTAGAGCAGCATTCAAAATACACGATTAATTATGAGATAAAAAATAGATATGATTAATTTCAATATTAATTATTTAAAATATAAGCTCGTGAAATATAATAATACTAATATTAAAGTAAATATATGAAGATATTACATATATAAAATAAATTCAGGGCGTGTTTTTTTAAGTAAGGGGCGTTCTCGATTTTCCACCGTTAGATGCGGTTGAAATTGATGGCTAGTGTAGCACGTTTGTTTATATCAACGATCATCTGTTTGCGACAATAGTTTAACGTTATTCGCGTTAGTTAACGGTATTTGCGTTTCGCGCCTGGCTGAAATGAATGCTACAATAAATAATTCCGCGATTTGTGAAGTACGATCGGTAATTCGTTATCTATTGGCGAAAAAAAAAATCTGCTGCTGATATTCATAGAGAAATTGACGATGTTTACGGACCCGGTAAAACTCATCAGCTTCAAAGGTAAAGCTCATCGATGGTGTCGTTTATTTCGCGGAGGAAAAACGAATGTTCACGACGAAGAACATAGTGGTGCCCGACTACCATCGCAGATGAATCGACTGAAAATGTGAATCCATGAAAATAGAAAGCTTACTGTTTCTCAATTATCGGCTGAATTTCATTTTCTTTCGCGACGTTCCTTTTCAATAATTTTACGACATTTTAACTGAAAAACTGGGTTACAGAAAACGTTGTATTTCAGATGGGTATAAAAAATGTCGACAGGAACGCCCAAAGAAAATCACCCTGCTGCAGTTAAAACATTTTTGAGACGCTCCGAAAATGAAGGTGATTATTTACGGAAATGTGAGCGATGATGAAATATCGATACCTTATTCCAATGTCGGGACAAAGCAGCAATCAATGCGATGGCGGCATTCATCATCCCCGAAGCCCAAAAAGTATAAGCGAAAAAGTTCAATGAAAAATCTTACGGCTACAGTTTTTTCGGACGCCGAAAGGGTATTGCCGATTGAATTTCTTGAACGTAGAAGAACCGTTAATATCAATTCGTACAGTGAAACGCTTACAAACCGTAGTCGTTCGATTCAAAACAAAAGGCGCGGTAAGCTACCAGACGGAATTTTGTTTCTCCACGATAAAAACGTGACCTCACTTGGCAAACATAGCCGTTAAACAATCGCAACGATTTGGGAAATCTTTGAACATTCGTCTTACAGTCCAGATCTTGCACCGAGTAATTATTAATCTTTTCTCCATTTAAAAAACGGATTGCACCGCAGAAGTTTGAAGACGGTGAGGAATACAAAACAGAGTAATTAACCGGTTTAAATCACAGGCGGGAGAATTCTTCGGTAACGGAATATTAAGCCGGTAAGCCGATATAAAAAATGTATCGTAGTAAACGGCGAATATGTAGAAAAATAGTATATATGGTATACGAAGGTTTACTTTTATTATAAATTATTTTCTATTTCGCTTATTTCAATTTTTACATCGCAACGCCCCTTACTTAAAAAAACATGCCTCGTAGATCAGAATGCGTTAATGATAATTACTTCAGCAGATATTTAATAATGTCACCGTAATATTTATCATCGCTACGATAGGGACTGAATTACGCTGGAAATTTTTGTGGAATTCTCATCTCGAATAGGTCAAGTTGAGAGATCAAGGAATATAACACTGCGTATTATATTAGAATAACAGCGCTAATAACTTTGCTGGAAGTAATAAATTACAAAAAATTTCAAATCAACCTTGAACAGGATCGAATATACGGCCAAGCATTATTATCATTATTAAAATAGAAATATAAGAATGATATTGTTTAAAAATACGACTTAAATAATACAAAAAATTGACAGGAAAATTTATATTATAAAACTTTTACTAATACGGTAATTTTATTTTTTAAGCTAAACTATCGACTCATTGAATTTTTTATTATTAAAAACGAGCAATATTATGCTGGATTTATTTCATTTTTCACGCATATAGTCAACGACCAGTTTTTAAATCAATTAGAAGTCTTTTATAAATTTAACGACCAATTATTGTCACTTTAAAAATTTTTTTTACTATTTAAATGCTGCATTCTAAGGTCATAGAAATGTGTTTTTCTTAAGATTTCATAATTAATGTAGTGTTCACACATAATACAGCAATTTTTAATTAATATTCATTACATTATAAAATAGAAATAGATACAGATTAAAAAAAAGTATACACATAGAAACTATATATACTCGTGTATATATACGAAGGAAATAATTTGGGAATTGATCCTAAAGCTTGAAATAAGGAAAAAAATTCATATAAATATTTATTTCCGAAAATGATTTCTTATCGAGTTATGGCTACCGAAACATTTCACCCGGATTGCAGTTCCCTCGGTGAAATGAGATCATACTGAAATTTTTAAGGCATTATATAAAAGATAAACTTGATGGTTTCATATGCTTTATGCCTTGAAAAATCGGGTCCTTAAACTGGAACCAGATTATTAGAAATAATACAATAGGTCCCAGAACTGTATATCTTGTAGTTTTCGTAACATCCAATGTAAAATTGAAAACTTGGTGACAAAAAACACATTTTTTTAGGTTTGAAGTACAATAATTGGCTAAACGGCTAATAAATGCGTAGATTTTATTATCAAAACTTATAGAAAATTTAATTCTCAGAAAATTGATGTAATAAAGTCTATGATAAACAAAAAAACAAACTTTTATCGTTAAAAACAAAACAGAATAAAACTTAATAGAGAAACGTTGAGAATGTAAAAATTAAAAACAGCTGTTTTTAGTACGATAAATTTAGACCTTTGAAAAATCAGGTTTGCAACACTAACTGTGCAAACTTTTCAGGAAAAGTATAGGGACAAGGGAAGCAATTTTAGGCCTCAGATTAATAGTAGAAGGAAGATTAAAGAAAAAAAACCAACATACTTGGCGTTTATAGACCTAGAAAAGGCTTTCGATAACGTAGATTGGAATAAAATGTTCAGCATTTTAAAAAAATTAGGGTTCAAATACAGAGATAGAAGAACAATTGCTAACATGTACAGGAACCAAACAGCAACAATAACAATTGAAGAACATAAGAAAGAAGCCCTAATAAGAAAGGGAGTCCGACAAGGATGTTCCCTATCGCCGTTACTTTTTAATCTTTACATGGAACTAGCAGTTAATGATGTTAAAGAACAATTTAGATTCGGAGTAACAGTACAAGGTGAAAAGATAAAGATGCTACGATTTGCTGATGATATAGTAATTCTAGCCGAGAGTAAAAAGGATTTAGAAGAAACAATGAACGGCATAGATCTTCATCTATGCCGTTCATCTTCATCTACGCAAAAACTATCGCATGAAAATAAACAAGAACAAAACAAAAGTAATGAAATGTAGTAGAAATAACAAAGATGGACCACTGAATGTGAAAATAGGAGGAGAAAAGATTATGGAGGTAGAAGAATTTTGTTATTTGGGAAGTAAAATTACTAAAGATGGACGAAGCAGGAGCGATATAAAATGCCGAATAGCACAAGCTAAACGAGCCTTCAGTAAGAAATATAATTTGTTTACATCAAAAATTAATTTAAATCTCAGGAAAAGATTTTTGAAAGTGTATGTTTGGAGTGTCGCTTTATATGGAAGTGAAACTTGGACGATCGGAGTATCTGAGAAGAAAAGATTAGAAGCTTTTGAAATGCGGTGCTATAGGAGAATGTTAAAAATCAGACGGGTGGATAAAGTGACAAATGAAGAGGTATTGCGGCAAATAGATGAAGAAAGAAGCATTTGGAAAAATATAGTTAAAAGAAGAGACAGACTTATAGGCCACATACTAAGGCATCCTGGAATAGTCGCTTTAATATTGGAAGGACAGGTAGAAGGGAAAAATTGTGTAGGCAGGCCACGTTTGGAGTATGTAAAACAAATTGTTGGGGATGTAGGATGTAGAGGATATACTGAAATGAAACGACTAGCACTAGATAGGGAATCTTGGAGAGCTGCATCAAACCAGTCAAATGACTGAAGACAAAAAAAAACAAAAAAAAACACTAACTGTATGCTTTGAAATTAATTTATATACTTCTCATTGTTGTCGTAAAATTGTGGTCGAGTGTTATTAATAAACGTTAGACGGTTTAGATGTTTTCGACATAATTTTGATTACGTTTAATTAATTTTGAGAATCAAA
Source organism: Lycorma delicatula (assembly GCF_047948215.1). Lineage (NCBI taxonomy): Eukaryota > Metazoa > Arthropoda > Insecta > Hemiptera > Fulgoridae > Lycorma > Lycorma delicatula. The sequence goes on along the minus strand of NC_134456.1, from coordinate 222,053,838 downwards.
TTCTAATGTTCTTGTATTGCTGTTATATTCTAAACCGTTCCTACATTTTTCCGATCGAATCTGAATTTAAAAAAGTAAAATTCCGTTTTGAATTCTTTATTTTGAAAAATGCAGTTTCTCTTCGCTCGTGCAGAATATGCTGATAACGATTTTAGCGTACGGCTTTTACGATGAAAATGCTCCAGCTGCGGTGGGAGAATACCGACGTAGATGTACGCCAAACCGTAAAGTATTTTGTAGAATTTTTAATCGTCTTTGTGGGGACGGTAAATACATTTCTCGGTGCTCATCTTTCATCCGAACGTCAAAAATCATATAGTGATGAAAGGGAAAACATTGTTCCGGTGGTACAGCTTGTTCTACAACACGCGTACGAAGAATTTCTTCACAACTCAACAACCCACAAATTACAGTATGGAAAACATTACGTGCTCGCGGATTGCGTTCTTATCTTTTTCAGAAAGTTCAATACCTCCAGCTTTGCGACCGTATCAGACGACTGCAGTTTTATCAGCGGATTAATTATTATCGCTTAATTACTTTCACGCTTGAAATTTCTCATTGGAGAAACGAATTGAAATTTACTATCCAAAACATTTCACGAATGAAGTAAGACGATCTTAAATGAAATATTTACCGGTAAATGAATTGGACGTAAAGGGCCGGTAAATTGGCCACCTACATCACCTTACTCCCTTAGATTTCTGTTTATAGGGATGGATGAAATGCAAAGGATACCACCTTGTACGCCTATTAAATTACTCATATACACATCTTCTGTTGCGCTTCATTTAAACTTATTTCATTAGATCCTCCAATTCTTTAATAAAGCGGACAGTTACATAATCGCTAAAATATTAGTTTTTATTAACATCAAATATTAATACGATCGTTAATTCTACAATCTTACCTGAAATATTAGGATAAAGTAAGAGTTCATTTATTACTCTTTAAATAAATGAAAGTCTTATATCTATCTAATAGTATGTTTTTTTTTTAAATTATTATGACGTAACCATCGACAAAATGAAAACATAAACGAGTAATCAGATGTTTAACCAAATCTGAGTGAACACCGCATGACTACTTACTTTTACTCCTATTAAATTACATATATACACTTTTTTTAAAATGAAAAGTACATACGATTTTATTTCATTAATAACTTCTGATATTTTTTCATATTTTTTTAAATATTTTATTGTTATTATTGAATATTATTTATTGTAAATTCTTTTTACAGAGGTTAACAATGATTAATAAATCAATATATTTAAATAAAAAATTAAGTTAAAAAAAATAGAGATGAAGTATGATTCGAACCGATGTGCCTTCCCCTTATAAGATCCAAATATTTCATTAATTAAAATTTCAAGTCCTATAATAATCAGTTACTAAATCATTTCTCTTTCCTTCTGAATCACTCTGTGTGTGTGTGTGTGTGTGTGTGTGTGTGTATATATATATATATATATATATATATATATATACACACATACATATATATACATACATATGTATATACATACATATATATATATATATATATATATATATATATATATATATATATATATATACACTAATGCATGTATCTATATAAATACTAGTACATAAACATACACGCTCATATATATTCAGAGCTATCATGCAAGAAAAAACTCGCTCACCTTTATGAATTAATAAAAAACGTGGTCGTCATAGTCTTTATTGTAGATAAAAAAGAAAAATTTCTTTCTTTTATTCTTTAATATTATATCTCCTGTAAGTTGTTTGAACAAGTGTACTTAGCACTGTTTCGGTTTCTTAATAAAAAAAAAGTATACTTAAATATATGCATTTTTTTCACTTAAATAGCAATTTATTAAGTTATTAATACAACTTACAATATATATATATATATATATATATATATATATATATATATATATATATATATTATAAATGAGTATAAAAATGTTAATCCAGAATCTTGTTTCTTGTCTTAATTATTTTTATATATTTCAATTTCAGTAATTATAAATCATTCATTAAAAAGCAATTTTTTTTTTCTTTATAGATGGGCATCAACTTCCAATATCATTAGCCCTCATCGCAACAACTCATCGTTGTTTAAAAAGAATAAAATCACCAGCAGAATCGCCGCATGTAAGGGTGTGACGATCACAGGTAAAAGACCCTGAGAATTATATAAGACACTAAAATAGAAACAAAATGAGGACACCTAGGACTTCCTTGTACGCTTATTAAATTATATATACACAGGTTTTTTAAATATTAAAATTACATAAAATTTTATTTTATTAATAACTTGTGTTATATTTTCATGTATATTTTATTGTTATTATTGAATTATTATTCATCGTAAAAATCTTTTTACAGTCAGAGATTAATAATTATTAATAAATCGATATATTTAAATGAAAAAGAATGAGATGAAGTCGGATTCGAATCGATGTTCCTTCCTCTTGCAAGATAAAATATTTCATTAATTAAAATTTTATTTGGTTATAACTCTGGAACCGATGATAATAAGTACCGCTTATGATATACTGTTGAAAAGCTCTCGATAAGGGCTTATTACTGCAGTTAATAAAAAGTTTAAAATCTAAACGTTTTTGGATTTTGGGCTTTCTTGGACGCTTTTGTCTCAGTCGATTGCAATCAAAAGAGAAGGTACACAACCGCATGTTACAACAGTCCTAAATCCCAAGTTTCATCATACTACGGCTAATCGTTTTTGAGATATGCGCGATAAATACGTACGTACAGACGTCACACCGAAACTAGTCAAAATGGATTCACGGATGGTCAAAATGGATATTTCCATTGAAATCTGAAAATCGAAATTTTTCGCGATCACTGTACTTCTTTTATGTCATACAAGGAAGTAAAAAAATATGAAAAAATCAGAAGTTATTAGTGAAATAAAATTATTAGTACTTTTAAAACGCGTTTATGTAATTTAATAGACGTACAAGGAAGTTACGTTGTGTCCACATCAGACTTTTTTCTTTTATTATAAAAACATTTTATTCCGCGTATGATTTTGGCAGTTATAGAGCTTTACGTCAAGTTATACGATTTGATGTACGTAAAATAAAACTTACAATATTATAAAAACAAATTTTTAAAATCCAGTTTTTTTTTAATATTATTCAGTTTTTATTCGATTAAAAGCCTATACGATAAAGAAATAATGTTTTTTCGCTATATTTTATCTCAGCAGTAATTATAATTTTAACATTTATCCAATTTTTACAAAAAAAAATTATGGACCTTGATAACACATTCCAGTCGATTAAAACAGGGAAGAATCAATAATAATGTGCTGGTAATCCTACCGGTATTATGATTACTTAACTTAATCGCAATTATAAAGATGAAAGGTGAAAATTAAAATTTTTATTAAATAATGAATGTATAAAAATTATCTAGATGAAGTATAAAAACAAAGGGCAAGGTAAATCACTAAAACCGTTACTTTTATGTTTCCAATGAATATTGTTATTAATTAAATTAATTACAAAAAAAAATATTACGTGAACGTATTTTCTGCCTTCTACAGATTTTTTTTAATTTTTATTGCCGCATAGCGCAATTTTAATGATTGAATGTTGTTCTAACATTGACGTACGTAACTGCAAAACATTATACAAAACGAATAATCACTTGTTTCTTAACGGCATCATGATGACAATTATTCGAATTTTCCTTAGATATGTTGAATCTAAATAATCAGAATTCCGGATTGTCAGACATTTTTAATATCTTATTTTTTACTGTTCTTTTTATATTTAACAATAACCATTCGATATCTAAAAAAAACAAAGAAAAAAATCCAAATAAAAAAAAATCTTTTAAATAAAATCTTATAGAATTTTGTAAGAAATTATTAGAATTAAAAAAAAAAAAACAAACTTATATATACCGAAATATATATACATTATATGTAATATAATGTTCATTTCAATAAAAATTTAATAATAAAATATATTAGAAAAATTAAAAACAAAAAAAGAAAAATAAATTAATTTACAATTAATGAAATAGAATACAAAACTATATTTAAAATGTACATATACTATTTATTTCTTCGGAATAATTTCAGTTTTAATCTTAATACTATGTTCGTCTAATTATAATTTAGTTTATTAAGGCCGATGATGATCGAGGGAAGAAAAAGTGAATCTTTTATACTAGAAAGACGATCAAGAAAATTGTTTTGTTAAAAAAATCTGATGTGGGCACCACGCGACTTCCTTGTACGCCTATTAAATTATATATACGCATTTAAAAAACAAGAAAAGTACATAAAATTTTATTTCATTAATAATTTGTGATATTTTTTATATTTTTTAATTGTTATTATTGAACTATTATTTACCGTACAAATCATTTTTACAATTAGAGTTTAATAATTATTAATAAATCAATGCGTTTAGATTAAAGAAAAGTTAGAAAAAAAGGAGATCAAGTCTGATTCGAATCGATGTGCCTTCCCCTTGTAAGATCCAAATATTTCATTAATTAAACTTTTATTTGGCTATAAATCTGAAACCGATGAAAATAAGTACATCTTATGATATATTGTTGAAAAGCTCTCGATGAGGGCTTATTACTGCAGTTATGAAAAACTCCAAAATCCGAATTTTTTTGGAAATTGGCTTTTTTTTGTCACTTTTGGTTCAGTTCTAATCAAAAGGGAAGGTTCACAACTAGATGTTACAGCAGTCTTAAATCCAAAATTTCAACATCCTACGGCTAATCGTTTTTGAGTTAGGCGAGATACATGCGTACGTACAGACGTCACGCCGAAATTAGTCAAAATGGGATGGTGAAAATAGATATGTCCGTTAAAATCTGAAAACCAAAATTTTTCTCGATCACAATACTTCCTTTACTTCGTACAACGAAAGTAAAAAGAACTTGTTTTTCAACTTAAATTTAAATTCAATATGAAGTTTTGTAATCGCAAATTTTAACAAAAAAATAATTTTTTAAATACGGTAAGGTTGTTTCTGCGTGTTTTAGGGAAATATCAGTTTGGTAAGACGTAAATTATAATTTGTAACTTATTCAATTCGGTAGAAGGAAAAATAAAGCGGCTGAAAAGTAAAACAATAAAGAAGTATAACTCGGTTTACAGATTTTTGAATGAATGGTTTTGCGATACATATAAATTATACATATATATATATATATATATAAATTATACATGTGTATATAAAAGAACGGATCTACACAGTTACAGAATTTTTAGTTTATGGAGTATTTGAAATGTTTGCCTCCATCTTGGATCCCCTATACTGAATCGATCAAACCTGTTTTTTAAATAGGAAGCTGGACATGTGTTACTTGAGTTTAATGTAAAAGTTTACGAAAAAAACCATGGCAAAAACCGTTTCTCGATAAATGCCTTAATTTTAGAGTAATAAGCAATGAAATTTGCAAAAACGAAAAAATCGTGGTAGTAATAAAACGAGGTAAAACGTCCCGTAGTAACGTTTTTATTTCGTACTAGCAGACCAGGCAATGCATCGCTACTGCTATATTTGAGTATATATATATATATATATTAAATGAACGCACAATTGAAAGTTTTATAAAACATTAACAAAATGAACATTACGTAACTTCACAAAAGTTAACCTTTCGATTTTTTCTTTCCTCTTTCATTTTTCTCCGTTTCCTCCACCATTTTTATTTTTTACCACATTCCCTTGTCCCATTTCCCCTTTCCAGTTCCCCAATTTCCCCATTTTTCTTTTCCCTTCCTTCTCCCAGTTATATTCCCCTTTCCCCTTCCTCTTTCCCTTTTTATTTTCCTCCTTTCCCCTTTCCATTCCTTTTCCTGTTTTTCCTATTTTCCTCATCTTCCCTTTTCTACTTCTTCCTTTTACCATTTTCGATTTTTCCCTTTCTCCCTTTTTCCCCGCCCGTAAATCGGTCCAGTAGTTTTTTAATCTTTAGCGGACACCCATATCGGAAACATTAAAATGGAATCGTAAAATAGTTAGTATAGCGTGTGTTGCTTTTACGTCCAACAGATAGCTTTGTTTTTCAAAAAAAGCGTGTTTTTACCTATCAGGTGTGACATCTTAGATATATAAATAGTAGGTATATAAAAAAAACACGCGCGTATTCGAATGCAACGTTGTCAAAATTTCAAGGCGATCGGTGAAGAACTTTTGAGATTTAAAATTTTGAACAAACGAACATTTACGTTTTTTTATAGTTACCTTAAGAATTACATCCAATAACACATTAAACAGTTATTGTTGGAATTGGAACGACCAAAACACTATTAATAAGAGTCTTAAAATCAATAAATAATAATAACATAATAAATAATTTGGAACATTACTATAAATTAACTTACTCGGTCGACCGACATTATTTATTTTAATCGCAATATTTAAATTTAAAAATGTACTACAAATTTGGAGTAGTAAATCAGACGATTTACTATTCTAAATTTATTGTGATTATTATTCGAATGTTCAGGACTACGAGAAACAACGGATGCAAACTGGAAACAGTCCTTCAAAGAAATAAAAAGTGAAATAAAAGAAAAAAACGAAAATCCATAAAAAAAATGGACAATATACGACTAAAACTAACCCGAGAAATATTATTAACGAAAGAAAAAATGTGTGAATTATACTATCGCTCAGATTTGAAATACGATGAAGTTTCCGTAATTTAATACCGCTCTCTATATAATATTTTTAGACTAATTAAATTATTGCTTTCCAAATAGCATATTATAGACTAAGCTAAAGGGCTAGTCTAGTGGAGATCGGACTAGGTAGAGCTTAGATCGGTGAACCCTCATTAAGAGACCAGAATATATTTAAGAATATTAACTATAAGTAAAAAATGATGATGAAAAGGAAAAAAGAGGACGAGCACCTAATAATTAACAGATTTTCTTCCGCAGTTCTAAACGTAAAGAATTTAAGATCTTATTTTATAACTGAAAACAAAGTCATTACTGGAACGAATATTTCCGTTTATATCTCATTTTACGCTGACTGATTTGGACTGAAATCTCGACTATTGACTTGCCTATGGATCTAAAACTCATAGTATCAATTTTTTTATAATTCATTATGCAGAGCTGAATAAAAAAAAATTGATTGTCAAGCCATTAAATATAAGCTTTTAAAGTGAGACTTATGTAAGTACGGTACAATTCAGGCTGTAATTTTCATTTTCTTTTTAACGAACGAGTTTGGTTTCTTAATTATACTTAGGGTTAAGCCTTTGAAAAACAAATTTTCATGACTTATTTAAGAAAAACGGTGCAATTTAAGGTTTACCTTATGAACATTAATAATTTTAATAATACAAAATGTAAATTAAATTCTCTTTTATATTAAAGAACTGCAGAAGTTTATTCCATACAAAACAAAGTGATGTATGAAATAAATTGGGAAAAATAAAACGATCAAAACCGTTAATAAAATTTCACTTAAAATTAAAAACTAAACGGACATCTCTATTGTAAAACTATCAACGTCGTTATCGTTTTACACCGATGGAAAAACATTTATAGGGAAAAAAGTAAAAAATTAAAAAAAATAGGAAAATGCTAATTTTAACAATTAACGCAATAGTTTCAATACGCTATGAAACAAGAATTTCTATCGGTGTTTTCAAACGTAAAAAACTACGAACTGTTATCGCATTAGCATAAATTTATTTTAAAGCGTATAAAACACTACAAATTTCAGCTCTATTGCGCTTCTCTTACTTAGTCGGATAGATGAAAATTAATCTCACAAAAAGATAGCAAGAAATCCAAAGATACCAAAAACGTAAACCGATCGACCGGTTGATAACCCGTTGATCGGTTGCCTTACATTGATCGATCGATCGATCGATCACCTTACATTAAAAAAATTTAACGAGGAAATAACCGTTTAATGTACTAATAATTATAAAAGATTTTTGATAAATTTAAAATTCGAAAGGGTTATAAAATCCTCATCGTTGTTCAACAATTACGTTTCTAAATCTCTGTTGATAGAATAAGTTATCTATCTATTGTTTATTTTTTTTTTAAATTTCATAAGAGCTAATGTTAAAACTAGTTTCCAGGCGACGGTGGGCTACGGACGATTTCTCTATTATTTTATATTTACAATAAGTCGAAGGCTTCTTTTTAATTTCAATCTTTATTTTAATTTGTTTACCGGTAATTAATACTACATTTTTATTAAAAGAACATAATGAAATAAATGTAAAAAGAGATATTTTTTTATAGTTTTTAGAAAATTACAAGAGCAAAATAAACATGATGTAGACTGCACGAGTTAATCTTTACTTTATTAACTCTTTATTTCTTATTACTTGGCGCTTTTAAAAGATATTAAATACTACATAGGTATAAGAAAATCTGATGTAGGAACCACATGACTTCCTTGTACGCCTATTAAATTACAAATATACATTTTTTTTTAATGAATAATACATAATATTTTATTTCTTTAATATCTGTTATTTTTTCATATTTGTCTTTAATTGTTATTATTGAATTTTTATTTATCGTAATATTTCTTTTACTATCAAAGATTAATAATTATTAATAAATCAATATATTTAAATTAAAAAAAAGTTAAAGAAGAGAGATGAAGACCGATTAGAACCGATGTGATATGCCTTCCTCTGATCCAATATTTCATTAATTAAAATTTTATTCGGCTATAACTCTGAAACCGATGAAAATAAGTACCGGTTACGATATATAGTTGAAACGCTCTGAATGAAGGCTTATTACTGCAATTAAGAAAAAGTCCAAAATCCAAAAAGATTTTAAATTTTGGGCAAAAGGGAAGGTTCCCTTTTGATTGCAACGTATGATTTCATACATGTAGCTTGTATGAAAACGGCTGACCGGTATTCGAACTCGAGACCTCCGGATTAAAGGCGGAGACGCTACCTATTGCGCTACGGCCGGCTCTATTCCACTTTTTTAAAAAATCAACTTATTTAAACATACAGAAGTGTACAGTAAATACGATGTATAACATCAAAGTCATAACACGGTTGAAATCGATTGAATAAAATTAATTAGTCGCTTTTCTTTTAAATGTAGTAAATCTAGAATACTATTCTTATAAACGAAAGAAGTTTTTATTCGAAATCAATTAATCTTAGGAAAAACGTAGAAAAAACTATATTTATTTTTTTAAATTCTTGATTTATTCTGCGTAACTTTGCTGAGACCTTTCATTTATTCAATTAAGTACGAGACGGTAAAATAAATTAAAATTTAATTTTTTATGAAGATGGAAAAGTACCGAACCAATATATTTTATTAAAACCAAATTAATGTATAGGAGCGACGGTTTCTTTTTTGTTGTACATTTTAAAGCTATCAAAACTTCTACCGAACAAAAACGTTTTATTTATTTTTGACGAAGTAATATTAAATATGATTTTTCAGATTTATTCAGAAAAATTACCTCATTATCATTACCTAATATCTACTGGAAAATATAATATTCGTCTACTACCAGTTAACTAAAGTTTTTACCCGATTACGTCAATAGGAGTGGTAATGCCTTTAAATGTTATCTATATTTGTTTGTTCTATAGCTTCACAGATCTAACCGATTACATTATAAGATATCTTAATTTGTCTTATTTAAACGGGGTCGCTACAACGGGGGACGATATTTTGAAATTCCGTAAACGATAAAAAATAAATCTTACGCCTCTTGTAATGTTTTCGTAAAATTCATCGTTCTCGAGTTACAAGCGAAAAATGCGCTTAGCAAAAGGAAGCAGGAATGCATCGCGGCAAGCGTCCGCCTGCGTTCTGTATGTTTCCGATATCCGTCGCATCGCATCGCTATTAGTAATGGAGTACGACAGGTCAGAATCTGTGCGCGATATCTCTATATATTATCATTACACAAGTAAAAACCTTGCGAGATCTCTACCTCTCATCCAATATTGAATTTAATTAATATAATGTAGCGTGTACTTACAAGGTCCGTTCACTATTTTCAACTGTTTTTCCTGTACTGACGATGTGAGAACATTCAAGCTGTCTTTCATAATACTGTAATTATTTATTCTGCAATTACCGTATTGAATTATCATTATCATTTTCATTATTATGTTTATTATTATTACATTTCAATAACAAAAAAAAAAACCTATGCCACTTCTACCTAGATAACAAGTATATTGCGTGATGAAGTTATAGAAACAACAAAAAAGCTCTAAATACAATAATTATTAAAAAAAAAAGCACCAGAATAATTATGAAAACCGAAAAAAAAATCGTTGAACAGGTTTTTTTTCTTTTCTTACAGAAACATTAAGTTAGTCTGTCATATGAAATTTAATATTACTTCTACGTTTTACGTTGTAGTCGGGTGCCTTTCTAGGCTATATGAGACGGTGACTTTACCGGTCTCCACTTTGCTAAGAATAACACAACTTAAGATGTAAAATATTAAATTTGTAAAAATAATATTAAATTTCATATCGAAGATTCATTAATCTACCGTGATAAAATTCCTGTAAGAAAAAAAATAAGAACTTGTTTAACGATTTTTCGTTCGTTTTTCTTAATTATTCTCGGTAGATTTGTACAATCAGCAGTCAAGTTTTTGTTTTTTAATGATTACTAGCCCGGGATGTTTTTTTTATTGTCTAGTCAGAACCCCCGCTGCGTTCGTTATTCTCACGGTTGTGAGAATAATACCGTTAAATAACAAATAAAGCCTGAAATGCTCTCTTTCCTCCAACGTTTCCCTGGTTCTTGACATAGAAGCTATAAAACACCCTGGGATAATCGAACGTATCCTGAAAATTTGAAAGCATTCGGTCGACCGAATGCTTTCGGGATCACACCGAGCATCACACGAGATGCATCACACGAGAATGCATCTCGTGTGATGCTCTGGTACCCGACTCGATCGTTTAGAAAACTATCAAGTTTGATGCAATCTGTCGATCGGTGTCATCAAGTCATTTTTTGTTCTCTATTAGAATATAACATTCGTTTGCTAGATTTCGCATTAGCCGTTACAAACGCGCGCGCGCACACACACACACACACACACACACACACACACACACACACACACACACACACACACACACACACACACACACACACACTTTTTTGTTAATAGTAACGATTTTATTTCTACGTTAATCTAAGAAAAAAGATTTCAGTATTACTAAGAAAGTACATTCTCAACAGTTAACCTCTGCCGCGTGACAGTACACATTACTTCTTTGTCTAAACATTTTCCACAGAGGATTGTACGAGATTCAAAACTCCCTCGCGTACACATCGAGTCGGCTCTCCGCATAATATCCAAAGAAAGTTGTAGATAACCCGAGAGAATATTTTTCAAAAAAAATCTTTTTCAAAGTTTTTACGAGAAATATTTTTAATAAAAAATAAAAAAAAAGAAAGTTCCGTTTTTACTTTCTAAGAAAAAATAGCTTGAATAACTATATTAAAGGGGAAAGTACGATGACCGAATCAAAAATGAGTTATCTGGGTTTTTTTACAAATTTTTACATTTAGGGTCCACCTAGCTCATCTACACCAAAAAAACATATCTATTTGTATATGTGCGAACGTATGTACGTATGTGTGTCGCACTGCTTTTGGCCTTATATCTCAGAATTGACCGAACCGATTTTCTTCAAATTTTATTAAAATATTTTTACGATTACTTTAATTTTTTTCAAAAACTCATTTAGGGGTATCGCGAAAATAACCAGTCTTGATTTTTTCAGAGGCGGTTTAGAAAAATCTTTAGTTTGGTAAATTTGTTTCCTATATTGCTATATTGCACGATTAAGTAGTAGTATATATACTTAATACTATATATATATATATATATATATATATATATATATATATAGCTTCTTTTTTAAATCAACCCATCCCTTAAAATTTAATATTTTTTATTGTTTATTTTTGTATTTGCTCTATCTCCCTTCAGTTTTAATATTTTTTTGATATTTTTAATATACATCATATAAAGTGTGTCAAATAATGTCTAAAATTTTTCAAAATTGTAAACCTTAGACCTTAAACATAGAAAAGTTTTTTTGAATACGTTTAAGTTCTTGTTTTAGCCTTTATCGGACGGGAAGTTAGATTTAGAGAAAAATTTAGCTAAGGGAATTCGTTAAGCTTAATCTACATACGATTATTTCTAGAAAAATGTTTTTTTAAATTTATTACCTACCCTAAAAAATATAATATTTAGTTTTTATTGCTTTATTTTTTATTTTTTTGGCTCTAACTCTATAACTTTTTTATTATTACATTTTTTTTTAATTTTTTTATTTTCTTTGTTATTTTAAGGGCGACTAAAATTTAAGTAGTTTTGGTCGTTACGTTATACCGCAGATTTAAAATAACAAAATAAGAAGCAATTTTTTTCAATATCGTAAAAGTTATACCTTATTTCTTCAGTATTTTTAGAATACTGAAGATTTGTATAATACTATACTATACTATACTATACTATACTATACTATACGTTTTTAGAAAAAAAGATTTATATAAATCTTTTTTTAATTTTTTTTTGTTAAGCATCTTTATAAAAAAAAATTGTACTAAACTGTTCCCGCAGAGTAAGGGAGCCCTAAAAATCAAACATATCTTAATTTGAAATTTGGAAATTTTGATACTAAAATCTTATTTTGCTTATCATTTAAATCGATGAAAAATGCCCCGATGATACGGGGGACCCGAGAATTATAAAGAAAATTGTAAATTTTTTTTTTTACTTATATTTAAACTTTTTTAGAAAATAATAAAAATAGGACTTTTAATGACTAAAATGCAGACTTTCTTGTAAAGCTGAAAAGGTGTGAAATGAAACCGCGCAAGATATTGTATGACGACCGGCGTAGCCGGAAAAATCATGCGATACTTGGCCAGATTTTTTTCTAATCTCAAAATAATAAATAAATAAACACATTTACCGTCTGTACTATTATTAATACTTTTTTCAAAAACAAAGTATTTCTTAGTTATCACTTAAATTTCAAATTTTTTTTCAAAAACGATACAATAAATTTTTAAATTTACGGTTGTTGAGGGCATACGAGAAGAATATGAAATAAGAAACGGTTGGAGATGTGTAGAGATAAAGAAAAAAGAATGAAAATATATTAACAGATTAAACAGCCGGATATCCTGCAAAAGGTACTAGTTGAATGGCTTTTAAATTGGTTGGGCGTTTGTCGTGCTACATTTGTGAAATCACAGTAAGGAAGGCGATTCATTTTTCGATTTAGAACTACGCGATGAGTTGTATGACGACTGGAAAGTAGAAACTTAAAATAATGACGTTTGGTAGCGTGCAATTAGGGAACGTATGATCTTCAGAGTATGCGATTGCCGTAAACGATATACAGTAATACACCGGTTACTAACAGTATATCTTATTTATTTTTAAATGCGCTTGGCACACGAAGAAAGTTCACAAAACTTTTAAAAACTAAACGCTATTTTCAGAGTAAGCGCTTATTATTGAAAACATTTTTAGAAATATCAATAACATTACTTTTTATGAAAGAGATCGTACGTTGGACCGCTGTTGAGTTTCTACTACTAAAAATTTGATACGGACACCACATGACTTCCTTGTACGCCTACTAAATTACTACACGATTTTACATAAAATTTTATTTCAGTCATAATTTAGAATTTTTTTTTAATTGTTATTATTGAAATTTTTATTTATTGTATCTTTTTTTACAATCAGAAGTTAATAATTATTAATAAATCGATATATTTAAATTAAGGAAAAGTTAAAATAATATATGTATATGAAGTCGGATTCGAACCTTTGTGTCTTCCCCTTGTAAGATCCAAATATTTCACGAATTAAAATTTCATTTAGTTATATCTCTAGAACCGATGAAAATACGTAACGTTTATTATATATCGTTGAAAAGCTTTCGATAAGGATTTACTACTACTGTTAAGAAAAATTCCAAAATCCAAATTTTTGGATTTTGGGCTTTTTCGAACACTTTTGATCCAGTCGATTCCAATCGAAAGGAGAGGTGATGCACAACTATGTTACAGCAGTCCTAAATCCAAACTTTTTACATTCCAGGCCTAATCGATTTTGAGTTACGCGAGATACATAATATGTACGTACAGACGTCACGCCGCAACTAGTCAAAATGGATATTTCCGTTGAAATCTGAAAACCGAAACTTTTTGGGATCACAATACTAAATGAAATGCAGCAAAAAATGTGTATATGTAATTTAATAGAGGTACAAGAAAGCCATGCGGTGTCCACATCAGATTTTTTGAACTATTTTATTACAATAAGTAAGATTAATGTAACAAATGTAAATATTTATAAACGTTAACAAAAATAATTACTTTACTTTTATTATATCTTATATCGTATCGTATTTCATTCGCTTGAAGATCCGTCTAAAAAACACGATTTACAAGTTTTATAGGAGTAATATTTTGAATAAATCTTCTGTTTTTACTGACCTATTTTTCTGCGGGACCGTAAAATACATAAAAACATTATTTAATCTGTAAAAATTCCAACCAGGGTGTTTTTATGTAAACGAAAAAGTAGAATAGTTAGCTTCTTACGATTTCCAGAATGATTTATCTCTACACACGTGACCAACTACTACCCGATACGGAAATACTCGGTCGCGCATATATATTAATTGTATTTGGGCTGTATTTAAAATAAAAATTCTAAGAAGCAATCTTTGACTGGGAAACCCAACCGCAAAAATCATAATTCAAGTTCATCGTGAGTACAGCTTTGTGTTTAATAAGAGAAAAAAAAAATCCGATCGTATTCATGTATAGTTGTTATGGAATTTTTTCTTTGCATCGAATTTCGTTAATTTCTTAGAATCAAAACCACGTTTTATAATCAACATAATAAATTTTATAGCTAATATTTTTTTACTAGTCGGTTAAAATTGGTGCTAAACTAGCACCTATTTATGAGTGTGTTCGGCGTTAATTTATTAATCCTAAGTTCATTACTTTTTTTATATACGAATTCACTCGTAGTTTTTTATACGTAAATACACACAAACAGAAATACGAAATTGAAGATAATTCCAGTAAAAATGATGCATTTGAACGTGGTAAAGTTCAAAGGTATATTTTAATAAAAATAAAATAAAAAATATAATTCGTAAAAAATACCGGGATTACCTAAAATTCCATCTTATCTAGCTTAGCATTCTGATATAAAATGTATTATTGTTATTCAAATTATGAATTAACTAAAATTCAATCTCACCCGAAACAGCTTTTTTATTCGGATACCTGCTGTAATTATTTACTCAATATATCCGGCTACACCTCACTGGTCATCCGGTTTCGTTAACAGGCTATTTTTAATCGTACTTATATATTGCTTATCGTTACTGATCTGATGATAATAATATGTTTTTTTGTCGGTAGGTGAAAATTCATTTACGCTCTGAGACTCGGGCTTACCGAGGGCACCGGTGGTCTTATCCAACCGCTATCTGCAGACGACCGACTAAAACCAGCCCCCTTTCTACTATGACTCGACCCGGAACCGTTTTACACATTACTTCACGCCAAGTCCTACTATCCTAGCCCGAGAAGGCCGCTACCTAATTTTCAACTAGCTCAGGACTATCCAGGTCGCTCTTCTCAGTCCAGAGAATGCTCCCGAAGAATCGGATCGCTCCTCCCGGCCGCTAAGGTCGCGAAGCATCATCGCAATTACTACGAAAACACCGCTCCGAGATTCCCCTGTAACGGAGGCTTAGCGCTTATAGACCCGTCTCTAGCGTCCCTCGATCTGCCGCCCGCCAAGCGCATTTGAAAAAGTCGTGCTCGGCGTCGTCCCGTTCACCGAGGCGATGGAGGCAGTCGGGGGACGGCGCTATCCTTATGGCGTGGATATAAGCGAGGAAGTACCCGTCACCCGTTAAAAACCGGGTCAGGTTGTACTCCGTCTCTCCATTCGGCCGCTCTTTCCACGTTCTGACCAGACGGATAAGCCTTGCGGTCCATCGTCTTCTAGTCTCGTGGTCCCAGTCTCTTGCCAGGCGAGCGACGTGCGAGTCCGTTCCTCCTCAGCGATAGTCTCCCGGTCTTCGCCTGCCCGTCCCCTGCTGTAGGTCACCTGGCACTCCTTTGCTAAAAGAGCGATAGGTATTACGCCGGCGACAACGAATAATAATAGCGCTCTTTGCCCTCTTGTACGTACAGGAAAGCTGATTAGAACATTTAAAATTCAAAACTTCTATCGATTAGAAAATAGATACTTTTACCCCCGTATTTTTCTTATAATATCGGTTTAAATTAAACTTTCTGATTTCTTGTAAATTTTTAAATAAAAAAATATGCTCACCGGGTTGGAACTCGTCATCGTAACTCAGCCGATTTCGAAGTCGAGAGTTTTAAGACTAAAATCCTAGTAAAGGCAATTACTTTAATATGGATTTGAATACTAGATCGTGGATACCGGTGTTCTTGGTGGTCGGGTTTCAATTAACCTCACATCTGAGAAACGGTCGACCTGAGACCGTACAAGACTACACTTCATTTAAATTCCTACATACCATCCTCATTAATCCTCTGAAGTAATACCTTACGATGGTTCCAGAGGCTAAACAAAAAAAGAAAAGTAGTTAAATAAAAAAATTTAATACGGGGCGTTTTACGTCGTTTTTTTCTACTACCGTGATTTTTCCGTTTATTTAGACATCGATTACTTATAACTCAAAGGCGTTAATCTAAAAACGGTTTTCGCCAATGTTTTTCTCTTATGTTCGTGTTTGATATTCCTATTAAAAAAAAAAAAAGGTCTTTACTATATTTGGCGGATCCAAGATCGAACAAAAAAATTTCAAGCACACTATGAAGTAGTAATTTTGTAAGTATGCAGATCCGCGTTTCTACCTCCTAGTATCCATCCCTCAGTTTTGAAGCATGAAGCCGTTTCTATAATTTAATATCACTCTGTATAACAACTACTTTTTTCTACGACTAAACGAGTGTTATTTAATGATACTAAGTATATTTTTTAATATCGTTTTATATATAAGATAAATAATTTAAAAACAAGTTATTTTTATTGCAATATCAAATTTTCTGAAAAAAATCCTATTTTATAAAAATTATGGGATTACATCTGAACCAAAATAAACCATTTTCGCGGTTGTTGTTTAGATCAGTCTCATACAACATCCAATTGTAAATTATACTCTCGTTTAATTAGTTTTTTAACAATTGTAATATAGTAATTACAGGAAATAAAAAATCGATTCCAATAGTCTATCGTAAACCAGAGTAATATCAATAAATTTTATAATGCAATTCGTCTTTTTGAATAATTATAAATTATAATTGTAATGCGAATTTAATTTATAATTATTTTTATAATAAAATATTAAATATAACCGAAGTTACTACATAAACTAATATACGCTAACCCATCGGGTTGGTCTAGTGGTTAACGCGTCTTCCCAAATCAGCTGATTTGGAATGTCGAGAGT
Source organism: Lycorma delicatula (assembly GCF_047948215.1). Lineage (NCBI taxonomy): Eukaryota > Metazoa > Arthropoda > Insecta > Hemiptera > Fulgoridae > Lycorma > Lycorma delicatula. The sequence goes on along the minus strand of NC_134456.1, from coordinate 222,036,300 downwards.
TACAGCCTTCAAGTCCTAGTAAAGCCAGTTATTTTTACACGGATTTGAATACTAGATCGTGGATACCGGTGTGGGCGGTTGGGTTTTCAATTAAACCACACATTTCAAGAACGGTCGAACTGAGAATGTACAAGACTACACTTCATTTACACTCATACATATCATCCTCATTCATCCTCTGAAGAATTATCTAAACGGTAGTTACCGGAGGCTAAACAGGAAAAAGAGAGAGAAACTAATATAGGCTAAAAATTTTTACATATATTTATTTGATATATTTTATTATATTTATTTTATACATGTATTTTTAATACGTTTTTTTCTATAATTATGAGGTCCCTTCACAAAATTTGTTTCATATATCAAACCAGTTTATCAAGTGTTTTTTTTTTTTTTACATAATTAAATCTTTGTCCTTGCATAAAACACAAAGTCAAGTGAAAAGATAATCGAAGTTATCGATAACTTTCCTTTACAGTACTACGTATTTTCATTTGCTTATTTTCTGACAGGATTCGTTAACTCATAATATCTGAATAAGTTTCATATAATTTTTAAAAAATTTGATTTTTTAGATTTTCCTAAATTAAACCTACAATTAGTTTAATAAATTATTTAACTTAATTAAATAAAAAAAAATGTATTTATTTATTTGACTAATTTATTTAGTCGGTAAATAAATTAATCGGGTTTCTTTTTTTTCAAAAATGACACTTTCATTAAAATTTTACAATATTATGTATTGAAATAAACATTTAATTTATCATAGTTAGATTATGTTGACATTATAAGAAATAATTTATATTTTTATATTTATAGCATATTCATGTTTGCGCAAACGAAATACTACTAAAAATACATAGATAAAGATAGTTTCCTTCAGTTCAACTACCTTTATTCAAATAGGTCACATTCGCCATCAGACTACCTCTTCTAACCGGTGAAAGAGAAAGTTAATGTTAGTAGCAAAACACTTTACCGCTGTACAAGAGAGATGAGAAAGATCATAAGGCGTAGCGTAATAAAACTATGATTATATCAGTCATGACTCAGAACAACTTTTAATGCGATCGTAAATAAATTTATATAGCGTACGTACTGTATATTTCTTGTCTTAATTAGTTACGGTCTGCTATTTCACTCTTTTGGATGTAATTAGGCGTCCTAATTTATATCACTAAGTGTGACGATATATGATTATCGATTTTCAAACATATAAGCACGGAAATAATTTTTTTTAACATTTCTCTGTATAAATATACAAATATGTTGGACTACAAAATATATATTTGTATAAATACGTATAAAATACTTACAATTTCGATTCGAAAAAGGAAAAAATTGAACTACGAAAGACATTTACCTGAGATAAATGTCGATAAAATGATTTATCCGATTCTACTACGGTTCTTGAGTTAAAATTCACTGTCCATTCTAGCCCTTTTTACAAAACGTTTAAAAAATATACTCCTACCAGCTCTCCACAGTACGATAAAACAAAACTGCTTAATAAGTCAAATTATACTAACGTTTATACGAACATTTATACATATATAAAATATTATAAATTAAATAAACACCAAAGAACAATTTAAGAATTGATTTATTAAACCTACAAAAGTACTTTCGCGAACTGCTCGCATCATCAGTTGGTAACGTTATGATGATGTTTTATATATATATATATATATATATATATATTGTGTGCAACTAGGTAGAAGTTTACATTAACTTTTAGAGAATTTTCAATAGCTCCATTTTTGCTTTCTGTCGCTATTGCCACATAGTGCAATTTTTTAAAGAACAAATCTTACTACTATATATAGACACAAAATCTTTTTCGTTTGTTTCTGACAACCACGAAAACTACTGAACCAATCGTTAGAAAATTTTAACTGTAGGTTTCATATAACCCCCGCATCGTTAACCACTGTTTAAACCTCACCGGTCTCACCTCTGTATGAATCATAAATAAACAAAAGTATCAATAAATAACCTAGAAATTCTTTTACTAAATTTAATTTTATTATCTAAATCCATTCATTCTAAAAATTCATTCTCTATGTTAATACAGACTTCTTAAAATAATAATTTTGATTTACTAAATTTAATGTCATCGTCTATAAAACATCATTTGTATTCTATTACTATCGAAATCTACGAAAAAACAAATCTGAAAATAAAATTAAATGAATTCACGACCGTTAACGTATTTAAAAAGTTTTCGTGGTTTGAGCAATATTGAATTTCGATATCGAAATTGATTTCTTTAGAATGTTATGCGTTGTATTAAATTTAACGTTCATTAAACTGTAAGAACTCATCCTCGCCAGTTAAGAAGCACAAGCAGATTTTTATATCCTAAACCGAAAAGTTCCATCAGGGTAAGCCATGCACATAATCGGCATAGATTCGACTTTCAATTTGGAATTGATGTTTATATAACGCCTACGTCGATTAGATCATAGACGGGAAAAAGAATGACCGTAGACAATCTGAATCTGAGCCAGAGCGTTTTCAAAGACTTGAAGAGTACGCTCATCTCACAATCGAGTTGAATCATCGAGAAACATGTTAGATCTAAAATCAGCTTTTGATTTTCATCATGAAATTGCTTTCGATAGATATTCAAATACGTATGATTAAAATCCATAACTGTTACAACGCCAAACAGATGGAATAATGAAACTCCTGGACTTTAAAGTGCAGGGGGAAAAATAGTTCTTGAAAGACTTTAATATCCTTCTGATCTGATTTTTGCAACACATCTTTTGTCTATATATTTCTTATATAATTCTAGACAGAAAAATACCTTGTTTTAAATGAAATCATTTGGAGCAAAGGAGATAAGAGAAGGAAAGTTGTTAATAACTCTGAAGCAACAATCGTTCATAATTAATAAAAAAACACCGATTTCTTAGTTCTAAATCGCAGGAAAAGTCACCATGAGAACGCTAGTTTTACTGAAAAACACATCCCTTATTGTTTTCATTTTAAGAATAAAAATTTCAAAATAAAAAAAACCAAACATATCCGGGTTTTTAGAACTTCTATGTTGTACTAATACGAAAAAAGCTGAAAACAGAATTCTAGGACTTCCATCACGCGGTTTTTTTCTGATGCACGGTTTACACAACTAAAGCGCGCGCTCATTCTATTTTCCGCGGGTGTGGAAGTAATAGCGGCCACTTTAAATACTTTTTTTACACTTATTTAATTCTACCGCACACCTGTAACGTCACAACATAGGAGATTACTACAGCAGCTATACTTCAGTGCTACACTACCACTCCTTGCGGTGAGATGGGGTACTATTGACGCAGATACCCGCTTAGCCGCTAGTTTATGTAGAGATTTTTGGGGTGCGGCCGCGATTTTGCAAACATTTTTTTGGAAATATTATTTTTTAATTGTTAGCGAATGCGCTTAACAAAAATAAGACGAAATTTCGAGATACTGAGGGTGACTTTGCTCTACAGCCTCACCTCCATGACGTTTTAAGTTGAAAATTTAACAGCTCAATGCCTCATATAAAGAAGTAATCTGACCAAGTTTGGTCAATATCGGTCGAATAGTTCTGGTGATTTAGAGGGCGATATCGAATATACGAACATCCGAAAAATATCCATCCGGTTTTTTTGTGTTCCTTAAGTGTTAAAACGTCAAGATCCGGTGAAAACCGCATACACACAAATTGGACGATTACAATACTTTCCCTTCTGAAATTGTAGTTCTGCTATAGCGCTAGACGGGAAAGTGAAATATATACAGGGCGTTTCATAATGTTCTTCGGAGTTTCGAAAATTCATTAACAAAAAACTACTTCACTCATAAGAATAAAACAAGTACTGTACGAAAGAGAACTTCAAATAGTTTTTTCCACATATACTAGGCAGTTAGTAAACCATTTGCTCGCTAGGCTCGACAGTAGAGAAAATGGCTGCCACGGCAAACGAGTAGTCGTTATGTGTGTTAGAATTTCACTTGTCAAAGTCAGTAATTTCGGTGCAACGTACGTTTTGGTTGAAATTTCGTAAGGAGCCACCAAGTGACGATTCAATTCGTGCATGATATAAACAATTCAGTGAAACCGGTTTACTTGTGCCAGCGAAAATCAACCGGTCGTCCATCAACCTCAGAAGTCAATGTCGAACGTGTACGTGCAAGTTTCATTCGCAGCCCGTCAAAATCGACCGCGGCTGCAGGTAGAGAATTAAGAATTCCGAAAACAACAGTGTGGAGAGTTCTCCGTAAACGTTTATTATGCAAACCGTACCGTCTTCAATTAATCCAGCGTCTTTCTGATGGAGATAAAACACGTAGGCTCGATTTTTGTTTACGGTTACAGGAAAAGATGTTGTTAGATGAAGGTTTTCTAAACAACATAATTTTCAGCTATGAAGCTACTTTCCATATTAGCGGCAAAGTAAACCGTCATAACGTGCAATTTTGGGGAACTGAACACCCACACGCTTATGTGGAACACATTCGGGAATCTCCGAAAGTAAACTTTTTTGTGCGATCTCTCGTGAGGCGGTGTACGGGCCGTTCTTTTTTATGGAAACGACAGTAATCGGCATGATATATGTCGGTTACTGTTATATATGCCCATTTTCATAACGAGGTTCGACAGTACCTTAACACAACATTACCTCGGCGCCGGATAGGACGTGCGTCTGAAGAAGACCAACACATTATGCTGCGGGCACCAAGATCATCAGACCCCACGCCACGTGATTTCTTTCTCTGGGGTTACGTGAAAGATAAGGTGTTTATCCCGCCGATGCCGCACGATATCGCTGAGCCAAAGGATCGCATAATCGATGCGATCAACTCTATCGAAAATGACATGTTAAAACGAGTTTGGCAAGAGTTAGACTTTCGTGTTGATGTGTGCCGTGTCACCAGAGGAGCACATATTGAACATTTATAGACTTTAACAAAAACTGTTTGAGTCCCTGCATCACCTCGTACAACTTTCATTTAGGTAAGTGAAATACTTTTTTTGTACTGAATTTTTGTAACTCCTAAGAACATTATGAAACGCTCTGTATAATACAGTGAAATATTTATTTTTTTATTTTTTAGGAAAACTTGTTAATTTCAAGTGAGAAAATTAAAATAATAAGTGTTATAACAGTATTTTTTTATTTTATAAAAATCTACCATATTCGTTAAAATAATACAACTCCAATTGTTAGACATGAAAACTATGAAGCTCGTTTACTCAAGAATACAAAAATTATATTCGAACGACTAATACAATGTTTTTTTTTTGTTTTTTATGAAAATGTATTTAATTAATGAATCTAACTTCGATAGCGAACTTTGAAAAAAATTATTTCTAGTATAAAAGTTAAAAAACTAAAGAATATTTGTGAAAAAATTTTAACGAATGAAATTTAAATTTAATTAATGATAAAATACGAGAAGTTGACGTGAATAATGTTTCGTTAATGCTGAATTGCAGCTGATCAATATGTTCAACAAAGTCCTACACGGAAGCAAAAACCCTTCTTATATGATCATCTACGTTAGAAAAAGCACTTTTATCCTCTACTCGATATTAAACCTAGGCATCTTCAGTTCCCGAGCCAATAGCCAAGGAGACTTTCGAGAAATCTCGGTGTCAAATATAGGGCGCAAGCCGTATTATTTTCATAGAAATGCATACTAATAAAATTTCTTTACAAGCACGATCGGTTAGAATAAATAAATATTTTAATTATTCATTAAATTATTTTTTATAACACAATACTAATTAAATTCTTTAATAAATGTGTAAGAATTAACGAGTCAGGAATAATCCTTGATATCAAGAATACTAGTAAATACAATATATTTGTAATTATTCAATCGGAAAATATTTTACGTTCAACTGAGGTTTCATTTAAAATTTAATTAAGAGACTTTGCTTTTTAATCTATTTAAATAAAAAAAGCTCTCAATTTTCACTCGTACGTGTTTTTTGTTTTATCTGTATTTGAACCTTAATCTTCTCAAAATGGACCGATTACTATGAATTTATAAAAATATTTATAAAATATCCTTGTAAATATGATGGTGGCTGTAGACAGCCGAAACAGTTATCATGATAATAGTCGAAATGCGCATTTGGTTATAGATTATTACGTATTTGTGAACGGTTTTTGAATGTTTACTGTTAAGTATAATGTTAATCGCAATCTCCCTTAATGCGTAAAAATGATAGTATATGTATTATTATATTACACGAAACACATTCAAACCGTTCCGGAATTGGATATTTAAAAAAAATTCATTATTTTATTTCCTTGTACGAAGTAAAGGAAGTATTGCGATCGCGAAAAATTTCGGTTTTCAGATTTCAACAGAAATATCCATTTTAACCATCCCTGAATTCATTTTGACTAGTTTCGATGTGACGTGTGAACATATTTATGTACGTACGAATGTATATACGTATGTGTATGTATGTGCTATGTATTTCGCAAAACTCAAAAACGATCGGCCGTAGAATGTTGAAATTTTGGATTTAGGACTGTTGTAACATCTAGTTGTGCACCTTCCCTTTTGATTACAATCGACTGAACTAAAAGTGTCCAAAAACGCCCAAAATCCAAAAAACATTTGAACTTTGGACTTTTTGTAAACGGTAATAAATCCTCATCGAAAGCTTTTTAACGATATATCATAAGCGGTACTTATTTTTATCGGTTCCAGAGTTATAGCCAAATAGAATTTTAATTAATGAAATATTTGGATCTTATCAGGGGAAGCCTCCTCTATGAATCATGAGACCTTGCCGTTGGTGAGGGGGCTTGAGTGCTCAGGGATACAGAGTAGCTGGACCGAAGGTGCAACCATATCGGATTGGTATCTGTTGAGAGCCAGACTAAGGAATGATTCCTGAAAGAGGGCAGCAGCTCTTTCAGTAGTTGTTAGGGGCGTGAGTCACAATGACTTAAACGGCCGTATCAACATCACTCAGTCCTCTGAGTACTGCGCAGCTGAAAGCAATGGAAAACTACAGGTGCTTTTTTTCCAAGAAAATGTGGCTCTCTGCATTTTCACATAGCAATAATGGAGGCGCCTTCCTTGGTAAAATATTCCGGAGGTAAAATAGTCCCCCGTTCGGATCTCCGGGTGGGGACTACTAAGGAAGGGGTCACCAGAAAATTAAAAAATAACATTCTACGAGTCTGAGCGTGGAATGTTAGAAGCTTAAAAAAGGTTGGTAGGCTAGAAAATTTAAAAAGGGAAATGGGTAGGACAAATGTGGATATAGTAGGAATTAGTGAGGTTCGGTGGGAAGAGGAAGGCGACTTTTGGTCAGGTGATTTTAGAGTAATTAACTCAGCGTCAAATAATGGGCAGGCAGGAGTAGGTTTCGTGATGAACAAGAAGATAGGGAGGAGAGTGGAGTATTTCAAAACGCATAGCGATAGAATCATTGTAATAAGGATAAAATCAAAACCTAAACCGACAACGATTGTTAACGTCTATATGCCTACAAGCGCCCATGATGATGATGAGGTAGTGTGTGTATACGAAGAGATTGATGAAGCAATTAAACACGTAAAAGGAGATGAAAATTTAATAATAGTTGGAGATTGGAATGCAAGCATTGGAGAAGGCAAGGAAGGAAATATAGTGGGTGAATACGGGCTGGGCAAAAGGAATGAGAGAGGGGACCGACTTATAGAGTTTTGCATAGATGAATTCCTACGCAAAAACTATCGCATGAAAATAAAGAACAAAACAAAAGTAATGAAATGTAGTAGAAATAACAAAGATGGACCACTGAATGTGAAAATAGGAGGAGAAAAGATTATGGAGGTAGAAGAATTTTGTTATTTGGGAAGTAAAATTACTAAAGATGGACGAAGCAGGAGCGATATAAAATGCCGAATAGCACAAGCTAAACGAGCCTTCGGTAAGAAGGCTCGTTTAGCATTTGTTTACATCAAAAATTAATTTAAATGTCAGGAAAAGATTTTTGAAAGTGTATGTTTGGAGTGTAGCTTTATATGGAAGTGAAACTTGGACGATCGGAGTATCTGAGAAGAAAAGATTAGAAGCTTTTGAAATGTGGTGCTATAGGAGAATGTTAAAAATCAGATGGGTGGATAAAGTGACAAATGAAGAGGTATTGCGGCAAATAGATGAAGAAAGTAGCATTTGGAAAAATATAGTTAAAAGAAGAGACAGACAGGCCACATACTAAGGCATCCTGGAATAGTCGCTTTAATATTGGAAGGACAGGTAGAAGGGAAAAATTGTGTAGGCAGGCCACGTTTGGAGTATGTAAAACAAATTGTTGGGGATGTAGGATGTAGAGGGTATACTGAAATGAAACGACTAGCACTAGATAGGGAATCTTGGAGAGCTGCATCAAACTAGTCAAATGACTGAAGACAAAAATAAAATCAGGGGAAGACACATCTGTTGGAATCAGACTTCATCTCTCTTTTTTTTTAATAATTTATTAATAATTATTAACCTCCGATTGTAAAAAATATTTTAGGATAAATAATTCAATAATAACAATAAAAAATTTTAATAAAAATATCAGAAGTTATTAACGAAATTAAATTTTACGCACTTTTCATTTAAAAAAAAAAAAAAAATGTATATCTAATTTAATAGGCTTACACGGAAGTCATGTGGTGTTCACATCAGAAATCACATCACGTGATTTCAAAACTTCATTTCTTTCGTAACTTAGATTCGACTTTTTTTAAATTACAGCGGGTATAATATTATAAAATAGACACAATGCAGCGGTGTTAATTTTGTTTTTTAGTTCGAATAACTGAGATTTTTCATATCTATTGTTAGTAAATTAAACATTATTGATTATATACCCGTAAGTTATATCCATCCTTTCTTATATTAGCGTAAGTTGTTGTAACCACAACAGTCATTTTAACTTGGTCGATCTTCGTTTAAAGAAATGTCAGAGATGTAGTGATTGTGTAGTTATAGATTTTTCCAATTTTATAATATATTTTCTTTATATAGAATACTGTATTGTCGCGACAATCAGTTGTTGCGACCTCAAAGCGGTATAAAGAAGTTTCTGATTAATTCAGATTTTCATTCAACCGGACTACGTCTGATCCCGTTTAGTCGGATGATCAGGATTATATTGTACTATTTTGTAGTTTTTAAAAAATTTTGTTTATTAAGTAATTTGTTTTGCGGTATCCTTCGCCATTACAATATATTCCAGTTTTAAAAAGTTAGAAAATACACATTATCTCATTTTAGTACCAATGTAATGGTAATAAAACAATATTTCTAATTAATAATTCACATGGGGCAAATTTTTTCCAAAGAAAAAAAATTTAAGAGTCAATTAATCCCGTATAATTGTATATAATTAAATATATAATATATAATAATATTTAAATTCACTAAAGATTAATTATATTACAAAAATTAAATAAATAAATAGATAAAACTTGTTATTATAAATAAACATGTTCCTGTAAATCGCTGCCATTAATCCTGTATAATTGAAATTATATATATATATATATATATAAAATATTTAAATGTCGTTAAAGATTGATAATATTACATAAAAAAATTAAATAAATAAATAGATATTAAAACTTGTTACTTTAAATAAACATGTCCCTGTAAACCGCTGACCTTTTACAATTTTCCAGTTCATCAAGTCACAGGGATTTTGCAGAGGCAGTGGAAGGCAGGTGCAAAATCCACCGCTTAATATCCGCACATATACTCCACCGATATACTATCTCTCAAATAGCCAACTATTCGATGTACCAAAATGTTTCCACCGTTTTTTACAAAACTGTCAGTAATAAAACATTAAATTGACACAAAATCTGTTTTTATTTTTATTCATTTATTTACCGGATATCAGTTGAAACTATTATTAAAATAATGTAATTAAAAATCTATATGACGACTCATAAGAGACGATTAATAAACTTAATATATTTAATAGATTTATATGTTTAAAAAATTTATTTAATATCTTCACCTAAGGGTAAAAAAAAACACCCTCAAAAACAAATGTTGAGAAATTCTTTTTTTTCTGATCGTTTGTTTTATTGCAAGAGGTTGCAGTAAACCAACTTGTTTCTAAAAAAAATGCGTAAAAGATTAAAGGCAAATCATCACTAACACTAATTTTCAAAAAGGTTTTACCGACATTAAAATATCACTTTCAGCACGCCGGAATGCAGAGGTAGATTTCACCGGTGCTAACTAGGGGATAAAAAATATTTCCCCCTTAAAAGTTAAGAAAACCTTCAAATTTACTCGATACGATAACGGTTACATCTGAAAAAAAGTTTCAGATGTTTAGCGTACGACAAGACCCATCTTTTTAAAATTCCAGCAATATTTTGGTCATCCCTTGCCGTTAGGGTTGGTCATATCAAAAATCGATTCAGACGAAAGTTTGACGTAATGTTTAGAAGATTAACGACCACAGATTCGATATTGTGTCTATTAAGGAAAGTATGATATTTTTGTCTTCGAAACCCAATTTTTTCCACTCACTGGGCCAGCGGTTGGTGATATCAAAAACCTTTACCTAGATAAGCTTTAGGCCCTTATCCAAAGGATAGTAGGAACTTTAAACGAATTCTATAATTTACTTAATAAGAAAGTTATAGCGATATTATGTTTTTTCGAAAAAGCCCCCCATTTCCACCCCATGGTCCGATTTTGCCCATTAACGAACTCGACCGAGATTTTGGGTCGTTATATTTTATGTATCAATTTGAAAGTGACTGGCGCACAATTACGGCAGTTATCGTGACCACAAGAAAGTGAAATATATATATATATATGTGTGTGTGTGTGTGTGTATAAACTTTTGAACTGATGATGGTTTTGGGGTCTGGTAGAGGTGAAACCGAAGAAGATATGACGAAATTTTCCGGAATTCGAATCATGGTACCCATTACAATAGGTAGCTTTCTTATGAAATCTACCTAAAAGTTGTAATATATATATATATATATATATATATATATATATACTAGCGGACCCGACAGACGTTGTCCTCTTCAAACTTGTAAATCCAAAAATTAAAAAATTTTTCAAATAAACTATAAATTGTTTGGACAGTTTTGATGAAAAAATATGTAAAAAAAAAAAAAATTATTTTTAAAATAACTGACGCCACCACGCGTATATCACAACTCGACCTATGAGATCTTTCAGCGTTCTATCGAGAGCTTCAAGTGAATGCTTGTGAGGGGCATAATGCATTCATCCCAGATAATAATTTTGCATTTTCTCAAATCTTCAGCCGTGCCTGAATGTTTCTTTATGTTACACATTGCGTCTGGATTTGAGTGAATGTTCAATGGCAGCTTGATTGCTGAATGCGCAGTCCGCCCACCATCAAGCAAGGTCGCTGTAAGGACTTTTTTTTCTTTTTTTGAATCTTTTCTTTTCCTGTTTAGCCTCCGGTAACTACCGTTCAGATAATACTTCAGAAGATGAATGAGGATGATATGTATGAGTGTAAATGAAGTGCAGTCTTGTACATTCTAAGTTTGACCATTTCTGAGATGTGTGGTTAATTGAAACCCAACCACCAAAGAACACCGGTATCCGCGATCTAGTATTCAAGTCCGTGTAAAAATAACTGGCTTTACTAGGACTTGAACGCTGGAACTCTCGACTCCCAAATCAGCTGTTTGGGAAGACGCGTTCACCACTAGACCAACCCGGTGGCTCCACTGTAAGGCCTGATGAAGCAATTGCCAACGCAAAAACGTTTCCAAAGTTGCCGCTATTTCTCGCACCTCCATCTCCTCGATGCGGTTGTATTGGCAGCGTCTGTTAATTTGTTGCTCCTCATTGCCCGTGAAGTAGATTTGCAAAAATTTTGGATCGGCATCAGGCATTGCGAACAAAGAACCGATTTGATAATACACTTGGCCCTGAATCTTAAATGTAGATTCAAAATTACTACCGTTCTCATTCTGAACGATCTTTTTCATTTGGAAGCGAGAATTGAATTTACGAATTTTACGCAAAAACAATTTCGATCGAGATGCGGCTCCAGCCGAAGTGTTTTCAATGGTTCTGGCGGCGAATTCAATGGTTGAAGTGAAACTTTTCCTGATGCGCAGAAAAGACCGGCAGATTCACCTTTGTATTTAAATGCGTGACAGTGTTGACATTCTTTGTCTATATTATCGATGACAATTAGTGCATGTGACGAATAGTCTACTTCCGGCTCATATTCGAACGCAAGGCGGTGAAGAGATGCACGTGTCAATGCGCGACGTTCTTGCACGCGCTGTCGACCATGTGCTCTGTGTGTGTCGGTGACTCGTTGACGTGCCTCTCTTTGTCTCAAAACATTAGCTCGTAGACATTCATTGTGATATTCTCGACTTTCATTTGCACGTGTGTTTGCAACCTGGTCTCTTAAATTTACATTGTCCGTCAATTGATCTTCTGCCGTTATATTTAACCGACGGTTATGGACTATTTGTGCATGCCGTGTACGTCGTAAAATTAATAATTAGGGTAATTAATAAATTTTCATCCGCATTACTGCTAATTTTCACTTAAGATCATTCTAAAAAAGTACCTCCTACATTTTTTTACTTATATTTAATAATTTTGAAGTTTCATAATCACGTGATAGCTTAATTAATCACTTAATATAAAATTTAAAGCGCTGTAAAAAAAAACAACGTAAAATTTTAATTTAGTAGAAATTTTTATCATTTTTCTCATTCTTTATTTTAACATCCATTTTACCAAATTTTAGATAATTGTAAATGAAAAACAATTTTAGAAATTTTTTTATAAAATTAATCGGCTACAAAAATTCAATTTTTTAAATATACATTAAACTATAATTATTATAAATAACTTATATTTTAATTTTATAAATGTTATAATTTATTTTACAAACTTACATTTTTATTTTCAAAGAGCCGTTCAGTACTTCATAAGTTGCATAGAATCAAATAAGAACTGTCAATTTAAATTTGTAGGTTAAGTTTATTGTTATTGAATGCACTTGTATACATCAATAAAATGAATGAAAAATCATGTAAAATACTCACTTCAATACTGCACCTTACAAATTTGCACAACTTATGTGTTTTAATTATACTTTAAAACGTTATTTCAATAAATATAATATTATATAATATAATATTCTCAATAAGCGCCCGATTCTAAACTCGATAGCAGCGCTGCCTATCGGGTCCAATTGTGAACCTAACCACCCCAAGATCAACAACAACACATAAATAAATAAATTAATTAAAAAAACATTTTCTATCGGATGAAATTGTGAATCAAAACCATTCTCGAAACAACTTAATCACACACACACAAAATTTCATCAAAAACAGTCCAGCCGTTTAGGAGGAGTTCAGTCACATATACACGGACAGAAGAAATATATATATATATATATATATAAAGATTTAATCTTTTTTCAGTTTTTTGCTTTCCTGGAATCATAGCTTTGGAGCTGTGCTGTAAGAAGTAAAGTATGGTAATATGTAAGTATGGTAGTCAAAAAACTAGGTATAGGTTTCTTACATTTCTCGATCTTTCATACCCAGGGACCCCAAAAATCAAAAAAGTGGTGGAAATTTTTGTACGTACTTATGTACATGTGTTGGCGTTTTGAAGCCTCATAACTTTTGACTGGAGAAACCGATTTTGATGAAATTTGGCACAGAGACTGGTGTATATGCGGCATTTTGTTGGTAAAAGTTTGGGGTCGATCGGTGGAGTTTCTTTGGGGTCAATTGTTTCAAAAGTTTGAAAACATAACCGCATTTTATATTAAGCTCAGTACATTCGTACAAGCTTATCTTACTATTTAAAAAAATTCGCCTCCAAATTCTCTCCTTTCCCAAAAATCAAAACACTATCTTTTTATTAATTGCATATTTTTAAACGAAGTCTTTTTTATCTTCCTGAGCATAGTAGTAGTAGTGCAAATGGATAAACAAAATACTTTGGTGGCAAGACTGGAGTTGGGAAAGCCGATCAACGTTCAAAAATATCGATTTAGATTTTTTTCCTACTATATAAGAGCAAATAACCAATGTCAGAAAAGTGCAACAGCAATGATGTCAGATATTTTTTAAAGTTTGACTACTACCCCCGAAACAGCAATACTCACTACACTTTCAAAATATTTTCCCCAAAATCTTGTTCCTTTCAATGTATACATTTTCTATAAAGAATTTTGTTCTATCTTTAATTCTGTATAATTATAATAAAAAAGTGAGACGATACTAATAATTGTATCTAACTAAAAAAAAAAACAAAAAGAATTTTGCAGTACTAAAGAACTTCACAAATAAACAAAAATCAGTATATGGTGACTTGTGAAGTTAATTATCTACTAAAAGGAAACGCAGATGGTAAAATCAGTAACTTAACGCTCATAATCTTTAATTCTCGCTCTAATGTGATATCGTAGGATGCACTCTTGTGTGCTGTGAAGGGTCTGTGTACGTGGAGTTCAGATAGAAGGATTTCGCTTACTCAGTCAGGTATCTTTCACGAGCAGCAGTTTTGTTAAAGTTTTGAAAAACGCAACTTCCTTGTTGTTTTCAGTCGTTGCTACTTATGTCGTACGCTTTTTATAAATTCTAACTTCATTATAATTATACCTCTTATTAAGTCTGTGTATCAGCTGGCTATATCGCTTGAATTCCATAGATCACACACATTAAATATTACTACCTGCAATTAAGTCTACACTACAAGCGTGGAATAAGGATTATTTACAGATTTTCTGATTTAATTAAAGATTTTATTCATTTCTAAAAGTCAAACCATTACTTTCTGAAATTGGATCTAAAATTATAAAATAATAACACGTGACAGGTGGCAGATTTCTCTGTCAGTTCATTATCTTGACAAAAAAAATTCTTCCAAGATTTTCCTTAGTTATACAAAACCTCATAATAAAGAGAAAACTTTATTTTCAGGCAAACAACGATATATATGAGAAATTAAGATTAAATTAAGACACTCGAAGTAGAGTCGAGCTTTAAAAGTACATTTTTTCTCGTGCACCTAACGGTTGGCAGGAAAGAATGTGTGTATTTTTGAAACAAATTTTAATCGATCGTGATTCCACTACAAGTTTTTCGATTATCGGGTTGTACCGATCATGAGGTCAAGCCTAATGGAACGGGGCAGTAAAGAACTTAGAATAGAATAATTTGAAAATACATTCTGAACCTCTTAGGAGAAGACCTTGTGAGATTCCCGGCCACCACACCACATCCTCCATTCCTAGCCTTCATGAGTTTCACCGGAGGTCGTCTGTTAGTCCCTGTAAACCTGATAACACACCACAGTCATAAGTTTTGCCTCTCTAAAAATACTACCGATGCAAACGCCTTGGCAGACATTAACGTCAGTGTATTTACACAACTTACTAAATTCACCTTCGAGTAGCTTTCTCCAGCTGCGACCACCTAGCTCTACTGCAGCTTCATTACGGAGTTTTCAACGCATTCATTCTCATCCTAACAGCGAATATCTCAGCTAACCGAGGCTCGATGCCAAAAAACCTATTTTGGCGATATACGAGTACCCGGCATTTCGTCTCCTCTCCTTACTCTCAGTCGCATCTCATGACTTTGCCGGATTAACTTTATCCTCCGTTTACGTCCTTCACACACGCTAAGATCCAACGAGGATTGTAGTTTATCCGACATTAAATTCGGGTCATCATCAACCGCCAAATTTGCCGAATTATCTGCAAACGATGCAACTGTGACACAGTCCATACTTGAAGAAGTTTCTTCTTACATTGTATGTAAATATTAAACATTAGAATGCTATGTACAGTATATATGATAAAACGTTTTTAAATTATCCTTCCAATTATCTTGACTAGGCCTTGCAAAAGTGCATCTGGATAATTAGTCTCCACTGTACGCAAAATCTAACACCCTTACCCCTTCATTATCAACTTCTAGATTTTTAGATTTAACTAAGTTCGTTTCTTCTATTGCAAAAGCATTTTCTTCAATATCACCATTATCAATATCAAGCGGTTCCTCTTTCACTTGTACTAAATCTCCTTGCTGTAATAAAAAACAAAAAAATGAATGCTACAATACAAAGTAAATATGTTTATGATTATTTGCATAATTTATAAAATTAAAATAAATTGTATCTATAATTCACTTACCACACACATTAATAGTGCAGCCACAGAAAAGTTATTAGCGACTTTAATTTAACATGTTTTGCATGGGAAAACCTTGAAAATTTTTCTTTTGCTAAATGTTATCCAATTTTAAATGTTAAAATGCTGTTATCTACAGTAAATCAAAAGCCTGTTCAGATTATTATTCAGAAATGAATAGCCACAGTTTTAAAAATTGGTTTACAAATGACTTTTTAAATTACTTACAAGATGGGAGCTTAATAATAGATAATGCAAGTTATACCTTACTGCGGTGAATAAAGTTACCGCAAACAGCTGGAGGAAACCTGAAATCTAACAGTGGCTCCAAGAAAAACTAGTTACTTGTAACCGCTTTTACAGATTTTTTAGATTTCAGTGTTTATAATAAATTGTATAATGTTTACAGATATGATTTTAATGCCTTTTTTTAATCTGTTATTCTTTTTATACGGGTAATTCTTTGATAAGAGATATTATGCATATTTGTAAAAACAAAAATATATGAAACAGTAACAGTAGCAATAATAGTATTTATGTATGTAATATTATTTACACAAAATTTAATTTATAATATAAATGAAATATAAAGTAATCTGACAAAACTATGTGAAAGATAATATTAAACCATGCCCGCATGCCGTTGGTATATATAGCAATGAACAGGATGCACACTCATCTACCAGTTGCAACTGTACTTTTTTAATGATAGTTTCATACTTTTCCCACCTCAATTGTTTTTTTTTCTGTAAAATATTGATTGAAACTAAAGATAAAGCTGTCTCGTAAAAACCGCACTGGACACTTAAATAATAGTAGTTTTGTGCTAAATCTTAATTTATAATTATTGAGAAACGATCACTTAGCTCCTAAAGTAGAAAAGTTTTATCTATCGAT
This sequence comes from Lycorma delicatula, assembly GCF_047948215.1. Lineage (NCBI taxonomy): Eukaryota > Metazoa > Arthropoda > Insecta > Hemiptera > Fulgoridae > Lycorma > Lycorma delicatula. The sequence continues at coordinate 222,019,232 of NC_134456.1, read as the reverse complement.
TTTGATTTTATAGTAATTCAAAATTGACTTTCTCAAAACAATGCAAAAAAATCATGATTTTTCCGCTTTTCACACCCCTAATTTTAAAAATAATGAGGTTAACTAAAATCGTCTGAATCCAGTTAGCACAAAAATAACTGCAGTTTCCGACAACTTCTTCATTTTTTGTTCAATTTTTTAACTGAGATGCAATAGTTTAAACATAAGCACCATCTTTTATGGCAATCACTAAAATAATATGTTGATAATCATGTATCAAAAATACTTATAAAAAAAAGATTTAATTTTCGAAGCGGTTCTCTAGTGAAATTATTAAGAAAAAGTACCATAAGCTACAAAAACAATATAAATTTACTTATTATGAAGAATTATTTAAAAATAAAGTGTAAAGTGTATGTAATACTCTTGGTCGTAAAAATTTATTATTAAATTATACTAAAGTTGAGTAGTCTAACTGATAATTCCAAAGATTTTTTTAAATTTGCTAATAAAATTGACAATGGTTGATCTTATCCATCGCATATGCATTTTGAAATTGAGTGTGCCGATATAGGGACTGATATTGTAAAACTTTTGGTTAAAAGTTTTTGGTGTCTATACTAACATACTAAATGATTTTTCCTCGACTGAAATTACTTTTAACTGTAATGATCGCTGCAGTAACATTATTTTAACTGAGAATGATGTTGAAGAGGCAATTTGTAGATTTAAAAATAATTCTTTGATTAACCCAGAAAACATTCACCCTCTTTTAGCAAAAAAATGACTTTTTGTACCGTTTTTAACCAAGCTCTTCATCTTTCTTTAAATGCTGGTGTTTTTCCTAGTGTTTGGAAAATTTGCTACATGTGCCCATTATTTAAAAACGGTGACATTTAGATATCAATAATCATAATTACACTGGGCAACATAAAATTTGGAACTGAAAAGGGAGTAAGCGTACTTCTATGCAGTATTTTATATGCAGAATCTGAATATGTATTTCGAAACAACCCATCATGTAACTTTCTTAAGTTACAATCCCTTAAATTTATTTGTTCCATCATTCATTGAACAAACAATACATAATATAAACGTAATATAATACATAATATAATAGTATAATATATATACATAATATAATCATAATTACACTGGGCAACATAAAATTTGGAACTGAAAAGGGAGTAAGCGTACTTCTATGCAATATTTTATATGCAGAATTTGAATATGTATTTCGAAACAAACCATCATGTAACTTTCTTAAGTTACAATCCCTTAAATTTATTTGTTCCATCATTCATTGAACAAACAATACATAATATATACGTATGTTTGTTTATTCACATCTGATTTATATTGTGATGTATGCTGTAGATGTACATTTTGATATATAACAGTCTAATGACGTCATTTCATGTCAAGCCAGACATTATAGACATGTCAGTGAGTCAAGAATGTTTTTTCAGTATGAGTTCAGCTATTGGTATGACTTGCTGTGTACTTTAGTTGTGGTATTTAGTTTACTTTAGTTTGTGGTATTTAGTTTACTTTAGTTTGTGGTTTTTGATATTACTTTATTGAACATCAAGATTTATTAAGCATGTGTATTTTGTACTGTGTTTTATTGCACTCCATGATGAAACAATTTTATAAAGTATGTTAAGTTATTAAGTATTTATAGATTAAAACTAAATTATTTTTATAATTAAGTATTTCTGTAATATTTCAGTTTAATTTATTCATTAAATATTTTGAATTTTACAATGAATAAAAATTGGACTTGTAAAAAAAATTCTCTAAAAATTTTTTTGTTACGTTTGCGGAGAATTCACCACGAAAATTCAATGAAAACCAGTATCAAATCTGCTGAAAACTGTTTAGAACATTAATTTGATTGTCCCTTGAGAGACCGAGATAAATCCTGGGCTCCACGTGTAATATAAAAGGAAAAAAAGACCATTTGTCTTTTTGCATACCTATTTTTTGGTGAGAGCCTACTAACCATTATGATGACTGCTATTTTTGTTTAACAAATGTTACTGGTTTCAATTCAAACAATAAAAGCAGTACCGCATACCCAAATGTTCATTCAGCTGTGAGACCACTACTTCATGGTGTTGATTTACCGATTCCAATCACTTCAACCTCTAAGAAAGAAATTTCTGATTCCCTCAGAAGGCTCAACTAATGAATCCTCAACTTCAATAGATATTAATTACATTCCAAAAGAATCAAATTCTAAACTTCATCTCATCACAGAAGCAGAACTGAATAACGTAATTCATTTGAGTTGAGGGTCTTGTAAATTATTATGTACCAAGCTAGATCTGTGATTGTGCGTAAAAATCTGGATTGAAAACAATATAATTATGTTGAATTTTGTTAATATTACCAGTAACTGAATGCCATAATTCCAGATTGGATTTGGGATGGCTTTGTAAATAATTAACTTGATCAAAGACAATTTTGAGTTTCAATTTAGAAATTCAATTGACAAAACTTTGTATTGAGTTCTCCCTTCTTTTTCAAATGTGAGCCTTTTGTAAAGGTGAATCCCAAAGTATTTTGCAGAATCTGATTATGGTAGCTGAATGTCAATGACTATAACAAGTGAATATTTGTTTGGAGTGAAACTATCATGTTCTTTTATTTTCATTAGTTTATTTCCCATAACTTTTTCCATGCTTCAATGTGTTTTTTTTTCAAGGTACTGTGACGTAGTATCTGGTGACTCATGAATAACTTACACAAACAAAGAAAAGTACACTAATAAAATATGCTTGTTAGTATTAGAAGAAACAGGCATATCAGAAGTGTATGTAGAATAATATACTTCCTTGAGTAATGCCTGCAGTTATTGAAAATAATTCAGTCTGGAATTTAACCTTGAAATAACTATTATTTAAAAAAAACATATGTTTAAATACTGATTAATTTCAAAAAGGCCAGTATGTCACACTATCTTAAATGCTTGGCAGATATCAAGAAAACTGGTAGAGCAAGACTTTTTTTGTCTAAATCTGTCTGAATATTAGCAAAAACTCTATGAATATGTTCGATGGTACTATGATCTAATTGAAAGCCAGACTGGTAGTCGGATATTAGTTTTTGTTGTAAAAAGGTTTTAAACTTGTATGCAAGATATTTCTTGAAAACTTATGAAAGTACAGGTAACATGCTAATTGGTCAATATGATATTGTATAATTAGGTGATTTGCCTGGTTTGATTGGTTCTGGCTATTTTCCATAGACCCAGAAAATATTAATTTCTGATAAAGATTGTATAGTAATAATAACTACAACTAGCAAAACAAGTTTACAACGTTTGTAGTTTATATTGTAGATAGTTAATGAATTAGATGGTATGTGAACTATAAGGAATCATTCGTAAACTATCTAACTGAATTTTAAAAAAGTATTTGTTTTTAAAATTCAATTTTGGAAGTGTTTTAATAGTTTATAATAAGAAAATCTGCATTAATTTTACAAAAGCAGCAAAATTTATTTGAATACATAAAGTTGTTTAAAAAAATCTGTTCGTTATGTGATTCTTCACTCATTTTATTCTGCATGCTAATCTGTAATTTTTTTAAACTTTTAAATTAGAAATCTTTTTGGATGGACTTGAAATTATTTAATACATATTATTAGAATGAGACTTCTCCTTGATAAAGCAGTACTTGTTGACACTTTACGTTTCTTATAGAAGACCTAATATGTGCTTAATCCCTTTTAGCAACTAAGTTACAGAGTCATGGGTATTTATACAGAAATTAAAAAATATTGTTGTTATACGAACAAATATAAAACTTTCCAAACTATCATATTGTTGAAATTGCACATTAATTTGGCGTAAAACATGTTTTTATTTATAGTATAATTCTCATGCATATCTGTATACGTATTAAATAGATCAATGACATCAACCATTGAAGTATACATCACCCAAGTGGATGAAAACTTTTCAACAGAAAGGTCTTTAGTGACAAGGCTTATTTCCACCTTACTGATATCATGAATAAAGAAACTGAAATTTTTGGGACAGTGAAAATACAAAAGTAGTTGAAATGAATGCATGTATCCACAAAATGACAATATCAACTAAAAATAACCTTACAAAAAAACTTTTATTTATAAATTTGAGTTGTGATAGTGATTGGGTCTTTTCCTTCGAGAACAATACTGGTATTACTGTTGCGGTGAATACTGTTAGTTATAATGCAATGCTCCAGAATTTTTTTTTTGTCAGAATTGGATTGTCCCAAATAGGCCAGTGAAACCTGCCATTTCTTATTTTGAAGATTAGAATTGCCCTGCAAGGCCGTCGGATCTAGTATCTTCTGATTAATTTTTATGGAGTTATTTGAAGAGTAACATATATACCGATAACCCACAGACACTCCTCCCTGAAGTAGAAGAATTAAATGCACCACTTACTGAAAAAATTGACATAGACATGTGAATATGCAGTTGAAAATTTTGTAATAAGTGGGCACTGCCTACAGAACCATGGTGCATTTGGCAAACACATCTTCCATATTTAACCTCATACATTACAATAAAATTATTAAATATTTTTAACAGAAAAAGTAAGTTTTTCTTAATTAAAATATCAGTTCTTATTGTGTCACCCATTATATATATTTTACACCCATTTTAAATATTTCTACTTTAGTTTCTCATACAATAGAAAAGCTAAGAAGCTATTCTCAACTTCTGAGTACAATGAAATATCTTAATGATGTGTTGAAAATTCTGCTGTTTATCTACTACTATCTTAGCCAACTTAATTTTATTATTAAATAAAAATCTTCACCTTCTATAACATTTTCAAATGCAACACAAAAGTGCATGATATCCCAGTGATGGCACATTTAAAACAAACACCTGTAAACCTACAGATAATATTATACATAATAATCAGCATGTCGCAATAAATAAATTACTACCTATGAAACAAAAAAATCAGAAGGAAGCCGAATGGAAACTTACCAGTTTGTATAAAAAGCACTTTTATTATCTTCTTTTATTAAAATACTATCTACACTACTACTGAAGACCACTTTTGAAATAAGCTGTGAAAAATATTATAGTTGTTACAGCCTTAAGTTTTTTTTTATGTTAAAAGCTTTGTTTTTAATGCCATTTAAAATGATGTGTTACAACTGCCGTTCTATCCATTTAATTTTTGATTTGCATCTTCCCATGTTTCCTTGGAGTCATATCAAACAGATTAAGATCTATTAACAACAGCCATTTTTGCTGAAACAAATTATGAATTACAAAAACTATTTTGCAAAAAATATCAGAAATCTAACCCCTGTTTTTTATTTATTATTTTCATGTATTAAATTGTACACGTTATAAAATCCAAATATCTTATTGGTATTTTATGACAATACACGAGCTGAAAGTTTTCTCCTTGCAAACTTCTGTGTCTAGTGTACTAGTATTGTACTACTGTTGTGTTTGCATTTTATATACAAACGTGTTATGTTATTAGTAATCAGATGATGTCATCTGGTTAGATAGTACAATAAACACTGAACACTGCTCACCCATCTAGCCTAAGCCAGTCAACAGTTCGGTTGACAAAGACAGGGGGCAAACCTTCAGCTCATGTAGTGTAATTGGTGAAAATACTGAACGTTAATCATTTTCCAGCACATCATTAATCCATCATACTCCTCTTTATTTGTCTATATATTTAATGAGACCTTTATACCTTTATTTAACCTTTTTTATATAAATTTATATATTATATTTTTCTGTTTAGCCTCTGGAACCACCATAAGCTATTACTTCAGAAAATGATATGTATGAATGAAAATGAAGTTTAGTTTTGTACAATCTTAGGTACAACTCATAATAACACACTGATATTTTATTAATTGTTGTAATACAGAAAAATAAAGTAAACAGCATACAAATGTATTTTTGTACATCACTCATGTGTACCTGTTGTTTATACATAGAAAAAGAGATTTATGACAAAACAATTTTTGCTGGAAAAAAAATATTAATTATTAAACATTCATTTAAAAAAATTGTAAAAAATGTATCCAATTTTTTTATTTATAATCTTGATTTCTTCAATTGTACAGATTATAAACTGGTAATATTTCACTATTTTATTAATTTGTGTCATTGCTGAACATTAATCATTTTCCAGCAATTGCAATTCCATTATTATTCTATTAAATATGAAAACATTTACTAAGCATTGAGAAGAAAGACTGTTTCTTTTATCACATCTTTTTAACAAGTTATATATAATAGAACACTGAAAAAATTAATAGATTTCTGCTGAAAGAAAAACAAAATAAATTAGATTGAAGCAATCTTAATTCAAAGAAAAAAAAGGATGTCCAAGAAGTAGGAATTGTAGAAAGATTTTTAAAACAGGATCTCTTCAGACAAGTAATTTTCAATCATGATTTAAGAAATAGAAAAAGAAGATGGCTGTGGAAAGAAATGGACTGGAGAAATGGGAAAGAAAATGAGTCGAGACATAAAAAAAAGATGCTGGAACAAATTCTTTAAATTGTCTGTAACTGCCTAACAAGAAAATAAAGTAAGATTACAACAATAACGTATAAGAATAAGGAGTACAGGCAGTGTATGCACACAGTAATAACTATTCGACCATTACACATGGAATAATGAAATTTTTACAAATGCTACAGTTCATAACAATCAATTTTGATATGAGGCCACCACACTCAACCCCCCCCCCCCCCCCGCCATGGCTGGGACACTAAAAAGTTTAAATGGAAAGGGTAAGATTACACGTCATTTTTAAAAAACATTTCAAAATACAAAAGATACTGTAAATAATATTTTATCTTTTATAAAATAAGACAGGCTGAAAATATTTGTATGCACTTAAATAAATAATCTATTTAATGTGTTAACAAATTCAAAACCAATCTAAGATTTCAAACCCCAATGATGCACACATTAGTACCACTTACACATCATGTAGGTTGGACAAAGTGGATAGCTTTAATTTAGTTTTAATCATCATAACTAGTACAAGACAAATAATAAACTTTCATTCAGTCACACTAAAATACAATTGATTTGTTTTTATGAAAAGGAATGATGTACCATTTAAAATAAGAAGCATCCTGGTTTTCTGTGATCAGATAAAAATCACAATTTATATATTATAAACATATTTATAAAACTGAAATTTATATAAACTGAGCTTTTTATTACAATAAAATAGTCTATTTCATAAAGAAAATTATTTTCTAAGAAATTACAGATGAAAAAATATTTTTAAAGTCATATAAAGTTGTTATAGTAAACTTTTAGCAAATTATTATATAAAAAAACTATTCAAACTGCAAAAAACGCAGAGAAAGGTTGCATTGAACCAGTAACTAAACTTAGAAAAAACAAATTCCCAAATAAAGAATACATAATCTAAAAAATAATAAAAGTATTTGGGTGAGGACCCAAACTTTGCAATTTTTAAAATTATCATATTAATTAAAGTATGATCTATTAGGAAAATTATTTGAAAACATTTTAAAGAGGGAAAAAATCCCACAAAAATGTCCTAATTCATCCTCTTCACAAAAATGGAAGTTACTAATTACAGAGGAATTTCTCTTCTTTCAGTAAACTATAAAATCTTATAAAATTGTTGAGAATAGAATAGAAAAGCACATCAATAAACAATTTGGAAAATACATCAGGGTGGTTTAGAAAGGGAAGATCTTGTGCGGAACAAATAAAGTGTATAAAATTAATAAGCTGCATAAATTATAATCTTTTAAACTGAACAAACAATTTCCATTGCCTTTTCTGAAGTTTAATTTATTTTGAATTTTCAGAACCATTAAAATTAAACATAAGGTAATGAGGCTGTTGACACTTTTAATTGTATAAAGAATTACAATTAAAAGATGATAATCATAGAAGCATAAAGGAGAAAACATTGTAACTAGTTGTGGTAGAAAAAAAATGTAGCTTACAAATGGGACAAACCAGGAAGAAATTATTTTGCTTTTACAACAGATCGGGCAACAATTGCAGACAATTTTAAAGAAGCAAAAATTCAAATCGAAATGTTAAAGTAATTGCATAAAAAACAGGATTATTTATTTCCTACAGAGAAACAAATTAAATATTTCCTATGGAAAGACAAACAAAACTTTTTCCTGTTTAATATTTGTCCTTTTTCCAAAGGATATTAAAAACAAACCAAAATATCTAAAAATTAACAATCTTATAGAATTAATTCATCAGTCAAAAAAAAAAGCTTAAATATAAATCTCTTCAAATATATAACAAAAAATTCCTTAGAAGTTTTTTGGGAGGTATTTATCTTGTTGGGTAAAAAAAAAGGATTAAACATTTTTTTACATTTTCTGGCAGTATGTAGTTTCAAAAATATTTAGATATATTTTCAAGTATAAATTCATAATATTTGCGAAATTATAACACATTAAGTAGTAGAGGTGCAGATTGAATTTCGGAGCAAGGTGAGAGACCTGGCATCTCAAGTCTCTGCCCTCTATTGTTTAGGTTTGCAGCTCCTATCCTTTCCAAAATCTTTTTCTATCGTAAACAGAATATACCTGAAAACATTATAGAACTAATCGTTTGTGTCTCAAACGATTTGAGACACATATTTCAAAATGTAAGTTTTTGGTTATTTTCAAGGTTAACAAAAGAAAAAAGAGAAAATTCACAACCAGGAGGTAACAATAAGACATTTTCAAAGAAATTGGTACATGAAAGAAGGACTAATTTTTTTACAAGTGTTTTGGTAATAAATTAAAAGCTAGTAAAGATTTTTAGGTCAATATTGATAACAGGCACAGATATGAGATTACACACTTCTTGTATGGTTTTATTATTTGAAAACATTACTAAAATAAAAAAACATGTTATAAAAGTTAACTTAATATAAAATCAGAACGAGGCTTTAAATTCTCTCAAGATCATGGTTATTTGTGAAAATGCACTGGAGAAAAAAATCTTCAAGAAAACCACATGAAACTTGTGATTTGTATATAACAAGTCACACTTAAGAACTTTACACTCTTTTTTACACCAAATTTTCTGATTGCCATGGTTCTGGGCTTAAAATGTTCATAAACATACTCACATTATAAAATACAGTAATATATAAATCTGCGTTTGAAGCATATAAGATAGAAACCTCTCCATCTTTAGTTGTACCATACAAAAATGAGAAAAATATAATGTTAAATCATAAACATTAAATAAATTTTGTTATATGAATTTTAAATTACACACACTTGAAAGAATGCTATTTTAATTTTCTTCCTTTATTAATTTTCTTAATATAAGATTTTTAAAGTTCATAATGATTCTCTAATAATAAGATTAAGATTAACTCTATCAAAACATTTCTAAACTCTATCAAAAGATTTTTTATATACAAATAATATTATATAACAATAGTGCCATACTTAAAAAACTTAAAAGATTTTTGATAAATGTTACAAACATTAATTTTTTTCTTTAGAGTGGTAATAAATGTGTTTTTTTAAATCACAAATGCGATTAAACGACTTTTGGCAAATGTTACAAATATAATCTTCCTTTTTTGTATGAGTATTAAGATGTCTCTTTAAATGACTTATTATTGAACGACTTTTGACAAAAGTTACAAATATATTTTTTCTCCTTAGTATGAATTCTTAAATGTGATTTTAAAGCAGAATTTTGATTAAAAGACTTCTGACAAAAATTACAAACATATTTTTTCTCTTTTGTGTGAATATCTAAATGTACTTTTAAAGCATTACTTTCACTGAAAGACTTCTGACAAAAGTTACAAACATATTTTTTCTCTTTTGTATGAATATTTACATGTCTCCTTAAATTGCTTCCGCAATTAAATGACTTTTGACAAAATTTACAAATATAATTTTTCACACCAGCAGTAGTATGAATATTAAAAATATGCATCTTTAAATAAGATTTATAATTAAATGACTTTTGACAAAAGTTACAAGTATAATTTTTCTCCTTTGTGTGTAAATTAATATGCACCTTTAAATAAGAAATACTACTGAAACGTTTTTGGCAGAAATTACAATCATAATTTTTCGATTTTGTATGAATATTTAAATGTGATTTTAAATTACCACTTTGATGAAAAGACTTCTGACAAAAGGTACAAACATATTTTTTCTCTTTTGTATGAATATTAAGATGTCTCTTTAAATAGCTTTTACAATTAAATGACATTTGACAAAAGTTACAAACATAATTTCTCTAATTTTTATGAATATAAAGATGTCTCGTTAAATTGCCTTTGTTATTAAATGACTTTTGACAAAATTTACATACATAATTTTGTATGTAAATTATATTATCTGTATTTAATTATATTATCTGTATGTAAATTATATATGTAAATTATTATCCTTCTTATGAGTAGCAAGATGGATATTTAAATGGTATTCAGAATTTAATGACTTATGACAAAAGTTACAAACATAATATTTTTTATTTTTATGCATTTTAAGATGCCTCGTTAAATTGCATCTGAAATTAAATGACTTTTGACACAATTTACATACATAATTTTTCTTTTTGTTATGCGTAATAAGGTGGGTTTTTAAATCATTCTGCGTAGGTATCTTGTTTTCACTATTTATATCCTTGACTAAATTTTTTATTGTAACATCACTGTGTGCACACTTATATTCACTGGATTTTTCTTTTATAATTCTATCATATACTGAATTATTTACGCACCTCTTACGAGTAATGCGATTCTTGGTACTTCCCTTGTAGGTTCCTTTATCAGTAATAACCTATAAATTAAAAATAACTAATAATTCAAAGGTAATTATGAATAATGTAAAATTATTTGAATTACAATAAGATTAAGTATTATATCTTGTAAAAAGATGACCACAGATGTAAAAAGACCACTAAACATGTAAAAAAAAATTGAATATTTTAAACATATATTCATAATCAAAGTGGTTTTGGATATTAATTAATCATCAATGAGTTAACTTATCTTATAAGTTATAAGAAGGAACCTAACTTATCTTGCAGTATATTTACACATTTGGCTGAAACTTTATTATCATATGCATGTTTTAGGAAAACAAAACTATTTGGCAAATTTATAACAGGTAAATATATTTATTATACATGTTTTATATACACATGTTGATCAGACCTACAAACTCATAAATTTTATATATATAAAATTTTGTATACAGGATGTCTGGGTTGAAAGCATCCAAAATTAATGGCCTACATTTAAGAAACCAGTTACTGTAATCTCTTAAATGTAGGCTCAAACAACAGAATATATCTCAAAGATTTGTTCAGTATACTATCACAGTCAGCAGAATATGCATGTGCAGACAAACTGAATTGAATGCAACATTGTAGTCCATCAAAATGTGGATCCCCACAAAAAATGTTCAGTTTATGCTTCGCTTTTAATCAGTTATGCACGTTCTACAGCTTGTATGAACTGAATTGAATGTCAATTCTCCCACATCCAAATCTATTGTATTCCAAGGATACGACTTTAAGAGACTAGAAGCTGGGTTTCACAAACTGGAAATCATCACAAGGTTTCAGTTAGTTACGAGAGAGTGGATCAAGTAAGCGATATACTGCCAGATAAGTCTATTACGCGATCTAGTTATGGACTGAAGATTCCTTTTTCTACTGTTCATGACATCGGTCATAAGCGCTCCATTTGCAAGTGTACATTACAACTGCTTCTTCACATTAAACCAAATGATTGCCGCAATATCAGTTTGCTGCAGAGATAATCACCATATTGAAAACAATCTTAATAATATTTTATTTAGTGATGAGGGTTACTTTTCATACATTTGGGATAATTAAAGACAACTGTCAAATTTGTTGTACCGAAAACTCCATACAGTAATCAAGAATGAAAGGAACATACTGAAAGTAAGTGTCGGCTATGTCTATGTCTATGTTTTTTTGTCTTCATAGAGTCCACTGTGACAGGGCACACACACCTCTAGATGTTTCAAAAGTTTGCTGTTCCTCAGATTCCTGAAGGATTCAGTTTTCAACAAAATGGTGCTCCACACCACTTTTATCGAGAAATTAGCATGTTCCTGGACAACACTTAGCCAGATGTTGGATCAGATGAGAAGGTCCAACTGCAGTGATATCTCTCAGATATCACTTCTCTGGACGTTTTTGCTTTGGGTTTTATTAAAAGTTATACCAAAGAAAAGTTTGAGATTTGAATGATTTAACATAAAAAATTGTTAAAGGTGGTTGGTCTAATAATGCCGCAGATGCTCCCAAACACCTGGCAACAGTTAGATTATTGTCTAGGCATCTGACCAGCTAAAAAAGGTGCATACACTGAAGTTGACTAACCTACATTAAAACATGCCGAGTTGCTAAGTTTATTAAAAAAAAGAAGAAAGTTATTAAATTATATTAAGATTAGTTATTATTCTTAATATAAGATTTACTTTTAGTCTGGACATCTGCAGATTATTAAGTGTATATATAATAAAACAAAGAAAACATTACTTATAATTATATATTATAAATAATACAATGATAATAAATTTATAACTAAAATAAAATCACCTCATACTGCTTGGTTTTTTTTTAATTCTTGCAAATTAGCACTTTTGTGGTACACAACTTTTCATCAATGTATTTAATGTGTTTTATTAATAAAGTTTTAAATTCTTTTAAAAGGTTAATACATCTGATGAAGCGGTGCACACTGCAAAAATGCTAATAAGTATATTTACACATATAGGGTAAGAAACATAGAACTGAACTGAGAGAGCTTGAACTGCAGTTATTTGAACGTCACCTTTAACACTGCTTCTATTAACATCATTATTGGTTACGTATGTTACTACTCTAATCTACTGCTGTCAGTTGTAAACTATTTTACTTTACTTTACTGCAATAAGTTTTGTCCCTTGAGTAGTGATTTTCTGACAATGCCTTAACCCATTCCTTGGAATGGGCTACTATTTTGGAAGCTACTCACTGTTCTTGAAACCTTAGCAGTTACATATCAAATATTTACTGAAAAATTTTTGAATAACAGAATCCCAGACAACAGTAGCATACACAATTCAGTTAGAAAAAGGCATACAACAAGGTTGAATGAATAATCCAAGAATTCAGAGAAAAAATAGGCCAAAAAAAGAAGAAAATTGTTTTAAACAATTTTCAACTGTTAAACAACTGATTTCCAATGAGTTAACCATTAGATCAGCTTGGTGGGCTAAACACACACACACACACACACAATGTTGAAATAAGCTGTATGTAATCAAAAATTTACATAATGAAAAGTTAATACAGTGGAGCACCAATTTTCCAGATATCCAACTAACTACACTGCTTAAATTCAGACTAAGTAATTTAAAAAAAAAAATTAATACATTATTTGAAAAATTTAAAGACTATTCAAATAAATTTTTTCTTCAAAAGGACTATTTTATCAATCTTTATTTTACAGGATTTTTTAACTGTCTCTTTGTAATTCATTTAGCAAAAACAATATGTATATCTAGGCATTTGTTAAACTAATCATAAAAGAAAATTTCTACACATAGCATTTTTTATACCAGTTACTGTTTTTTTTTTTTCTTACACTGTACATATATTCAAAATTTTATTTTAGTATTACTGAAATACATTTATCTTTCTATATACTTTTTTCCTTAGCGTGTTACCCATTAAATATTAGAATGATATGTACATCATATATAATAGCAGTTTTTAAATTATCCTTTCCAATTATCCAGCTTTGGTCTTGCAACGGTCCATCTGGGAAATTGGTGTTCCAATGTATCTAATACCCTTACCTCTTCATTTTCAAGTTTTACATTTTCTAATTTAACCAAGTTGGTCTCTTCAATTGCTAAAGGATCTTTTTCAATATCATCATTAATAATATCCAGCAGTTCCTCTTTTGGTTTTACTAAATCTACTGGCTGCAATAAAAAACAAAAAATGAATTAAATACGTTTATGATTATTTGTATAATTTATAAAATAAAAATATATGTATCTCTAATACACTCACCATACACATTAACAGTGCAGCCACAGTTAAATTATTATTATGTGACTTTAACAGGGTTCCCACCGAATTTTAAGATTAGATTTTCCTGACACCCATAATCTTATGCTACAGAGCTGTAGAGCAAAAATGGTTTATCATATAAATACAATGTTTTTATCTCCTTTTCAATGAAATCCCTATCAGTTTTACTGCACTTGTCCAATTTTTTACGAGTCTTCTTCTTATCTCTTCAACAAACAGTTCTTTACCTATCTCAAAGCCACTTTTATACTTTTCTTTCTTTACCTCGTCGTTGTCATTGAATTTGATGCCAAGCAAAGCTTCTTTCATCAGATCAAAAACATAAAAATCTGAAGAGGCAAGGTCAGGAAGTAGGAACTCCCAACCCAATTTGCCAATAATTTCCAGCGTCAGTTGGGCCATATGAGGGGTTGAGTGTTGTCTTGAAGAAGAAGCATGCCTTCTTTCCTCTGCCATCACAGACATTTCCTCTTCAACCTGGGCTTGACTTTGTTCTCAATCATGGTCGATAATATAGGCAGTTGATAGTGTATTGCTCCTCCAAATAATCACAGAAAATCGGACCATGGGCACTCCAAAAGATAGTTAACATGACCTTACGAGCCGATGTGTTTGTGTTTTGAATTTCTTATGGACAGGTGATTCAGGAAGTTTCCACTGCATGCTTTGACGCTTGGACTCTGGCTCAAAATGATGTATCAAAGTTTCATTACAGGTTAAAATCCTGTTCAAAAATGCATCACCTTCGTTATTTGGGCTATTAGGCTATTTTTTGTGATAAACTGTTTCAGTAAATTATCGCAAAGTACAAAAGAAAACAATAATTAACAAGGTTTTTTCAATAAAATGAAAATCATGGTAACTATAAATAACATAGATAAAAAATAAAAATTAATTAATCCAATTTTTAAAAATAATTGGCTCACACCTAAGATTGTATAAAAATTTTTCACAAAAACCAGCCTACAATATTTTGCAAAGTAAAAAAAAAAAAAAAATATTTAATAACTGCATAAAAATGCTAAGAAACAGACTTCAATTTAACAAAGAATATGATTACAAATTAAAGGAAAACTAAACTCACTATGTCTAAATGTAGTACAGATAAGAAAACTAGAACAAAACACCTTATTTTCTAAAGAAAACAACGTTACCATTTATTTAAAAAATATTTTGTCATAATTATTCTAACATATTTGCAGAATGCCATCAAAGTAAGGAGCAAGGTGACAATTAATGACATAAGAGCTTTTAGTAGCTCTGAGCTGAAATTTTGATGCTATATGTTGGAAACCTACGTAATCGCTGCTTTAGAAAAATTGTCTTTATATATATAAAAAAAAAGAAGTAATTGTGTGGTCATTTTGTATAAATGAAATTGAGAAATCAAATGTATCATTTGTTGCTGAAATGCAAGTCTGATCAGAAAGATCCAGGCAAAGATCACACAGATGTATCACAACCACTGTTCTCACAACTGCTGATCAACGTTTTAGTCTGCTCAGTTGAAGAACCACCACTGGGATAAAAAAATTTTCAGTGAAGGCTGAGAATTCCTTATCTTAATTATTTCATTATGCAGCTTTCCTTTATTGTGCAAAGTCTAAGGCTTTCAGCCCCTATTGCTCAGTACAAAATAATTACACATATAAAAAAAATCATAACATCTCTACCTCTTCTCAACTGACTGAATTCTGAGTGTATTATTTTTTCCTGCCTGTGGGAAACATTTTTAATGAGCCAGGTATTGTATAAGGAAACATTGAAAACATTTCTTTTGTTAAACATTATCATCCATATTTAAATGTTAAATATGCTACTGCTACTCACTTTACAAATTATTCTACAAATTGTAATCTTTTACAATCAAATAATTTGGAAACTGAGGTGGTAATTCTCCTGATTTAGTTTTTTTAAATTACTGACATTATTGTTAATATTGCTTACGGTGAAATTCTTTATTGTAATAAATATAATCTAGCTTTAGAAATACCATTACCTAATATACAGGGTGATTCAGGAGGATAAGGCAATACTTTGACAACTCATTCTAGAGGCTAAAAATAAGAAAAAAGTTCATATAAACATAGGTCTGCAAACGCTTCATTAGAGAGTTATACAGGTGAAAAATTTTGCCCGAGTTTAAGTTCCTCCGGGTAAATTAAGGCTTTCTGAAATTCTGGGATGGTCAATTAAGGGGCAAATTCAATTGTTTCTTATGGTTTTTGAGCTGGGAAATCAATAAAAAATAGGTCCCAGAACTGTATCTCTCTTAGTTTCTAAGATATCCCATGTAAAACGCCAAAAATAGGGTCAAAAAACACATTTTTTACGTTTGACGTACAATAACGCTGCTAAATTAGCAATAAATCATACATTTTTTAAACATAAATTGTAGAGAATTTAATTATAAGAAGATTGATGTAAATAATGTCAACAGAAAACAAATAAAAATTTTAAACATCTTGACTTTTAACTAACTTTTACTAGGTTTGAACCTGAGAACATTTGACTTCAAAATCAGCTGTTAAAAAACTGATTTATGAGTTAACCAGTAGAAAAACTTGGTGGGATAAACATATACATATACACATACACGCACACACAAGTTAAGAAATAAACTACATGTAATCCAAAATTTATTTATTAGGTAATATTGAAAAGTTAACACAGTGGTGCACCAATTTTCCAGATGTCCAACTAACTACACTTTCTTTCTTTCTTTTTCCTGTTTAGCTTCCGGCAACTACCGTTTAGATAATACTTCAGAGGATGAATGAGGATGATATGTATGAGTGTGAATGAAGTGTAGTCTTGTACATTCTCAGTTCGACCATTCCTGAGATGTGTGGTTAATTGAAACCCAACCACCAAAGAACACCGGTCTCCACGATCTAGTATTCAAGTCCGTGTAAAAATAGCTGGCTTTACTAGGACTTGAACGCTGTAACTCTCGAATTCCAAATCACATGATTTGGGAAGACGCATTCACCACTAGACCAAACCGGTGGGTTGCAACTAACTACTACACTGCTTAAATTCGGACTAGGTAATTAAAAAAAAAACTAACACATTATTTGAAAAATTTAAACAGTATTGAAATAAATATTTGCTTCAAAAGGACTTTATTTTATCAATCTTTATTTTACTGGATTTAATTGAACTTTTGTAATGCATTTAACAAAACCAATATGTATATTTAGGCCTTTTTTAAACTAATTAAAAAAGAATATTTCTAAACATTGCCTTTTTAGTAATCACACTACTGTTTTTTTTCTTGCACTACATATATTCAAAGTTTTATTTTAATATTATTGAAATACGTTTATTTTTCTATATATTTTCCTTAGCATGTTACAGATTAGATATTAGAATGATATGTACAGTATGTATAATAGCCGTTTTTTTTTTTAAATTACCATTTCCAATTATCCAGCTTTGGCCTTGCAAAGGCCATCTGAATAATTGGTGTTCCATTAAATGCAAAATCTAATATCCTTACCCCTTCATTTTCAACTTTTAAATTTTCTAATTTAACCAAGTTGGTGGTCTCTTCAATTGCTAAAGGATCTTTTTCAATATCACCATTAATAATATCCAGCGGTTCCTCTTTCAATTGTACTAAATCTGCTTGCTGTAATAAAAAACAAAATATAAATGCTACAAAGAAATATGATAATGATTTTTTGTATAATTTATAAAATAAAAATAAATTTATTTATAAATAAATTATAAATAAATAATTAGTTCAACACAACTTTTACTAAGGTAGAACGATAAACTTGTTCTCATTTTAAAGCTTATTTGATGCTCTTTCATATAATACACAAAACTATATTTTCATAAATTATGATTTAAGTGTCACCACGTTTGACCTTGAATTTCTGAAAAACCAGTCTATAATTTTTTTAATATATATATGTGCGCTATTTGACATTATACTATGAAGCAGTTGAGAAAATTTGAAACGGGGACTGCTTTGGGATCAGGAGATAAACAAAATGTGTCACCTTTTAGCAAAATTTACTTTTTTTAAAAATGAGTAATTAGTTTTTTATAACAAGACTGCAATGAATATTAATTAAGTCAAAATGATGTTGAAAATCATTTCACTTTATGCTTAATAGTGAAATTAAGTTAATAATTGTAAGTAAAACAATAAATTTCAGACATTTCTAAATGATCATAAAAACACCAAGTATAAAACATAATTATGTGCAAAATATCATTCTCAAGACTTATCTCTTCTAATATAAGAGCTACAATAATATAAATAATAACTGTATGACTAATAATTAAAATATAATAAAGTACATCTTTAAATAATTACAGTTACAGCAATTGTGATCTGTACATTTTGACAGTCTTAAAATCTTGCACAATATACAAAAAGTAAGGCAAATCAATAATAATTTAAAATTAAAGTTTTAAAAATTCTTAAATTTGCTGTTTCATTCCAGTACCTGTTATTTTAAATAAATATTTTAATTTATATTAATTTTAACAACAGTCTCATAAAATAAATCAACAGCACTTATGTACGGTTTTTTTCTGATTAGTCTCTGGAATGTAACGTATTACTTCAGAGGATGATATGCATGAATGTAAATGAAGTTTAGTCTTGTACAATCTCAGGTCGACCAATCCTGAGATATATGGTTATAATTGAAACCCAACCACCAAAGGAAAACACTGTTATTAATGTTCTAGAATTCAAATCTGTATTAAAGAAAGTTCTAAGGTTCAAATCCTAGTAAAGGTAGTACAGAAGTAAAGAAGTGTACTTTTAAACAGATTTGAATACTACTAGATCAAGGATATTGGTGTTCTTTGGTGGTTGGGTTACAATTAACTGCTTATCTCAGCAATGGTCGACCTGGGATTACAATCCATTTACATTTATATATAATCATCCTCTGAAGTAATATCTTGCAGCGATTCCAAAAGCTAATCAGAAAAAGAGAGAATGGTAACGTACTAATTAATTTTTCAAAGTAATTCTTCTAAATAACTTAATTTTTAATGTTTTAATAAATGTAATCTGTTATTTTCATTGGCTTTCAATTATTGCTACTTAAAAATTATACAAAGGACATTAGTATAAAGTTAAATTTTAAAAGTGTTTATATGGTTATTTGAAATACCTTACCATTTATCTGTCAGTTTTTTATTTGCCCGAGTAATTTCCTTTTCAGATAATGTTTACCTATGTCCTGAAACAGTTTTCGGGTTAACTTGTGTTAGTGTTTCCTGTTGAGGTAATATTAGAATATCAATGTGTGCTAGAAAAACATTAGAGGAGATGGACCTTGAAAGTGAGTTAAAATTACACTTCTGTTGATTATTTTGTAGATAATACACAAGCTAACCACCAAGCACCATTATAATGCACAAGACAAAACCTTTTATATCAGCAATTTAAGGAAAACCAACTTCTCTTTCGTGCAAAACTTTAAGTTGTTCATATTCTTCATTTTTGATTTAAAATATCCTTTCCTGACTGGTAAAAAAGCATACAACTTCTGAGTACCTGAGATTGCCAATGCTTTTGCTAAATACTTTTCTTCTTCCTGATACTTTTCGTTTGAAATAAACATGAAATTCATATTTTTAATATTTGACCAAGCCTAATCATAAAGCTGAGCGACTTTAATATTTTCCTTAGCATGTTACAGATTAAATATTAGAATGATATGTACAGTATGCATAATAACCGTTTTTTTAAATTACCCTTTCCAATTATCCAGCTTTGGCCTTGCAAAGACCATCTGGATAATTGGTGTTCCATTAAATGCAAAATCTAATATCCTTACCACTTCATTTTCAACTTTTAAGTTTTCTAATTTAACCAAGTTGGTCTCTTCAATTGCTAAAGGATCTTTTTCAATATCACCATTAATAATATCCAGCGGTTCCTCTTTCAGTTGTACTAAATCTGCTTGCTGTAATAAAAAACAAAATATAAATGCTACAAAGAGATATGTTAATGATTTTTTGTATAATTTATAAAATAAAAATAAATTTATCTCTAATTCAATCACCATACACATTAACAGTGCAGCTATAGTTAAATTATTATTAGGTGAGTTTAATTTACATAGTTTTGTGAGGGAAAACCAGTAAATTTTCAAATTCTTCTTGCAGTGTATTGCCTTTACCCTGATATATTCTATTTTTTTTACATAGCACTTCATATCACCAATGGTCCATATTTTGAATCCACGCTTTATTGGTTTCATTGGGTTGTATTGTTTCATACTGGTGCAACCCTTGAAACGTATCATTGTTTCATCAACACTTAATTGCCTTGTACTACTGTATGAAACTGCACATTTGTTATTTAGTGTTTGAATCATGGGTCTAATTTTGAAAAGTTTGTCTTTGTTTTTATTGGGAATGGTTGAATTATCATTAACATAGAGGTTACACAAAATAGCATCAAATGTATTTCTTGACATTGCATTTGCTATTTCTGGGTTATGTAAATCTTGGTCATAACTCCAGTAATCCTTCCACGACGGTAAAATATTGTAGCCCTTGATCATATTTATACCCAGAAACACGTGTTTTTTTTAGTGACAGGCTCAAAATTTTATGGTGCTGGGTGGCACAAAGTTTACTTTGATAAACAAGAATTTCACGAACGATCTCAATAAAAATCTCAGTACCCGTATTGCAGTGCGCAAACAAATTGCAATCAACACCTGTTGGCAAGGAATAATCTGATATCCCATTTTCTATGTATTTCTTCTCCAGTTGGTTCTTTCACAGTTTTACTTTTACGCCTACGTTTTTTAGCACTACATTTACTGTCAACTTTTTGTCATTTTTATCTGATATACTCTCTAATTCTAATAATTTCTTCATCGAAAACTAAGTGAAACGTATTATTAGTATTCTGTCTGGTCTCAAAGATAGTTTCATTGTTTTCACTTGGATTACTTAACACTTACACGTACAGCATTATCATAATCATCTTCAATATCTGTTATCAGTCACAATTGTATCCATATTGGATAAGTAAATAACTAACGATAAGACAAAAAAATAAATACCAATCTGCACACTAAATATTGACAACTGTTTTTATGTTAGGCAATCTAACCTAAAACAACACTCAAGGAGCCTGTCGGTACTTACAAGTCCACTTCCAATAACGCAGTTTCTAACAACAAACAATAAATCCTTTTTTTTTTATGTTTCTCACGACAACTAATCAACCAAACTTTAAGAATTAAGCGTATATTAATGTTTATTATTTCACTATACAATACACAAAATTGAAGTCAACCAAACCAACAGCACGAGTAATAATAGCAACAAATTTTTAACAATCACTTTATCATTTTTCAGAGCTGCCAACACTAGTTTTTTTTTTTACTGTTTTTCAGTAGTTAAAATTGTACTTTTAAGTACCGACGGGTCCTCGCATGCTTTACTGAATATATAAAACTAATGTTTGGAAAAATATATCTGATACTTGTGTGTACCATCGGTCAGCTAATGGTTAAACTATTCAAAGGTCTTAAGAAATTACAAAGCAATCTATAAAATTTCATATTATTTCTGAGGTTAGCTCTAATTTAAATATCCGATGCAATGCTGCATTGTAAGGATGTGGTGTAGCGTTAGTTGGCAATAGCAGCAGACACAAAGGGTGCATTCGTTCTGAGTCATAGATGTCCATGATTGAGTCTAGTGTATAGTAAATGGCAAATAATAACCTCTCTCGATAGTTTTTCCTGCATGAACACCTCCATGGTGACACTGTTTTCTTAACTAGGTTAAGTTTATTGCTGATGGTAACATTCCACTCACTTTTCTACTCATCATGAACCATCCAGTAAACCATCAGTAAATAAATATCTGTATTTTGCATTAATATCTTTGTTTATAAGGTCTTCTAATTTTACAAATGAAGTGGTAACATTAGGGTGGAGATAACTAAGGGTGAAAGCTATAACCAAGCACACTTACAGAAAATGTTACTGTTCCAAGGTCTTACTGTACATTGTTTTAAAACCCTTAATTTTTTTAAACCTATGTTCTTTAACTGTCTGCTGGGTAGTGTAAGAAGTACCTATAATCTTAATTTAATTTTTGGATTGGATTTTCTACTTTACAAATGATGAGATGGAAGCACTGTATTTAGTTATGATTTAGTCTACATGGAGTAGACAACTTTAAATGTTGTTAATACGTATGGTTGGTGTCAATATTGTGTTGTGTGTGTGAGAGAGAGAGGATGGAAGAGAAAGTTAATTGAAGAAATCTGGGGGTGTGTAAGAAGTTAAGTTTTTTTTTCTAATAAATTATAATTGATGATTAGGTACTCCTACCTATGGCAAAGCTTTAGCTTTGCAGGTAAAATATTTTCATATGAAACTACAGTTATATAAAAAAACAGTGGACTAAAGTCACCTGAACTAGTACTTGCTGAACCTCTTCCTGGGTGGCTTGCAGGTTTTTAAACTATATAGTTTTTAAACTGATCATCAACTATTTATAGGCATTCACACCCATTGCTTACTTGAAACTATAATTCTAGCAATGAAGTCAAAAAATGAACATAGAATACTCTTATGGGTGCTAAAAATTAGGAAATTGTTAATTATTCTGAGATAATGCAAAAATAAATGCAAGATAATCTTTCCAGGGATAAAAATCAACTGTGATCCCAAAGCCGTAATTAGGGGAAAAAATGAAATCAAAATAAATTACCAAACTTAACGGTAGGTGGTATACCACCGCCCCTTAACCCACTATAAATTACTTTGAAGCATAAGGTAAATTTGAAAGGATACATTGGTTATAAAACTGCTTGATTTCTTACTAAGCAGTATACTAATTTCATGTTGTAAATCTATTCAAAGGATAAACTTACCTAATTATTTTCAGTATCTAAAATCACTACTGCCAATAAAAAAAAAACCATTGCTCTTTAACATAGGGTAATAGTGTATGGATGATAATTTTGTATATATAGTTTATGACATTCCTAGTAACATAAGGATAACAACTCAGGGTCTAGGTCTAGTACATCTAAATCACTTAATGACTTAAGCCACTGAGCTGCTACAGTGGAACACATATACCCTAAGAACATTACACTCCTTTTTGGGCAGTCGTGTAAATATTGAGATTCAGCAATATTCTTTCTCAAAATGAACTTTATTGCAAGAAAAATAAAAATACCATCTAGTAGAGGGAGATTCAAATCCCTTCTTGCCAAGTCTATAGCCTCCCTCTTTCAACAAAATCATTTCAATCAACAAGGCAGATTGTATTTTGGGAAAACAAAGTTTTAACAGTGCTATACTATCTGCCTTCAAAAAACTTACATTATGTAAGGGAAGTTCACATATTGAGGTCTAGGAGGTCAACAGGATTTCCAAGTTCTGTAGCAACAGAAACAACCTGCAAATTGTTTTCTAATGTTTTACTTCCAACGACTTTCTAATTTGATACTTTCGCTTAATTATAGACCTGAACACACGTCAAGTTGCTTTCAATCAATAAAACTTCACAAGTAATGATATAACATTTGTAGAATATGTTGCAAAACTGCTTGACTTCTTACTAAGTCAATACATATTTTACTTTTTAATGTAAATCTATCCAATTCATAAACTTACTCTCAATTATTTGCAATTACACATTAAAAAAACCATTGCTTTTTTATATAGGATAATTAAGGGGTATGCAGGTGACAGTTTGTACATGTATAATTTTTTTCAAGGTTTTTGAAACATAACATTTAAATGTATAGCCTATAACACTCCCAGAAACGTAAGGATACCAATGTGGGGCACATATCTAAATCAATTCAACTGTTCTAGTTCTAGTTCTAAGTCAATTCTACTGTCTAGTAGAGAGAGTTTCAAATCCTTTCTTGTCACATTAAGTCTATAGCCTCTCTTCTGCATGCTTAATCAATAAAATCAGAGGATTGCAATGTTAAAACTGTTATTTGAAAATACTATCTGCCTTCAAAACACTACACAATATACAAGGGAAGTTCATATATTGACTAGTGAATCTTCTGCTCTAAACAGAAAAAAGGGGTCAGTCAACAGGAACTCTTAGATCTGTAGCAATAGAAACAAACCTGCAAATCTACTTCCAATTAATATTTTACACATTATGATGTTTTGGTCAAGTGATTTTAAAATAATTAACTCAGCTTCAAATAATGGGCAGGCAGGAGTAGGTTTCGTAATGAACAAGATAGGGAAGAGAGTAGAGTATTTCAAAATGCATAGCAATAGAATCATTGAAATAAGGATAATATCAAAATCTAAACTGACGATTGTTAATGTCTATATGCCTCCAAACACCCATGATGATGATGAGGTAGATTGTGTATACGAAGAGATTGATGAAGCAATTAAACACGTAAGAGGAGATGAAAATTTAATAATAGTTGGAGATTGGAATGCAAGCATTGGAAAAGGCAAGGAAGGAAATATAGTGGGTGAATATGGGCTGGGCAAAAGTTATGAAAGAGGAGATCGACTTATAGAGTCGATCAAAGACTCTATCTAAAATTGTACTTTGTTGCCCCAAAGTATAATTTAGTAATTGCAAACACCCAATTTAAAAATCATAATAGAAGAATATACACTTGGAAAAAGCCAGGCGATACTGCAAGGTATCAGAAAGATTATATCATGGTTAGGCAAAGATTTAGAAATCAACTCATTAACTGCAAAACTTACCCTAGAGCAGACATTGATAGGGACCATAATTTGGTGATAATGAAATGTAGATTGGGGTTAAAAAACCTGAAGAAAAGGTGTCAGATGAATCGGTGGAATGTAGAGAAGCTTGAGGAAGAGGAGGTAAAGAAGATTTTCAAGGATGACATCGCAAGAGGTCGTACAGAAAAAAGTTAAAGTAGAAAATGTAGAATAAGAATGGGAAAATGTTGAAAAGGAAATTCTTAAATCAGCAGAAGTGAACTTAGGTAGAACAAAGAGAACTGGTAGAAAACCTTGGGTTTCAGACAATATATTGCAGCTGATGGATGAACGTAGAAAATATAAGAATGCTAGTGATGAAGAAAGTAAAAGGAACTATCGACAATTAAGAAATACTATAAACAGGAACTGAAAACTAGCGAAAGAAGAGTGGATTAACGAAAAGTGTTCAGAAGTGGAAAGAGAAATGAACATTGGTAAAATAGACAGAGCATACAGGAAAATTTTGGATTAAAGGAAAATTTTGGGGTACATAAATTAAAATCTAATAATGTGTTAAACATAAATGGTACACTGAATTATAATACGATACATAAGTCGATAGGTGGGTGGAATATATTGAAGAGTTATATGGAGGAAATGAATTAGCAATTGGTGTTATAGAGGAAGTTGATGAGGATCAAATGGGAAAAACAATACTGAGATCTGAATTTAAGAAAAATAAACAGAATAAAGCTTGAGATAAAATTATCATGTGTAATTATATTTTAATTTTTTCAATAAAATTAAGATTTATGAAAAAATATAACTTATATACAAGTATAATTGTTGCCTATTGGTATATCCTCCATCCTTTCTTTATAGGCACCCAATTTGGTAGAATATTAAAATTGATATTTACATTTCCACTGACCCTAATGGTAACAAAAATAAAAAAAATATGTTAAGTTTTTCAAAAGGAAGACAGATTTTTCATAAGTTTCACTTAAATTAATATAAATACTTCTAAATTTATGTCTATTTATTGTAACTGAAATACTAGTTGCAGCAATATAGTTAATATTTTTGAGAAGTGTTAAATTGTTACAATGTTTTCAGAAGTGATTGGTGCTATACGACCAGTTGTACAAAATTAAAGATTTTGACTTTTTCTTTGGATAAAAAGTAGTATCGCTTCCTATTCAATTTGAGTTAATTTTAAAAGCCAATTAAAAACAGTTCTTTACTAAAGATAAAAAACTGAAAACGCAAATAAATTAAAAATATCAGCTGGTTTGATAGAGCTGATCTTTAAAATATTCACATATTTCCACCATAGATAGTTTGTAAATAAATAACAAAAACCTAAAACACTTTTTTTTTGTATTTGCAAAAAAATTAATTATAACATAATAATAATCATACCAAAATATTAAGAGATCTGAAATTAACATTTATTTTTCTAAAATTTCTAAAGGCATAAGATTCAATAGAGAATCTCTGGTTAAAGTATTGCAAGAATTTATGTCAATAACAGTAAAACATTATAAAATAAATATACTCAAGTTAATAAAATTTAAGGTGGCATTCCCAAACCCTTTCAAATAAAAACTACATTAAACCAAGGGGATGGATGGTCTCTCACAATATTGTTCAATTGGAAAAATTATTGAATCGAATATGAAAATACAGATACTTAATAAAAATGAGGGCACAACATTTAAATGTTTAAATGTAAATGTTTTACCATTAGCTAATGATCTGGTGACTTTGGTAAAAGACTACGTAGAAATAATGAAAATTCAAGAATTTTCATAGAAAAATATGCAAACAAAATCCAGTTACAAATTTCATATAATAGATTCCAGTAATAAAAGTAGAATCCAAACCATAAAAATGTCAGAATTACAATCAATGAAAAGGGTCAAAAAGTTTAAATATTTAGGTAAAATAATTACCCTGAATTTTTTTGAAAAAGAAAAAGAAATAAAAGCCAGAACACAAAAATAAAAGTGGCTTTCATCTTAAAGAAACATAAAATAAAAAATTCTTATTAAAAAGCTAAAATTTATTAAATTTAGCTTAGTATTAAAGCTAAATTCTTATTAAAAATTCATAATTAAAACACTATTAAACCATAGTTTTACCAAATGTGTTGTATAGTGCACAAGGCCTACAGAACTTCTTAGTTAAATCTAGTAATCACTATGCATTTCACAATAGCATTATTACAAATTTGAGTGTATAAACAAAAATGTTTGAGGTTTACATTTAAATCATTTGTGTAAGTAAATAGATAGCTAGGCTGGGTAAATCTGATACTTATTATTCAGCAATAATCAATATGCCTTACTAATTAAAAATAATTATTAACATGGAAGTTAGAACAAGCATGAATAGTAAAATGTAACACTGTTCACGAGCCAAAAAATATTAAAACATTATAAAAGTTACAAATAAAAGATCGGTCAAAATTAACTACAAACGTAACGTATTGTCACTTATAGTTTTATATTATTTAGATAACATAATTGGTATGAATTAAAACAGTAAATAAGTAATGGGGTTCAAAAACTCACATTCATATTAAAAACAATTAAGAAAATTATATGTCATTACTTACTTGTAGTAAAGGACCACGGCGGAAAATAGTATTTCATTATTCATTTTATTTACTTTATATTATTTGTTTTGGTATTTTGCAAAATCAGTCAGTAGATCTATTAAATTATTTATCTTAGTAAGCATTCAAGTAAGATTATTTAGACTAACAAATTAATCTGCATCGTTAAATTCAATATTATTAGCCGTTAACACTGCCGCCAAAAAGGACGCTAACTATAAACAAGAACGTCACACGATGTATTTAACGCGTTTTCTCGCTGCTTGTGGGAGATGTAGAAAATAATCTTAAACGGCTGCCATATTTAACGCGTTTTTTAAAATCTACGCGGGAAGCAAGTCAAATGAAAGTGTTATAAATGTATTAAAAAACAATATTATTCTGGAACTTATCAAAACCTAATAAAGAGTTTAGATTATTATACCTAATTAGAAAAATATGCAAACAAAATCCAGTTACAAATTTCATATAATAGATTCCAATAATAAAAGTAGAATCCAAACCATGCAAATTTCAGAATTACAATCAAAAGGGTAGAAAAGTTTAAATATTTAGTAAAATAATTACCCTGAATTTTTTAGAAAGAAAAAGAAATAAAAGCCAGAACACAAAAATGAAAGTGGCTTTCATCTTACAGAAACATAGAATAAAAGATTCTTATTAAAAAGCACATAATTAAGACACTATAAAACCATAGTTTTACCAGACGTGTTGGGTGTTATATAGTATGGAAGGCCTACAGAGCTGCTTAGTTAAATCTAGTAATTGTCAAAAAAAATTATTTTAAAAAACTCTACGGCCAAAACTCAAAGATAATATTTATAAATTAAGCAAATCTTAAGAAATTTACCAACATACAATTAGAAAAAGAACTCAAATTTTATGGTCACTTAAATCGAATGTCAGAAACTAAATTAATAAAATAAATATTTAACTTTTTTTGAAAAAAGATAAACCAAATAAGCTAGTTAAAAAAAATTGAACATCTCAAATTATTAAATGTTTCCAAAAAAATAATTTTTGATGAAATCTTTCAGAAAACTAGTGGATGAATCTACATTTCCACAAAAACAGAAAAGAAAACACAGTGAATGGATCAAAGAAAGGAGAGAAAAGTTTAGGGAAAAAATGAAACAATTTGGAAAAGAAAGAACCGAGGACTATGCATGGGTGATCCTTTGAAGGTCTGATCGCAAACAAAAAAATTAAATAACAAGATATGTTTATAAACATTTGAAATGTAGTCTAGCTTATCAGAAACAAAACAGAATCAATCTGTTATGACACTCTTGGCTATTGATCCAACACATTATTTTATTTATTAGTCCACTTCTTTTTTGCACTGACAACAGGATTCACACGTTTATACATTGAACCACCCAATTGAATGACTGTAATTACCAAATTTATCAGGAACATCAAAATTCTTATCTTATGCAGATTCAATTTATAATTTCATCCCTATTAAGATGTCAAATTAAAATAACTTGATCAAAAACTCAAGAATTATTAAGACTTATATTTTTTTTAAACTATAACTATTTTCTATCATTTAACTTAAACCAAAACTTTTTTTTAAACTATAACAGAAGTGGCTTCTTCAGAACAAAAAATATAGTACATTTAATAACTAATTCAGAGTTGGGTCTTACTGTGACAACGTCTTATCTGTACAAGCGTCTTCATGAAAAGAATTTCATTTAAAAACATTTCATAACAATGATAAAACATTGAAAAGTTTTTTTTTTAAATAATGATTGCACATAGTCATTTTTAATATAGTTTAAAACAGTTATTTTGAAGACACTTAATGGTTCACATTAACTGAAGCCCATTAAGTAACAGAACCACCTATGACCTCACCCATTTACTTCTGCTGGATTATTTAATTCTATGATAGTTTATGATAAAAACATCATGAAGTATTATTTATAAATATTATATTCAATCAAAAAGTGAAATTACCACAATAAAAAACAGTATTTTTGCCTTAAGTCTTATACTGTTCGAAAGGCCTATAGAATTTCTTAGGAAAAAATAATAAAAGTTGTAAATATACAAATATGTAAATAGAGCAAATAACTAACACTTTTAGGCAGTAAAATAAGATAAGAAATCCAGAAAGAAAAACACCAGAAAGTTTAGAAATTGAATTACAATGTTACAAATTAAAGTTGATGATTTTGTACCCTAAAAATATGAGTTTAAAATATCCGTTCTCAAAGTGGGTGATAATGCTCCCTTGTAAGCACTGGAGGCAATCTGGGGGGCTCACAGAAAATTGGGGGTGTTCAGGCAGTCTAAAAAGGCTAACTGATTAAAAAAAAAAAAAAAGGCAAAAATTATGTTTTCCTGATATTTCAAACTAAATACCTACTACACTAGTAGAAAAATTGTTAATATGCTATCACTATTGCTATATAACTATACACAATTAACATTTTTCTGAAAGCAATTTTAATAAAAATACTTCTAAATATGATTAAATATGTGTTTTCATTGCTCATTTAAAATGTTAAGTTTCAACTCAGAAATAGGCTATGCCACATTTAAAAACTAATTGCAATTTGTTTTTAAGAGCGTATCTTAAAAACACCAATTGCAATTATTATTTTTAACAGATGGTAAGTTTAAAAATATTGGGGGCACTAGAAAAGTTTTGATTTTCAATATGGGCCAGTGGGTGAAAATTTTGAGAATCAATGGTTTAAAAGAACATTACTACAAGATTACTATAACATATAAAAGAAGCATCATGAATATTTTCACTGTACAACTAGGCTAGCCAGGGGTTTGTAGGCTACCTTCATCATTTGGCCACTAGCATTTTACTTTATAATCTTCAATTTCCAGGATCTTACTCTGCACAATGTTGTGGAATAATCCAATGGTAAGCAGTTGTAGTAGGGTATCATCTTACCCAAACCTCCCTCCCACTGCTGAGTTGGTTATAATTTAGTAACAAAAAGAATGATCTACTATAAAAGATATGAGAAGATATAATGTTAAGAATTAATTAACATGTAATACTAATTAAACACACTGAGATCAAAAGATAAGTAGAATTTTGGAGAAGTTTTTAAACATAACTTGGAACAAATAAAAATACATTTTGAATTGTTTTGTAAAAGAGGAAAATTAAAATTTGTTTTAAATCAATTTAACAAAATTACTTCCCTTGCAGAAAAACTGATTCATTAACTTCTTCCATTTTCCTTAAAAATCTGAATTCTAGTTTTAATTCTCTAAATACATTTGTTTTACATTTACTTTTAATTGAGTCCATATTAGGTTTAAAGTTTGACTACCAGTATCATATTAATGAAAGAAACTCTTCCTTCCAAAATGCCTTATGCAGCTAATTATTATTTCATTCCTATTTTCACTCACATTCATATTATGTACAACTAAGAAAATTAACCATATGATCATTACTTACTTTTAGTAAAGGACAACGGCGCAAAATAGTATTTCATTATTCGCAAAAACCAATCAGTATAACTATCAAATTATTTCTCTTAGTACGCATTCATGTTAGAATTGGAATAACAAATTAATCTACATCATTAAACTGAGTAAACGGCCGTTAACGGTACGGTTGGAAAGGACCCTAATAATACACAACCACGCCATGTGACGTACTTAACAGGTTCTCGCGTCGTTTACGAGATGTAGAAAACAAACTTAATCTTCCGACATCTTTGATGCGTTTTTTAAAATCTACGCGGGAAACAAGTCAAGTGAAAGTTATAAATTGATTAAAAACAATATTATTCTGGAACTTATCAATACCTAATAAAGAAGATAGATTAACTTAAAATACTATACTTATTATTTATTCACACGAATTCATAATCTTTTATACACACACACTTGTAATTTTTTTATCCACAATCTCAGTTTAGATTATTATTATCATCTTAGAATATTCTCTGTTCATTTACATAAATACAACGGTAAATAATTCATGTAAAACGGATTCAAAAACCCACACTCATATATTATGTACAATTAAGAAAATTAACTATATGTAATTACTTACTTTTTTAGTAGAGGACAATAGCATCATTTCATTATTCGCGGAATCCAATCGGTAGAACTATCAAAATAATTCTCTTAATAAGTATTCACGTAAGATTATCTGGACTAAAAAATTAATCTACATCGTTAAATTGAATAACAGCCGTTAAAAGTACCACTAGAAAGGACGCGAACAGTACCCAACAACGTCGGGTGATGTATTAACGCGTTCTCACGTCGCTTATGAGGTGTAAAAAACCTTAATCTGCCGACATTTTTGATGGGCATTTAAAATCTACGCGGGAAACAGATCAGGTGAAAGTTATAAATGTAATAACAATATTGTTCTGGAACTTATCAAAACGTAATAAAGAAGATAGATTAAATTAAATTACTATACTTACATTATTTATTCACACGAATTCATTATCTTTTCTTTTTTTTATCCACAATCACAGTTTAGATTACTATTACACTGATAAACATAATTTTTGTTTCCTAATGTTTGATACATGATTTTAATCTGTTTTTTGATGCTGAAAACTAATATATTAACTCAGAATCTATCACCCACCATTTTTTTTTTTTTTTTTAATTTTAATTAAAGGATTCTTTTTCATTTTTCAACAAATAGTTGTAAGCATAAATCAACAATACTAGACAAAGAATTAAATCATATCATAGTCACACATTACAACATTTATACCTATGGTTTGGTGTGAACCAAAGGATCATGTAACAAACTATTACTTTTGTTTAACAAGTGTGGAATTTCTAAAAAATCTAAACTAATAGATAAATCTAAACCTTGCGATCATTTGGAATAGTACCTGATTGTTTACGTTTACAATAAGTAACAAAATGTTAAATAATTGTTAATCATCGAATTTATCGACATCTTATTCTACTACTTAATAATTGTACGCTGATTTTGAAATAAAATAAAATTAAAATGTTTTTATTATTTAAAGTTGCATATTTTGAAATATTTCATGCTTATTTTAAGCATATTTCATGCTTTTTACGTTGCATGTAATCCGGTATAATTTTTCAATAACTGTGCTATTTAAGTGAGTAAATCTTACACAATTAAATTTTATCTGTAAGCTCCAAAACACATTTTTTATGTTTAATCACAAACTACAGCGAAACGAGAGCCAAATAACTTTTTTTTACTCGTTAATATTATTTATATCTTTCTTTCTTTTTCCTGTTTAGCCTCTTGGTAACTACCGTTTAGATAATTCTTCAGAGGATGAATGAAGATGATATGTATGAGTGTAAATGAAGTGTAATCTTGTACAGTCTCAGTTCGACCGTTCCTAAGATGTGTGGTTAATTGAAACCCAACCACCAAAGAACACCGGTATCCACGATGTAGTATTCAAATCCGTGTAAAAATAACCGGCTTTACTAGGACTTGAACGCTGGAACTCTCGACTTCCAAATCAGCTGATTTGGAAAGACGCGTTAACCACTAGACCAACTCGGTGGGTTAATATTATTTATATCTAAAAAAAAAAAAAAAAAAAAAAAAAAAATCTTTATCGTAACTAATTTCAATAAATTTATACATGACAAAATGAATTATTATTAATCATGACATAAATTAAGTTGACATCAATAACAAATTATACATGCAAAATCAATAATTAAAAATAATATAGCATGTACTGTACTTTGAGCGAGCCATTCATTCCGTTTTTGCTTTTTTTATCACATCGATAGTTATCATTTAAATTTACTTTTATGTTTTTACTAACCGCAGAGTTACTTACATAGACAAACACAAACATTTTGTTTTTAAAAATGTTTGGTTCTGTTATCACAAAAAAAAGAAAAATAATAGTAAAATAAATAGTTAATACTTTTCAAATAAACTGTATAGTATTTTACATATTTACATGTATAAATTTTTTTTTTTCGAAATTCTTTGAAGTATGTCTACTACGACTTTTAGTTATTAACTGTCCCGCTTTTGAAAAAAGTCGTTCACTGGAAGCAGCGGTTGCAGGAATGCAAAGTCTAGTTTGCATTATTTTGAATAATCTTGGATAAATTAACCTCCTTTATTTCCACTAAGAGAGAGGATTTTGTGTTCTTGAGATGAGAAATTTATTTATATATTTATGTAGCTATAAAATTCCTGCAGTTGGGTTTGAATTAGTTAAAATTGATGTTACATTTTTATCAAAATCTTCCCGTGCAGTTTTAAAATGCAGGGTTCAATAATTTCTAGTTAGGTAAACCTATCGCCTATTTTTATTGCGGTACGAATCGGAAAGAAAGAGAGAAATAATGAATGAAATATAATCGGACTGTTAATATTTTATATTCATAGAAATATACATTTTTGTAATTTTTTCTAGTGAATAGATATTGAGGTCAAAAAAACACGTCCATACTCATACTCTCTCTTCCTCTCCCTCTATATATCTCTCTTTCACATAGACAAGCACGATTTGTAGAAGCAGATAATAAAAAAGAAACTATTAGATAATAATTTAAGTAAAAATTTAATTGTAGGCTGTACTTAAGAATTTATATTTATACGAACAACGACCACGCTATGCTCCTAAAAAAATTACTATAATTACAATTCCGCTCCGATCACCGCGATACAAAAAAACTTAAATGATACAATTATACTCAGTAATTTTATTAATCCGACTATCAATTATCCGGACTTCCGCATTCATTTATCCGTAAAATATGCACATATTTTTTATTGTAAAATTTACTTTTATGAATTATTAATAGTATCAAAAAAAAACTTCCTTTGTTGGAAAATAGAAAAGTAAATATATTCAAAATAAACATATTCATTAATTAACATCTATCAAAATCTCGATTATCCGTACCTCCATTCTCAAAAGCTTACCAGTAAGTAATTTGAAAATATATAATTAAAGATACTAAATAATCTGCTGAACCGAATGGTAGATAACGAGTTTTGACACTAGCACCGCACCTAATCATTCTTCTCGGACTCCGTTACTGAAGAAGAGACACTAATTACAATTGAATTGTTGCGAGTATCATTAAGGAGGGTAAAATATATTTACGGATTCTAACCAGGTACTTTCGGATTGGACAATAAATGTTCTACTACTGAGCTATCTTCACCAAACTTTCTCTCTCTCTCTCTCTCTCTCTAGAGGGCTATAGTCCCGAACGAAGTGGTCGGGCGATTATGTTCATTAGTTTATTTCTCAGTACATAGAGATATTACTGTTAATCCTAATGAAGTTTTAGATATTATGGCGAGAAATACAAATCGGCGATTAGCTTTATAATAATTCATAATTTTTATTGGAGTGTAAATGTGCGAGTGTGTAGTATATAATGTGAATTATGAAAAAAATTATATAATAACATTATGATTCTTATTTGCGTAGTAAATTATGTATTAAATCTAAGCATATGTTTCGCGTTTCTCAAGTGCAAGAAAGTATAAAAAACCGTTTCAATATAAAATAATTTTCATTATTATTATTATTATTATTATTTTATGATCTCATCAGCACCCTACACAATATGTAATGTTAAATTACATAAACTTTAAAATACGTATAATATAAAAGATTAATACAATGTTGACTCTTGTGTTTATAAAAATAATCAGTTTTAAAAATGTTGTTAAATTTTTAAAATCTTTTATTATGAATTTATATAAAGATGTCGATGTAAAAAATATTTATTTGTATAAGAAACCAGTAGAGATTGTGATTATAATGTTTATAGTCGTTGACCATGATTATGTACAATGTAACTGAAAATTGATCCCTTTGTTACAGAAATTTTTTTTTTTTTTTTTAAGTGACAAATTTCTGTCCAAAACGAGAATCAACTCAAATCTTCAATAAGCGGTTGCCGTAACATCTCGGCAACCGCTCGTCCGATTTTCACGATTCAAACGGCGTATGTATCGGCAGGTCGAGTGCTAAGTGTTTAACGCATCGCATACACTCTTGATCGACCGGATGTTGGTTATCCGGAAATTAAATCGTTTAGTCCTATGTTTTGATTGCACTCACCCACCGTAAAACGTACCGATCCGATCTTTCGATAAATACGCTCAAACCTGTGCGCTAGCGCAGCTGTAAATTATAAACTTATGAAGAGTAAAAAACAGAAAATAAAAAATATATAAAAGAAGTTTTTAAAAACCACTCTTATATTAAATGCCATAAAACGTTGAAAGAAAAAAAAATTAAAACATCGCTCTTAAATTAAACGCACTAAAAGTAAAAAATAATTTTACGACGGTATCTCAGAATGGATTTGACAACAAGCTTTGGTGGTGATATGTAAGATTACGTGAAAGTCATAGCTTCAAATTAAAAATTTGATGTCTGCCAATTTTTTTCTTATGCGTGATGAATGAGAGTGGGGGGCACACACGCATAAGAAAAAATTGGCAAAAACATCAAATTTTTAATTTGAAGCTACGACTTTCACATAATCTTAAATATCACAATAAAAGTTTGTTGTCAAATCCATTCTGAGATACCGTCCTAAAATTATTTTTTACTTTTAGTGAGTTTAATTTAAGAGCGATGTTTTAAATTTTTTTTTCATATTGTTTATTTATTTGGGTCATTGTTTTTCTTCACAAAATAATGAACTATAACCAAAAATCCAAACTCTCGGTCGAATACATTAATGGGCAAAAACGGACCATGGGGTTGGAAATGGGGTGTTTTTTTCGAAATAAACAATATATCGTTATAACTTTCTTATTAAGTAAAATATCGAATTTGTTTAAAGTTCTTATTATTCTTTGGATAAGGGCCTAAAACTTATAAGTAAATTTTTTTGATATCACCAACTATTAGCCCAGAGGGTGGAAAAATGGGGTTTTGAAGACAAAAAAAAATCATACCTCCCTTAATAGGCACAGTATCGAATCGGTTTAAAGTGGTCATTAGTCCTCTAAAAATTACCTAAAACTTTTGTCTTAAACAATTTTTGATATGACCAACCCTTACGGCAAGGAAATTGTAGGAAGATGGGCTTGTCGTATGCTAAACATGTGAAACTTTTTTCACTTGCAACCATTGTCGTATTGAGTAAATTTGAAGTTTTTTCTTTAATTTAAGGTAGAAATATTTTTTATCTCCTACTTAGCACCGGTGAGATCTAACTCCGCCTTCCGGCGTGCGAAGGGTTTTTTTTTTGTTATAATACTTTTCGAGACAACAATTTATACCCCCCTTAATAGGCATAGTATCGAATCGGTTTAAAGTGGTCGTTAGTCCTCTAAAAATTACCTAAAACTTTTGTCTGAAACAAGTTTTGATATGACCAACCCTTACGGCAAGGGATGACCAAAATATTGCTGGAATTGTAAGATGGGGCTCGTCGTATGCTTAACATGTGAAACTTTTATCAGTCATATTCAATACCTGCATTCAATACGGTGTTACTTTCAATATAATTTATTATAAATTTATTTTTTAAATGTAATTAATAATTTTTTTCACTAAAAAATGCTTCAAATTTTTATTTTCAATTAGAATTGTATTATCTTAAATTAATTTCAGTGATTTTCTGAGGAAAACGGATTATTAAACGTAATTAAATAAGTGAAAATCAAAGTTTAAGTGAAAAGTTATTCTCTTTAATATTTTATGTAATTATAATTTCCGCAAGATTGACAATAAGTTTTAAAAATAACAAAAATAATTTAATATTAGACAACGCATAATGGTCTATTGTTAAAAAAAAAAATGATAGTGAATGAAACAGTGGTTGTTGAATGTCTATCAAGGTCGTTGCCGTAGTTGCGCGAAGGCAGAGAAACATTATGAGTGTAAGTAAAAAACATGAAACGCAGCCAGCCGTCTGTCTTGTATTTACTATCGGATAATAATCGGTAGATTATTCAAACACAGTCAGTTAATGCTTCGAGGGAACAGTGTGTTTAACCTAACCTAATCCACTAGTAACCGTCATCCAACTTTTCTATTTATTGAGATATTACTGATTACAGTGAGTTTTATTTATTTTTTTTTAATATTATTACAATATTTTAAACAATAATTTGCAATTGTTTTATTCATTGTTTGTATTATTCAAATAAAATACGAGTAAATTAAGCAATCTTTTTAATAGAAATTCTTTCATAGAAAGATTAGAATTACTAAAGAGAACATACTTCAGTATAATGTAAACTTACTTCAAGTTACCTTAAATAAAATTTCACACACACAAGATTTTATTAAGTGCGATATTACACAGAAAACTGTCTTTATTTACACACTATAAACTACCAGTCATTGTATTTACTAAATTAGTTTACTCAAATACTCCATTTTTTAATATTTATTAGATTAAAAATGTTAGAACCCAGTTTACACTTGTTTATTTTTACAAAATAAATAAATTATTTATCTTAATACTGTATCAAATAGCAGAGAAACATTATCGAAAAAATAAATAAAACGAAACAAGTTATATGTTTGGTTATCTGACCCTTAATTAACAAAGGAAATAAAATATATGGTATATCGAATTTAACTGTACTGATGTAATCAGTGTATTTCATAAGTAAAAAGAAACAGTTTGAAATATGGAATTTAACATTTAATTTTATATATATCAACAAGTTGTAAGTCTGGTAACGAGAATGAAGCGTGATAAGCAAGAATTCGCATCGGTAACATTATCAAAAATATTCTGATTTGCTGGAGCTCCTGGGTTTGACTCCCAAATAGTATACTATTTGTTCACCGATCTCATTCGTGTCGTAAAAATATTCATAAATGAATGAATGTACACTCAGGAATAATACAATAAACATTTGAAAAACCCTTATTTTTACTAGGAATGAAAGTAACAAATAAACATCTTAATAAATTTGTAAAAATATTTTTATAAATTTACTGGCTGTACTTTTTATGAAACATAAATATGTACATATTTTTATGTAACATCTCTTTCCTCTCTTACAATTATTTTTTTATTAAAATATGATCGGTAGTGAGTTTGTAAAAGAGCAACCAATACTTTATAATTCACGTAAGGTTCAGAGTTCGACTCCCGGTAAGGGCTCGGTATCATCACATACATTTTCCAAATTTAATTTATCTATTTTTTAGTTAATTAAAAAAAATCATAAAATTGTTGAAAATATATAGTCGATCATTTTTTTTAAAGAGGAAAATGATTTTTAGGAAGATTTAATGACCTTTAGATCGATCGGTTGGTAAATTAACAGACTGATACACCGATAATCCTGGGTTCGAATCCCGGCATCATTCGGCATATCTTATCGGTCACAAAACATCTCGTTAACTACTCATAATTAAAAATTTAAACAGAAATTACTCGTAAATTATACGAAAATTAATTTTTCCTTGAAAATATTCAGAACGAGCGTTAAAATATTTTAAATTTTATTCGTAACATTTAAAAAAATATTTACCGGTAATTTTTTTAATTGATTTTCCTTTTAAAGTGTATTATAAGGCACAAAAAAATCGCTTCAGTGGGTTGACTGGATCAAACAACCTGCTAACATGTCGAAGGTTCTGGTTTGATTCCAGGAACGGGTTCAGCGATTCTTATCAGCAGTGATTTATCTAATTAATTATGTGTTTAAGAAGGAATTATGCATCACAAATGTATATGGTAAACTGTTTTTCATTTTGAGACATTCCTAGCGTACTGTTAGATTTTGTAGTAAAACTATCAGAATAATAGTAATTTAAGGGGAATAGGCAGTGTCACGAAATTATCATAGGTCTTTCACTCAGGAAGACATTTTTAAATTGTGAAGGATTCTGTGAGATCGGCCCGTTAGATCTTGAGATTATTCAGGACAAACTAATTGTGTCTTCCTGGACAAACATTCTAACTTCCTGGAACGATGGCCGGTAGTTTCATGCGTCTAGGTCCAACCGTACTCGAGATACGTCCTTTTCTCAAATATTTTTTGTATTTGATGATGAAATAAAATACAGATAAGTATTATTATCTAGTAACCGTTCAGTTAACAGTTCTGATCGCTTTTAAATTTATAACGATTTTTGAAAATAAATCGGGCATCATTACTTTCAGCGAAATCGGGAAGATATGTGATAAAAGGTTTTAATTTTTTTTTTATTGTTGAGATAGCTAATGAACTTTATCTTATATATATTATACATAAGAAACGGGTAATATCTTATATTAAATGATTTCTAAAAAAGAGCGTATCTCAAAAAACGGCGCGTCTAGACGATTTTTAACGCAATTTTGAAAGGCTTGTTCGAAAGGGTACTTTCCAAGTTCCTGGAACGATAGCCAGTAGTTTCATGCGTCTAGGTCCAACCGTTCTCGAGATACCACCGCAAGCGAAATTCGCATATGTCAATTCACCTCGTGTAAATGAATGAAAGGTATTTTCATACGACTTTTGAGGGAGAATAAGGCTATTTTTCTTGATTATGATAAAGGCTGTCGGGCGTAGTTATGGATTCATCACACATGCGTACCGTTGGCTTCGAAATTTTTAGGTATATGTATTTTATTGTTTTTCTTCTTTACGGTAAAGCCTTTAGTTCAAGGAAAAATTTTAATTTTAACTTATAATTTTTCATTAATATATATATATTTTTTTTAATTGTGGAGAATTATAATTTTTCAGTAGGAAAGGAGCGGAGCTACCAATAGAATTTTAAAGAAGTTTATAAAAAAAAAAAAAAAAATAGAAAATTTTATCAATTTATATTTTTGTAATTACAAAGGTTTAGCTAAAACAGATTTTGAGTGAGAAAAAAATTATGTTAATATAGAAAAGTATATTTCAGTATTTATATATAATTAAAATTGTGCGCGCGTGTGTGACTAAACAAATAAATAAATTTATTAATAATAAATATTAAATTATTGATTTATTAAGAGATAATAAAGTTTACCGAAACTGAAAATTACTTCAAAATTATTTGACACCCGTTCGCTTCGGTTAATATAGAATATTTTTCTAATAGGGAGTTTGTATATGAAACTGTACTAATTGTGATAGACAGATGCTGTGTTGCCATTTAACCTGACTTCTTCTTCCTCCTTGCCTTCGTTGCCGCCAAGTGCGGCATCGGATAAATCGGTGCGTTGAAGCCACCTGCGTTTTGTTCATCCCCCCTCTCTCCGTCCACCATCGTCGTCTAGACACAGTCTGACAGATTGTTTTAGTTGTTGCGTCATCCCAAAAAAATTAAACATAAAAAGAATTACCTCTAAATTCCTCTTAACAAAAGTCGTCTGTCAGCGTATGACAATTTTATAAATAATCGTTTTATTTTATCATTGGCTACTATTGAACTACCGTTTTTTTATTAAAGCATTTATTACTATAAAGAATTTATTTATTAAATTTATTTAATTTTATTTTATTTATATTTACATTTTCATTTAATTTTTTATTCTTATTAAACACTTGGCTTTTATCATAATCTGCTTTCTATTATTTAATAAAATCGAATGTTCCAGCTTGATAAAACTACATGTATATATGTCTTTATAAGTAATGCAAGAGTTCGCACGCACACACACACGCGCGCAAATGAAGAAATCCGTTATTACATATTACAACTTTTGCTTTTTAAATTTTATTAAAATTAAAATACGTTTACGTCTTAACAAATGTTACCGTTCGTAAATTTAAATGCATGAAACATCAGAATTTTTTTCACACGAATCACATTTACCGGTAAAAAACAAAAATTCACATATTACTATATAAATTCATATTTTAATTTAAGGACGCTTTTTCAAAAATCGGCCTAAAAGGATTAATATTTGAATAGATGTATAAATAAATATACACTATACAGAGTTTTGAGAAACATACAAAGTCTTCTGAAGCAGCTTTTTCATTATTGTAATACCGGGTGAGCGACTTAAAATTGAAGTAATAAATCGCTTACCTTGCCTACCGCCAAGGGCCGGCCCTGAAACGTGAAAAAATATTAATTTTACCGTTTATCGAAGAACAGAATGAATTTTTCCAAACGTAGTTTACAGAAGTATACTTAGAAAAAACAACTTTTTTTTCAGAACTTTGAAAGTTTGCTTAGTGATATTACAGATATTACTATAGAAAATAACTCTCACTGTTTGAAAACCTACTTAAATATATGCCGTCACAAATTTGAGTATACAATTAAATTGTAGTCTGTTCTACATTTCAGTGTATCAAGCAAGTTGGACATGTTCGACAAACAAAATCAACACAAAACAGAATAAACCTTTGTAAACCATCTCGTGGAAACTGAATTCTTACATAAAGTTACAGACACGCCGTGCAAATCCTAACTTTTTTAAATACGGATAAAGTTTGCGTGATCCACTTCTCAGTAAGAAATATATAAATATAATTGTCAAAAATAGTAAAATTTCTGTTATACATAATGTAAAATGTTTGGACCGTCCAATTAGATAATAAATTTTCATTAGAATTATTATTCTAATGAAAATTTGACCCACTGTAAATGAAATCGGGTTATTACCCGATTTCATTTACAGTGGGTAAATTATCATTTACAGTGGGTAAATTTGATCACTGTAAATGAAATCGGGTTATTACCCGATTTCATTTACAGTGGGTCAAATCACACTGTGTTGCTTTGAAATATTTTATTAAAAGCTAATCTTTCATCATCGTTATCTAAGTTTTATTTAATTTATTGTAAATACATCGCTTGCGATATATTATTAAAATACATTTAAAAAAATCCAGATTGCGATTAAAACAAAATGTTTATAAATAAATGTAATAAAATATTTTTTTATACTAATAAATAAAAAAACAAAATAGTTCAATAGCCGATGACAAATATAATTTATAAAATTCTATCGGTCATAGCTGATAGAGGACTATTTTACAAAGACGAATTTTAGAGATAATTATTTTTTTGTTTGATTTTTTGATGACGCGCCAAAAGAAAAGAATTGTCAGTCGGTTACTAATGCCAGGGTGGAGTGATACAGTGAGGGGAATCACCCCCCTCACTGACCCGCTGCGCCTCTGTCGCGCTGTCCCTCTGTTAAACACGAACAACAGAACGGCCAGCTGTCTTCCTTCGCGTCTGATTGGCTACCGTCGGACAGTACTGATCACGCCATGGTACAATTCAAATACAACCGCTAACGTAACGGTCATCACTTCTAAACGAGTAACAAAGTTAATAGCATCACTATTTCTTATATAGACGTTCGATATAATTAAATTAAATCAAGATTAGTCCATTATTTTATATCGATTACATTTTATTTAAAATAATATTAATAATTTCCTTTAATTTTAATAAAT
This sequence comes from Lycorma delicatula, assembly GCF_047948215.1. Lineage (NCBI taxonomy): Eukaryota > Metazoa > Arthropoda > Insecta > Hemiptera > Fulgoridae > Lycorma > Lycorma delicatula. Next base: position 221,976,544 of record NC_134456.1, on the reverse strand, counting down.
ACATTAAAAATATTACGATAAAGTATATTCGTTTTGTAAAGTAAAAAAAAATTTAACAATAAATTATAACAGACCAAATTTCTCCTGTTTTATTTACAATACGACCTCGTAATATCCTACACGTGTAGTTTAACGAGCGAGGAATAATAGAATCAAACCCGAGCCCAGCTTTTTTTAGAAGTTAACAACTATATCCACTGATCGGCCAGTTTTTAATATGATTGTTATAAACTTACTTTGAAATAAAGCATTTAAGGATAAAAAAAAATAATCATTAAAACTTATAATTAAATCGATTATTTATGTTTCTAATAAATAACGTAACAGACGGCCAGATTTAATTACTAAAGATGGACAAAGCAGGAGCGATATAAAATGCCGAATAGCACAGGTGAAATGAGCTTTCAGTCAGAAATATAATTTGTTTACATAAAAAATTAATTTAATTGTCACGAAAGATTTTTGAAAGTATATGTTTGGAGCGTCGCTTTATATGGAAGTAAAACTTGGACGATGGGAGTATCTGAGAATAAAAGATTAGAAGCTTTTGAAATGCGGTGCTATAGGAGAATGTTAAAAATCAGACGGATGGATCAAGTGACAAATGAAGAGGTGTTGCGGCAAATTGATGATGAAAGAAGCATTTGGAAAAATATAGTTAAAAGAAGCAACAGACTTATAGGCCACATATTAAGGCATCCTGGAATAGTCGCTTTAATATTAGAGGGTCGGGTAGGTAGAAGGAAAAAACTGTGCAGGCAGGCAACATTTGGAATATGTAAAACAAGTTGTTAGGGATGTAGGATTTATTAGGGGGTATACTGAAATGAAACAACTAGCATCAAAAAGGGAATCTTGGAGAGCTGCATCAAACCAGTCAAATGACTGAAGACAAAGAAAAAAAATTATTTCTTACTATAAATTTAATGTAGCATACTAAATGTTAATAAACAAGAACTAATTATAAAGGAAGGAAGGAATTATTATTTATGTACAATGTTCATATGTTTAATGTGTTTCAAATATTATTTATAATTGTAATTTTTATGAGATGCTATTTAATTTCTGAGGCTTTTTAATAGAATCAATTAGTTTGCAATATTACAATGTTTTTTGTTCCTTTGTTAAGTGTCAAAACAAATGGTTTTTTTTTGTAACCAATTCCAGTTTATTTTAGAGAGTTTTACAAGCCACAATAAGTGAGTGGGCAGCTTTCAGTTATTAACAACACATTAGATGGAAAATAGACACGTGAGTTTTTCCTTTATATTTTTTGATAATGGGTATAAGGTTATCAAGCGATGTGGTGTTTTTTTTTCTACCTTTAGTTGGCAGCCTATTGAATATTTACTGAAGTCTGAAGAAAAGAAAATTAAAAACTTAAAGTCACTTTGAAAGTATTGTACTGATATGTTTAGTGTGTGATCATCTTTTTCAAGTTGTTAATCGAACAATTTTCTAAGGCCAAGAAAAGAATTATTCTTTCTCTAGACAGAAATTTTTTTATGGTAACTATTCCATCAGTGCCCACGAAGTATGGTTGAAATTGAATGAAATCTGATATTCCTATTGACTGGTACAATGAACTTCAAATCAAATAACACTCTTAGGCAAAACAATATATGAGGATGATGTGTGCAGGGCTTTTACAAGTATTGCCACAAGAATTTTACCCATTTACATCAGGTGGTATGACTTGCCAAAAGAAGATAAGACATGATCTAAATTGCAGAACGACTTTTTTAAGTTATGAATTGAGGTTAAATGGACCTCTTTAATATCTTGGACATCTTTAACTCAAGGTCAATTCTCAACCCAAGAAGCGTGCTTCTAGATCTAATTCTACAAAGGGGAGTCGTGCTACGGCTAATCACAATGATATGAAAAATTTTCTTGTAGAAAATTAGGCAATTTCTAAAAACCATTCACTGGGACTTATTTGTTGTAAATGCAAGTTAAAGGGCTGTAAGTCAATGAATGTTCACCTAATAAGAAACACTGTGCTATAAATGAATCAGGCTTGGAAAAATTAACAATCCGGAGCAGCTGAGAGAGAAAACATAATAGTTTGTGAGGTGGCAAGATCCTGTTTGTATTCTGCACTCCACTTACCCAAATCTCTTAGGAGTGAAGTGTGAAGCAGTCCTTTCTTCTACATATACATGAAATAGAACAGCACCAACAAAAGTGAAAGGAAAGGCTACTTGAATTCTGGGCAAACAAAAAGGAAATCTGATGCAAAATCATTAAAGGTTGGATATGCAGACTGTGGTTATAGTTTATTTTCCAGACAAGTAAAAGTTTGTCTGCAGGGACATAACCTAAATTCAGGGAGCCTAAATTCAGATGGGAAACATTACAAGAATCTAAAATTCATAATTTTTCTTACATACCAAGTAAAGACCTTACTGATATACCTAAGAAGCTATAATATGAGTTGATTCCTTTGGAAAAATCAACAGATGAAAATTTGATTCCCCTTGCATAAGCAATAGATAACAATGAGTACAGATACCATTTAATTAACCAGGGACAAATAAACCTTCCAGGTATCAAGAGGAGGAATATTTTTTCTTCTCAATCTAACACCTTCAAATTATCAAGAGGCTATGCAGATTGACACAGCTTCTGAATGAAAGAAAGTGATGAAAAATAAATTCTCTTCATCAGAATCAAATGCGGCAGCTAGAGAAGAAGCCTCCAGATTGTGGAGTGGTAGATAATCAACGGGTATGTGCTTTCAAGACTGATTAGGATGACAAAGTATAAAGTAAGAATAGTTGCCAAAATCTATAGACAACATACAGGGATTGATTATTTTAACAATTTCAGCCCTGTTTCCCATTGAAGACATTCAGGGCAATTTTAGCTTACTCATGATGTGAAGACTGCTTTCCTCAATGGACAACTAAACAAGAATGTGTTCATGCGATAACTTCCAAGAAATGAGATAAAGCACAAAAAGGGTACAAATTAATAAAAAAAATATGTATAGCCTTAAACAACTTTCTAAGTGTTTGTATAAATGCCTAACACATTTCTTTATAGCAGTGTGGTCTAGAAGGCAAGACAGATCTTTGTACCACAGTAAAACAAATTGTGGTTTTTTTCATGTTGATGACAGACAGTCTTATTACAGATCCTTCTTCAATGATCATGAGCCTAATCACAAATTTAAATTCTTTTTTGAATTAAAATCAAAGGTACAAAGGTATTTACGTATTAATGCCACCGCAGCTATAGCTTTATTTAAAAACTAAGTAGTCAATCGGATTTCGGTGGAAAATGAACAGTCTCTTTATTAATTTTAATAAATGGTTATTTATGTTTATTTATTTTATAAATATACCATTTTACAAATATAACCAAACTTAACCTATGCTCGCTAACCTTGACTAATTAACACCGTAACTTTTTGAATATTTATTTAATAAATTCAGTAATTATTGCAATTATTTATTATTTAAATAATCAAAACACTCCTAATTAGTCAAGGTTAGCAAGCGAAGCGAGCGTAGGTTAAGTTTGGTTAAATTATATTTATAAAATAAATAAATATCAATAACCATTTGTTAAAATTAATAAAGAGACTGTTTTGAATCTATGTTAAACTCTATATCGGCCCATTTTCCACCGAAATCCGATATTTTATATATATATACAAAATATCTTTCTAATTTTAAAAAAAATTTTAAACTAATAATTTATGAAATTTTTAAATGTATCTTCTGAACTGAAGGTTGCAAGGGTTACACCCAGCAACAAAAAGAGTACATTTTAAAAAAATGTTATAAAAGAAAAATAATAATTAATAATCATATTTTAATAAAATATTTTAACTGTTGTATGTAAATTGAAATATCCCTCTAGCTACATGAAATCACTATCCAGAAGGGTTCCCCAGATGTACAAGGAGATGTAGGCCCAACTTAAGGGACTGATTCAGGACATCCAAATATATAAAAATATTCATGAAAACAACTATCGCTCTCCATTTTCCTTCTTTTAATGACATTTGAATTTTGGCAATAAGAATTAATGTCTTGAGAAAAGATAAAATTTATATGTATATACCCAACATCTCCAAATTTCTGTCCTATTTATTACTAATTAATAAACATTACTGAAGAAAGTGAAAAAATTAAAGAAATGAAGAGTAATTTACTTATTATAAGAAATTACATCACAAAATGTAGTTGTTGAGAGTTAACATAAAAAAAGTAATGCAGGAAAAAGTTAAAAAGAGTAACACAGGAACGTTAAAAGGTAATAGAGGAAAGATATAATGATTAAAGAATTATTTTTTTATTTACTTACTACAGACTGTTTAATGTCTACTGATAAATAATTACCAGAAATGTAATTATAATATTAAAATGTAATATAAATACATTGAAACTGTTGAATCCATTACAATTAATAATTCCAAAGAAAACGAGAAGATATTTAACAAATAATTTATTAATATTGCATAAAGTTAGATAAACTATTAGTTGTATGAGACTTTACATCAATACAGTAGTATTCAAAACCAAATCATGAATCAAAACCAAAAAAATAATTCTATAATATAAGGCATTACTCAAATTGTATTCATAATGGAATAATTGTTTTGTATCAAAATTATAATGATACAAGCAATAAATTAACAATTTGTTTTTCATACAAATATTTAGAAATACTGATATGTCACAATTAAGAAAATTACATTCATATAACTTTTCAGAACGTTGCAACAATTATTTAAACCGGTTTCAATATTTCTTAGGATCATGTGAATTAATAATTCTATTTGAAATTATACATCTCCAGAATACAAATAAAAATATTGGAAATTAATCTCTATAAATAATTAATTAATCTCTATAAAGCGTTTATTAAATGATTTTTACTTAAATAGATCTTACATTTCTTTATTTTCATTATGATATCATAATAACTTGGAAATAATTGTTTAATTCGCTCATTACTGTAAATACAAAATATTATCTGATTCTGATTTTAGTTTCATCTCATATTCAAATAATTTACAACAAAATTTAAAAAAAAAAAAAAAATTATCTACCACATTTATAGATTGAATCTCATTTAATTCAACATTACTATCATTAATAAAATCAGTATAACCCAATTTTACTCGAGTGTATCTATCTAACTCTTCAGGAAGAACTAAACGTAAATGTTTCATAAATGGAATATATGCACTAAAAAAGGGGCACTATTTTTTAACACTTTTTCACATGTTAGTTCTCAACTATTATTTCTTGCAGTAACATCAGCATTACCTACATATATAATTAACACATTGATAAGTTCTGAATAAACAGCGAAATGATTAAGTGTATTCCACTCAGAATCTTCCAATTTTACATAACAATTTTCTAAAACTGCTTTTATCAATTTAACTGTTTTCTTCCCATCTGAAATGTACATCAATATTTTTTGATGGACATCATCCAAATCGTTTATATCTGAGCTGCTACAAAATAATTTTTTTCAATATACATCTCCAGAATACAAGTAAAAATATTGGAAATCAGTGACTTCTCTATCTTTACTACATTCTTATGATCAAAGATAAGCAAAAAGTTAAGTATGACATGAAAATGAAATACTCTAGAAAAAATAAAACATGGTATTCACTCTTCTCAATATCTTTGTTATAACATAAAAGGTTAATACAATTTCAACACTTGTACTATGATTTATAGCATAAATTAAAGGTGTTCCCACAAGAATTCTTAAATATTTATGAATACTTGCACCATCACCAAATAGTAAAAACTCAATTTCCTCATCATAAGTCTTTTAAAAAAATGCATGGCATAAAGCTGTATGACAATCTTTATCAATAGAGTCTTTACCAAAGAGTGGAAGAAATGAGCCAACTTAACTCCAAATGGGAAAAATATTATTCATGAGCCCTTAGTTGAACCCAAAAAAAATATTTTTACCCTCACTCCATATCAAGCTAGGTCTAATGAAAAGCAATGAAGAAGGATAGTCCCAGATTTTTGTACATTATGCAGAAATTCTCGGATGTAAATGAAGGAAAAATTAAAGGAATATTTGTTGGTCCATAAATAGGAGAGTTGGTATATATACATAGTTGGATGATATATTTAACTCAATGTTAAATAATGTAGAAAGCGCAGCTTGGGCTTCACTTAAAGACGTTTGCAAAACTTTTCTCGGCAATCAAAATTCGACTATTACCACGATATTCTTACAAACATCTTACTTCATACAGAGCTATAGTATGTAATATGTCTTTTACTCGCATCTGGATTCTTTCCCGGACGACGTAGGTGACGAACACGGTTATCGTTTACTGTTGGACATTAATTCGGGATGTGCTTGAGGCTATTTATAAAAAAAAAAAACATCGGCGTAATCATTCTAACGTAGGTATGGCTAAACAAAATTATAAATTGTTGAGATTTTAACTATATTTTACCTAATTTTTGTTGAACCGTATTTTATTTAAAACTAAGGATGATAGAAAAATTTTATTTACAGATCTGTAATGTACGCAAAAATTCAATTCGAGATGGTGAGAAACATTTAAAAAAATGTTTTTTCGTCTATCAGTGTTAATTACAATTCACTAAACTACATTTTTTTTGTAGTGCTTCATATCAAATTATAGGTTATAATAAACATAATATAATAAACTGTATGCTAAATCTTAATTGCCATCCTACATTGAATAAAATAACAGTGGTAACATTAAATGAAAATACTTACACAACTAAAAAAGAAAACTTCTCTAATTCGTTTACAAGTTGTTATGTACTTCATAGTTGCGAACCACATGCATCGTTAATACAAAAGACTCGATGGAACGTTACTAGCGTACGAGATTGCCAACAAGTTTATTAGTAAATTACGTCTTTCAAATAAGTAAAATAAATACAAAGGATAAAGTTGCAAACAGCTGAAATCTAATTGTAAAGCACATAAAAATACCTTGTATAAACCATTGCAGATTGCATTATATCGTTGACGCAGATCAGGAACCATGCAACACAGTTTTCAATTTTGAGATATTCCGTGTAAATATTCTTTGGGTTCATATCAATTCAAGTCCAATATTCAACAGAGAAGCTGTTAAATATTGTATAAAAAAACTAATTTCTTCATGCAGAAGTAGCCTATTGTACCATAGGCTCCACCAAGAATATTTAATTTATTTATAAATATTGTCAGTGCAGAAGTACATAATGTAACTACATGTATTTGCTCACCAGTTGGCATCATTGAAAAAGTAAAAATTCAGTAGTGGTATCTTCACTCGTATTTTATTAGTGAAATACTTGTTTTCATTTTATTGTTTTGGTAGTTTTCAACAATTAATTCAAAATGAATAGATGAAGAATAATGGTAGAGCATGCTGAAAAACTATAAAAGTATTCATATTTATTTCAAATTACGTTTTTCGCATTATTTGCTTAAGTTGTAGGTTAACTTTTTTTATAATGTTTTGCATTAATATTTATGATTCTTTAATGAAGTTTTATTTCATAAAATGTTTATTAATTTTGTTGAATAGTTAGTTAATTCATTCATGAATCTGTATACTTTTCTTTAATTCGTATACAGATAAAATTTTTCTGGTTTGTAACTATAACTATTTTAACTGAATTGAGTTTTTTAATGGTTCAAACTTCATTTTAATTATTTGAATTAATCTTAACGTATGCTACGGGGGCCTTTTAATTTCGATTTAAGTTTAAAAATCATTTTTTGTTGCATAACCTAATTTATTTGTTTTTATGGTAACAGTTTTGAATATGTGACTTTGAATCAACACTGTCCAGTTCTATTCTTTTTGTTGTATTGAATTGTTCATTGTACTTTTTTTTAAATTATTGGTGTTATATTTTTTTCTGCCTGGTAATTTCAGCTAATTAGGTGGACTATATAACTTCTATATTAGTTAATAACCTTTAATAGCAGTTTAGTTTTAGAGTACCTTTATTTCAGATCTGTTTAATAAAATTTTCAGGTGCTCTAAAAGCAGATAAAGAAGGTAATGCAAATTAGTAGAAAACAACTGATAATGACATTTTTGATTGGAAAAGCATGATGATTTCAATAAAGAAAATAAAATTCAACCATCTGGAAATTTACTTCCCCAAGTAAGTACCACCAATCTCTTGTAATTCATATTTGGGTAAGCCTACTTTAACTGTTTTAAAATATTAAAGGATTTTTTTAATGATATTTCTAGACGGTCCGCATGGCTTGATGTGAGTGAGTTAGTATTTACTGCTCTTTGTATATGTCATGACTGTGTTATTTACCTTTATTGTAATAATTGGCCTGTGACTAAATTTTATATTTTTAAATTATCTAAAGCTTCCACTGCTCTTAAATATTTATGTACATTTAGTTTTGTTTTTATTATTTTTTTTTGTGTTTAGTAGCGTCTTTTGGTTGTTGGCCTTAGCTTACATACAAAAAAATTCTTTCTTATGAAAAACACATTTAACATCTTCATTATTATAAAATTTTACCGGCTTTCTAAGAAGTTACTAACATGGTTGATTTTATTACAGATTATACTACAAAAAAACATTTTGGGGATGGTGTATAAAGTGTAACTTTTTATGATATGGATGATGAAAGACTTATTGAACAATGTTTGGCTTCAAATAACGTAGCAACAGAATGCCAAGTTGTAGACGTCAATGGAACTGCAAATTCAGGTAAAAACTAATTCAGTCACCATGACATTACTTTCTTTCACTTATTTCAATCATTATCTCAGTTCCAATGATAATTTCAAAATTTTTCTGTTGATGGTGAGTCCTGCTCTTTTCAGCACCTTTGGCTCCAAACTGAATACATTTAAAAAATTTTAAATAGAGTATTTATATAAATAACTATAATACAAAATAGAATTAATTTGAAAAGATTTACACCTTTTAGTTAAGTTTGTAAATTATCCACGGCATGAAAGTGACTAACTGATCATTGCCTACTACTTTTATGATATAACAGCCAACCAGTGGGGTAATATCCAGTCTAATTTCTAGCTCTTTCAGCATTCTGATTGGGCACTACCAACTACTGCCATCTGCCTCTACATTTAGAGCTTTGTTGCTGTCTACTCAGCAGTAATGATATTTTTCTCTTTTCAAAAATATCAATATGCATTTTCTTTGCATAAAAGAAAATGCATGGGCTGCCTTTACTTCTCCAGCATTTCTGTATTTGTACAGTTTGAATAACCATCAATTGAGTTGTCATGTGAGCTTTAATAGAAGTAAGATATTGATATAATATCTTTACATAACGGAACATGTCATTACATAGGTATGCTTGTGTGAGCACTAGCTCATATTGTTGATATTGTAGAGAATAAACACAGAAAAAAATGTTGAGTATTCATGAAAAGTGTTGGAGACATGAGAATGGAGAGTTCCAGTTACATTGTCTTTTCTAATTCATTGTTCATTTTGTTTCAAATAAAATTGTCTGTAATAACGTTGATGATGATGAGCAACCCCTGTGCTGTGGTGATACAACTTTCAATATCTCATCTTTGGAAATGACACCAAGCAGGGATGAAACAAATGTGGATATAAATACCCCAATGAAATTAATAATTTCACCTCTTCATTTGTCACTTTATCCACCCATCTGATTTTTTAACATTCTCCTATAGCAGCATATTCAAAAGCTTCTAATCTTTTCTTCTCAGGTACTCTAATCATCCAAGTTTCACTTCCATATAAAGCGATGCTCCAAAGATGTACTTTAAAAAATCTTTTCCTGACATTTAAATTAATTTTTGATGTAAACAAATTATATTTCTGACTGAAGGCTTGTTTCACCTGTGCTAGTCAGCATTTTATATAGCTCCTGCTTCGTCCATCTTTAGTAATTCTACTTCCCAATTAACAAAATTCTTCTACCTTTATAATCTTTTCTCTTCCTATTTTCACATTCAGAGGTCCATCTCTATTATGTCTACTACATTTCATTACTTTCGTCTTGTTCTTGTTTATTTTAATGCAGTAGTTCTTGCGTAGGACTTCATCCATCCCGTTCATTGTTTCTTCTAAATCGCTTTTACTCTCGACTAGAATTACTATATCATTAGCAAACCGTAGCATCTTTATCTTTTCAGCTTGTACTGTTACTCCGAATCTAAATTGTTCTTTAACATCACTAACTGCTAGTTCTATATAAAGATTAAAAAGTAACGGGGGATAGGGAACATCCTTGTCAGACTCCCTTTCTTATTATGGCTTCTTTCTTATCTTCTTCAATTATTACTGTTGCTGTTTGGTTCCTGTAAATTTTAGCAATCGTTCTTCTATCTCTGTATTTGAACCTAATTTTTTTAATATGTTGAATATTTTATTCCAGTCTATGTTATCGAATGCCTTTTCTAGGTCTATAAATGCCAAGTATGTTGGTTTGGTTTTCTTTAATCTTCCTTCTACTATTAATCTACTATACAGAATTCTAGTTAAGATTTTTGATGCATAGTTAGTTAAGCTAATTGTTTTGTATTCTTCACATTTATCTACTCCTGCTTTCTTTGGTATCATGACTATAACACACTTTTTGAAGTTCGATGGAACTTATCCTTTTTCATAAATATTACACACCAGTTTGTATAATCTATCAATCGCTTCCTCACGTGTACTGTGCAGTAATTCTACAGGTATTCTGTCTATTCCAGGAGCCTTTCCGCCATTCAAATCTTTTAGTGCTCTCTTAAATTCAGATCTCAGTATTGTTTCTCCGCTTTCATCCTCTTTGACTTCATCCTCTTCCTCTATAACAGCATTTTCTAATTCATTTTCTCTATATAACTCTTAAATATATTCCACCTACCTATCGACTTTGCCTTTCGTTTTATAAATTGGTGTACCATCTTTGTTTAACACATTATTAAATTTTAATTTATGTACCCCAAAATTTTCCTTAACTTTCTTGTATGCTCCAACTATTTTACCAATGTTCATTTCTCTTTCCACTTCTGAACACTTTTCTTTAATCCTGTCTTCTTTCGTTAGTTTTCACTTCCTGTTTATAATATTTCTTAATTGTCTATAGTTCCTTTTACTTTCTTCATCACTAGCATTCTTGTATTTTATACGTTCATCCATCAGCTGCAATATATTGTCTGAAATTCAGGTTTTTCTACCAGTTCTCTTTGTTCCGCCTAAGTTCGCTTCTGCTGATTTAAAAATTTCCTTTTCAACATTCTTCCATTCTTCTATATTTTCTACTTTATCTTTTTTACTCAGACCTCTTGCGATGTCCTCCTTGAAAATCTTCTTTACCTCCTCTTCCTCAAGCGTCTCTAAATTCCACCGATTCATCTGACAGGTTTTTAAATCTACATTTCATTATCACTAAGTTATGGTTGCTAACAATATCTGCTCCAGGGTAAGTTTTGCAGTCAACAAGTTGAATTCTAAATCTTTGTTTAACCAAGATATAATATATCTTATACCTTGCAGTATCGCCTGGCTTTTTTCATCTGTATATTCTTCTATTATGATTTTTAAACTGGGTGGTGGCAATTACTAAAGTATAGTTCGTGCAAAACTCTATAAGTTGGTCCCCTCTTTCATTCCTTTTACCCAGCCCGTATTCACCCACTATCTTTCCTTCCTTGCCTTTTCCAATGCTTGCATTCCAATCTCCAACTATTATTAAATTTTCATCCCCTTTTATGTTTTTAATTGTTTCGTCAATTACTTTGTATACACACTCTTCCTCATCATCATCATGGGCACGTGTAGGCATATAGACAATCCTTGTCGGTTAAGGTTTCGAGTTTATCCTTATTACAGTGATTCTATCGCTTTACATTTTGAAATACTCTACTCTCTTCCCTGTCTTCTTGTTCATTACAAAACTTACTCCTGCCTGCCCATTATTTGAGCTGAGTTAATTATTGTAAAATCACATGACCTGAAGTCGTTTTCCTCTTCCCACCTCACCTCACTAATTCCTACTACATCTACATTTATCGTATCCATTTCCCTATTTAAATTTTCTAACCTACCAACCTTTTTTAGACTTCTAACATTCCAACTCGTAGGATGTTATATTGTAATTTTCTGGTGACCCCTTCCTTAGTTGTCCCCACCCAGAGATCTGAACGCAAAATTTGAACAGAAACATTGCAATGAGGTCAATTATGTTCCTGTATTTGGCTGTTAATCATGGCATCAAAATAGCACATAGTTTTCTTGAAAAGGGGCATACTCAAAATGAGGGGGACAGTGTCACAGTAGCATATTGAGCGTGTATCAAAAAATGTATCCATTTATGTTGTAGATCAATGGTAAGCAAGAATGGCGTGTAGAAAATCTCTATATCATGTAACTGAAATGGAATAGTTCTATGACTTTTGGATACTGAGAACTGAGATATCCAACAGATTGGAGATACAGTAAAGTGGCAGAAAATAAAAGTACTTATGATTCAGTCACAAAACCCAAAGACTGTATTACTGTGTTTTTTAAATAAAAATATAATGAAAGCAATTTCAAGGAAATTAATATTGAGTCTCAAACAAGAAAAAAATTGGAGGGGTTAGCTCATTGAAAATTGCAGGTTCTTCTCCATCAAACCTGTTAACCAATTAGTACCAAAAAATGTAAGGATCTAAAAGCTGTTTGCAAAATCATGATAATACCAATGGCAACAATCATTACTATCAAAATTTGAAACATTGTAACAATGTGGAAGATGTCTAAAAACCAAGGTGAAGTAAAGCTTCTTACAATAATGTTTCTATAATTTTATTTCCCTATGTATGTTTGCTTTTATTTTCCAATGTTTTTTATTGAATATCATTGTAATCCTCAAGTTTTTTTAATGTTGTAATGTGAATGTTTCACATATTATGTGATTAGAATTATTGGTAAGAAATTACAAAACTAACTGTAGAAATTAAAAAATTCTTCTGATCATTTAGTGCAATGTATTTTTGTAATTCTTTATGTTATATTTTGTGTTCAGTATTTTTTTTAAACTTTTAAATTTTTTTGTATTTTTAGTTTCAGTTTTTACGAAGCAAGTTTCCATTTTATTTTTGTTATGTTAGTAAACACATATTAATACAGTAAAAAATTATGTGCAATGTATTGGTATTGTTAGTAATAAAAATTGTTTCTTATGTGTTTTTTTTTCTTCCACCCAATTTGGGTCAAAGAATTAAAAAAGTCAGGTAGTTTGTTGTATAGTATTATAATTTTATTATTAATAATTCTATAGTGTTTTTTAAAGAAATATTTTATAATTTTTAAATAATAGAAGATTGCAGTAATGTAAATACACCAAATGTTATATTTAAATTTTTTTGTATTTTTAGTTTCAGTTTTTACGAAGCAAGTTTCCATTTTATTTTTGTTATGTTAGTAAACACATATTAATACAGTAAAAAATTATGTGCAATGTATTGGTATTGTTAGTAATAAAAATTGTTTCTTATAATTTTTGTGTTTTTTTTTCTTCCACCCAATTTGGGTCAAAGAATTAAAAAAGTCAGGTAGTTTGTTGTATAGTATTATAATTTTATTATTAATAATTCTATAGTGTTTTTTAAAGAAATATTTTATAATTTTTAAATAATAGAAGATTGCAGTAATGTAAATACACCAAATGTTATAGTAGCAGGAAGAAAGTAATACATAAAGTATACCAAGAAGCAAAAGGAAGTGTAATAATTCAGATTATGGTGTAGAACTAACCTAAGTTTTCTTGGGATAGTTCAACAAATGTTTAAGTGCAGAAGTAGCCTAAGTCTACTCAAAAGTTAAAAGAAATAATTGAGAAATCATATGAAAAAGTTTGATATCAAAAACATGAATGTAATGTTAAAAACATTTAAGAAATATAAGTTTAAAAATAGGAGATAATTTTTGGACTTAGTATAGTCCTGATTCTAGACAATGGTATAACAACAAAATGGGTGTTTGTGTGTTAGTCCATATACACAAAAAAAGGATTTTTTTTTTATGATGGCTAAATACATATATTTTGTTATACTTCCTCTTCTGAATAATTGTAATTGTGACATGTGATTTTTTTTTCACAAAATCTCCAAAAGAACAATGTATAGATTAGTAAAGGGATTGTAAAATTTATTTTTACACTAAGAAACTTCTACTATGCAAAATGCTAATGTTATTCGTACTGCTAAAAAAGGTTATATTATGATAATGTATGTGGGCAGTTATCAAATTTTAAAGTGGATTTGAAAATAAAACAGGTTATTTTGTTATTGTCTGTATTTTTTAAAGTATTTAAAAGATTTTTAAAAAAAATCTTTGAAAAGCAACTATTAACAAACTTTCAGGATGGTTTTAGGGAAAATTTGTTTACCAATGCAGTAATTTCCCAATTTTTTGGAAAAATATTTTAAATTCTGTTTATAACAAATATACTTTTACTGAAAAATACTTAATTGCTATCACATCAGTGGAGCTGGTTACAGTTAGTTAAAGTCAAACCTTACCCCATCAACAAGCAGTTGAAATCAACTTCTGTGTGCCTGCTGCAATGCACATAGTGGCTAGTGATGGGATCTCTTAAATGAAAAAGTAGTAACAGTTCAATTATTGAAATATCTCAAATTACCAACTGCATCATTCCAATGATGTTCTCGCTTGGAATACTACTACTAATGTAGGTGAATACTACTAATGTTATGAATGATGAGTGAATTTCACACCTTTTAATTTGTCTCTTGCATGGATTTGGTAGATGAATAGGCTGAATAGTAACCACTAATATGAATGATGAGAGAATCTCAACTATTACTTTTTACCTTCGCTGAAGTAAATATTTTAATACACAATTACTAATTCTAGCAACAAGACATATATTTATTTTCTGATGTCATCACTACATCGTCCACTATGCTATATCACCACTCCTACTATTAATTAAGAAAAAAATTTATCCATATTTTAATTCATACTCACCGTGAACTCTTATTTTATCAATTCCAGGTCTTAGGAATTAACAGATCCACACACTATAATCATTCCACTTATCACTTTTATTAATTACACAAAATAGATTAAATAAAATACCAGAACTATATATTGCACTGCTGTATTCTTAACTACAAAAATAATTATTAATTAAGGTTTATTCAGAAAATCTGATAAATAAAGATGATTAAATCAAGTAAAAATTAAACAAAATAAGAATGTTCTTCATCACTTTCAATTGTCATTCATAACAATGTTTTAAATAGCTTGTGATCTATTTAATATTTTAATTACTTTTATTCACAAAAATACACTTAAATTGAGGTCTTAATTTTTCTTTGTAAATTTAAAAGTTATTAACTGAATAACAGGAAAAAAAAAGGTTATAAATCAGTTTAAAATCCCATGAAAAATAATATTGTGTCCAGGTTTTTTTTGGAGATATTCTATTCCTACATAAATTGGTTAACTGTCCAGCCTTAGAAAAAAACACCCTTTCTGAGGGCACTGATATTGCAGGTATACAGGAGTATTTTAAATTTATCTCATATAATTCAGGTAATAATAAATTTTTTGCAATTCCCAAAATTCCAAAGAATCTTCAGTCTATTTAGGTGTGACATTTCCAATTATTGTCACCGGAATATTTAAAAATATTCCAGTTGTTCCAGGGGTCATTTTTGTTTGCACTTTACATAATTTTTCTTGACAGTTGTTAGGATTTGTTGTGTCTGAGGCTCTAAGATTTTCATCTAATGGAAGAGTATCAATGTCTATTCGCCTCGAATTAATTAAATTTGTAACCTCATCAGCTATCTGTTTTTTGACATTTTTTCCATTTTCATCTACATCAAATGTGGTTTTTTAAACCTCTTACTGGTAGCACATTGTCAAATTTTTTCACAGTTTTTTAGTTCAAAAATATTTCTTTGTTAAGTCGGGACATTTTTCTTTAATTGAAAGTAAACTTTAATTTTTCAAGTATAAACTCTGTCTTTATAAATAATATAACATTTGAATGTAAAAGTTTGGTTAGCATCCATGTATAAGGTGAATTTAACTTGCGTTATGTTAATGTATTTTTTAATCGCAGATTTCTCAAAACCATATTTTTACACATAAATGATATAAGTAACCAGTAAGGTTATTGAGTTGAAATTTTTACCAGGTGTTTTTGGCTGTAAAGTACACAGATAGACACACAGGATTGTTAGTTTGTTTTAAAAGAAGTTAATTTTAAAAAAAAATAATAATTTTTTTCAATGACTGAAAAACATTGTGTAATACAGGGTGATTCAAAGAAACGGGAAATTTAAAAAATTAAATAACATTAATGAAAATTTTTTTAGAAAATGAATGTTATTTCATGCAATTGTACAAATGTTGCCATTTTAGAATACATACATTTTAGTTTATTTTTTAAAGATGACATCTTCCAAGTGACCTCCTCTTCTACGTAAACACCCACGAAGTCTCTTCGTTAAATTGTTTGACGTAACATCTCGACTGGAATTTCCGCAATTGCTTCTCGGGTCTTTGCCTTCAGTTCTTCCGTTGTAGCAGGTCTACTGTGGAATGCTTTGCTTTTAAGGCGACCCCACAAAAAGTAATCGCAAGCTGAGAGATCAGGCGATCTGGAAGGCCATCTAATGTCACAGTTTCGTGAAATGACATGTTGTCCAAACAATCAGCGTGCAGCTGCCATCGATATTCGTGCAGTATGTGACGTTCCGTCTTGTTGAAACCAGGCTGTGTTAAGAATCTGTGGAAATCTCTTTTGTTGTTCCACAACAAAGGTTTCAAGCAGGGCTACGTAACGAGCCGACGTCACTGTAATCACAAGACTGTTGTCATCCTCAAAAAAATAAGGGCCTATAACACCGTAAGATGACATAGCACACCACACGGTCGCTTTCTAGCTGTGCAACGGATGCTGGTGTAGCTGCATAGGATTTTCTTGTGCCCGGTATCTGAAATTTTGCTTGTTAACAAATCCACTGAGGTGGAAATGTGCTTTGTCTGACATCCACAGTTCATGAACAAAATCTTCTTTATCGTTTATCTTCTGAAGCGTTACATTACAGAATCCTGCTCGCACAACTGCATTGTTCGGTTTCAGTTCCTGGATGATCTGCAACTTGTACGGATGGTATTGCAAGTTCTTCGCTAACATTCTTCGAACACTTGAACTATGCAATTGTAAAGATGCTGAGAGACGACAGATTGACCGATGTGGACTTTGTGTGACAGCATCTTGTAAAGCTTGAACGTTCTGTAGTGTATGGACGGTTTGCTCACGGCCTGGAGGTTTCTTTTTCATTGCCAAATTGGTTTCCTCAAAATTAGATATCAGTGTTTTAATTGCATCTGGGACGGCACAACTGTGTTAAAATGATGATGAAATTCTCTACGCGCTCCCTCCATACTGTCATTGTTTTTGTAAAACGCTTTGATAGCAAATGCACGTTGCGCACCACTCCAAGGATCCATGACAACTAAATGGCAGGTTAGGTTAGAGAGGCTGGCGCTACTTATCAAGTGGTACCAATCGCCCACGGCTACCAACACAACTTTCAAAATTTCCCGTCTCTTTGAATCATCCTGTATAAAAATATTTTTCTAACGTAAAAAATAATGAATCAGAAAATGACTGTGTTAAACGTTGTAAAAAGTTACAAATTATGCGTAAAAAAAATGTAAAGTTTATAAGTTTAAAGATGACTGAGAAAATGGGTCAAATATTAACATGGGGAAGGATGGGATGTGGGTTTCGAACCTCCCCTCAAAGGTAAATGTAGTCAGTAGATTGTAATTTGGTCCAAAGCAATGATAGAAAATGAGTTTGACTGCTAGTTGCAGCAAGAAACATTAAAATGTTTCATTTTTTTATTGGAGGAAAATATTATTTTCATGATTTTTTTCTGGTGATCTAGATCACCAGAGTTACTTCCCCTGAATATTTTTCTTTGGGTTTACTTGCAGAAAAATGTTTCACGCATACCATATCTCAAATATACCTTTTGATTTGACTCATCAGTCACGTGACTGGTTTGATGCTATTCCCCATTCCACTTTGCTATTGTGTTAAATTTTAACCTCAAAATATTTACTACAACCTACATACTGAATTATATGTTTCATTTATCCAGTTTTTTGCCATCTGCATGTTACAAAGTTTAATCATAAAATTAGGTAAACATAGTTTACTTAATATGTGACTCTAGCTAATGTTTTTTTTAAAAATTGTCACAAATCTTGATCAGCTCTTATTCATCTTAAGATCTTTTCAGTTAGGATTTTTCTAACATTAGACTCATCTTATTAACATTTTCCTGTAATCCCTTATTTGAAAATTACCTGTTTTTCCTTTATTTTATCTTTTACCTTTCACTATCATGAACTGCTACACTCCCCATAAATATTTTAAAGAATTTCTTTCTAATACTTTGTCTATATTTGATTCCAGTAGAGTTCTATTGGTTGACTGACTACCCGTTTCTTTAAAACCAGTGAAGCTCATATACTGATTAGCTGCCTAGATACCACGATTGAGTTCTTTAACAAGTCTGCAAAAACTGGTTTCATAGTAGATGACTACATGTGAGTGATAACTATGTACAGAAAATAGTAGCGGCCTATAAACTTAAGGTTATAAACAAAGAAGTAAGGTAAAATGCCACTGGCTGAAACCACGTTTAATAAACCAGTTCCTCCTATAGATTACCAAAGTTAAATTACATTGAATTCAGTTTTATTGCTGTTGAAGTTTTATTATTCATTATGATGGCTGACTTTTTCAATGACTAAAGCAATTTATATAACAACAAAAATATCTTTTAGCCTTTGGATGGCCACTTGTCTAAAAGTTAATCCAAAATCTTATCTCACTCTTTCAGTCTTGTGCTCAAGCAACAGGATAACATCCTATGAATAAAATTAAAAAAAATAATAGAGACGCTGTAAAATAGTAGTACATATATAAAATGTCTTCTTTTTCTTATAGTAATCAATCCTAAAATTGGTTTACAGCAGTCTTCCTCCTCCTGACAGTTCTTGTGCTAACCTATTTTTCCCATTTACATTTTATACCCAACATCGTGTGTGGTTCCTCTTTTGCTGTTAACAATGATTGAAAATATTTCCTATTTCCGACCATACTAAACAACATATTTAGTAGACTTGGGCTTACAAATACGTATTACTGTTCGACACGATTGGCTACACCTGGCTCCACTTACTTGACTAAAAAAATATATATCAGAAATGAGGGACGGTCACCTCGTAGTGGTGTTTGCGGGTAACGTAGAAAACCGGACAAACCGCGGACAGAAAACATTTTACCTGGAGAAGTTTTACAGAATCATCAGGCTTTAGATGCAGTTTCCAGTTTTAAACAGGCTACTAAGACACTTTATACTACTACTACTACTTACATTCACAAAAAAAAATAATTTTCTCAAAAAAAAAGTCTAACTTATTAATTTCCATCATGTTAATAATTTGCGTAAACTTAAAATATTTATTGATTTTATTGCAATATTTACAATTTCATAAAATGACAACAAATGCGATTATTTTTGATCTGAGATCAAACCAACAATAGAGTTGAAACCTTTTTAATTCATTTAAGAGGAGGTGGTACAGGCTATATCGCTAATGTAATCTTGCAAACTTTTAAGTACACTTTTCTCAAAAAGTATTTAAGATAGTTTTTTTGATTCATAAACCAAGTTATTTAGCATAACTCTCTCTATTCACTGGCTATTATATTTGGATACTTTAAGCAAAAATTTGTTAATTTTTTAAATGGCAGAAAGGCTCCTGGAATAGACGGAATACCTGTAGAATTACTGTGCAGTGCAGGTGAGGAAGCGATTGATAGATTATACAAACTGGTGTGTAATATTTATGAAAAAGGGGAATTTCCGTCAGACTTCAAAAAAAGTGTTATAGTAATGATACCAAAGAAAGCAGATAAATGTGAAGAATACAGAACAATTAGTTTAACTAGTCATGCATCAAAAATCTTAACGAGAATTCTATACAGAAGAATTGAGAGGAGAGTGGAGGAAGTGTTAGGAGAAGACCAATTTGGTTTCAGGAAAAGTATAGGGACAAGGGAAGCAATTTTAGGCCTCAGATTAATAGTAGAAGGAATAGTAAAGAAAAACAAACCAACATACTTGGCATTTATAGACCTAGAAAAGGCATTCGATAACGTAGACTGGAATAAAATGTGCAGCATTTTAAAAAAATTAGGGTTCAAATACAGAGATAGAAGAACGATTGCTAACATGTACAGGAACCAAACAGCAACAGTAACAATTGAAGAACATAAGAAAGGGAGTCCGACAAGGATGTTCCCTATCTCCGTTACTTTTTAATCTTTACATGGAGCAGTTAATGATGTTAAAGAACAATTTAGATTCGGAGTAACAGTACAAGGTGAAAAGATAAAGATGCTACGATTTGCTGATGATATAGTAATTTTAGCCGAGAGTAAAAAGGATTTAGAAGAAACAATGAACGGCATAGATGAAGTCCTACGCAAGAACTATCGCATGAAAATAAACAAGAACAAAACAAAAGTAATGAAATGTAGTAGAAATAACAAAGATGGACCGCTGAATGTGAAAATAGGAGGAGAAAAGATTATGGAGGTAGAAGAATTTTGTTATTTGGGAAGTAGAATTACTAAAGATAGACGAAGCAGGAGCGATATAAAATGACGAATAGCACAAGCTAAACGAGCCTTCAGTAAGAAATATAATTTGTTTACATCAAAAATTAATTTAAATGTCAGGAAAAGATTTTTAAAAGTACATCTTTGGAGCATCGCTTTACATGGAAGTGAAACTTGGATGATCAGAGTACCTGAGAAGAAAAGATTAGAAGCTTTTGAAATGCGGTGCTATAGGAGAATGTTAAAAATCAGATGGGTGGATAAAGTGACAAATAAAGAGGTATTGCGGCAAATAGATGAAGAAAGAAGCATTTGGAAAAATATAGTTAAAAGAAGAGACAGACTTTAGGCCAATACTAAGGCATCCTGGAATAGTCGCTTTAATATTGGAAGGACAGGTAGAAGGAAAATATTATGTAGGCAGGCCACGTTTGGAATATGTAAAACAAATTGTTAGGGATGTAGGATGTAGAAGGTATACTGAAATGAAACGACTAGCACTAGATAGGGAATCTTGGAGAGCTGCATCAAACCAGTCAAATGACTGAAGACAAAAAAAAAAATTTTTTTATTTACCCAATTTTTTGTTTTTGCCATAAAAAATACTGAAAAACCTTTTGTTGTTAGAACAACTAGAAAGTAGTCAGCACATTTAAAATGTTCTAATAAAGTTGTGACAGAAATTTTATCATCTTCCTCTAAGTAGTTTTTGAGAAAAGCGTACCTAAGTATTAAAAAAAATAAAAATCTCTGGAAAACACTTAATAAAAATTATGTACTTTAAAATAAGCCAGGCCCATATACTGAGTCATTGGGGTCATCTTCATCATCTTTTTTTTATTTTCATGATACTACATTTTTATTTTACTGCATGAAATATCACCTTTTCTTATTCTTGTGTTAAATTTGAAAATATTTACTTTATGATTGGGTTGAATTCCTAGCTGGTTAATACAACTATTCTTCCTAAGCAGCCATCATTAAAATGACAGCATCATATACTACTACTTTGAATGGGTCGAGTCCAATGAAAATGGTTTTGGGAAGTCTGTTTCAGATAACACTGTTGAATGACACATTGGGATTTTGGGTGTTGCCATGTAAACATTTCCATAAAAGAACTCTGCGGTCTTTTGATTTTTGTAAAAATTATTTATGTAAAAATATTGTGCAACCTTGTCTTCTCATATTTTCTAAATTTTCTGATTTTCATCAAATACCAAAACCATAATCATTCTGTAAGCTAGTTTTTTCCTTAACAGTCAACCTTCCAGCACCAGAAGTTTCTATCATCAACTTTATCTTTTATTTCCCTTTTGTTTATCTTTATGCAACCGTCCCAAACGTGATCCCATTTGCTTTTGTATGCACCTAAAGTACTCCATTTTTTCATTGGGAACATCATCACATACAGCTTTCTTTTGATTACCTAAGTAAAGGCTTTGTTATCACCATTACCCAGGTATTTTGTATATCTAACATTATTATTCACAGTTTATTATCAAATGTGGCCACTGCACTGGCAACTTCCAGATAGCTCTGAAACATAGACTCTGCTAACTCCAGATAGTTTCATCCTAGAAGTACTGCTTTCTTTATGTTTTTCCAGTTTTTCATTATAATTTTTTAAATTTTCACACTGCTGGCAGTATTTCAACATCTATAACCTTTCCAATTGTCAACATTAGTAGATGAAACGACACAATTCAAATTCTTGTGGCTCCTTTTTTGCCAAGTTCTATCTAATGCCACAGCTATATCTATCTGTATAGTTACCATTTCCCTTTACAGCCTCCTGAAATGATTTCTTCCTTCACATTTCAGCACAGAATTTTGTTTTATCACAAGTAAGGTTATTAAATTTGGTGGGAGGTTTTGAAAGATCATTTTTTACAGAAAACCTATCCAGCATCATGACATTTTCTGATGCATCGCATTCTATAAACAAAACAAACATTTACTTTATACACTTCAGTTTCTGCAAATAATTTTTTTTTCAAGAAACTAATTACTGTAGTTGTTACATTGCTTGAAGTTTGATATAACCTAGAAATGTCACCGTTTGAACTTAGTCTAAACTAGCACTTAGTTAAATATGAACACTTACTTGGTTTTTTTTTTACCTCTTCCTGGATCACCTACATGTTTTTAAAATATGTATTTGGATTGTCACAAAATTTTTTTTGTTAACCATAAAAACAAAATAACACGAATTATCAACTCAAAAGAAATTGATATTCAATGTCACTGCTTACTTGAAGCTGCAATAATAATTCTTGTAATTATGCCAGAAAATAATGAAAATCTTTTGGAGGACAAAAGTATCACCAAATATGATCCCAAATATATAAGTAGGTTTTTTCTAAAAAATTTATACTTCAGATAAGTGGAAAATGCAAAGAAATGAAAATAAAAATTTCCAAACTTTGTGTACCACATCTCCTAGAAACAGTACTTCCTTTCAGACCAAAACTCAGGTGCTCTTTTAATTTTTGCATTAATTCCAAAAAACACTTAGGAAGAAAATGTTCAGATTGTTTGGTTAATGTAATTCATATAATAATTTTAAAGTCAAACTGTTTATGAAGGTAAGAAACCATATTTATGCCTTCTACGATTATTGCAGCTCAATAATTTGTATAAATCAAAAGCTAATGGGTATATAAATTTTGGCAAAGTCTGCTGTAAATTCAAATAAATTACTTGTACTGAAGCATCGTTTACTAACTCTCAGTACTCAGAAGTTTTGAATTAGTTGAAACTATATCCAAAGCTGAAATTTTTTGTCTTTTTTTTGAAGATTTGTTTGTGCCATTTTCTATTTTCATTTAGAATCACAAATGTTATACATAAAAAAAAAAAAAACTTCAAACGATATTATTATACCATTTTTTAACGTTTCTCTGTATTTTATCTTCTGAAAAAATTGGAAATTTTCCTGTAGCAAACTACAGTACATATAAAAAAAAACTATAATCTTTTTATATCACTTTCTAAACACACTCAGTTGTGGTGTAAAGCCTACTGTAGTGAGGGAGATGCTTTGGGAAGATTATAAGTGTGACTATGAACTGTTAATGGCTTCACTTGAAATGTAGTTATATCTGTTACCATCTCCCCTTTTATCTAAGGATGGTGTGCTCGACTTTGATTCTATATTCTTTGTTATATTATTTTCTCTTTCTCTGTAGTTTTGTAAGCCAGGAATACTCAATATTTCAAAAAATTTCCTGCAGTTTTTTTTTATTTTCCTACAAGGTAAATCTACTTTCATAATAATCATAGATTCTCTATGTTACTACATCCCTACCATCAACAAATTTTTCTTTGCTGATATTTTAATTTTATTAATTATATTTCTAAAGAACTGAGATATAGTTTCCTACCTTGTGTGGATTATAGAGGATAATAAACTTTATTTTAAAAATTTGAGGAAATTACTTATCAAGAATCAGTAGAGAATCATTGTATGGGTATTTCTACTATTAAACTAGTGTAAAAAGTAATGTTGATTTGTGTTAGAAGGTGACACTATTAACATTTTTAATGAATCTTTAGTGGAATATCTAATGAGGTTATCAGTAGCACTGATACGTGAATGAAAGAATGATGCAGAATTATCATAATTAGTTTAATTCTCCCACTTCACTTAAATCCTATAAATTATTATTCTAAGTTTTTAATTGCCTTCCTGGTAATGTAAGAAGTACCTGTAACATGAATCAGTTTAAATTTAACTTAAAGGAATGGATTTTGTGCTTGACAATCGATGAGGTGGAAGCACTGTGTATTCAGTGGTGATTTAATCTAAATGTAAGATTTGCTAATTTTAATATGATCTTAATATATTTATATTCATACCTGGTTGGTGACAATAGTGTGTGCTTAGGTGTGCATGTGAGAGAAAAAAATAACTGAAGAAAACTGGGTGTGTGTAAGAGGTTATTATTTTTTTTTAATGTGTTTCTAATTATAATTATTTCGTTTCTTTGTAGGTAATATATTTTCATATGCAATATCTTAATATCTTTATCAAGATATTAATTTATTTACATATTAATATGATTAAATATCAGTGCGTGCTAAATTAATTACCTAAGTGCTTTATATTTTATATAATTCATTGTATTTTTATTACTTGTCTTTTGTGTGTATGTATTCATGTTATAGTTGAAAATAAATTAATTAATTTGTTAATAGTAATATTTTGTATTTGAAATGCTTCAGTGTTGGCAAATAATTTTTAGACAAGGTACTAATATTAGTATCACTTACGGAAATTATACCTGCACTCTTTAAATTTGACATAACCGAGAAATGTCATCTTCTAAATTTAAATCTAAACTAGCACTTTGTTATTATTAATTATTTTTTCTTTATCTCTTCCTGGACCACTCTCTCTTTTTCAGTTTAGCCTCTGAAACCACCGTAACCTATTACTTCAGAGAATGATTATGGATGATATGTATGATTGTAAATGAAGTGTAATTTTGTACAGTCTTTGGTTGGTTCCTGAGATGTGTGGTTAATTGAAACCCAACCACCAAAGAACACTGGTATCCACAATCTAGTATGCAAATCCGTGTAAAAGTAACTGCCTTTACTAGAATTTGAACCTTGGAACCTTCAACTTCAAAATCAGCTGATTTACGATGAGTTCACCACATGACCAACTCAGTGGGTTTCTTCCGGGGCCACCTAAATGTTGTTTTTAAAATATATATATGGATTTTCAGAGCCCTTTTTTGTAATTAACCTTAAAAACAAAATATCGCTCTGAGCGCCAATATAAAAAAATTATAGAAGTGTTGTTAATTATTCAGTGATAATGCTTATTAAAATACATTGGCATGGAAATTCTCAGGTGAGATAATCTTTCGGAGGACAAAAATTACTAAAATGATCCCAAAACAATAATTTAGTCTGTAGCTGAAAATTTATACTTGAATTACGAAAAATTCCAAAAAAATGAAAATCAAAACAAATTACCTAACTTGGTGTATCACCACCCCTTATCACGATTCCATTACTTTGTACAACAAAGTAAATGTGAACCGATAGACGCTAGTAATATAAGGTGTAAAACTTTTTACTAAGGAGTATACTGTTATATTTGATGTAGGGGAAATTCATACCTTGACTTTAGTGGATCTTTTTCTCTAAAGAGAACAAGGTATGAACTTCCTCTAAAGAGGACAAGGTCCAATAAGAGCATCAGTAGGATTTCTAAGATCTGTAGCGTAACAAAAACAAACCTGCAAATCCATTTTCGATTAATATTTTACATCCTTTCTTTATACTTAGATACTTACGATTAATAATAGACCAGAAGAAAACATGAGCTCTAGCTGCTTTCAA
The DNA here is from genome assembly GCF_047948215.1 of Lycorma delicatula. NCBI lineage: Eukaryota > Metazoa > Arthropoda > Insecta > Hemiptera > Fulgoridae > Lycorma > Lycorma delicatula. The sequence goes on along the minus strand of NC_134456.1, from coordinate 221,950,525 downwards.
TTAATGAAACTTAATAAGAAATGATATTTAATGTTTTACCTTCAGACATCAAAAAAACAAATTGTAAATGTAGCACCAAATGTTATGAAGTCATACCAAATTATGTCATCAGTTATTAAATGTAATCGTAACAGCAAGTCTTTCCTTAAACCCATTTGATACCGTAAAGAACTTTTAAATAAATAACAGTTTTGACCTAGAATCTGTGTGTGGTTTACAGTAGTAATTATACTACCATATTACATGAAGTGTAACAAATTTTTTTTTAAAAAGATTTGTAATCTATTTGAAAATGATGGTTGGTTGAAAAAGTAAAATGTTGTAAATGTAAATTAAGTAAACATTACAAATTTAGTTACGAAACAAAATAAATTTTGAGTACACTAAGATGAAGTTCGATCCTTACTCTTTCCAAAAAGCCTTTCTTGACCCTCTGTATGATGTAAATAAAGAATGCTACAGCTCATTGAAAAAGTGACAGAAGTGGGTGTTTTTACCTGTTGCCAGGTAAGAAAATTATTACTCAAAAAAATCTTTTTAGTTTGAGTAAGGGGAAAAGTAAACAGTTTATCTTATACAGGAGGATTAGTTTTGGTTCAATTCATGATTTACTCTGGTGGAAACTTATCTTTTCTGCAGTTAAGTATAGAGAAGATCAATCGTCGCCAAATATTTATGTTTACTAATAAACCTTTCATCCAGTGCTACTCGTTACGTTACATATGTAAAAAATCTATTACTGTGTTAAGACCAATAGTATAAACCATTATAATTAATTATATATGTAATCATAAATCATGTAATTACATGGAACATACTTTCATCATCTTCAATATTAATAAGCCATCGTCTTAGTAGCTTTAAGAAAGTGTTTAGGTTCCTACTGGTCTTTATATGATTAGGAAGTATGTTATACAATCTAGGAGCAGTACTTGAAAAGAACTTCATATAACTCGTTTTATTTGCTCTGGGGACATATACATTCCTTTTACTTCTAATTTCGTATTCGGTTATCATACTATTTCTATGACCGCTTCTGATAAAGATAATTTTCATTACTTTATAAACATATAAATAACGTAGCGGTAATATAGACATTTCCCTAAATATTGGCAAAGCATGATTCGTATTTCTTTTTTTATTTATCATTCTAACGAATCTTTTTTGGATTTTGATTATGGAATTTAAATTTGTAACATAAGTTCCTCCCCAACAGCTGATGTCATAGTCTAGTCGACTATGTGCAATAGCAAAATAAAGTTTTCTCGTGGTTATTTTTGGGAATAGTTTGTTTAAAAAATAAAATATCCTAAGATAGCTTAAAAGTTTTTGCTTTAATAGCGCAAAATATGATTCTTCCAGGTTAGACCGCTATCTAACACAATGCCCAAGTATTTACAAATATAACATAGTTCGATCTCTACATTCTAAACAGTCGGATTAATTTATCACACGTTTTTTACATTTATATTTTACTGTAAGCGGCAATTTTATTTTCCCCTTTAAGCAAAAGTTGATATACAAAGTTTTTTCAACGCTCAAGATCATATAATGATTTGATAAGCATAACCGCAGTGCGTCTAAATCTGATTGCATCTCCTCAGCCACTTCAATCCAGGTGTTGCGGACATAACACAAGGCAGTATCATCTGCAAACGCATATACATTACCTTTAAGCGGTGCCGAACAGACACTATTTACATATATTATGAATAGTATGGCTCCCATACGGATCCTTGTGGGACTCCATATTGTACCCTAGCAAAATTACTTAAACACCCTTTTATTCTCACGCATTGTTTCCTGTTGATCAGATAGCTCTCAAACCAATCAAATGAAACACCTCTAATACCACTCATCCACAGAATGCGTAAAAGGACATTGTGGTCTGCACAATCAAAAGCTTTTGTTATGTCTAAAAATAGACCGCTCACACATTTCTTATCGTTTATGCCCTGAAATACTTGGGTAGTAAAATTTAAGAGCGCCTTTTCAGTATTGCTCTCAGCCATAAATCCATATTGGTTTTTATTAAAAAAAGAAGTTTTATTGAGGTACGATATTAATCTGTTCTTCATACATTTCTCATAGATTTTAGAGAAGATAGAGAGTAGAGATATTGGTCTATATTGAGTAACAGAGTTTTTATCTCATTTTTTAAAGACAGGTATTACTACTGCTTTTTTTAAAGCGTCCGGGAATTTTCCAGATTGGAGGCTTATATTTTGAAGAAAGGTTAACACATGTGATATATGATCTACCGCTAATTTAACAATTTTTGAGCTTATTCTATCGATACCAGGGGATTTATTGTTTTTGAGATTTTGATAATATTTTCAATCTCAGCATTAAGGACAGGCTCAACAAACATTGATGACACTTCACATTTTATATTTGCCAGATCATTACGACTTTCATTTAATTGTTTGCGTAAGTCACTTACAACATTTATGAAATAATCGTTAAATATGTTAGCTACTTGAAGTGGTTCAAAGATATTTTTATTATTTCCATTATTTAGTTCAATAACTTTTATCATTTCTTTTTTGACCGGTTAAGGAATTAATTACTTCCCACTCGTTCTTAGAATTTCCTTTACATCTGTCAAACATGTTATCATAGTAATTTTGTTTAGCCGATGTAATCTTAATTTTAAGTTTATTCCTATATGTTTTATAATGTTTAATTAAATGTACTTTAATTAGGGTGCGCTATTGTTTTTTTGTATAATGAATTGCGTATTGATATCATTTCACACAGTTTATCTGTTATCCATGGTTTTAATTTTTTGAATTGCTTACCCTGTATGACTAAGTTTGAGATTCGTTTATAATTTCAGTAAATTTTCTTATGAAAATATCAAAAGCTGCTGACGCATCGTTATGTATATAAACATCACGCCAGTCTACTTTAGCGATAAGGGAAATGAATTTATGATAATCAGTTTTAATAGCATTCATATCATTTTTAATAATATTGGAATGCGTCACATTACAAATATGCGATATCCCGACGCCTATAATACTATGATCTGTTATCTGCAAATGACTCACAGTTGAAACTATTTCATAATTATTTTTATTTTCTATTCTTGACAATAAGTGATCAATGCATGTTCCACTTGTAAGTCGTGTGGGTTCATTGACTAATGATTCAAATCCATGGCAGTTATAAACAGTTTTTTATTCATCTATTAAGTGGGATTCGGAAAGTAACTTTAAGTTAAAGTCACAGATTATTATGCAGTTATTAGAATTAATTTTAGACAGCACATCATTAAATTCATTTATGAAGTGCTTCTTATCCTTACTATGTAACCTATATAGCGCAAGTATTGTATATTCAATACCATTGTGCACTAGGTCAATAAGAATTGCATCAGATGCAGACAGAGATAAAGAAAATTTGACATTATTCAAATTTCCGATAAAACAATTAAATCCGGCATGTTTTTAAATTTAGATAAATTAACTAATAATACATCAAAGTTCTTTCTTAGACTACTAATGTTTTGGTGCATAATTTTAAATTCACAGTTCATTAATTTATTAAAATTGGTAGAGATCATTAGAAATAAAAATTTATTTTAACATAAATAAGTGTGCTTACGGTAATTTGTTTAAGTCCTCTTCATTCCGAATCTGCACAACTTTGTCTTTTTCATTCTTCCGTATAAGTATTTTCCCATCTCGTAGCCAGATGTACTTGTAACCTTTAAACTTTTTTGCCTGCCGAGCGAGCGCATATAGCCGTCTCCTTGGTGGACAGAGCGACTCATTTATGTACACAGGAGTATCAGTTGTAAATCTCATGTTTAATGTAGTGATAAATTTTTTATCTCGTTTGTTATTCATGAAATTTTCTTTATCCCGCCTTCTGACGAACTTGACAATTATTCCGTCGGACATATTATTTTTCTCTGGCAATCTGTGGCAAGCATCAATCATCTCATCCGTAATTTGGAAACCAATTACGTCTCCCACTTTTTTAATTGTATCAACAACATCTTCATCATCTTTTTTGGTGATACCATGATATGTATGAATGAAGTGTAGTCTTGTACATTCTCAGTTCGACCATACCTGAGATGTGTGGTTAATTAAAACCCAACCAACAAAGAACACCGGTATCCACGATCTAGTATTCAAATCCGTGTAAAAATAGCTGGCTTTACTAGGACTTGAACAGTGGAACTCTCGACTTCCAAATCAGCTGATTTGGGAAGATGCGTTCACCACTAGACCAACCCAATGGGTTTATCATACGTTTCTGGGCTCTCTTTAATTCATTTATAGCGGCTCTTTGTTGTGATTATTAAATCTTTTTATAAGCCGTTATGCAATCTCCAAGTCCATTCAAGAATCACTTAAGTATGATATGTATTTTGGCGCAGATTCAAAAAAGTGTCTAAGGAATTAAGTATTTGAACAATATTATTTATTCATTTTAGTCCATTTTGATGTCGGTTGAGTTTTTTTAAAAATAATTTTATAATTTTTTGTGCCTAATTAAAGCACTTTTTATAACCTGCAACATCGGGAAAGCTCCCCTGGGAATGTTATTGTGGTGGCCTGTTGCTTAATGTGCAATCGGCAGAGGGTTTAAGAGTTATGTTACAGCATAATACATTGAGTTCTGATGGTTTAGTTAACAACAATATGGGAATTGTGAAGAAATTCAAATGTCCTGCCGTATGAAGGGACCAATTTTTGAGTTACCGAAAGCTGTGTTAATAAAATTCAATGACAGAACTAGTTGCAAAAATGAAACATGAAGGTGGTTGTGTACCTATTATACCAGGAAGTACAACGTTACAATCAACCAAAAGATAGGGAGATGTAGATTCACATATGATACCTAATTTTAAGTTTAGCTGTAATGGTACACAAATTTGCAGAAGGACAAGTTTATATTGTTTTACGTCGAGTCAGAAGCTTAGGTTATTTACCTTTGAGTGATTTAGATCCATGTAAAGTCCTTACTAACCCACATGATAAAAACAGTACTTGGTGAGTTGGAAGGATTAAGTTACTAGTTTTTTTGTTTATCCTGAACAAACAAAAACCTTCTTCCTCTTTACGTAATAGTATAGGTAAAATTTTGTTTATTTTATTTACTTTATATCGCTTTCAACTCCTAGCACAGAAACTGCTATGGAAATTTGATATTTATAATAAATTACATGCAAGCTTTGTGATTCAGAAAGGTGCTGATGTAAATATTTATTATAATAAAGTTTTAACGCCAATAATGTATGCTATATTATACGGTGAAAAAAGTATTAAAACAGACATATCTATGTTAATTGAAAGTGGCGCGCATATAGATGCTACTGATAAAGGTGGTTGTACAGCGTTATACCATGCATTTTTTCATAAAAATTATGAAAATGAGGAAATTCTTATTTTACTATTAGCACTTGGAGCAAGTGTTTGTAAATATTTGGCAAATCTTGGTGAAAGTGAGACCCGTTTAATTTACACTCAAAATTATATTACAGGTGTAATTGTGATAATTGTGTGTAATTGTAATTGAACTTTTATACTGTAAAGAAGATATTAATGAGAATGATGATGATGATCATACGTAGTTTTTATGTAAATTATATACTTTTAATGTTGAACTTGCCTTTTTTTCTTATCATAAGGATTTGGTAAAGAAAGATAAACCACTGATTTTCAATATTTTTAATAAAGCTCCGGAGATTTACGTTGAAAAATTATTTTATAGTGATTTAGATGATGTCGATAGAATAAAATTTATGTAACATGTAAATTACAAAAGAATTGTTAAATTGTACAATGCAGTTTTTAGAAAAACATTGTTATGCTGAATTGGCAGATTCTCATCTGAATACACCATTTCATTTCGGTTCTTCACAAGACAAAGTTAATATTTTAATTATATATGCTAATGTTGATGTTACTGCAAGAAATAAGTATGGAATATTAACATGTAATCAATTGCAATACAGTTACGGCTTTTTTCAAGCTGCAGTAAGACCATTTATAAAACATTTACTTTTATTGTAGTTCTTTCTGAAGAGTTAGATAGATACACTCAAGTAAAATTAAACTATACTGAATTTATTAATGATTGTAATGTTTAATTACATAAGATGCAATCTATACACATTGTAGATAATTTATTGTTTTTTTAAATTTTGTTGTAAATTATCTGAATATGAGATGAATCTAATATCAGAATCTGATAATTTTTGTATTTACAATGATGAACAAATTGAACAACTATTTCCAATTTATTATGATATAATTATTATGAAAATAAATAACTATAAGATAGATTTAAGTAAAATACATTTAAGTAAGTTAATAGCTTTGTAGAGATTACTTATAACAAATAGGATTATTAAATCATATGATCCTAAGAAATATGAAGCTGATAAGAATAATTGTCGTAGTGTTGAACATTCTGATCATATATGTGAACATATTTTTCTTAATTATGACATATTTATTGTATTTCTAAATATTTGTACGAAAGACAATATTGTTAATTTATTGCTTGCTTCATTATTGTATTGATATTATATAATTATTCTATTATGTTACGAGTGAAGCCTGTATTGTAGATTTATTTTATTGGTTTTGATTTCTGAGGACTGGGTGATGAAGAAACTGCTTTCTTGATGTAGCTGTGTTTAGGTTGAGGCTCATATAATTAAAGGTTTGTTTTGTCTGTCTAAATTTCTGCAGTATTATTAAGTTATTTGTTATATATCTTCTCATTTTCTTTGATTACTTTCATTAATTGTAATGGTTCAACGTATTTAATAGTTCCAACATGTGTTTATTACAATTTCATTTCTGCTAATTTTTTATTGGTAGACATGAAATTTTTCTGTAGTAAATAAATAAATAAAAATTCTGTAATCATTATATCTTTCCTGGGTTACTTGTTAACTGACTATATTTTTTTCATCTTTATGAATTACTACCACTGAATAGTAATTATAAAGATGTTTAATTATTAAGTTCTATATAAGTACATTTTGTGGTGTAATTTCACAAAATTAACAAGTATACTTCAGTTACAAAAATCGTCATGTTAAATGAATATAGTTTTCATGAACTTATAGTGTATCTTGGCTAATTTTTTTTCTCAAAATTTATTCATTGATATTTTAATAATTATTAAAATTATAGGAAGAAATATTTAGTTGGCAATTTAAACGTAAGTGTTGTAAACTGTAGTAAGGCAACTGAATCAAGTAACACTCTGTAGGTTTCTGCTGAATTGTGAATTATTTTGTTGTATCTTTGTTCTACATTTAATGCAACACCAAAATATTATTGTATTTGTATTTAAATAAATAATATTGTTTTTAATTAAATAATATTAATATAATACATCAATTTTTGTTTTCCTTGCATCAGAGCTCCAGAAGAGCTATGCTGCAAGAATGAAAATATGGTAATCGCTCAAAAAATGGGGTATGGGTTTTTTGTACAGAATTCTAGTTAAGATTTTTGATACATGACTAGTTAAACTAATCGTTCTGTATTCTTCACATTTATCTGCCCCTGCTTTCTTTGGTATCATGACTATAACACTATTTTTGAAGTCTGATGGAAATTCCCCTTTTTCATAAATATTGCACACCAGTTTGTATAATCTATCAATCGCTTCCTCACCTGCACTGCGCAGTAATTCTACAGATATACCGTCTATCCCAGGAGCCTTTCTGCCATTTAAATCTTTTAATGCTCTCTTGAATTCAGATCTCAGTATTGTTTCTCCCATTTCATCCTCCTAAACTTACTCTATAACACCATTTTCTAATTCATTTCCTCCGTATAACTCTTCAATATATTCCACCCATCTATCGACTTTACCTTTCGTATTATATATTGGTGTACGATCTTTGTTTAACACATTATTAGATTTTACTTTATGTACCCCAAAATTTTTCTTAACTTTCCTGTATGCTCCGTCTATTTTACCAATGTTCATTTCTCTTTCAAATTCTGAACACTTTTCTTTAATCCACTCTTCTTTCACCAGTTTGCACTTCCTGTTTATAGCATTTCTTAATTGCCGATAGTTCCTTTTACTTTCTTCATCACTAGCATTCTTATATTTTCTACGTTCATCCATCAGCTGCAATATATCGTCTGAAACCCAAGGTTTTCTACCAGTTCTCTTTATTCCGCCTAAGTTTGCTTCTGCTGATTTAAGAATTTCCTTTTTAACATTCTCCCATTCTTCTACATTTTCTACCTTATCTTTTTTACTCAGACCTCTTGGGATGTCCTCAAAAATCTTCTTTACCTCCTCTTCCTCAAGCTTCTCTAAATTCCACCGATTCATCTGACACCTTTTATTCAGGTTTTTAAACCCCAATCTACATTTCATTATCACCAAATTATGGTCGCAGGAATTATACAGACAGAATAAAAATACTGAACTTATCTAATGACCAGTTATGTAAATAGGTTGTGATGCATGAAATGTGTTGTGATGTAAATATGTTGTTCATTTCAAACGTTCATTTACACAAATTTTTCCAGAAAATGGAATGGGTTTTGAGGTAATATTTTATGTTGGAAGTGTCACTTATGAATATATAGTAGTATTTTGTTGTTAAGATTTAAATGTAACTATAGTTTTTAATTTAAAAATTGAAATTAATAAAAATTTTAATTAAGTGCTGGTATAGCATGTTTGCTTTTCTAAGTCTTTCTCTGCCAGGGTCTGGAAAATGTACAACTCATTCGTAACTAGTTAGTAATGAACTTAATAATTGATCCAACTTAAAATTAAGAAATAGAAGCTTAGTTAGTTATTAAATTATGCATTTACATTTAATGCTTAAATTGCCTTTTAAAATAAGTTGCATGCATTATAAACATGCTGATATTCAATTAGATAGGCTCATTTTGTACCCATATAACAGATCAGATTATAATTGTATTAACCACAGTTAAAAACTGTGAGTGAGTTTAACAATCAGTGAATACTAAATTTTATACTGCAAAATCACTGCTTACATTAACTTTGGTTGATAAATATGATATTTAATTTTAACTGATTATTAGTTTTATTAATCAGCATATGTAATTTAAATAACTGATTTTTGCCATTTACAACCTTACAGGTAAATGAGCAAAAAATGTTTAGGCAGGTTGGGTGATGTTCAGTGTTCTCATATGAGTGAATATCCAACCAGCAAAACATTTACTTTTGCTAATAATAAGAATGGCCAACTACAACAACCAAATATAGTGTGCAATTTTTTTTCAAGCACAAATTTTATTCAAAAGAATGCAAGGCAACAGTAGCTTATTGTTGTTGAATAAGCCAGGGAAATGTTAATGTTTCACAGGTTGTTGAAAAAGTACTTATATTATAAATAGAAATGTGAGTACATGTTTTTGATTTCATTATTTCTATATTGATGACTTGACCATATTCATACATGTTTTTAACGTAGGTATCTTCCTTGATTTGGCTACTTTGCATGAGTTTGTTGGATGTTTTTGCGTTTTAAAATGCATATTAATAATGGGTAATGATCAGTAATTGTATTATCATTAAAAAGTATTAATTCTTTTTATTATCTCTAATAACACTGATCTAAAAAAAAAACTTTTTTTTTAATGTTTCTCTAAGTGTGATACTATTTCTTGAATTGATTTTCTGCGTAGTTTACAGATCTGCAAATACAATTTTTCAATCACCCTTAGACTTCACTTAGAGGTTTGAGATCACAGTTCTTTGAACCGTGATCTCAGACATTATAAGTAAGTTTTAGTGGCGTGAATAGTTCGTTCTAGAACTGACAAGATGACTTATTTGTTTGTTTTTTTAATTTGTTAAATTAAGAATTTTTTAACCCACTGGGATGTTCTAGTGGTAAAATGACTGTAAATCAGCTGATTTTGAAGTTGAGAGTTCTCAGGTTAAAATCCTAATAAAGGTAGTTAGTTGCTTTTATTTGAATTTGAATATTAGATCGTGGATACTGAACACATTGGGTTGGTCTAGTGCTGAAAGTGTCTCCTCAAATCGACTGATTTGGTAGTCGAGAGTTCCAGCGTTCAAATCTTAGTGAAGTCAGTTATTTTTACACAAATTTAAATACTAGATTGTGGATACCGGTGTTCTTTGGTTGTTAGGTTTCAATTAACCACACATCTCTGGAATGGTTGAACTGAGACTGTACAAGACTACACTTCATTTACACCCATACATATCATCCTCTAAAGCATTATCTGAATGGTAATTTTCAGAGGCTAAACAGGAAAAAGAAAGAAGATCATATATATACTGGTGTTCTTTGGTGGTTGAGTTTCAATTAACCATTCCTCTCGGAAATGGTTGGCCTGATTTTGATAAAGACTACACTTTTACTAGTACAGTTACATTACACTGATTAGTCGCTAATGACTTTAATTGTTGATACAACTATTAAAAAAAAAAAATTTGGTGATTAAATTTTGATCCTTGCCACAACTCATGTATCGTGCAATTAATTGTTAAAAGGTAAAGAGAATAGATTGTATCTGATGAGGAGAAACAAATGTTGAAGATTATTTGTTATAAAATCGATTAAAATAAAAATGTTAAGTGTAATTCTGCAGTTTTGTAATATATTATACTCATTTTGATGCAAGATCAAAACATGTGCAGTTAATGTACAAGTAAACATATAACTTTGCTTTTTCCAAATTCTAGATCTTTCTTTTTGGATTATACTTGTTTTTATACTGATTTATACTTTTTTCATTGTTACGGTGCAATTCTTGTTGAATGCTGTACAGTTGAAAAAGTTTTGAAATGAATTGATATGAAACAAACTAGGTTAGATTTTGCCTGAATCCCTAATGGTATATTTAAATTTATGTTATTACTTGTAAACAATAGTAATCTTAAATTATCTATATTTAAATTAATTGAGATGAAGTAGTAACTAACTTATTTAAACTTGAGGCTTTTTTAATTCTTATTTATACGTATGATTTAATTTATAATAAAAATATAGGTGCTGGTGCATATTGTAGGAGAGGAACAAACCCAAATTTACACATATGTGAGTTGGGTCCATTGTGCAGGTTTTGGTAGGAAGCAATCCCCTGAACAGGCCAAGCTCCTAATCCAATGAGTTATACTGGCTACTTCCATTTTCAGACTATTAGATGACAGTATAGTACCTTGACCCTGTTTCAGTGGTTTCTTCTAATGAAGAAGGAATAAAGGATAAATAAATTTGAGGAAGGGAATTTTATAATCTGAATACTAGATTTTTTAATTTGTAAATATATCTTATTACATAGTTATATTATGATTAGCTAACACTACGGAAGTGTTAGAAAATAAATATAATTGTTTTACTTTGCAAAATAATAGTTGTTTCAAGTACAAGAACTAGAAAACTCATTTTATGAATAATGGACTCTAAAACGTTTGTCAGGTAAAATGTAACCCCACTATAACACTGTTATCAGGGAACTTATGTGTTTGCCCATATTTTGAGAAGAAAATTTTAAATCACAAAGGGTATCGACTAAAAAAATAAGCTAAAAATAAAACAATAATAGTTTAATAGAAAAAGCCAATACAGTATAATGTCTACTTACATAGAAACAAGTTATGATATTTTTTCTGTGAATGTAAATTATTTTATGAAATAAATGACGATCATCACTATCACTTTGTTGTTCCATCCATGTTATTACACTATGTATATTTTCCAGAACGGCTTTTGTTGAGGGTATAAACCTCTGCAATACCTTCCCCTTGTTCCTCCAAAAAATTATCGTTAGGTTGTAGAACAGAGTTTACTATTTCTTTGTTGGTCATGTCATGGGCAACGGGTGTTTGATTGTCTTCTTGAACTTTCTCGTTGAGATCACTTGCAGATAATTCATGCCCAGTTGAATTTGACAATTCCAGTGCACGTTCATCAGTAAAAATATGAACATTTCCTGTTTCAATGTCTTCTGTATTACCCTGTGCCAATACTGATCAGCAATTGTTAATTGTAATAGAATTTACATTACTCCATGCTGTTCCAGCGCTGTTTACAACACTTTTTAATGACACAGTTTTAATAAATTCTGTTACTTGTAATTCTGAGTTAACGATAGCAGTCAGTAGCTCTCATCGGTAATAAGCTTTAAATGCCTGAATAACTCCTCAGTCTAATGGTTGGATTAAAGATATGATGGCCTTGGGTAAAATCATTGCAATTATTTTCCCAACTTTAGATTTCAGCAAGACAATAGGTGGATGAGCAGGGCAATTGTCAAGTAAAAGCTTTTTCTTACAATTTTTGAACTCGTAAATAATTTTTAATACAAGGCACAAATTCGTCGTTAAACCACGTTAAGAAACATTACACGTCATCCAAGCATTTTTACTATTATTAAAAATAACCGGTAATGAATTCATATTAACGTGTTTGAAGCAACATGGGATGGCATATTTGCCAATGACAAACAGCTTTAATTTATGATTTCCTGACTTACTGGCACACAAAAGAAAAGTTACCCCTTTCTTTGTTTTCATACCAGACTTATTTGGTGTCTGTTTTGCATCTAATGTTTTTTTATTTGCAATAGTTTATAATACAAAGCAGTTTTATCACAGTTCTACAACTGTTCGTCACTAAAGTTATTCTCTTCTATAACTGATTGTAATATTGTTTGTGAAAAATGTTTGGCTGCCGTTGCATGAGCTGAATGAGATTTTCCTTTTATATTTATTTACTTACTTGACCTATGCCGTGATAGATTTTCTATTGGTATAACCAACTGCTAGAAGCACTCAATTCTTCTCCATTGTTAATTTATTCATGAAAATTTAGTGCCTGAGCTTTTGAAGTATTGGCCTCCTTCTCTCAGTTTTTGCAAAAACCAAAGATTGCATACAATCATCTACAACGCTGTTTCATCTACTGAATCAATAAAAGAATGCAGTTCATTTTCTTCTTTTTCCCAACCACATATAGTACCTTCAGGCATACTGAATTGTCGGGATAAACTGGTTTTCGAACAACCTGTTGTAACCTTTTCAATAATTTCTAATATTTCTTTTATAGAATACGTATTTTGTTTAGACAACATGTTAGGTAAATATGAATGAAAACAAACACTACAAAATCGATTAAATTAACCAACCTAATAAAACTTAATGATACTGAAAACACAGTAAAAGCAGCTTGGAATAGGTCACAATATGTAATAACATTCAACTATCTTATACTGTGTCTTGTACAGACAGTATTTTGATGGTCTTTTCACTGTTACAGGAAATGAATCATGTGCAGTATATCTTAAGAATTTCTCCTATTACTGTATTAGAACCGTAGTTTAGTTTTATTGAATCAAGTTTTTGGGAATTCCAAGGCTTTAAAATTGGTCGTGACTAATTGGTAGATGTGTTATTAGAAGTTTATTGTTGACAATTTCAAAAGATTTATGGTGGGCGTTGCACAATATTGATTACAGTAGTAGGGTGATAAGCATTTCTTCATCCTATATTATTTTTTCAGATATTCAAGTATTGTTTGGGGGACAGGTTATCCGTGTTATATCCGTATCTACAGTATATCAAGCTGTGTTATAGCAGAGATGTACTGTATTTTTTAATTTTTAATTAAAGTTGGATCAAAATATTAATTTTTTTCCTTACAATCACTTTAAAATTGTTGTACCTGATGGTTCTGTACTAGCTGGAATGATAGTGTTATCCTGAAAAAGCCACATTCAATGAACCATTTCTCATTTAGATCACTAAAGTTAAGAACACTGGTTGGAGTTCACTGCTTGCTGGTTTACATTTTCAAATGGCTTATAAGCACCTAGCAGTCAATGGCACTTTTCATTGCGAGCTTGTGAACTAATAGTAACGCTTATTAAATAGCAGCAAATTTTGTATCATTGATATTAATAATTCACAATTTGCTGCTATAGTAGTTACACACGTGTGTGTGTGTGTATGTGTGTGAAGTGAATGATTGCAGTAAGGATGTTCTTCACTTTGTGTGTTAGCAATCATAGTAGGTATGATGCATTTTAAACTGCAATTTGTTGTAGTTGAAATTTTATTTTAAAATGTGTACATAACATCATGTTGATAGTTTATAAAATTCTATATATTTTTAGTTCAGTGAAAGATTTTTTCAAGCACTTATTTTAAAGGGAAGTTACTTTAATCCTTTGTATAGTGTTTAGTGAATTAAATTGTAAGAAAAATAAAATAGCTGGTGTTTACTGTAGTCAGTTACATGTTTAGATCAACCAAACTGTACTTTTTGCTTAAAAAATATTGAGTTATGTTATTAATAGTTAACGTCATTAAAAAAATAAGTTTCTATTATTTCTGAAATTAAGTTTCCACTTACCAACAATTTAAACTGTAAATCCTAGTACTTTCAGAACTGTTATTCCATCTTAAGGGATTTTCTAAAAGATGTTGATTTAATTCAAACCAATAATCATTTTTAAATTAAACTATTATGTTCATAATAGTCTATTATGTAATATATTACTATTATCTATAATAGTAACAAAGATGACGTTATTGTCTTGTTGACATACGAATTAATTTTATTCTTGATGACCAACTATTATGAACATAAGAGTTTAATTTAAAAATGATATTATTGATTTTAATTTCAATTAACATATTTTAGAAAATCCCTGAAGATGGAGTAACAGCTCTGAAAGTACTAGGATTTTCACTTTTAAATTCTTAGTAACGGTGCCAAATGCTTAGTAAATTAAATGCTATTATTTTATTGTGTTTTTACAAGTATAGATTTTTCTGTATCAGGCTGTGATTGGATAAAAATATTTAATTTAAAGTTAATTTCTCTCGTTTTGATTTTGTCTTCCACTCTTCCAAGGAATTTGAAATTGATTGAGAGAATATAGATTGTGCGTAAACTTAAATTGTAAATATTGAAATTTACTTAAAATTTCAATATTTGTATCAAATTTAGCAGATATTGCACTCTTAATATTAAATCATTATTAAGAATTGAAATCATGTTACGTTTTGATACTAGTAGACATATTCTAAAATTCTGAAAGTGATATGCCGGCTATTATTTTTGTATAATTTACATAAAGTATACAAAAATGTACTCTGGTTGTTTGTTTCCCCATTTTTGTCATTGTATAATGATTTTGGTTAGTGTGTAGTAGTAAACTGAAATTACTCATTTTTTATGTTTTTCATAATTTGATATTGTGGCGTGGTTTGTGGCTTGATCAGGATATTGAGAGGTTGAAAATTTAGAATGTTTATATAATTACAGTTTATTGGTTTAAAATGTTCATAATTACAACCAGACAAATTAATAATAATAACAATGGTGGATAAATAAAATAATGATAATAATAAGTGACAATAATAAAACAATTAATGAAAACAAATATTAATATAGCAGTTACAGCCACAATAATAATCAGGATAATAGTAGCAAATCATAATAATATTACATGTCAATAACAACAAATCAAACAATTAATACATAAAACATAGTACATGACATAATACAGAACATAATCCATACCATAACATATAATCAAAACGGTAAACATGATGTAAAAACAGAGCATAATACATAACTTAATCAACAAAGAGTAACAATCAAATTATTACACATCAAATAGTGATAGTAAATAATAAATACAGATTACACACAAGACAGAGTTCAAAATAAATATCATTCAGAATTTATTGTAAGTAGATAAATAGAAAACTAGAATTCAGACCCATTAACAAAAGTAACTGCTAGTCTTAACCCTTTTTAACCACTAGTCTTGTATTAACAAAAAATCGTATAGCGTTCACTTGCAAATACCTTTGCTATCTACCCTAACAATTTATGAATGAAGTTTATTGCATTATTTCTTTCATTTGTACTCCTATAGTTTTACTGTAACTCACCGATAGTATTTCTTGTTTACTGGAATTACTCATGGCGTCATCTTACTCGTATCGAACTGGATTCAAGACTCTCCTCGCTGGACTGATGTCTCGCACACTTGTCTTGGAGACTCCCACCTGTCACTTTCCTTGCTGGACCGTTGTTGTAATGTCTCACTGGATTGGTTCACAGAACTCTGCTGAACCCACACAACTCGCAGCCTTTTTTTGCAGAACTGCCCTTGTGGGACTGATGCCATAATATCTTGCAGACTAGTTCTAATAGAACTCCTCTTTAGCTGGTGTTGCTGGACTATTTATACTGCTAGGCTCTTTACCTGTCAGACCGGACCCAAGTCGAAGCGCGAGAACAGTTGACCGAGGCTTTTGTTTCCATGAATTCCAAACCTGATCTCTTCTCATCATATAATACGTATTCAGTGTGTGTTAGTGGGCAGTATAACAAAAGACGATCATAAAACAGACCTATTCTTTATAAAAAGGGTTCTCCTTTTTGTCCCTTTCTGGATTCCACCAATTATATTTGCTACTACTTTCATAATAATTAGTAGAAATCTGTTACTCAGGCCCGCTATACAAGTCTTGTTACAATATTGTATCTGCAAATGGTATTATATTATAACCTGATGTTATTCCAACTTACAGTTGGTTACATCGTAACATAATTACTGTGTTATGCAAGTACTATAAACATAAGAGAAATTACAACTCAACAAGGAGAAGTTCACATTTATGGTAGACAGCAGCACTGTTGTTTTGTTTGGCTATAGACAGAGAGGAATTATATCACAACAGTACAGTATGTGTGTATTCCTACTGAACAAAGTGACATGCTTGTCAAACCATTGTAAACAAGAAATGTTATGTATTTAAAATAGGTTACTGTATTTTTTAGAACCTGTAATTTTTTTATGGTTATGGTAATAATACAATGAAAAATATTAATTTACATTACTGTATTCATAAATGAAGTAGATTTAACCTGTAATTAATTACAATATTTTAATTAAGTGATTGTTTTCACTAAAAGTGTATCATAGTTAAAAGGTGATAATAATAATTTGGACATAAAGGCCAATGGAATCGAAAAAAGTTGGATATAGCCTCAGAGTAAACAAAATATTTTTGTATTAATTTATTAAATGATCAATACTACCTTAATATAGTCAGTCCTTAACCAGTTTCGTCTGCAGTTTTCATAGAAGTGTCTTCTGTGATAGACCAACAATCCTTGATTTCTCTGAGCTTGACTCAGTTTCACTTTCACTGGATTAACCTTTACCACCTGATATCTCATCATTGTCCATCCCTGTATAAGTATGCTTTCAATGGCATCTTCCACTAACACATATGTTTTCTATTGAGATCTTTTCTAGTCTTCTGTAGTAATTGATGAAACTGCATCTAATGTAACTGCTCTTGGTTTTGTTAATGACATGTGGGACATATTGTGGTCTCAATTTTTTTTAAATTAGATTCCAAATAAATTTAATTGGGTTAAAATATGGGTGGCAAGGTGACAATCTAAGCACTGTAATTCCTTTGTTATTAGTATTTTGTCTTAATTCATATTGTGGTTCTGAAAGGTGTAGTTTTGACAGTTTCCAAAAGTTCTTTTTTTGTTATATCTGGGTCGTAGTTAGGTTCTATTTTTTTTGTCATTCTTGAATATTTTTTTGTTTATTATGGTAAGGTGCATTATCTATGATTAAAATACAAGTTGTCTGTAGTCCTGGGATTACTCGCTTTTCAATATACTTGAAAAATTTTCATTGTTCGTCTGTTTATGATGATAATCTTCTGTTTTACTCTTGGAATTTTTAACATTATAAACTATCATCTATGAATCCCATGTCCCCACCCGCATGAGCCACAATTAACCAGTCCCCGGCACCAATAACAAAAAACCTGGTATCATCACTTTGCCAGTACTTTTTTGCCATATATTGTGTGTGCGCCCAAGTTTCAAATAAATATATGACTGGTCTCTTTTGCTCAGAAGTCGCATTTTTTCTCAGATATGTAAGGCAAAATGCTCGTTTCACAATTACATCATTTCAGTCACACAAAATCAGTTTGTTTTTACACTTCTGAATTGAAAACCCATAGTTTTGTAGATTTCCCATTCTTTTGAGTTTCCCTATTAGTGGTAAAATTCAGTTCCTCATAACAAATTGTGCAGTTTTCATATAGTTTGTATTTTCTTATAGAATTTAAAATATTTAAGAAATACTCTTCTAAAAACACACTTGTCAAAATTATCTATTTCATATTTATTATGAAAGTATATTTACTTTTTTCTTTGGCGTTTGAATTTGAGAACCACCAAAACTGTAGACCAGCTTAAGTTTAGCATTCTACAAGCATGTTCCATTGGTTTCACAAGAGGTGTTGATAATCCATATAATGCTTTTTTTATTTCATTTTTTTAATATGTCTACAAATTATGTAATGCTTATAAACTACATGCCTATTTTAAACTTTTAACCCATAATTGTCTGACTCGCGTGTCTGTTCATTATAATATCATTACTTAAACCAAAACAATTGATTTTAGAAATTTATATGCGATTTTTACTTTTATTTTTTATTTTTTTAATATAGTTAGGATTTTTCTAACATTAGACTCATCTTATTAACATTTTCCTGTAATCCCTTATTTGAAAATTACCTGTTTTTCCTTTATTTTATCTTTTACCTTTCACTATCATGAACTGCTACACTCCCCATAAATATTTTAAAGAATTTCTTTCTAATACTTTGTCTATATTTGATTCCAGTAGAGTTCTATTGGTTGACTGACTACCCGTTTCTTTAAAACCAGTGAAGCTCATATACTGATTAGCTGCCTAGATACCACGATTGAGTTCTTTAACAAGTCTGCAAAAACTGGTTTCATAGTAGATGACTACATGTGAGTGATAACTATGTACAGAAAATAGTAGCGGCCTATAAACTTAAGGTTATAAACAAAGAAGTAAGGTAAAATGCCACTGGCTGAAACCACGTTTAATAAACCAGTTCCTCCTATAGATTACCAAAGTTAAATTACATTGAATTCAGTTTTATTGCTGTTGAAGTTTTATTATTCATTATGATGGCTGACTTTTTCAATGACTAAAGCAATTTATATAACAACAAAAATATCTTTTAGCCTTTGGATGGCCACTTGTCTAAAAGTTAATCCAAAATCTTATCTCACTCTTTCAGTCTTGTGCTCAAGCAACAGGATAACATCCTATGAATAAAATTAAAAAAAATAATAGAGACGCTGTAAAATAGTAGTACATATATAAAATGTCTTCTTTTTCTTATAGTAATCAATCCTAAAATTGGTTTACAGCAGTCTTCCTCCTCCTGACAGTTCTTGTGCTAACCTATTTTTCCCATTTACATTTTATACCCAACATCGTGTGTGGTTCCTCTTTTGCTGTTAACAATGATTGAAAATATTTCCTATTTCCGACCATACTAAACAACATATTTAGTAGACTTGGGCTTACAAATACGTATTACTGTTCGACACGATTGGCTACACCTGGCTCCACTTACTTGACTAAAAAAATATATATCAGAAATGAGGGACGGTCACCTCGTAGTGGTGTTTGCGGGTAACGTAGAAAACCGGACAAACCGCGGACAGAATACATTTTACCTGGAATAGACGGAATACCTGTAGAATTACTGTGCAGTGCAGGTGAGGAAGCGATTGATAGATTATACAAACTGGTGTGTAATATTTATGAAAAAGGGGAATTTCCGTCAGACTTCAAAAAAAGTGTTATAGTAATGATACCAAAGAAAGCAGATAAATGTGAAGAATACAGAACAATTAGTTTAACTAGTCATGCATCAAAAATCTTAACGAGAATTCTATACAGAAGAATTGAGAGGAGAGTGGAGGAAGTGTTAGGAGAAGACCAATTTGGTTTCAGGAAAAGTATAGGGACAAGGGAAGCAATTTTAGGCCTCAGATTAATAGTAGAAGGAATAGTAAAGAAAAACAAACCAACATACTTGGCATTTATAGACCTAGAAAAGGCATTCGATAACGTAGACTGGAATAAAATGTGCAGCATTTTAAAAAAATTAGGGTTCAAATACAGAGATAGAAGAACGATTGCTAACATGTACAGGAACCAAACAGCAACAGTAACAATTGAAGAACATAAGAAAGGGAGTCCGACAAGGATGTTCCCTATCTCCGTTACTTTTTAATCTTTACATGGAACTAGCAGTTAATGATGTTAAAGAACAATTTAGATTCGGAGTAACAGTACAAGGTGAAAAGATAAAGATGCTACGATTTGCTGATGATATAGTAATTTTAGCCGAGAGTAAAAAGGATTTAGAAGAAACAATGAACGGCATAGATGAAGTCCTACGCAAGAACTATCGCATGAAAATAAACAAGAACAAAACAAAAGTAATGAAATGTAGTAGAAATAACAAAGATGGACCGCTGAATGTGAAAATAGGAGGAGAAAAGATTATGGAGGTAGAAGAATTTTGTTATTTGGGAAGTAGAATTACTAAAGATAGACGAAGCAGGAGCGATATAAAATGCCGAATAGCACAAGCTAAACGAGCCTTCAGTAAGAAATATAATTTGTTTACATCAAAAATTAATTTAAATGTCAGGAAAAGATTTTTAAAAGTACATCTTTGGAGCATCGCTTTACATGGAAGTGAAACTTGGATGATCAGAGTACCTGAGAAGAAAAGATTAGAAGCTTTTGAAATGCGGTGCTATAGGAGAATGTTAAAAATCAGATGGGTGGATAAAGTGACAAATAAAGAGGTATTGCGGCAAATAGATGAAGAAAGAAGCATTTGGAAAAATATAGTTAAAAGAAGAGACAGACTTTAGGCCAATACTAAGGCATCCTGGAATAGTCGCTTTAATATTGGAAGGACAGGTAGAAGGAAAATATTATGTAGGCAGGCCACGTTTGGAATATGTAAAACAAATTGTTAGGGATGTAGGATGTAGAAGGTATACTGAAATGAAACGACTAGCACTAGATAGGGAATCTTGGAGAGCTGCATCAAACCAGTCAAATGACTGAAGACAAAAAAAAAAATTTTTTTATTTACCCAATTTTTTGTTTTTGCCATAAAAAATACTGAAAAACCTTTTGTTGTTAGAACAACTAGAAAGTAGTCAGCACATTTAAAATGTTCTAATAAAGTTGTGACAGAAATTTTATCATCTTCCTCTAAGTAGTTTTTGAGAAAAGCGTACCTAAGTATTAAAAAAAATAAAAATCTCTGGAAAACACTTAATAAAAATTATGTACTTTAAAATAAGCCAGGCCCATATACTGAGTCATTGGGGTCATCTTCATCATCTTTTTTTTATTTTCATGATACTACATTTTTATTTTACTGCATGAAATATCACCTTTTCTTATTCTTGTGTTAAATTTGAAAATATTTACTTTATGATTGGGTTGAATTCCTAGCTGGTTAATACAACTATTCTTCCTAAGCAGCCATCATTAAAATGACAGCATCATATACTACTACTTTGAATGGGTCGAGTCCAATGAAAATGGTTTTGGGAAGTCTGTTTCAGATAACACTGTTGAATGACACATTGGGATTTTGGGTGTTGCCATGTAAACATTTCCATAAAAGAACTCTGCGGTCTTTTGATTTTTGTAAAAATTATTTATGTAAAAATATTGTGCAACCTTGTCTTCTCATATTTTCTAAATTTTCTGATTTTCATCAAATACCAAAACCATAATCATTCTGTAAGCTAGTTTTTTCCTTAACAGTCAACCTTCCAGCACCAGAAGTTTCTATCATCAACTTTATCTTTTATTTCCCTTTTGTTTATCTTTATGCAACCGTCCCAAACGTGATCCCATTTGCTTTTGTATGCACCTAAAGTACTCCATTTTTTCATTGGGAACATCATCACATACAGCTTTCTTTTGATTACCTAAGTAAAGGCTTTGTTATCACCATTACCCAGGTATTTTGTATATCTAACATTATTATTCACAGTTTATTATCAAATGTGGCCACTTCCAGATAGCTCTGAAACATAGACTCTGCTAACTCCAGATAGTTTCATCCTAGAAGTACTGCTTTCTTTATGTTTTTCCAGTTTTTCATTATAATTTTTTAAATTTTCACACTGCTGGCAGTATTTCAACATCTATAACCTTTCCAATTGTCAACATTAGTAGATGAAACGACACAATTCAAATTCTTGTGGCTCCTTTTTTGCCAAGTTCTATCTAATGCCACAGCTATATATATCTGTACAGTTACCATTTCCCTTTACAGCCTCCTGAAATGATTTCTTCCTTCACATTTCAGCACAGAATTTTGTTTTATCACAAGTAAGGTTATTAAATTTGGTGGGAGGTTTTGAAAGATCATTTTTTACAGAAAACCTATCCAGCATCATGACATTTTCTGATGCATCGCATTCTATAAACAAAACAAACATTTACTTTATACACTTCAGTTTCTGCAAATAATTTTTTTTTCAAGAAACTAATTACTGTAGTTGTTACATTGCTTGAAGTTTGATATAACCTAGAAATGTCACCGTTTGAACTTCGTCTAAACTAGCACTTAGTTAAATATGAACACTTACTTGGTTTTTTTTTACCTCTTCCTGGATCACCTACATGTTTTTAAAATATGTATTTGGATTGTCACAAAATTTTTTTTGTTAACCATAAAAACAAAATAACACGAATTATCAACTCAAAAGAAATTGATATTCAATGTCACTGCTTACTTGAAGCTGCAATAATAATTCTTGTAATTATGCCAGAAAATAATGAAAATCTTTTGGAGGACAAAAGTATCACCAAATATGATCCCAAATATATAAGTAGGTTTTTTCTAAAAAATTTATACTTCAGATAAGTGGAAAATGCAAAAAAATTAAAATAAAAATTTCCAAACTTTGTGTACCACATCTCCTAGAAACAGTACTTCCTTTCAGACCAAAACTCAGGTGCTCTTTTAATTTTTGCATTAATTCCAAAAAACACTTAGGAAGAAAATGTTCAGATTGTTTGGTTAATGTAATTCATATAATAATTTTAAAGTCAAACTGTTTATGAAGGTAAGAAACCATATTTATGCCTTCTACGATTATTGCAGCTCAATAATTTGTATAAATCAAAAGCTAATGGGTATATAAATTTTGGCAAAGTCTGCTGTAAATTCAAATAAATTACTTGTACTGAAGCATCGTTTACTAACTCTCAGTACTCAGAAGTTTTGAATTAGTTGAAACTATATCCAAAGCTGAAATTTTTTGTCTTTTTTTTGAAGATTTGTTTGTGCCATTTTCTATTTTCATTTAGAATCACAAATGTTATACATAAAAAAAAAAAAAAACTTCAAACGATATTATTATACCATTTTTTAACGTTTCTCTGTATTTTATCTTCTGAAAAAATTGGAAATTTTCCTGTAGCAAACTACAGTACATATAAAAAAAACTATAATCTTTTTATATCACTTTCTAAACACACTCAGTTGTGGTGTAAAGCCTACTGTAGTGAGGGAGATGCTTTGGGAAGATTATAAGTGTGACTATGAACTGTTAATGGCTTCACTTGAAATGTAGTTATATCTGTTACCATCTCCCCTTTTATCTAAGGATGGTGTGCTCGACTTTGATTCTATATTCTTTGTTATATTATTTTCTCTTTCTCTGTAGTTTTGTAAGCCAGGAATACTCAATATTTCAAAAAATTTCCTGCAGTTTTTTTTTATTTTCCTACAAGGTAAATCTACTTTCATAATAATCATAGATTCTCTATGTTACTACATCCCTACCATCAACAAATTTTTCTTTGCTGATATTTTAATTTTATTAATTATATTTCTAAAGAGCTGAGATATAGTTTCCTACCTTGTGTGGATTATAGAGGATAATAAACTTTATTTTAAAAATTTGAGGAAATTACTTATCAAGAATCAGTAGAGAATCATTGTATGGGTATTTCTACTATTAAACTAGTGTAAAAAGTAATGTTGATTTGTGTTAGAAGGTGACACTATTAACATTTTTAATGAATCTTTAGTGGAATATCTAATGAGGTTATCAGTAGCACTGATACGTGAATGAAAGAATGATGCAGAATTATCATAATTAGTTTAATTCTCCCACTTCACTTAAATCCTATAAATTATTATTCTAAGTTTTTAATTGCCTTCCTGGTAATGTAAGAAGTACCTGTAACATGAATCAGTTTAAATTTAACTTAAAGGAATGGATTTTGTGCTTGACAATCGATGAGGTGGAAGCACTGTGTATTCAGTGGTGATTTAATCTAAATGTAAGATTTGCTAATTTTAATATGATCTTAATATATTTATATTCATACCTGGTTGGTGACAATAGTGTGTGCTTAGGTGTGCATGTGAGAGAAAAAAATAACTGAAGAAAACTGGGTGTGTGTAAGAGGTTATTATTTTTTTTTAATGTGTTTCTAATTATAATTATTTCGTTTCTTTGTAGGTAATATATTTTCATATGCAATATCTTAATATCTTTATCAAGATATTAATTTATTTACATATTAATATGATTAAATATCAGTGCGTGCTAAATTAATTACCTAAGTGCTTTATATTTTATATAATTCATTGTATTTTTATTACTTGTCTTTTGTGTGTATGTATTCATGTTATAGTTGAAAATAAATTAATTAATTTGTTAATAGTAATATTTTGTATTTGAAATGCTTCAGTGTTGGCAAATAATTTTTAGACAAGGTACTAATATTAGTATCACTTACGGAAATTATACCTACACTCTTTAAATTTGACATAACCGAGAAATGTCATCTTCTAAATTTAAATCTAAACTAGCACTTTGTTATTATTAATTATTTTTTCTTTATCTCTTCCTGGACCACTCTCTCTTTTTCAGTTTAGCCTCTGAAACCACCGTAACCTATTACTTCAGAGAATGATTATGGATGATATGTATGATTGTAAATGAAGTGTAATTTTGTACAGTCTTTGGTTGGTTCCTGAGATGTGTGGTTAATTGAAACCCAACCACCAAAGAACACTGGTATCCACAATCTAGTATGCAAATCCGTGTAAAAGTAACTGCCTTTACTAGAATTTGAACCTTGGAACCTTCAACTTCAAAATCAGCTGATTTACGATGAGTTCACCACATGACCAACTCAGTGGGTTTCTTCCGGGGCCACCTAAATGTTGTTTTTAAAATATATATATGGATTTTCAGAGCCCTTTTTTGTAATTAACCTTAAAAACAAAATATCGCTCTGAGCGCCAATATAAAAAAATTATAGAAGTGTTGTTAATTATTCAGTGATAATGCTTATTAAAATACATTGGCATGGAAATTCTCAGGTGAGATAATCTTTCGGAGGACAAAAATTACTAAAATGATCCCAAAACAATAATTTAGTCTGTAGCTGAAAATTTATACTTGAATTACGAAAAATTCCAAAAAAATGAAAATCAAAACAAATTACCTAACTTGGTGTATCACCACCCCTTATCACGATTCCATTACTTTGTACAACAAAGTAAATGTGAACCGATAGACGCTAGTAATATAAGGTGTAAAACTTTTTACTAAGGAGTATACTGTTATATTTGATGTAGGGGAAATTCATACCTTGACTTTAGTGGATCTTTTTCTCTAAAGAGAACAAGGTATGAACTTCCTCTAAAGAGGACAAGGTCCAATAAGAGCATCAGTAGGATTTCTAAGATCTGTAGCGTAACAAAAACAAACCTGCAAATCCATTTTCGATTAATATTTTACATCCTTTCTTTATACTTAGATACTTACGATTAATAATAGACCAGAAGAAAACATGAGCTCTAGCTGCTTTCAATTAATGAAACTTAATAAGAAATGATATTTAATGTTTTACCTTCAGACATCAAAAAAACAAATTGTAAATGTAGCACCAAATGTTATGAAGTCATACCAAATTATGTCATCAGTTATTAAATGTAATCGTAACAGCAAGTCTTTCCTTAAACCCATTTGATACCGTAAAGAACTTTTAAATAAATAACAGTTTTGACCTAGAATCTGTGTGTGGTTTACAGTAGTAATTATACTACCATATTACATGAAGTGTAACAAATTTTTTTTTAAAAAGATTTGTAATCTATTTGAAAATGATGGTTGGTTGAAAAAGTAAAATGTTGTAAATGTAAATTAAGTAAACATTACAAATTTAGTTACGAAACAAAATAAATTTTGAGTACACTAAGATGAAGTTCGATCCTTACTCTTTCCAAAAAGCCTTTCTTGACCCTCTGTATGATGTAAATAAAGAATGCTACAGCTCATTGAAAAAGTGACAGAAGTGGGTGTTTTTACCTGTTGCCAGGTAAGAAAATTATTACTCAAAAAAATCTTTTTAGTTTGAGTAAGGGGAAAAGTAAACAGTTTATCTTATACAGGAGGATTAGTTTTGGTTCAATTCATGATTTACTCTGGTGGAAACTTATCATCTTTTCTGCAGTTAAGTATAGAGAAGATCAATCGTCGCCAAATATTTATGTTTACTAATAAACCTTTCATCCAGTGCTACTCGTTACGTTACATATGTAAAAAATCTATTACTGTGTTAAGACCAATAGTATAAACCATTATAATTAATTATATATGTAATCATAAATCATGTAATTACATGGAACATACTTTCATCATCTTCAATATTAATAAGCCATCGTCTTAGTAGCTTTAAGAAAGTGTTTAGGTTCCTACTGGTCTTTATATGATTAGGAAGTATGTTATACAATCTAGGAGCAGTACTTGAAAAGAACTTCATATAACTCATTTTATTTGCTCTGGGGACATATACATTCCTTTTACTTCTAATTTCGTATTCGGTTATCATACTATTTCTATGATCGCTTCTGATAAAGATAATTTTCATTACTTTATAAACATATAAATAACGTAGCGGTAATATAGACAATTCCCTAAATATTGGCAAAGAATGATCCGTATTTCTTTTTTTATTTATCATTCTAACGAATCTTTTTTGGATTTTGATTATGGAATTTAAATTTGTAACATAAGTTCCTCCCCAACAGCTGATGTCATAGTCTAGTCGACTATGTGCAATAGCAAAATAAAGTTTTCTCGTGGTTATTTTTGGGAATAGTTTGTTTAAAAAATAAAATATCCTAAGATAGCTTAAAAGTTTTTGCTTTAATAGCGCAAAATATGATTCTTCCAGGTTAGACCGCTATCTAACACAATGCCCAAGTATTTACAAATATAACATAGTTCGATCTCTACATTCTAAACAGTCGGATTTATTTATCACACGTTTTTTACATTTATATTTTACTGTAAGCGGCAATTTTATTTTCCCCTTTAAGCAAAAGTTGATATACAAAGTTTTTTCAACGCTCAAGATCATATAATGATTTGATAAGCATAACCGCAGTGCGTCTAAATCTGATTGCATCTCCTCAGCCACTTCAATCCAGGTGTTGCGGACATAACACAAGGCAGTATCATCTGCAAACGCATATACATTACCTTTAAGCGGTGCCGAACAGACACTATTTACATATATTATGAATAGTATGGCTCCCATACGGATCCTTGTGGGACTCCATATTGTACCCTAGCAAAATTACTTAAACACCCTTTTATTCTCACGCATTGTTTCCTGTTGATCAGATAGCTCTCAAACCAATCAAATGAAACACCTCTAATACCACTCATCCACAGAATGCGTAAAAGGACATTGTGGTCTGCACAATCAAAAGCTTTTGTTATGTCTAAAAATAGACCGCTCACACATTTCTTATCGTTTATGCCCTGAAATACTTGGGTAGTAAAATTTAAGAGCGCCTTTTCAGTATTGCTCTCAGCCATAAATCCATATTGGTTTTTATTAAAAAAAGAAGTTTTATTGAGGTACGATATTAATCTGTTCTTCATACATTTCTCATAGATTTTAGAGAAGATAGAGAGTAGAGATATTGGTCTATATTGAGTAACAGAGTTTTTATCTCCTTTTTTAAAGACAGGTATTACTACTGCTTTTTTTAAAGCGTCCGGGAATTTTCCAGATTGGAGGCTTATATTTTGAAGAAAGGTTAACACATGTGATATATGATCTACCGCTAATTTAACAATTTTTGAGCTTATTCTATCGATACCAGGGGATTTATTGTTTTTGAGATTTTGATAATATTTTCAATCTCAGCA
Organism: Lycorma delicatula; assembly: GCF_047948215.1. NCBI lineage: Eukaryota > Metazoa > Arthropoda > Insecta > Hemiptera > Fulgoridae > Lycorma > Lycorma delicatula. Next base: position 221,922,387 of record NC_134456.1, on the reverse strand, counting down.
TTAAGGACAGGCTCAACAAACATTGATGACACTTCACATTTTATATTTGCCAGATCATTACGACTTTCATTTAATTGTTTGCGTAAGTCACTTACAACATTTATGAAATAATCGTTAAATATGTTAGCTACTTGAAGTGGTTCAAAGATATTTTTATTATTTCCATTATTTAGTTCAATAACTTTTATCATTTCTTTTTTGACCGGTTAAGGAATTAATTACTTCCCACTCGTTCTTAGAATTTCCTTTACATCTGTCAAACATGTTATCATAGTAATTTTGTTTAGCCGATGTAATCTTAATTTTAAGTTTATTCCTATATGTTTTATAATGTTTAATTAAATGTACTTTAATTAGGGTGCGCTATTGTTTTTTTGTATAATGAATTGCGTATTGATATCATTTCACACAGTTTATCTGTTATCCATGGTTTTAATTTTTTGAATTGCTTACCCTGTATGACTAAGTTTGAGATTCGTTTATAATTTCAGTAAATTTTCTTATGAAAATATCAAAAGCTGCTGACGCATCGTTATGTATATAAACATCACGCCAGTCTACTTTAGCGATAAGGGAAATGAATTTATGATAATCAGTTTTAATAGCATTCATATCATTTTTAATAATATTGGAATGCGTCACATTACAAATATGCGATATCCCGACGCCTATAATACTATGATCTGTTATCTGCAAATGACTCACAGTTGAAACTATTTCATAATTATTTTTATTTTCTATTCTTGACAATAAGTGATCAATGCATGTTCCACTTGTAAGTCGTGTGGGTTCATTGACTAATGATTCAAATCCATGGCAGTTATAAACAGTTTTTTATTCATCTATTAAGTGGGATTCGGAAAGTAACTTTAAGTTAAAGTCACAGATTATTATGCAGTTATTAGAATTAATTTTAGACAGCACATCATTAAATTCATTTATGAAGTGCTTCTTATCCTTACTATGTAACCTATATAGCGCAAGTATTGTATATTCAATACCATTGTGCACTAGGTCAATAAGAATTGCATCAGATGCAGACAGAGATAAAGAAAATTTGACATTATTCAAATTTCCGATAAAACAATTAAATCCGGCATGTTTTTAAATTTAGATAAATTAACTAATAATACATCAAAGTTCTTTCTTAGACTACTAATGTTTTGGTGCATAATTTTAAATTCACAGTTCATTAATTTATTAAAATTGGTAGAGATCATTAGAAATAAAAATTTATTTTAACATAAATAAGTGTGCTTACGGTAATTTGTTTAAGTCCTCTTCATTCCGAATCTGCACAACTTTGTCTTTTTCATTCTTCCGTATAAGTATTTTCCCATCTCGTAGCCAGATGTACTTGTAACCTTTAAACTTTTTTGCCTGCCGAGCGAGCGCATATAGCCGTCTCCTTGGTGGACAGAGCGACTCATTTATGTACACAGGAGTATCAGTTGTAAATCTCATGTTTAATGTAGTGATAAATTTTTTATCTCGTTTCTTATTCATGAAATTTTCTTTATCCCGCCTTCTGACGAACTTGACAATTATTCCGTCGGACATATTATTTTTCTCTGGCAATCTGTGGCAAGCATCAATCATCTCATCCGTAATTTGGAAACCAATTACGTCTCCCACTTTTTTAATTGTATCAACAACATCTTCATCATCTTTTTTGGTGATACCATGATATGTATGAATGAAGTGTAGTCTTGTACATTCTCAGTTCGACCATACCTGAGATGTGTGGTTAATTAAAACCCAACCAACAAAGAACACCGGTATCCACGATCTAGTATTCAAATCCGTGTAAAAATAGCTGGCTTTACTAGGACTTGAACAGTGGAACTCTCGACTTCCAAATCAGCTGATTTGGGAAGATGCGTTCACCACTAGACCAACCCGGTGGGTTTATCATACGTTTCTGGGCTCTCTTTAATTCATTTATAGCGGCTCTTTGTTGTGATTATTAAATCTTTTTATAAGCCGTTATGCAATCTCCAAGTCCATTCAAGAATCACTTAAGTATGATATGTATTTTGGCGCAGATTCAAAAAAGTGTCTAAGGAATTAAGTATTTGAACAATATTATTTATTAATTTTAGTCCATTTTGATGTCGGTTGAGTTTTTTAAAAATAATTTTATAATTTTTTGTGCCTAATTAAAGCACTTTTTATAACCTGCAACATCGGGAAAGCTCCCCTGGGAATGTTATTGTGGTGGCCTGTTGCTTAATGTGCAATCGGCAGAGGGTTTAAGAGTTATGTTACAGCATAATACATTGAGTTCTGATGGTTTAGTTAACAACAATATGGGAATTGTGAAGAAATTCAAATGTCCTGCCGTATGAAGGGACCAATTTTTGAGTTACCGAAAGCTGTGTTAATAAAATTCAATGACAGAACTAGTTGCAAAAATGAAACATGAAGGTGGTTGTGTACCTATTATACCAGGAAGTACAACGTTACAATCAACCAAAAGATAGGGAGATGTAGATTCACATATGATACCTAATTTTAAGTTTAGCTGTAATGGTACACAAATTTGCAGAAGGACAAGTTTATATTGTTTTACGTCGAGTCAGAAGCTTAGGTTATTTACCTTTGAGTGATTTAGATCCATGTAAAGTCCTTACTAACCCACATGATAAAAACAGTACTTGGTGAGTTGGAAGGATTAAGTTACTAGTTTTTTTGTTTATCCTGAACAAACAAAAACCTTCTTCCTCTTTACGTAATAGTATAGGTAAAATTTTGTTTATTTTATTTACTTTATATCGCTTTCAACTCCTAGCACAGAAACTGCTATGGAAATTTGATATTTATAATAAATTACATGCAAGCTTTGTGATTCAGAAAGGTGCTGATGTAAATATTTATGATAATAAAGTTTTAACGCCAATAATGTATGCTATATTATACGGTGAAAAAAGTATTAAAACAGACATATCTATGTTAATTGAAAGTGGCGCGCATATAGATGCTACTGATAAAGGTGGTTGTACAGCGTTATACCATGCATTTTTTCATAAAAATTATGAAAATGAGGAAATTCTTATTTTACTATTAGCACTTGGAGCAAGTGTTTGTAAATATTTGGCAAATCTTGGTGAAAGTGAGACCCGTTTAATTTACGCTCAAAATTATATTACAGGTGTAATTGTGATAATTGTGTGTAATTGTAATTGAACTTTTATACTGTAAAGAAGATATTAATGAGAATGATGATGATGATCATACGTAGTTTTTATGTAAATTATATACTTTTAATGTTGAACTTGCCTTTTTTTCTTATCATAAGGATTTGGTAAAGAAAGATAAACCACTGATTTTCAATATTTTTAATAAAGCTCCGGAGATTTACGTTGAAAAATTATTTTATAGTGATTTAGATGATGTCGATAGAATAAAATTTATGTAACATGTAAATTACAAAAGAATTGTTAAATTGTACAATGCAGTTTTTAGAAAAACATTGTTATGCTGAATTGGCAGATTCTCATCTGAATACACCATTTCATTTCGGTTCTTCACAAGACAAAGTTAATATTTTAATTATATATGCTAATGTTGATGTTACTGCAAGAAATAAGTATGGAATATTAACGTGTAATCAATTGCAATACAGTTACGGCTTTTTTCAAGCTGCAGTAAGACCATTTATAAAACATTTACTTTTATTTTAGTTCTTTCTGAAGAGTTAGATAGATACACTCAAGTAAAATTAAACTATACTGAATTTATTAATGATTGTAATGTTTAATTACATAAGATGCAATCTATACACATTGTAGATAATTTATTGTTTTTTTAAATTTTGTTGTAAATTATCTGAATATGAGATGAATCTAATATCAGAATCTGATAATTTTTGTATTTACAATGATGAACAAATTGAACAACTATTTCCAATTTATTATGATATAATTATTATGAAAATAAATAACTATAAGATAGATTTAAGTAAAATACATTTAAGTAAGTTAATAGCTTTGTAGAGATTACTTATAACAAATAGGATTATTAAATCATATGATCCTAAGAAATATGAAGCTGATAAGAATAATTGTCGTAGTGTTGAACATTCTGATCATATATGTGAACATACTTTTCTTAATTATGACATATTTATTGTATTTCTAAATATTTGTACGAAAGACAATATTGTTAATTTATTGCTTGCTTCATTATTGTATTGATATTATATAATTATTCTATTATGTTACGAGTGAAGCCTGTATTGTAGATTTATTTTATTGGTTTTGATTTCTGAGGACTGGGTGATGAAGAAACTGCTTTCTTGATGTAGCTGTGTTTAGGTTGAGGCTCATATAATTAAAGGTTTGTTTTGTCTGTCTAAATTTCTGCAGTATTATTAAATTATTTGTTATATATCTTCTCATTTTCTTTGATTACTTTCATTAATTGTAATGGTTCAACGTATTTAATAGTTCCAACATGTGTTTATTACAATTTCATTTCTGCTAATTTTTTATTGGTAGACATGAAATTTTCTGTAGTAAATAAATAAATAAAAATTCTGTAATCATTATATCTTTCCTGGGTTACTTGTTAACTGACTATATTTTTTTCATCTTTATGAATTACTACCACTGAATAGTAATTATAAAGATGTTTAATTATTAAGTTCTATATAAGTACATTTTGTGGTGTAATTTCACAAAATTAACAAGTATACTTCAGTTACAAAAATCGTCATGTTAAATGAATATAGTTTTCATGAACTTATAGTGTATCTTGGCTAATTTTTTTTCTCAAAATTTATTCATTGATATTTTAATAATTATTAAAATTATAGGAAGAAATATTTAGTTGGCAATTTAAACGTAAGTGTTGTAAACTGTAGTAAGGCAACTGAATCAAGTAACACTCTGTAGGTTTCTGCTGAATTGTGAATTATTTTGTTGTATCTTTGTTCTACATTTAATGCAACACCAAAATATTATTGTATTTGTATTTAAATAAATAATATTGTTTTTAATTAAATAATATTAATATAATACATCAATTTTTGTTTTCCTTGCATCAGAGCTCCAGAAGAGCTATGCTGCAAGAATGAAAATATGGTAATCGCTCAAAAAAGGGGGTATGGGTTTTTAAGAGGTCAGCATTAAAAGTTGCATTTCTCGACGATTCATCACTACAGACCTTAAAAAAAACCAAAAAACTAGGTATCAATGACGTATCTATGTACGTACATTGGCGTGTTTGAAGCTTAATAACTTTTAAATAGATAAATTGATTTTGATGAAATTTGGCATAGAGACATATGTATACTGGGCATATTTGTTTTTAACATTTCGGGGTCAAATCGGCAGGAGTAGGGTTGTTGGGGTTTAATTTTCTCAAAATTTTGCCAACGTAACTAATTTATATTAAGCTCAGTACATGCATATATAAAATGTTTTTTTTTTTAATTTTTCCCAAAATTCTCACCTTTCCCAAAATTTGGAAAAATGACATTCTTTTAATCAAATTTTTTGTGTCTTTCTAAGATTAGTAGTACTGGAATGGATCCAAAAAAATAATACATTATATTTTGGGTGCAAATTAAGTTTAAAAACAGTTTCTTATGAATTTAAAAAAAAATTTTACAATTTTTCCACTATGATGTATAGAAATAAATAACCAATGCCAGAAAAGTATAACAACTTTGATGTCAGCCTTTTGTATACAGAATTCTTATAGATTTTATCTGTTATTTAATGTATTTCTGTTAACATCATTTCATGTATTCGTATTTAAATTATTAAAATTAACTATGTAAACATATCAATTTTTTATTTTATAATTTGTTTTTATATTCATGGTTTATGTTGAGGTTATTTATTTTATTACTTATAATTAGACCATAATTTCGATGTACTTTGTATAAAATTATATATAACATAAATTGCCAAAACTATATTGTTCACATTCTGTGATTGAAATCCAAGCAGTTTTATATTCTGGATTTTTGGGTCAGTATTGAAAAAACATTTTCAAAAACTCTTTTGACAGTAATTAAATGTGTCATTGTCATTAAACTGTTGCGCAGGGTATGGTCTCATCAAATGTATGAGTGGATGAAGTTTAATGTTGCACTGCACTTATATAGATGTGCACGAATAGCTGATTAAATTATCATGAGTGTTGTGAGAATTTTGTGGTTAAAGAGAAAATTTTTATAAAGCCTCGCACAGCATTTGTTAGTTGCATTGAGTAACTTGGCCATGCTTCATAAGTTGATTATACTAAACACGCCGTAATTCTTTTTAAATTAAGACTTCATACGTGATGACATGTATATTACGAGGAAAATTAAAAATGTAAAATGTTAGATTATAAAGGGGATCGAACCGAGACAGGCTAATCCAAAAGCCAGAATGCTGAAAATTTTACTTCAGCAGTTTGAAATTCATTTTTACTAAGTATATGTTATTTTACAGTGATCTTATATAAACTTAAGTTGGTATTCATCCGGAGGTCCTGGGTTTGAATCCTGGTTGGGCATGGCATTTTCACATATTGCTTGTCATCATTCATCTCACCTCTGAAGCCATACAATGGTGGTCTCCGAGGTAAATAAAAGTTGGTATATTGGCATTTCTCCTGCCACCACCTCATTCGGTCGCCCCAAAGCATTGATAGTCAAACTTTTTCGCTTACTGCTTTACATTGAGAATCAAACATTTCCTAGCGCCCCCAAAATCAAAGCAATGTTAAAAAATTGTCATCCAAAGTTGGTAGGTTCTAAATCGAATACATTACTTCATTTCATTCATATCCCTGAACTTGTCAATTTTTTAATTATATATTATAATGCATAAATAATAAAGTCAAAAAAGTAACCTTTTAAATACCTTAGAGGTTTAAATACCTTAGAGAAATAATAACAAACAACCTAAATGAAAAAAAAACTCAATCTAGACAAGAACAAACAAAGTAGTTAAAGCACAAAAATTAACCTGATACACTTACAATAAAAAATGTTTATCCATAAACGCAAAAATAAGACTACAACACAGTTATGAAACCGGAAGCCTCATATACAGTATTAAAACTCTTCCACCTGAACAAACACTCAAAGACTGACAGAGTCCAGAAAATAAGAATTGACCTGCATCAACAAAAAGTACTGGAAATATGGGCATGTCCATCTTGATCCAAAGATTGATCATGTTCAGCAAAGTTGTGTACAAAGAGTTAGACTCATTGCTGATACCATGCATATGAGGAGAGTAGGATTCTTTAGACACATCATGAACATGCAAGATTCAAAACTTCTGAAACAGTCAGTACAGTACAATCTTGAGTTGAAAAACATCAAAACAGGATGCAGATGGATCAGAGAAATAGGAGAGGTCTGAAGGAAATTAGCCTTACACTGGAAGACACCACAGATAAGATAAAATTAAACAAGAAAATCAAGAACAAAAACACTTAACAATCACAAGAAAAACCTCACAACAAAACTTTTTCAATAACAGAAAGTGCAAGGACATTGGAACATTTGAAAAAGTACTGGGAGGACCGAAGGCCTGAACAGTCTCTTCGAAGAGACTTGAATAATAAATAAAAATTGACTTGATGATAATAATAATAATGACTTTGATAAAAAGAAACTTGAAAAAAATAAAAATAAATAGTCTTAATAAAAAAAATTGTTTTATTTTTTCAGTATTTTTTAACAATGTTTAAAAAATGTAGTATTGCCACTTTGGAGCTGTCTGTTAAGAAAATAACCAAACATTATTAATTACGTACCAACAGAGATATTTAGTGCCATATGGTTGGCAGGATTGTGTTCTACATAACCTCCTTTGTAACTACTTGTTGTTGGATTGTTTATATCTTGTTTAGTTTTCGTGTTATTGTTATTTGAGTGCAACATGTTTTAAGTGTTAGTAGTGACTTTTGTAATGTGCAATTTTTAGGAGCAACGATACAGTGTAAAATTTTGTGTGAAAACTGGGGAAAACTTTCATAGTAATGTTTCAACTTTGAAACAAGCTTATGTTGATGATGCTCTGGGTCGTACACAATGTTACAAATAATTTTCATGATTTAAAAGTGGTTGTCAGTTAATTGCAGATGACCCTCGACCAGGAAGGCCTTAGACTTTAATTGATGTCACCCGTGTTCAGAAAATCAATCTGGTGCATGCAAATCACTGATTGAATGTCAGAGTACTTGGAGAAGAGGTTAGTAGCTCTGTTGGGTCATGCCATGACATTTTGACTAAAAAATTGAACATGCATGGAGTTGCAGTAAAGTTTGTTTCTTGTTTGATAGACTGAACAGCAGAAAGAACATCGAGTGGACATTTGTTGGCAACTTATTGAACAGGCCAGTGACAATGAAAAAGCCATGCAAAGGATTATAATGTGAGACTAAAGCTGGGTTTATGGCTATGACATTGAGATAAAAGTTCAGTCATTACAATGGATTGGCAAAGTATCTCCATGCCCCGACAAAGCATGTAGTCTCGATCAAATGTCAAAGTGATTCTCTCTGTTTTTCGCTTTTAATGGAATTGTGCATTTTGAATTCAAGGTGAAACAGTGAACCCCACACACTATTAAGGTGTTTTACCAAAGTTACGTGAAAAAATCTGCAAAAAGAGATCAGAGTTGTGACAAGACAATGGTTCCTTTACCATGACAATCCACCCGCACACTCAGCTTTGTCAATTCGTCATATTTGTGCCAAAAATCAGATGACTGTCCTCCATCAGCCTCCTTACTTCCCAGACCTAGCTCCTTGCGATTTTTTTCTTATTTCCAAAATTAAATTAATGATGATGTTAGGATGCTGTTTTGAGAGTATTGATGACATTAAAACAAATTTGTCACGAACTTAAAGACCATTTGAAATGAAGCTATCCAGGACTGCTTGGAAAAGTGTATGAATAGGGAAGGGGGTATTTTGAAGGGGAATAGGACCAGTAATCTGAAAAATTAATAATAAAGATTAAAAAAATCAAGTTCGGTTATTTTCTGAACAGACCTCATATATAATACAGTTGAGTAAATTATGCTTAGAACATGTTACATCTTTAGAAAAATTATTCTGGAAGGGGTAAAAGATTGAAGATTGTTCAACTTATTTGCTGAGTAGTTATTTAAATAGATTTTAAAAAAGTGAAAAATCTGTTTATAAAATAATTTGGTAAAAAAATTTAAAACTAGATGGGCATTTTAATTGTTGAACTACCATTTATTTGTTTTGTTTTGTTAATGGTGGAAATTCCATTAAGTAACGATAGAGGACAAATATCAAATAACCTTAAAAAAAAAAAAATTAAATCTATATTTATTTAAAAATTAAATCTAAATTTCAACCAATCATAGGATTGGTTGAAATTTCATACTGTTTCTCTCTCTTTCTTTTACTTGAGATAAATTTCTTTTCTATATAACTGTGTATGAAGGGCATGTATTAAGACTAATGGGAAGTCTACATCTGAGTTTGAGTAAAAGCAGTTTGTTTTTATAGCTATCAAAAAAATTGTTTTTTTTTTTTTAATTACTAAAAATGAGCTGAATTATAGTTTATAAACTATCAGTATTTAAAAAAAAAAATAGTATTAACAGAAACCTTTTCATATCTGTTTGTAAAAGAGAATAGCATTTTCCTTTGATGTTTTTATTTTTGTAAAACAAATTGGCTCCATATCTATACACCCAAATTTTAGCATATTTTTTTTACCGTGAGCTGATGCAGTCCTTGAAGTCATTAATGTGTTCAATTTTTTATGTTTTTACTTTTAATATTAATGCTGATATCATTCAGAAAGGACACTAAAAGTTAGGTAAATGGTTACTGTCAAAATTTCCTATCGGTTAGTTGAAAAAAAAATGTATGACTGCTATTGATTTTTTATTGGTTTATCATTGCATTTTAATGCTTGGTTTTGATTATTTACATAAGTTTGAATGATTTTAGGTTATTCAAGAAGAGAATTAAGTACATTTCCTGCAGGTGTTACACTTATGTTATACGATGCAATTCATAGAGTACGTGAAAATCCTCCTGTTGATTGGTCTGAAGCAGTGTTTCGTCTAATTGGAAGGCAAGATTTGGCTGCTACACCTCCACCACCTGTAGTTGGAGAAAGAGGTAATGTTTCACCACCTCCTCCTACAGTATCTAGGAGTAATCAAGAGAATGATGATGGTATGGAAAGCACGGATAGAGAGGTAAATATATTCTGCTAAAACATAATTAAGAAATTTAGTCTTATCCAGAGGCACTTCAGCCACTAGGGTTATTGTGTATTCAATAAATGGGAAAAAGAAATTTGGGTCAGTCTACAGGCATACTGTCACCAGATTTCACCAGGGATGTATCATTATACCGATCCTGACTTCCTAAGAATGTACCTAGCAGGGTTTATCCTACACCTATAGAAATTTGAAAAAGTACACAGAGTTGAGGAAGGGATGGGTGAAGAGATAGGATGGTCACAGGAAGATCTGCAGAAAAGTCTAGTAACCCTACCAGACAATAGTTAGAAACTTTCCAGCAGCAGATTACCAGCCATCCCTACCACAATCCCCAGTGAGAAATCAGAGGATTTTTACCAAGGTAAAAGCTGTATATTACTAATCCATAATTTTGCATTGATCAATTTAAATAATACATACTGCAACAAGAATTGTTTTCCCCTAGAAATTAAAAAGGTCTCAGATAACTGGCCCGCAGTTTCTAAAGGGACAATTTCATCCATCCTGGAATTGTATGTAGTATGCATAAGAATCCAGTTGTACTATAAACTGTTCAATCACACTTGTAGAAAAATCATCAAATTATCTAATTCTTTGACAAAAAAATAAATATTTTGAAGTATCAGTTTATTGATGTGGAATAAAAAAAAATTCTGAATTAAGTTCTTTTCTTAGCATCACTTTTTATGTTTTATAATTGTGTAATGGTTATTTATTATAATTCTGTTTATCTATTGAAGTTACTTTTTCCATTCATGTTGACTGAAATATAAAGATAATTCTGTCTGATTATTTAGACATATAAAAATGTTAAAACTGATGACAAAAATTCATGTACATTTGAAATACACATCTAATGTTCCATTTTTAACCAAAAGGTATATATATATATATATATATATATATATATATATTCAAATAAAAGGTAGAGAATTTTTTTTATATTTTATTGAAGGTAAATATGCTACCTCTTAAAAAAGAATCAGTTATGTATAACCAAGATGTAAGCGAAGTACTATCTTATTGAGGAGAAAAGTATTTGTATTTATGTTATGTAAAACAAGTAAATTTTGGATAGTTTGCTACATCTTCAAATTTGATTGAGACATTTGCATTAAAGTGGTATCAGCAGATGATCATATGAATCATTCAGGAATTACTATGTAAATATCTTGACAGACACAATAATTTTATCTTAAATTTTTAACTATACAATAAAAGTGACTGAACTGAGTTATAAATGTAGGAGTTCAGGAGCCTTTTCAACAATTTATTGTTGAAAAACAATAAATTACAACATTAAGAAAAAAATCATAGTAAAAAGAAAATTGCAATTTTAGGTCTATAGAAATATTAAATAAAAAATTTGACAACAGATTAAATTGGACTGCAGCAAATGTATGTATATATGTAGTAGGGAAAATGCAGACTATTCCATTACAGTATTACTATTACTACTACTATTACTAGTAGTATTACTATTATTAGTATTATTACTCTTCTATTACAGGTGCTTTTCGTGAGAGATTGGCTAGGTTACATTTAGTAGATTTAGGTTTATGCCCAAAACCCACCGGGTTGGTCTAGTGGTTAACGCGTCTTCCCAAATCAGCTGATTTGGAAGTCGAGAGTTCCAGCGTTCAAGTCCTAGTAAAGTCAGTTATTTGTACACGAATTTTAATACTAGATCGTGGATACCGGTGTTCTTTGGTGGTTGGGTTTCAATTAACCACAGGAATGGTTAATCTCAGGAATGGTCGAACTGAAAATGTACAAGACTACAATTCATTTACACTCATACATATCATCCTCATTCATCCTCTGAAGTAATACCTGACACTGATTCCTGGAGGCTAAACAGAAAAAACGTTATGCCCAGATTGTGGGGATAATGACACAGTGGACCATATCCTCCATGTCTGTCCCCAGTATGAGGCTGAATGTGAGAACTTGAGAGAATGAACTCCCTTTTGGATCTCCCGAGTTAATTGGAAGATCCATGGAAAATGGTTGATAGTGGCTGGTTTCCTCTCATTACATAGATCAGTTGAAGGTGTTTAAATGGAGTAGGATCCCTGGTGCCTAAGATTTTGACCGAGACATTGGCCAGGGATAGGTGTTTTGGCAACAAGCCTCAGTTAATTCAAAAGCAGTGATTGTTGAAATCGAGTGCCGGAGCCGCTGTCAACAGGGTGAGGGGTGAATGCGCTATTAAGGGCATGGTTTGGAGAGCCATGAGGTGTGGCACTGTCTTGCTGAGTGCGGTCTTTTAGGTTTGATGTTTATAGTGGGTTGATGGATGTAGGCCTGAATTTTGTTGTTATGTATAACACATTTTGAACGGTATGAGTTTAGCATTGTATTGACTCGTTATTTAGTCGAAGAAGAAACTTGTAGTGCTGCATTAAACCAGTCAAATGATTGAATTCATATTATTCAAGTAGGCAAGTTTTAGAATATTTAAAACAAATTGTTACAGGGTAAAGATATAAATGGAATAATTAAAAAAAAGAACTGGCACTAGAAAGAGAATCTTGTAAAGCTGTATGAAACCAGTCAAATGATTGAATTCATATTATTCAAGTAGGCAAGTTTTAGAATATTTAAAACAAATTGTTACAGGGTAAAGATATAAATAGGTTAACTAAATGAAAGAACTGGCACTAGAAAGAGAATCTTGTAAAGCTGCATGAAACCAGTCAAATGATTGAATTCATATTATTCAAGTAGGCAAGTTTTAGAATATTTAAAACAAATTGTTACAGGGTAAAGATATAAACGGGTTAATTAAATGAGAGAACTGGTACTAGAAAGAGAATCTTGTAAAGCTGCATGAAACCAGTCAAATGATAGAATTCATATTATTCAAGTAGGCAAGTTTTAGAATATTTAAAACAAAATGTTACAGGGTAAAGATATAAATGGGTTAATTAAATGAAAGAACTGGCACTAGAAAGAGAATCTTGTAAAGCTGCATTAAACCAGTCAAATGATTGAATTCATATTATTCAAGTAGGCAAGTATTTACAAAAAATAAACTATAATCATTTTTAGTAAAACGAATTTACTAATAGATAACGCCAAAAAAGTGTTCCTTTCAGTTTTGTGATGATAACTTTTTCATTGGATTCTCAGACGCCATAAAATAATACATTTTTTAAATCGCTAAAATTTATAGAAACTAGTAAATAATTTAAAAAAAAAAAACATTTACATTTAAAAACAATTCTTGATTTTTTTGCACACTTACTATGACTACGTTTACGTAGAAAAAAGCAACAAGTGAAAAATTTGCAGTCTTTTCATCAATTATCCCCCGCTCCGAAATTCTTTTAAACTATCTAATAAAATAAAACTTGTGTCTGCTTTTTCTGTACTTCAAAAATTTACTTATTTATTGTGAAAATGAAATTTTTATCGGATTGCCAAGTAAGTAATTTCGGTTTTTTAGCGTGAAATAAAACTCAATTTTTCATACGAATGAACTTAAATCGATGGTGTATATTCGATAGCTTTTTCCATATTTCTGGCGACTTTATAATTCAGTACTTGTAGAAATCATGATTCTTATCGGCAAAACACCGATCCAAGTGCGATTTCAGGTCATCATCATAGTTAGTAAAGGTTGTAGCATTCGATGAATTCTGTAAACTTTGAAATAAATGGTAATCCGATGGTGCAAGATCGGGGCCATATGGGAGGATAAGACATCACTTCCCAACCGAGCTCCAATAATCTTCCGTGAAACCTTGCATCGCCCTGATAGAACCCAACTACTTTACGATTTGCCAATTCCTGCTGTTTTTCTTTGATCGCTTCCTCCTTTCATTGGCTGTTGATAGTAAACATCTGAACTGTTAATTTGGTTTCTTGGAAGCAACTCAAAATACACAACACCTTTGAAATCCTACCAAATTGTCAGTATGATCTTTTTTTGATCCGATTCAGCTTTCGATGCGGGTTATGCTGATTCATCTTGCTTGGACCGGAATCCTTTTCGATTGATCTTATTGAAGACGATCCATTTTTCATCTCCAGTTTCAAAAAAGGATTAGGGATTCAATCGGAGCGGATTAGGGTAAAGTGAGGTGGGGGTGGTGGCATCCATCTCGAATAAAAAAAGAATAAAATGAGATTTTAAAAATTTGCTAAATTGTATAAACGTTAAATAATTTTTAAACATGATAGGGTAGATTTTAGATGAACATTATGCGTTAAACTTTATATTACGAATATCTATGAAAGAATTTCGTTAATTACAGGAGTAAATTTCAGTTCTAGAAAGAATAAAAAATAATTACAAATATCTAATTCTACGAGTATAAAGGATAAAATACTTATAAAAATAAACGATATGCATTCTTAAAAAATAATTAAAATAGATTTAAATGTGTAAGAATGATTTTGTAATCTGTAATGATATTTTATATGCGGCTCATCGATGAAGATAATAATCGAACGATTCACATTTTATTAATGTCATTAATTACAAACAGAAGATGATACTTCATCGTAGATTTTAAATTAAATATTTAAAAACTTTATTAACGTTATTATTTAACGGTTAAAACATTTTTTTAATAGTTTTATTAATTAATCGTACGCACGCTTGCTGAATTTCATTTACATTTTCTCCTACCTAAACGTCAGGTTAATTTTTAGAAAAAGAGACATTAATATATTTGTTTTAGTTAAAACTTAGTTTAATAAAGAAAGAACAGACTCTGTTCTTTTCCTCCATCTTGATTCGTTTTTATGAAACTGAAGGTTTCATAAGTCCTCTTAGGAGGTCAAGGATAAAAGACTGAACTTCTGGATTTTTTCATACGGATACCATCGTAATTTAAATTCTCATTATGATGACATAATCTATGTGGCGTTGTCAAAGTATAAATAAATCTGCGGTTTATAAAACTAATCTACTTTAAATAATATTTCATAACAGAAAATATGAAAAGAGCTGTTTCATAGTATAATGCGGTTTACGGATAAATAATTATACGGACTTACTGGAAAATACTTTTGTATTAAGGCCATCAATAAAAAAAAATTGTTATGAACAAAGTATTTTTTGGTCATTAGTAATTAAACGGTACGTTTGTTTCATGGTGGATAAACCGAAAGCTAGGTCAAAATTTAATCAAACCTTATCCTGTTTCGGCATTCGGGCTTCTTTAAACGCTATATAACTCGGTTTTTTGGAACTGTACTATAATCGGCGAATATCATTTTATTCATCATAAAGCTTTCCCAAATGATACCGATCAAAGAGACCCTAAAAAAATTTGATTCGCCTTTTAAAATCTGAATAAAAAAACTTATTATGTTCGATGGAGCTGCGGTTGAATCATCTGTATTATTGAACTAAACAAATGTCGTAATCCTGTGTTGAAAAATTAATTTTCATTTAAAATACATTAAACCTCTGAATTAGTAAAAAAAAAAAAAAAACCGTAAAAGTTACCGCAAAATATGTTTACATGACATTCTGATTATTAGGTCTCGAAACGATTCCATGATGCTAACCATTTATTTATTTCATTTAAATCTTGATTTTAAATATATATATATTATTTATTAATAATATTAATATATATATATATATATATATATATTAATAGGGTTTTGCATATTATCAAAGGAAGTGCAAACTATTTTTTATTAATATGAAATCGCATCCTTTTTATATCTCACCCTGAGCGAGTAAAAATGTAGAGGAGCAAACATTATCACCAAACATAGAAGATCACTAGTAAATATTTCAAATTTAAAATAATAGACATCGGTATTTTAGCTATAGCGTAATTTGCGTTTAAAAAATAATTCATTACTAATATTTCGTTGAAACAGGATATATCGTTTGCGTATTATCCCTTACAAACATTAAAACGGACAGAACGAGATAATAATTAAAAATAGAAATAAGACAGTAATTTTGTATGAAATCTGTACGTAAAATAAAATAAAATTAACCTCGCTAGAACGTAGCTTTAATTTTAGATTCATTATATAATTAGTCCCACGATAAAATAAACAATTCTAGTAAATAACCGATGCGTATATTGTTACCACATACATGCCTAATTTAATATCGGCGGCCGAACACGGTATAGCAACTCAGATGCGAACGGAAGCACAGATAGGGACGCGCTGATACAAGCGCTCGCACCGCGCAGTTCTACCACCGTAGCGGCGCGCAGTCCCGCTACTCTAAGGCTCCAATAAAAGAGCGTGCACGAGAGTGAATTTTCACCCGACAAGGCCCCGGGTGTCGACGGGATCAGCGCCCGTGCATTCCGGAACATACCGGCCTCCGTGATTACAGCAATTTCGGTGATATTCACGTCCATTTTGTACGTTGGATACTTCCCGAATTGTTGGAAAACGGCCAAAGTCGTATGTTTACCCAAACCGGGGAAAAGTTTACTTTTCCCACGGAATTATAGGCCAATCTCCCTGTTACCGGTATTGTCTAAGTTGTTCGAGAGGATTTTTCTCGAAAAACTGAGGCGATACATGGAGGGAGAAGTGCGGCCCGAGCAATTTGGGTTCAGGGAGGGTCACTCAACTACCCTCCAACTGGTAAAAATAATAGACGACCTTGTCGGAGGCCTGAACAGGAAACGGGTGACTGCAGCCGTTTTTCTGGATGTGGCCAAGGCCTTTGACAAAGTTTGGCATAGCGGGCTGCTTTATAAGCTAGCGCGATCGGCGATCCCCTACCGCTATGTCAGACTGATGCGGTCATATCTGCTAGACCGACATTTTGTCGTGCGCGTAGGGGAAACGATTTCCTCCACCAGAGAAATAGCCGCTGGGGTTCCCCAAGGAGCAGTACTTTCCCCGTTCTTGTACACTTTGTACGTGAACGATATGCCGCTGTCGGAAGGGGTCAAAACGGCCCTTTACGCAGACGACACGGCATATTTCTACGAATCCGCAAATGTGGATTACGCGGTCCGGAGGCTCCAAAGGCAGCTGGACTTAGTGGAACCGTGGCTCGACATGTGGAGAATCAGGGTCAACGGTGAAAAATCGGTGGCCGTGATGTTCACATGCAAGACACGAAAACCGACCAGAGAGCTGGAAATCTCAGGGGAGAAAATCCCTTTTGAGAAAACAGTTAAGTACCTGGGGGTGGTGTTGGACAGGCGGCTTACCTTCGGCGAACATGTAAATTATGCGACCCGGAGGGCTAAGGCCGCCAGAGCCTCGCTATACCCAGTGCTGAACAGTGCCAGCCCGTACCCACTGGCAACTAAGCTCCTCATTTTTCGGCTGTACGTACTGCCGATTCTAACATATGCTTACCCGGCATGGGGGGCAGTGTTGAGCTCCTCGCTTCAAAAGAAGATCGAGGCCGTCCAAAACATCGCGTTGCGGACGATCTTTGGAGCTCCGTGGTTCGTCAGGAACGCCACTCTCCGATCTGATGCGAGATTTCAATCCGTGTCCGAGGTGGGGGTGGCGCAGGAGCGCAGACTGTTCGGGAGAGCGGCTGTGTCCGAACACAGTCATCTTCGGGACATCTGCCGAGAGGACCCAACTCCGACAGTTGTAAGGAAGCGGCCTCACGCCGTACTGGACGAGCCACCGTGATGGTGCGGTGCGGTAGCCGAAAATCGACAAACCAGGCTTAGGGGCCTCCATATCGCATGACCCATAAACGGAATATTTCCGGGGTCGCGAGTGAATAGTTTTTCGCGAGTTATATAGTTTGAAGACTTCAAATACGGTAAGTCGCGCATAAAACAAAAACGCGGCCTAAATTAAAATTGTTTTTTTTTTTCGCGTGTGTTTTGTTCTGTTTCTCTTGTTTCAGAAACGGGAGAAACGTGGATGTGGAACGACTCGTCGTGCCGTCTCATCCTGCCAGTCGAAAGGAAAGTAAAAATTACAATTTTTTTTTATTTTATTTTTTTTTTCTCGTGTGTGTGTTCTGCTTCTTTTGTTGCAGATGCCAACAGCCACCACAAAAACAAATGGTTTCTTCACTGCGGCCACGCGGTCCCCCCAACCCCTTCTCAGACACACGCGTGTCTGAAGGTTAATAATTACTTGGAGAGAATAATTACTGTTTACTTCTTTCCAGAAAATCGCCGCCCCAAAACCGCGATCGCGAATAGGTATCACCATTTGTAAGTTCCCTATTACCTTCCTTTCCTTTCAAGAAAGAAGAAAGAGGGAACGAGCCCAGCAGCCATCAGCCCAGCAGTCGCAAGCCCAGCAGCCACCTGCCCAGCAGACACCTGCCCAGCAGCCACTGACAGCACAGAAGAACGAAGAAACCTGCACTTTCCCCCGTTCAGCCCTTCGGGGCTTCGGGATTTCCAAGGTTAATGGTATGTGACTTCGCTTACTACCAATTCTTGGAAAGTGCAGGCCAAAGAAGAACGAAGAGGTCTTCGGAAGAAGAAGAGGGAGAAGAAGAAGGAAGACCAACCACTCGCCTCAACATCACGGACTGGAGTCCGGAACAGAGCCCAGCAGAGATGCGTCCTGAAGGGCAGCCATACCAGAAGCGGATGAAGAGCTTCTACACAACCTCTCCTATTTCAAAACTTACAGTAAGATAAAATAACCTAGCAATTGCGACTCCTCCGGAAAAGCGGACGCATTGCTCCCTCCTTATAGCTAGTGCCCCGTTGTGGCGTATTCCTGCTAGCCTATTAAAGAGTTAGCACCGAAAGGACTTCAGTGGACGGTCTGAAGGGTAATTACGTCGGGAGGACAGGCTTTATAAGCCTAGCCTTCCGCGGTCGGCCCATGAAATGGGTTCGATAACGCTGGTTTAACAACGGATTGGAATGCAATTAAATCCGTCTTAAATTCACTAAAATAATAATAGACAAAACTTGAAAAATTAGATCCGAGATTAAAAAAAAATAACCCTTTTAAAAACAAGCCCGATTAGAATGATCCAGCAGCAAGGGACTCTGTCCAGGTTCTGCGATAAAGTAGGGAGTAATAGACTCCTGCCAACTTTGCATTCCCCGAATTTTCAATTCATCGTCGACCGCCACCTGGAAAAGACCAAGAAGAAGAAGGACGAAAGAAGACAGAAGAAGTTCCCTGGCGATGCCAACATCCCCGCCGAAGCAGCAGACCTGGCCGGCCCGCCGAGGGAGTCGCTGGACGCGGACGCTACCTTCCCGCCGCAGTTCCGGCTCGCCGGGCTTCAATCGCCCTGGCCGGCGGACTCAGCAGCAGGAGCCGGCCGAGCGTGAGATCGTTCGGGGAGAGCCGGCACTGCAGGGCTCTGAGGGCCACCACTGCCAGGCTGTAGCGGGGTCCCGACTGCCGCTGAGGGAAAGCCCGGCCGGACTTCAATGGACGAGCCGCAACTCCCCGACTTCGCCGGAGTCCATCTTCCGGACCCGACAGCTCTTCTCAGTACTAACGCCAAAAAAAACGGCCCTCTTCAGGGTCACCGCAAGGTTATGAAATACGAACCGTCGAAGCCATTCGACGGCAACAGACCTTCTCAGGGCTACCGTAAGGTTAGTAAGTGCCACGTGCCGTCGAAGCCATTCGACGACAATATTTATATAGCCGATACAGAAACCGATTCAAATTAAGCGAATAAAAAAAGTACACTATAAAGTAAGACTTGCTCTTGCTTTAAGCTATACGTTATACCGAGCCTAGAAATAATAAAAAATTCCTGATCAAACGATTCCTAAAATTACAATAAAAACACGGTATACAAAAACCGTTAATAAAAAAAATATTAATCGCGAGCAATAAATCATTGTACGCAATAAAAACATCTATCGGCGAATCTGTTCTTGATTTTTAACCGGTTATCGGGACATACGCACATAAAAATAATAAACACACGCGAGAAAATCTGATTTATACATACCTACAAAATAATACAAACATGAAAATCCTATTTAAGAGGTACATACATTCAATATAATATTATTATTAGGATAGTTAACTGAGAATTAAAATAGTTACTGAGAATCGTTAAAATATTTTTGCGCGCACAATAATGACACGATATAAATTACTTTGCGATAAAATACCAAATCGACTTGCTATTACAAACAGCAATGTGTTAAATATACTTTAAAACATCGTACTTTTATATCTGGCTTGTCGAATTGCAGATCTTCCAAGTATAGCGCTTACTGTTTTTAAAATTTCTGCTTTTCCTAATCTGAAACGTTAAAAAAAATATATACATTTATTTTAACCGGACCTAACACTCATTTATTCTAACGAATAACAATATATTAAAGTTTCGCGGTTTTTCGTGAACCGCGAAACTTAACCGTTCTGTCAAAACATAAAGTATTAAATTTCAACAATTACAAGAAAGTCTTGACCGATCGGGAATTATCACGTTCAGATCGATCACTGTAGGACCTCATTCTGACTAATCGCAATAAAATTAAGGAGCACAACAAATAATTACTATAAGGATTGTAAATTTTTTTAGAAGAAAATTGCGGTATTGTTTTCGGTCCCACGGGTAGCATTGGAGGGTGAAATATAATTTTCTTTACGTTTTGAGGTACGAGGAGTGCGAAAGTACCGTTCAGTTAAAATGTAATTTCCTTATTTATATACAGAATAGTTTATAAATTCCCCACATCGAACTAAACAAAAATATTTACCAGCGTATGTACGGAAACGCTTAGTTTTCCGGCTATACGCCATTTTGTATTTTTAACATAAAAATGAATAAAACTTTTATTCATTTCCTAAGCAATAAACTCATATAGTATAATTCATTTTTCCTAAAAACTAATTTACACACTCCCCAGATCTAAGTAGCAACTGGTATTACAAACTGACTTAATTAAACTAAATCGCTTTTACTTGTACAACTAGAAGACCGTAAGTGGAAATCAAACTGCTGCTAATACATTATAATTTATAACGAAAATATTTTCTAGCCGGTAACCACCTAAAAGTACTGAAATCACACGGCTTAAAACTTTCATGTATTGAATTAAAGTCGTATTTATATACAGTACATGTAAGAAATTATAACGGGGAAAAAATTGAATTATAACGTAACTAAATTTTTTATTTATTTTATCGGTAATTTTAACGCGATAATAGTGAATACAATAACGTATTCGTGATTAGTAGAAACTTAGCCCGCCGGGCTGCTAGTGGTTAACTCATCATCCGAAATTAGCCGATTTCGAAGTCGACAGTTCTGCGGTTCAAATCCTAATAAAGGCAGTTACTTTTTTACGGATTTGAATACTAGATCGTGGATACCGGTGTTTCAATTAACCGCACATCTCAGGAGCGGTCGACTTGAGACTATACGCAAGACTATACTTCATTTACATTCATACATATCATCCTCTGAAGTAGTAATACCTTACGGTGGTTCCGTAGGCTAAACGAAAAAGGAAGAAAGGTAATTTGACTGTACGAATTTTGTATCGTATATTCAAATAGTATTAGTTTAAAAGTTTACTTTTTGTTAGTAAGTAACTGATGATGACGCTATACGGTTGGTTTTAAGTGAAATTTTTATTTGTTTTTCGCTCTTAATAGCAAAAATAAAAATTTCTCTGCACGATTTCTATTAACAATAATCTGGCAATTGTCAGTGGACCTTTAGGATTACATAGTAGTTATTTTGACGTCGTCGATTAATAAATCAAGAAGGTCCAAGTCTAGAATTATTACTATAACAATTTGGAGGAAATATAAATTATACAAGAAAAGGTACGGAAACTAAATGCTATCGTAAGGAATACGGTAAGAATGTATTTACTTAGCTTTTACATATAACCTAAATTTAGACGGCTACATCTTCTCGGTGCTATTCATCACTGTTACAAAGGTAACATTGAGTTGAATTAAATTTCAGAAATTAAAATTCCTTCTATATCTCCGACGAGCTGCAATGAAAGACACTTTTTGTTCTATCTGAATCACGTCTTCTTTTTAAAAACCAATTTTCTTTAGACCTAGCTGTGCAGTAGGTCTGACAATTCGTGCGACGATTTGTTTCTGCGCATTCAACATGTTTGCAATGCCGTCTGTCATTGCACACGGAAAATTTCTGTGGTTGTTGGCATATTGCTTTTAGTCAAAACTCACAGTAGTCAAAATGCCTTAGGACTGGATTCGGTACGTATGGAAATAGATATGGTGAAATAGTCTACGGAGGGAATGGCGATGCAAAGGTCAGAATAAGCATCGGTGACGACTTTGTTCGCTATTTTCTCACCGGCAGGCTCTACTTATCAGTTAATCATGTGGCGTAAGTTCTAAACAGATTTCTTCAGCAATTTGCAGCTCATGGCGGAAAATTAAATTTCGAAGGAGTTCAGCGACTTATGCTTAACTTTGGTTGCAAATCTAAGATATTCAGAGGCTGATGCATTGCTTATCGTCGTTAATTTATACTCGGATAACCCTGAACTTTTAATTTTATGTTCCATAGGACTCTGCAGTCTCCTTCATTAATAATAAATTTTCCATTTTTCTCTTCTTCAGTGTGACTTATTATACACAAAAACCGTGAACTTGGAAATGACGCAGTCTAATTTTTCATACTATTTCCACAACGTCAGGAAATTACAGAATATCTTACTGAACCAGATAAGTAAGAGTTACATTACTTTCAGCTGAAATTTTAATCCCGTGAATACCGATGAAATAAATGACTTCTTCAGCAGAGCGTACAACTACTGGGCTTAGGATTTGGATCAGCAAGCACTATTATTACAAAATGACTGCGTTCACCGTGGTTCCCAAAGGACACATTCACAACTCTCTATGCATCCATAAAAACTCATCCTTTGGGCTATGGTTGCAGTCACAGATATGTTTACAGCCATGGTATGTTTGTATTAGAAGAAAAATAAATAACTGTTATACCCAGTGTTCGTAAAATAACTCCCGGATTTTAAAGATAGAATGTTGTTTTTTATTTACCCCGTTCAGTAATGTTTTAAACATAATCTTGTAGCAACAGCGATGAAGTTTTAGTTTGCATATTCTCCATCGGATAGAAGCTACATCAGATTGTTGCATAGGCCAAGCTGTTATGAGCCTGGACTTCGGTACTACAGTGTTGCCGCAATAGAAGGCAATGCATGTAATGGTTTGCAAAAACAAACTGTTATACAATGAAATTGTAGGCGAATTTACCGTAGAATCTCTCCGAGTGAGAAAAGTAAGTGGTGCAAACAGTTTCTGGAAACCAGAAGTATTCTGAAAGGACATTCACCTGGTAGACCTAAAACAAGAACCAAAAACACAGAAAGAATTCCATTCTTTCCAACAAAGTCCAAAATGTTCAGTTCATTGTGGTGTTAACTAAACATTTTAAAAAAAACACTGTCCATGACGTTATTTACAAGCAATTGAAAATTCTTACTTTAAACTGCAGCTACTTCATGAAATTAGACCTAACAATAAGTCAGAAAGAGTTCAATTTGTAACGACCATGTTACACTTCATTTCAGCTGATTAAAACTTCCTGCAGAGGATTTTATTTTGTGATAAAGCAACATTTCATATTCATTTAGTCGTGAATCTCCAAAATTCTTGAGTATGGGGATCAGTAAATCTACACAAATTTATGGAATTCATCTGCAAGTGTCCAAAAGTGAATGTCTGGAATCATGCAAATTTTTGAACCATTTTTTTTTCACGAGCAAATTATTACAGGCATAGCATACTCGAGCGTGTTACAGAACTTTGTGTTTACCCTAATTTATAATGTGGAGGGCCTAATTTTCCAACAATATGGAGCTGCAAAAATTATTCAGAATGTGCTTAACAACAAATTCCCAGAAGGTTAGGTAGGCAGAGAAGCTTCCAACGCTTGGCTACCTCGAAGTCCTGATTTGACACCCATGCATTTCTTCTTTTGGGGCTACATAAAAGATGCCATGTACCAAAAAAACACCCAGTCACTTAACCACTTGCGTCAGAGAATAACAGGAGTTGTGGAAAAAATTCCTGCTGAAATGCTCTCCAGAGTATTGAATTTCAGTTTGGATCAGAGTATGGATTATCAGAGTTTGCTGTCTGCAGAGCTGTAAATGTTGTCCATATTGAATTATGTTAAAAAGTTTAAAAAAAACTTTAAAACTTTTAACTTTCATGTAATAAAATACAAAAATTATAATCTAAACGTAATAAGATAAATTTATTTCAAACCGTCTGTGCTAAGTTGAATACTTTGTAATGTGTATACAGAATACGTATTGAATGCGAGTGGTTGTAACCAGTGTCTATGAGAATAGAAATAAGCCCAAAGGGGCTAATGCCAACTCGAGACCTTAACTTTTAACGAATACAAGATTGCATCCTGTACTCTCACAGATAAGTTTTCAAAACCGAGGGTGACAAACACAAAATGAAAAGAAATCTAATTTTGAATAAAATAAAGTATGTGAAAAAGGCTTACCTTCTATAATGAGCCCATTTTAAATAGTAATACTAAAATAAATTATTATTAATTACTATTTATGTTTCAATTAACTTAAAGGTAAGTAGTGTTGTTATATTGCAAATTAACATTTTGTGAAAACCAAATACTTTATAAAGATATTTAAGCAAAATTTAATTATTTTCATAAAGTATATAATACATTATAACAAATAAAAGTGAATCTTGATAACCTTCATGCATGGGGAAAATGCAATGTTTTCAAAATGGTATAAACATATTAGTTCAGTGCATGAATGAGACGGACTAACATATATCTGCCACTTTGAATCATTGTGAGTCCTGTCTTCTACTACAGAATGCACTTTATATCTTAAGCATAAGATGTTTAAAGACTGTCAAACATCAAAAATAATTTTTTTTAAGATGCGTATTCACAGCTTATTGTTACTTTTATCCTAAAGGAAATAGTTTATAAAAAATAAACAGTTTCTTGAAGCAGGAAATTCTATTGCTCATGAACAAAAAGTAGTGGATATGGCTAAAACAGAGAAGAATTAAACTTGTCTGTTTGGTATCGTTTAAAGGTAAAACCAGTTGCAAAACTAGACAGTGGAGATCTGATCTAAGGAATCATAGGTAGATTATGCACATTAAACTCATTTATATTTTCAAGTTAATGATCGGTTATTTTTAAGCAGTACTGTACATAAAAATTCCAAGTAGCAATCCTAAATTCTCCGTTCATAAAACTGACGGTACAGTATCACATTAATTTTATCTTACTGCACAATAAAAATGTTTTTCTTTATACGAACTAAGATTTAGTTTAACAATTTAAAAAAGTACTTAATGATTTAAAAAAAATAGCTTACAGACAATAATAATATTTTTTATGCATGATTACAGTGCTAACAAAGAAGAAATAACGTTGATAAAAAACATGCAGAGGAATTACCTGTAAAGAACATAAGAAAAATTCTATGAATGTAATAGTAAAATAAAGAAATTATTTTTTGGATTACAGACCAAAAAAAAGTTATTTTTTGGTTCTGTCTTTTATTTATTTATTATTTCTTTTTCGAAAACATTAATTGAAAATTATAATTTCGAATTGTATTATTTTTGGATTTTCTAGTTTAATTTTATTTAACTATTCTGGAATTTCTGTTTAATTCTATCTACATTAAAATTAACTACATAGTGACTGAAAAATAGACCCCCTTAGAAGAACGACATATACACTGAGACATACGTGCCCGATCTTTAATAAATTGCAAAAAATTCTTATCTTTTAGTTCATTACTCCACTGATATTGTTGGACAATTTCTCCCTAAGTTGGAGTTGATCATAACTTCATTTATTTGTTTTTTACTGCCAATCATTTAATCGCTCTTTGGTTTGATATAATTCTTCTGATTTTAATTTGTGTACATGTTCTCTAATTTTAAAATTTTCTCTATGTTCATCATCCTCTCTTATTCTTTTTAATCTTTCTTTGGTTTTAACATTTTCTTCCTCTTTAAATTTATCATCTTAATATTTTGTTCTTAATGTTTTCTTCCTCTTCATATTCTTGTTTTCTTTTAAATATATTTCTGCACGTTATCTTTATTTTTCCTGTATGATCTTTATTTTTCATTTGTGATTATTCACCAAATAATACAATAATAAAAACTGAACATTTTACACCGTAAGGTAAAAATTAACATTTGTAACCAGTATACAGGAGTTCACTAAATGAAATAGTTTAATTATTATTAACTTTTATTTATACAAATAAATATTTTTACCAGAAATTTGAAACTTTTATTAATCAGTAACTCATGAAGATACGAATGTAAGATTGTTGAATTAATAATCGTATAAATATTTGATGTTAATAAAAACTAATATTTCACTAATTGTATAACTGTCCACTTTATTACAGAATTGGAGGATTGCATCTCACTTTCAAATGAAGTAAGTTTAAATGAAGATTAGCAAAAAATGTGTATATGAAATTTAATAGGCGCACAAGAAAGTCATGTGGCATCCACATCAGATTTTTTCTTTTATTAACTATACGCTTTAAAAATTCACTTTTAAGAAAAGCAGTTAAGCCCATAAATAAACAACTTGTGCCCCTTCTCCTTTACTCATCTACTCTGGTTGGATAATTTTTTCTCTATTTTTATTTTTTCTCATTTCAGTTCAAGAGCAAAATTACCATTTTGAATAATTTTAAGCTCTTTGGCAAAATAATTTTGTATCAGATGTCATTTAAAGATGCTTTAGTGTGTTAAAAATTTATTCACACTCAATTTTTGCATTTTTTTCAGACGATATAATCAGAAAACAAATCACGTGGAGTCAGGAAGCAAGATAAATATGAATAGAAGCGGTATTAATAAAAAGGATGGAAGATTAAAGGAACCTGGCATTCCTCAAAGAACAATAACAGTACATAGTGTTAAGTCTGATCAGAAAGTCAATGCAATATTAGACCACAAACTCTGAACAAAAAGCAGAACTCAAAAATCAAAATATTTTGTAAAATTTTGTAACCTACATGGATCTTATGACTGGAAGGTGGAAATAGATTCAAGTATAGCTGTTGTACATTGATTAGATAATAACTCTATTCAGCTGGTTTCTCCATACTGTGCTGTTGACAAATGCAAAAGATACATCCAAAAAGAAAAGTAGCATGTTGAAATAGAACATCCCTATATTGTAAAAGAATAAAATAAATTTACTGTGGGAGTTAATCTTGCTGACATGATCAACACAATATCAATCTGTGTTTCGCTAAATGGTAGTCAAGAATTGCATATTGGTGTCTCAATGTTGAGTTGTGAATGGTTGGTTACTCTACCTGAAGCATCAAACGCAAAGAGGCGCAAAGAAGAATGAAATTTAGGCTTTATTACAAATTGTAATAAAAAATTACATCAAGTTGAATTGTTTATGAAAAAATTAAGTTAAGGAAAAGGGGTTGCCCAAATTTGGAAAAAATAAATCCATTGAAAAAGAAAAAAAAGATCCACTGAAAATCAACCAAATATAGAAGTCAGGTTGCCGTAATACGTCAAGTCACGGAAGAGATATAAACATCAAGAGAATAACAACAGTTATTTGTAAGAAATGCAATATACACTTTTGTTCCACACCTAGCAAAAACTGTTTCTTTTTATATCATAGTAAGTAAAATTAATTTTATAATATCTATATACTAAATATTGTGTACTATAATAAGTAAAAGCTTTTTTTTTAAGTCGATACAGCCATATTTATTATTTGAATACTAGATTGTGGATACCGATGTTCTTTGGCGGTTGGGTATCAATTAACCACACATCTCAGTAATGGTGGAACTGAGACTGTACAAGACTACTTTTCATTTACACTCATACATATCATACTCATTCATCCTCTGAAGTAACAGCTAAACTGTAATTTAGGCTAAACAGAAAAAAGAAAGCCATATTTTATTACTTTTTGTTAGATGTTTTTCAGTGAATTGTTATATTAATTAGCATTACATTTAATATATTCTGTGCAGTAAATTTGTAATTTTGTTAAGATATATTACTAAATTTTTTATAATCAAATCTAAAAATTAAAATAATTATTATTCGCTATAAGTTTATTATAAAAAAAAATTTTGTGTTTTATATTTATAAGCCTAGTATAAAGAATAGCATTTTGTTTGATGATACAATGTAGGTAGACTGAAATAATGTAAGAAATTTATTTTATTACCTATATATAACATTGATATTATATAGGCTTTAGAATGAAATTTAATATTAGATTGTGTGTAATGTTGAAATTGTAACAATAAAAGATGAAAATTAATATCATAACAAAAGTATTCATTAATTTATTATAACTTTCAATGTAAACTCCAGTTTACATGCATGTATTTTTCAAAATATTCATGATATTTTACTTCTATTTTTGTGCAAAATGAGTTAATTGTCTTAAAAAAATATTTTTTTTTGTCAATGATAAAAATCAGACATGACAAGGTACACCAACACAAGTATGAAAACTTTTGAGCAATCTGAAAACAGCAAATTTACATCACTGACACAATACGGAAAAGAACTGACCAATCGAAACGCACTAAATTAACAACCGATCGAAATTCCCCAAATTTTAACCAATCGCAGCGAGGAAAGGAACTGACAAATCGGAATCCCCCACATTTTGGCTGATGGCAGAAAATAATTTCTTGACAAATCGCTTATCTTAACACTGTATAACTACATCCTATCTGATCAGAAACCCTTCTATTTTATCAGTCATAAGGAGTCACACATGAAACCGTTCTCGGAACTGCAAGTTTGTATTAAAACTTTTTTTTTCTGTTTAACCTCCGGTATCACCGTAAGCTATTACTTCAGAGTTTGAATAAGTACGATATGTATGAATGTAAATGAAGCGTAGTCTTGTGTATAATCTCAGGTCAACCGTTCCTGAGATGTGTATTTAATTGTAATTCAACCATCAACGAACACCGGTATCCACAATCCAGTATTCAAATCCGTACAAACGTAAATGCCTTTACTAAAATTTGAACTTTAGAACTCTCGACTTCAAAATCAGCTGATTTCCGATGACGAGTTAACAACTAGACCAGCCCGGCGGGCTAAGTTTCTACTACCCACGAATACGTTATATTTTCAGTATTATCGCATTAAAATTACCGGTAAAGTAAAAAAAAATTCCTGTGGGATTTTAAGCGGGATAGATTCCTGTTACAAAGATGTTGCTTTGAGAGTCTTTCATTTCGCCTTGTACTGTGGTTCTTTCACGCTTTACTATCGACTTTCCATTTTCTCATCCTTCATCCTGCTTCCCTGTTGTCTATTTTTTTGGATGCGGTTTGATGTCCTTCGTGCTAAGAACGTCAGTACTTGTAAACTTTTGGAGTTATGAATCAGGAAAACTAAAGACTTCATTTAATGACCGGTGCCATTAACGCTTCTAAAGCGATGTATGACTTACTAAAATATAAATATTTCTACCGTTAAGAACAGTTGCTTTTATAATTTCATGTTCTTTCGGCGATATTCTCTTGATATTATATCGATCTTTTTTACGTTTCACTCTATTATTTTAAGTAAAGTATTACGTGAGGTATCTGTCCTTTGCAAATCTATTCTGTCAAGGCTTAAAGTACTTCAACATATATACAGAATGATTATAAAAACAGTTTCCGTTGTTCAGGGGATGGTTCTCTACATTGGAATAAACAAAAAATTTATCAACATATGTCCATAAACGCTTAGTTGCTGACTGTGTGCCATTTTTATTTTTAACATAAAAATCTACGTTTAATTGTATCGAGCTAAAATCTTGTATACCGCTAGGGTACCTAGAAGTTTACCCGTATAAAAATAATGAACCTTACCTCTCAATTTATTTCAAGATGGTGTCCATGTAAACCTTTTAATTATTAATATCTTTGCAACCACTGGTTTATTTAAATGTTATATTACAAAAGAAATATTAAGGGTTTCTTATAAACACTCTGTACATATATTCCCACAAATATTAACTTAACCGGTGTTATTTCTAATCACACCTAACTAATCATCTTCAATTAAGGAAAAAATTACTGGTACAGAGCAAATTGATTTTCTACAATTAGTTTTATCACCCTTGTAAAGGTCAAACCGTAATATCCGTGTTACACCGAATTAAAAGTTTTGCTTTAAGTCGAGATGGGAAATCCTAATTTCAGTTGTTGAAGACATATTAAGCTAACTTGGTATTGTCGATTTGGATCGCTTGTAGTTCTTATTTTTTGATTAATAGTTGTTTAAAATGTTATTTACCGGTAGAAATATTCATTTTAAAATTTTTTTATTATTATTATTATTTATTTTTAAATTACTGTTTCTTTTTTATCTACTGCTAGAAATGGTCGCGTAAATATAAATTTAAATTACGTTTTATATTTAATCTGAAAATAAATTTTTACGTTCCGATTTATTTTAATAACTATCAAATTTATATAATACTTACATAACTAATGCTTATATAATATAAAATATTTATAACTGTTAACAAAAAATAAAAAGATTAAAAAAAAAAAACATTAAAAACCTACCATAATAATAGTCAATCAAGATTTCTTTAAACAACTTAAATCTTACTAACATTTAACTCGGCACCAACTTTTAAGTTGTCTATTGATGTTTTCCCGGCTAAAGTAATAACAGGAAAGTATACATATCGGTAAAAAATTAAGAAACAAAATTTTTTTAACAAAAAAAATTAAGTAAATTATAAATAATCTGTGAAAAAATCTCTTTATTCTAATGCTATCAAGTACAAAATATATATTTTTGCAAGACAAACATTTACGTGTGTGTAAATATGTTTACTGGCCTGTATTTGGTCTTATAACACTGGACCCTGTTGAGTGATTTTCTTCAAACTCGATAGACAGCTACCGCCTTTAGGAGGAAACACTGTATTAAACTTTTGCAAAAATTGGAAAAAGGGTGCAAAAGTTGAAGTATTTTATCAAGATCACAAATTTTACGAAAACGTTTTATGTAATAATCACCGCCTCCACAAAAAATGACTACGGTTTTCTTATTTTAGTTATTTTGCTTCAGAAAATTGTTAATGTGAGTTTTTTGCATATATACAGAGCGCTTCTAAAATGGTGGGCTGGCAGTACTTTTTCGGATTTTACTTGTAAAACTAAACAAAAAATATCCTTAGGAAAAATGGCAATTTCTTCTTCGTTCTCTCCCAGTCCGCCATTTTGTTATTTTTATATAAAAATTTATATCTTAAGTTCGGATATACGAATCGCATTAATATTTTGTAAGCGTCTTGGTAATAAAGTTTTGAAATTAGCAAAAAATCAGAATTTAAATACCTTCGCAAATTACAAAACATCGGCCGTGTTTATTTTTCGATCAGTTTTATCTCTATAAATTTAAGTTTTATCAAAATATACGTTATTGCTAAAATATTAAGCCTTTTATGTTGAACAAAATGACATTTTATTTTTTAAAATCTTTTAACAAATAGCCGAGTTACGGTGGAAAGTTGATTAATTTTATGTCTGTTTTCACGCCCGCTTTACGTTCAATTCGATTAAATATTGATCGTTTTTATTTATTACAGTTAAGAAAAAATCCAAAATCCAAATATTTTGGATTTCGGGCTTTTTTGTACACTTTTGGTTCAGTCGATTGCGATCAAAAGGGGAGGTGCACAACTAGATGTTACAACAGTTCAAAATCCAAAACCAAAGCCTAAAACAGGCAAAACTTTTTTAAGCGAAAACGAAATAGACGTAAATAAACAAAAACGTAAAGTTTAAGGAAACATTTAATATAAAAAGCTATTATATGTAGTAATATGGAATTACAGCTTTTAAGGCGTCTTGTGAAGTATACGTTTACGCTATACTTTTGTACGGTTTTAAATACAAAATTAAAAAAAGAAAAGCAAGAAAATAGGCTTAATGTATCTTAAATGTGGGTTCGGAGGTAAATGGACAGAGAAAAAATGAAATCAGAAAGAGAATAGTTGTTTAATAAGACAGATTTAATTTATGAAAATTAACCGATTGGAATAGTCACGGCCGGAATCGATTAAAGAATTAATAAAACAAAGGTTATTAAAACGTCAGA
The DNA here is from genome assembly GCF_047948215.1 of Lycorma delicatula. Taxonomy (NCBI): domain Eukaryota; kingdom Metazoa; phylum Arthropoda; class Insecta; order Hemiptera; family Fulgoridae; genus Lycorma; species Lycorma delicatula. The sequence continues at coordinate 221,890,129 of NC_134456.1, read as the reverse complement.
ATGAGGCGAAAAATGCGCTTGAGACTTTGCTATTGGCGGGGGCTTTTCGGTTTCGGGGATACTACTTCCGACGATTTTCAGGGAGACCGGTTCGAGCCGGGCGAGTTCCGATGCGTCTTTATTTAAAACACGACACACGAAACACGTTTAGGAGTCGGATAATCTTTATAAGTACGAATTCCTTTGGTCTCTCGTTTCGAGTCGGAACTAATTTGGCGACCTCAGGACAACATCATCGGCTCTTACCTATTCTATCGCTGTAAAATAAATAAAACGATCAATAAAATTATATCGTAGCGTTTTTTGAAACTAAAAAAATATTAACAACGGTTCTGAATACTGGAGTTAACATACGATTTCATTTCGTAGGTTCGAGTCGCGCCTTTTACTAGTCAACTTCTCTGAATTGAAAGTTTTCCGACGAGAAATGTTACTTTGACGCGGTTTTAAATTAATATGCCGGTATAGTTTTAAGTTAATATGTCCATGATATTTAACGCTGTAAGATTATGAAATAGGTTTATTAGTAATGAATATCGAGAGAGGGCACGATTCACCGGCAAGAGAAACCGTTGCAAAACTTTGATCGGAGCAACATAAAAATATACTATTAATTAAAATAAAAAAAATTATTACGAAATGACTGACAATTAAGAAGGTTTTAATGAAAATTATTTGAGTACATACTTTTGTATATGTTGAAATGGATACAGAAGAGTCGGGGTTTATTAGAATTTATAAAAATACATCGACAACACTTAATTAAAATACTTAAATATACATCAACAGCGTAATTGTTTCAAAGGAAAATTTATTTAAAATTGCATTTAATAAATTTTTTAATATACTTCGATAATTTGTTAAAAATCGTAATGGAAGATTAATAAGGTCCTTCCTTTGTCTGGTTTTGTAAAGGTGGACACAAGAATAAGCAGTATCGATGATTTGTATACAGGCCTACTTTTTTTCTTTAACACCGTACGATGTAGGTGATAAACTATTCAAGTGCATCTGACATCTTCATTTGGTCCACTATGTCGGCACAGTGAAAGGGCCTCATGCAATTGTTTTTGGTGAGCCTGTATTGCTGGCACCTTGTGCATTGCACAAGACCTGTTGGGTTTCTACAGTGTTTCGATCTGCGGCGTGAATTAACTATGTCGCTCTATGCCTGTGGCCTTCAATTTCTTCTCTGATCATCTCATCTCCAGTGGGATTGCATGATGCAGGTTTAACAGCGCTGTTAAGGGAACATCGGTGGATACAGTCCAATAACTTTAGGTATGCACCCGATTACACACCTTAGTGCCAAGGATTACTGGGTTTCGAACCCCAGAATTTTCAAGTCAGAGGCAGAGACACTATGTCTTTCAATAGGATGGTCAGTGGAGTGATGGTTATACCATTAAATACATATATACTCAGACAATGTGATTTATTTATGGCGATACGACTAGGCGGAAATACATGTAAAATTGAAAATATTTGTTACACGAATATTAAGCGGTTTTCTAAAACCGCTTAACAAAGACATTTCAATACTGAAACGCTCTAAAATATACGTTCAAATTTTTATAAGATTACTTTTTTAGCAGAAAATAACTAGTTTAAACTGTATGCATACAGCTACTGTTACCACTCGGTAGGGATGTATGGCTATTACTCAGAGAAATTACAAAAAAATAATGTCTGGAAAACAATTCATACTATTTTGATCTTTATCGTACCACTTTTAAGTAGATTTTAGCAGTATGAATATACATAAATTATTTTTTCTAGGATCAGTAATTTTTTCTTTTGCTTAGTAGGAACTACTTCAATCTGAAAAAAAAATGTTTTGTTGATGTGTTAATGGATGTTAGCAGTGGAATCTGGACGGTCATCCGGGAATGACTGATCGTTGTCGATGCGACTTAAACTTTGTTTTAGTACACTGAGTAACGGTCTACACAGACAAAGTAGAAACGCGTCCTTTATAGTACAGTAAAATTCCACCATTACCTGTTATAAAAAATATTGTTAATCGTTTTGTAATCTACATGTTCAAACTGGTCCACAACAGTATCATACAGGGTATGGTATGTTTACTCAGTACGCAGAGAGTGTGATGGAGGACAGTGAAAATAGAATTAGTAACCTACCATAATTTTTTGGTTTTCACTACCTTTAGTTATTTTTTTTCTCTAAATAAAATTTGCATTTTTCTAGTATTATTATTACATGTCTATATTTATTATTTATTTACTGCATTCAAAATACTACTAATAAATATGAATCTTGAACAACCGATTGAAACATTCTGTAATTTATGATTTATTATAAATAATACATGATAAAAGTCATAAAGGATAAGATTTCTCAACAAATGTTGCCCGATCTGTTGGAACCGGAGAACTGTATGCAACAGTCCTATAATAATTTTACGGCTAGTCCAAGCGTCAGTTGCGATTCAGGCTATTTTACATCAGCGTTATTTTGAACAATACAATATGACTTAATTTTAACATAACACAATGTTCTGATTTTATAAGTTAATTGATTTTTTATTTGCACTAAGAATTATAGTTTTACAATACTAACCTTGTATTATATTTTCTACGAATAAAATCACATCTCATTTATTCTGTTCTATTTATTAAAAATAGCATAATAATTTAAATAAGAATAATATTTGAAGTGCTTGATTATTGTGGAAACAGGGTGGTTCAACAGAAACATGAGTTCCTAAATTACTATTTACGTATATGATACTCGTGAGCTTATACAAAACTATCAGCTACCCACTCCTTCAGTGGTATCGCTCATCTCCATCGGGTACGTTGTATATTTTAGATAAGGATTTATTTTAGTTATTTATAAATATTTATATAATTTATTTTACAATAAATTAAATATATATAAAGAGTAAATTCTTTAAAAAGTGTAGCTTACTGTTAACTTCAGTTTCTTTTTTTAACTACACGTCATAACCATTCTATTTTCCTACTGCTTTCTTTCTGTTCTTTATTAAGGATTACAGCTCTGATTATCAGTTCGTTGGAAAATTGGGCCATCTTGGAGCAATGTGGTGTAACAATTTACTACAAATATACTGTGTGCAAGTAGTTGACTAAACTAGTGGACTGCAAGGACTTTGTTGTGTACGCATAGACATTTATGTTACGATAATATAGTAAACTTTTCTTTGGATCTATCCTCAATATAGTCTGCTTTTAAATAAATGAGTGATTTACTTTAAGCCGAATGAATGATTTTTTTTAACTTTGAAAAATGGATAAAATTTTTTTAAATCAAAAATAATTTAAGCTGGCTAATTGTCTGCTTTGTTAACTTTTTAAAAAATCATCTGTTTTAACATTTATGTATGTTTTTCGGGATCAATTTTATTTTTTTCTTATATTATCTGTTAATATAGATGTTTTATGTAATAATAAGCAACCAGTATAACCCTCCGACCAATTTCTATCAGGTGAAGGTAAGGGATGTTGAGAAGAAAGGTTGCTCTATTTCTGGTTACTGCACTGATAAACCATATCAAATGTCGCATCATTAAATTACCTACCTACCTACCTACCTAGTAGTCTGTCCCAATGCGATTACTAGCATGAAAACTTGAAAAGATTGTAAAGAGGGGATTTTTGCTTCGATGGTTCTATGTTAGACAATGAACATTATACTGACAGAATATTATAACATCCATGCCCATTTTCAGAGCTCATATGCAACTTTCCATCACCTTGTATATTAATCAGATACAAGGTGGTGGGAGATGGACCTTGTGTCCGACATCCTTCTTCATAAGGCTGTACCCTATTACTTCCTTTTTTTTCTTTTATTTTAGGAGTATTGACTACTATGGTCATTAGCCCCTTTCCACAACGAAAACAAAGAAAATATTTCTTCCCTTCCCTTTTAAAAAACACCAGAAGACGACTAGTCAAAACACATCATCTAATATACAGACTTGTCAAAGGAAACCCCAAGAAACACTATACTACAAGGGTGTAAGGACCCTTCCACTTAAAAACACTTTAAACTAACACCCCAAAATGTGTTAAAAATACTTAAAACTAACGCATCAAAATTTGTTAAAAATACTTAAAACTAACACACTAAAATACTTAAAACAGTTAACTATTTCTATTTATCGAAATATAAAAAAATACACATAATATATATCACGCACAAATTAATTAATTAACACACATGAAACAACTTTTCCTTAAATAGGAGATTTATTTTTCTGATTCTCTCCAGTAAATCACAGAGGATCTTCTGCTGCCATCATCAGATGATACAGACTCCAATAGTGTGGTCAGCAGCGCATCAAAATCAAGACTCGATGCACTGTCCCCGGTAGACCGTGTGGGGCGGCCAAAATGCTCACCCTCTGATTTAACGGGCTCCATTATTGACACAATAGTTTCCACCTTGGGTTACAGTTGCATTTTGTAAAGTGTTGCGACACCTTACAAAACGCTTTTTTCAGATGAACCACCTACCATCATCAGAGTTTTTCTGTGGAACACTAATACCGGGGAAATAAAGGACCACCTCTGCTGAGCCCATGCATACAGAGGCTAGAGCTAAATACAACTGGATTCACCTAGGTGCTGAGAAGATATTGTTTGAGACTCACTACGTACAGCTATCCACCCGTCGGCACGATTGTATCCATCTTAGGTTATGGTTGCGTTTCATAAGGTGTCGCAGCACCACAAAGTGTAAGTGTAAGAAGGGACAGTGTAAAATGTTGTGTTGATATGTAGGGGTATATGTTGTAATTTGTGTAGTGTATGTAGTGAGGTGTATTGTATTAAGTAAAATGTTCAGCAGCTCATGTGTAGTAGGAGTAAAGCTGCATAGGCTAAAGCCGTGAGAACTCAAAGTCTTAAAGAGCAACAATCCCTGTCAAAGCACAATGAAATGAGGATGATATGTATGACATATAAATGAGGTGTAGTCTTGCATAGACTTAGGCTGACCATTACTGAGACATGTAGTTAGCGGAAACTCAATCACCAAAATACAACGGTATTCACTGTCTAACATTAAAAGTTCATATAAAAACAACTAACTTTTGCTAGGATTTGAACCTCAGAATCTTGGACTTCAAAAATCAGCTGTGTTGTTACCCAATCAGAGATATATGATTCGACAACACCAAGTTTCATCAGTCTTTAACTCTCTAGTTAAAATGCAAAAAATTTCTCCTGTCGTGATTTATTGAAGTGATTTATTCTCCAGTAATTTTTTTTTTGTTTCGGCTATTGAAGGAGACACTGGAAGAACATCAATTCCAGAGCACCAATGACGTAGAAGAGTTCATATGCAATCGGTCAGGGTCCTCATTGGTTAGAATGATATGGCTCTGTAAAATGTAGAACTAGGCACGGGGTTCGTGCTTTCGCGAACTTAGCTATTTCAGAGGGAAATGATGTTAGACATTCAAGATGTTTGGTTGAGGCCTGTAGCAAAGGCAAAAGTCCGAGTTTAAAAATCACCAATCCAAATGTCTACCAAGCTATTTACATCAGTAGCATCCCGACGAGGCCTGGCATATTACTATGAGATGTAAAAAGTTAAAGGGCGAAAGACGACTCCCATTAAAGTCCATCAGGGCTAGGAACGGGGGTGGTGGTGTGGCGACTGGAAGCATCACGAGGCAGGTGTCTCCACCTACAGTGTTCGGATGGCTAGGATGAAATGTCCTCAAACTCTTATGAAGAAGGTTCCACGAGTTATCCACATGTTGGGAAAAATCTGTATAACTTCAGGAAGACTGTGTAGAAAAGCAATAAATAGGTTTTGAATTCTTATTTTGCAATAGATTTTGCTTATCTTCTATTTATTTTAAAGATCTCTTCAATTTATACTTCATTACATACCTACTAATTTCAACATTTTCCATTATTACTACATTACAATGCTTCTATTCCTTTTTAGACCGTCATTTGCTAACATTTACACATATACATTTTAGAATTTTTTTTAAATCTCCAATCTAAACTTGACACTTGCAGAATTCTTTTCTGTATGAAAGCTGTCCTTGTTTGAGATATTCTACTTTTGATGTCATATTTTACTTTGATCATTCTTAGTATTTACCTCTATATCAAAATTCTGCAACCAATGTGTTATAATACTATTATTATTCTTTCTGTCATATTTCATATATCTTGGCCTTGGGTAAATCACCAACATTTTAAGTTATAATAATTCTAGTAATTCTTGGGAAACAAGAAAAGCACTTCTTACATAACTGGCTCAAAAATGGATGTGAAAAAAGTAATTTTTAAATACTTATTTGATCTGATTCCTTGAGAATGTATGTTCATGGAAAGAGCCAAAGAACTAATACAATACTGAAAAATGTCTGGCGCCCCCCAAAAAAAAATTGTTCCATTAATAAGTACTTCAAAATTAGTGGTTTATGATTCAGTTACCTATTCTAGTTAAGGAAATATTACTAGGTGATTAGTTTTAAAAACACCATATTTAAACATGGTGTTTTATCAGGATTTAAATCCTGATAAAACTGTGCTGCTGTTTTCATGGTAGCTGAAAATATATATAGGTGAACATTCAAAAGGGGAAAGGGAGCCAAAGGAAACCCACCGAGTTGGTCTAGTGGTTAACGCGTCTTCCCAAATCAGCTGATTTGGAAGTCGAGAGTTACAGCGTTCAAGTCCTAGTAAAGCCAGTTATTTTTACACGGATTTGAATACTAGATCGTGGATACCGGTGTTCTTTGGTGATTGAGTTTCAATTAACCACACATCTCAGGAATGGTCGAACTGAGAATGTACAAGACTAAACTTCATTTACACTCATACATATCATCCTCATTCATCCTCTGAAGAATTATCTAAACGGTAGTTACCGGAGGCTAAACAGGAAAAAGAAAGAAAGGGAGCCAAAGGAGGTTACAAAAAAAATTAGAAGTTCTATGACTGAATAGGATACAGTGTCCATCATATCAAACTGCAATTTGCTGGGGGAGAACTTTTTTATTTACAATTTTTAAAAAATTTTTCCCTCCCATTACAAAGCCCATTTTCTGAGAAATTAAAACAGATATTTATGCCAAATCTTTTATCACATCTTCCTTATACAGATAAAACCTATACTGACAGAATTTTTTTTGTAGAAAACTGATTTTAAACCGAATAAAAATTTTATTTTACAAAAATTTAACAACTATCTGCAAATCATGCAAATTTTTTTTAACTGCTCTTTGCAAAAAAAAAAAAAAAAACGACCAATACATAACTATTCAATTCTGAAATCATTCGGGCAATTAGAAACTGAAAAACGGTCTAAATGTTAATGTGGACAATAAGGTACAGTTAAGCATCAAAATCCCAACTCAATATGTAATATTTTCAATATACTCAAAGATTAATCAATATACATTAATAAAACAGAAATTCTTTTGTTCATTCTACTGTTTTAGTTTCTGAATTTTGCAATGGCAAAACATAACTAAATCCATTCACGATTATCTATTCTTAATAACATTAAGAATGGATAATATCATTTTAGAACATCAATAATTTAATTACATCAATTGTAATAATTCAATTTACATAATTACATTAATTGTCAATAATTCTTTGACTAGTATTACCGAGTGAAAAGGTCACAATTGTCAACCTGATAAGTGAAAAATTCTATTTTCATCTATATCTGACCAAAAAATATTACATATAATAAGCCTTTAATTCATCTGCCACATGTTACCTCTTTCCTTTGTATCTATGCTTAGACCATTTTGGTGCGGTATCTGCTGAAGTGGATATTTCAGCTTTTGATATTGATAATCCTGGCCAAAAAGCAATGTAAAGTGCAGTCCTTTCAGCTCTACTGAAGACTTTTTTCTATAAAAGAATTTTAAGATTAATATCTGCATAAATATTTCATTATCATGTTTTTTAGTTTTATTATTTAGTTAAAGAAGACACATTTAAATGAATTATAATTTATTCACACATATATTAATGGATGCATACAATCAAATGTGTTAGAAAATACGCTAAAGATTAAACAAATAATCTTCCCTTTATTTATATCTAGTTTTAGTATAGTTCAAAATATTTTATATGATTTACAAAATATAGTAGTGAATATACAACAAATAACAATTCCTAAATTATTAACAACTTTTCAACAACTTAAAATAATGTTTAGCAAACAGCACATAGCAAAAAAAAATTATTATTATTATTATTATTATTACTTTCCATTTTCTCAAGAGCCATGAAGTAAAATAAAAATACAATAAAAAAACTAGACTACAACACACCTGCAATGTTTCATTATCTGTAACAGTAGATTTTATTATTTTAAACATTAAATAAATGCAGTTTGGATTGAGAATTTTTCTAGGTGAAAAATTCTAATTAAGATAAAAAATAATAAAAAAGATATTCATAAATATCCTTTCAGCCAGAGGTCCCAGTTTGAATCCATCAGTTATCACCTTTTGCAGGCTTATATGATGATATCAAGGGAAAAAACTAGAGAACTTATTGAAATTGCTAATTCCAGAACAATAAATGTGACATACTAATACATACTGTAAACAAGAATGTAGGTTATACAGACTAAAATGACAAAAATTTTAAGTATACCACAAAAACATCACTATGATGTCATCAATTATTAAGTTAAAGAATAATTGATATTTTATTCATCATATTTTTAAAATTTTGAGACAAAATCAAAGTAAATGCTGGCCATTTCAGGTCCAGGAAATTGTGAAGGTTAATAATTTAGAACAAGGAAGTAAAAAGGTCAGTAAATTTATTAACTTAAATAATCTTTGCGATTTTTAGCGCTATGAAACTGCCCTGCTTTATATAATTTTAATAGTACACCGTAAAAGTATTAAAAATAACATATTAAAGCATGCAGTGACAATAACTTATGGAAAAATAACCACACCGTATAATGTGACTCTGTATTTAATTTATTAAAAAATAGTTATCAGTTTGACAAGAAAGGAAGTGACATACTTTAAATAATGATAATTAAACATTACATTCAAATAAAAAAAAATTATGGCATTTAAAAATAAATATCCTGAAAAAAAATAGCTGCTAAGTTAAACTAAATCCAGTCAAACATATTTTTCATAATATTAATAAGTTAGCAAAAATATAACTTCATTAAGTGTAATAATATATATAGATATTTAATACTCACTTAAATCGGTTAAAAAAAAGTCTTAGTATATACATGATTCTTTAAAATATAATCACAATACAAAGTAAGTGTAATAATATCATAATAAAATTAACACTGGCACAGATTATCTTTTATAAATATGCAATGTAGCAAAATCTAAAAAGGAAAAGCATACAAAATATAGTTTTAACTTTTGTTATATATTGATAGTAACCACAACTATCACATGATTAGATTTTAATTCTGTTAATATTTTTACCCTTTTTTACCGTATAATTAAATCTTCATTTAACTATTAAGAAAGCTGTCTTCTAAGGTTTCAAATACAGTTAATTTCTTCCCAAATCTGAAAAAAGAACATTTTTACTAAAGTGCACCATAATTCTACTTTTCTGTAATATTTAATTTTTTTTTTAAATTCATGTATAAAGAGTTAAAAAATAAAAGATATTTTCATGTTCTATAAAACATAATTCTACTTCATTTTTACTTCTAAAATTATGGACCTCTCAATAGTCACACGCAAAACATTTTTGAAAACCAACTTGTAGTATTAAACAGATAGACTATGCTGGTTATTGCAAATTGTAAAATACGAAGTGTATGTATCTGGTGGAGTAGTACGGCAACTTGAAGTTAAGTCTATTTTGCCAGTCAAGGGTGACTCCTTTGGTCTAATACAACAACACAGATCTGGTTACCGGTTATTTCCACAGCTGTTAACGTGTTAAATGTACAGTAAAAGGACTTAAATCTAACATTAATCTAACATTAATCTCAGAACTTAAATCTAACATTTAATAAGCCATTTTTTATCGGTTCAATAAAAAACACAAAACCGAGTATTGACAATATGACAAACAATACAAAAAAAACTTACACATTAATAATATTACAAAAATAAATTAACATGGCACTGAACGATTAAATGTTTCTTTTTCATTATTTATATATATATATATATATATATGCTAAACAATGTTTTATAGAAATTTTAGAAGGAAAAAAAGAGGAAATACATGATGGATAAATGGGTACAACTCTTCTTTCACTGGATATCTGCAATTAACTGTGTGTGATCTAACTATTCTACTGACGACAGGTTTGTGACAGCTGATAGCTAGAACGTCAATCATTTACTTATGAGCAAAATAAACATGTTTTTTTTACAAGCAGAAACTGTGAAGGATTTTAATTTATCTATCAATTTCTTTTTCATAAACTTGTTTCCTATATAATAATTATAAAGTTATAAACGCCGAGAAATTTGACTGTTTGTGTAAATCACTACTTTCAATAAACCTGCAAAAATATTTCTGCAAGTTTCTATACAAATTGTTGGTAATTAATTACTTAAGATACACTACTATCTACCAAAGGCATAAGTAATACTGTCTTAAATCTATCACCTACGAATTCAATTGAGAATTCCTGCAAAAATACAAAACCTTAAAATTAAAACTCTATTCATCAGTAGTCTTGGAAATTTCTAAAACATAAAGAGAAGACTTAAATATAATTTATTACAAATAACAAATAAATTATTTTATAAAATTATTCATTACACAGATCTAGTTCTTGAACTGAATTAGCAATTTTAATATCCATTCTAACATTTCAATATCAGATATTCGTAATTAGATGGTCTGTACATTTTAATCACAATTATTATACCAGTTTCACATCAAATGTCAAAAAATTAAAACCTTTTCAATGAAATAATGGACTATTATTTCATTCAATGTGATCAGAGAGTAAAAAAAAAAAACATTAGAAAAAAGAAAATAAGATATGAAAAATTATTTAATTAGTAACAGATTCATGAATTATAAAAAATACAACCTAAATGAATATTAAATAATTAAAGAAAGTAAATTCATACTCGATAATTAGTTATAACAGTATAAATGAAATAAAAATTTAATTTTATAAAACTAATTTATAGTAATTTATTTTATAACATTACATGCATTTTAACAAGCAGAATGATGGATATAGAGAATATCTAGAATACTGGGAGAATTCTTCAATTCAATGAAAACTGTTTTTAATTAAATATTCTCACAGGATTTTGAAGTCTACATAATGAGTATTACAAAAGCCCTTGAGTAAAATAAATAATAAAACATTTACGGAACAAAATATGAGCTCTTTTTGCAGGGAGACACTAAGAAGGCCAGTCTAACTTTAGACAGTCAGCATACAGATTTATTGTGTAGCTATAAATTATGCAACAATAAATTATGATGATATTTTCAGAAAATAAAAATAAAAATTCTTATTCTCTCAAATAATATAAAAAAATAATTTTTTTTGCAAACGTCAGAATTCCCATTTTTACCATACCAGTGGTGAAGCTGTATGGAAGTTCTGGTTCTTACAAAGCTTTCTGAATCCCACACGACTGTTTTTCATTTTTTTAGAATATTTTACAGAAATAATTTAATATTCTTACCCAGAAAATGCATTTGCTATATCCTTTAATTTTGCTGGATCAGCAACAATTGTAATGGTTGATTTATCAAGATTAACTAATGAAGATATATATTTATTTCCTATTTCTTTTAAATCATTAATTTGTACTTCTGAGATCTGCTTTACTAGATTCCTAAAAAAAAATTAATTACATAAATAACTACTTCTAATTTTAAGCAAACAATTTTCTATAAGTAATGGTGTAATTATGCACATCGTAAAAACAAAAAAAATATATATACAAAGGAGACACTCCTTCAGGAAAAAAGCGGTTTGTTAGACATAAGAAGAAAAATGCAATTAGTCATTAGATTATGATAAAAATAAAAATGTAATAGCATCAGAATATAACTAAATAGTTAGATAACATTTAACAACTAACAAATTTTTATTATTACAATTCTACCTCATTATCATATGTTACCTCTTTACTTCTGCACAAGATATTTGAACATTCAAATACCTTTTTTTAATTACAATGTAACAAAGGACATTCACAGTTATACTGATAACTACAAAAATGTGTTTTTTTGACTCATAATGACTTTTTACAAAAGCACACAAAGCGACAGTAATGTAGTAGTAAGTGTACTAATTTACAATAAATCCCAGCTTAAGCCATTTAATGTATTGCTCAAGTTTTTCTCTGGGGAAATGTTAAGCGATAATAGTTTTTTGTATATAAAGCAAATATATTATTCAACATTTTCACTTTCCCATCTAGTCTACGCTATAACAGAACTATAACTTTAGAAGGGAAAGTATTGTAATCAGGTATTGTATCAAGTATTGTAAAATGTTCATTTACATGAATAAAAAGAGATAGATGACAATCTATACTCATAAAACCTGTTTCAGGTCACAGGAAAAACTTTAACACTTACCTGTTATATTCATAACCAACATTCCTAAAGTAAGAAAGCTGCGACTGAACTATAACATCTGCTACAGTTTTTTCACGCTCAATTATTTCATATAATAATGATGATTTTGCACTTTCAAATAATGTTAAATCCCAGTTACTTCCTTCCTCTAGTACACCTTTCTACAAGAAAAACACAGCAAGAACTAATATCAGTCAAACCAGATAAAACAAATAACTTTTTTGGTCACGAGACAATAACACAACAGTATTTCTTACAACAAATGAAAAAAACAGAAGATGGAAATTTTATGCTATAAGTGGTCTTCACTGTTGTCATCAAATAAAAAAATAAGGGAACTGCATTTGTCTTTACTATACATTTCAGTTGGTTTTTAAATAAATATAATAATCAGTCTAAATTTTTAATCTTTTTTTCTGGTTTAATAATCAATTTCAATTAAATATAATACTAATATTAAACCTCATCTGATTTGAAAGATCATAGTCTATATATTTCTAATACCAGACTACATTTTAGAATGGCACAGAGGATTAGCAACAATCTTTTTAATACAATTTAAAACTTTATCTACTTACTACATAGTATTCAATAAATTTGAGCATCTGTTATTGCACTTTACAAGCTTTTGAATTCTGTAATCATAAAATTCTTCTTGCTGTTATTTGAGCCCTCTTTCCACATCTGATTTGAAACTCCTTATTATCAAAGCAGAATCTAAGCCATTCTTTAAAAAGCTGTGTACTAGATGCCAAATCTGAGAAAAAGGAGGGCAACTACACTTGCCACTTGAATTGTCAAAGCAAGATTTGAGTATGTTCAGCAGTTGGGTAAGCAGTTGGATTCAGCAGTTCAGATGGGTATGATCGGGCAAGAATACAATAACACAGTTCGACATGGCGTATGTTTTTTAAGCTGTCAACTTTTTTCAGAGGTGAGGTTAAAAATTCACCTTTGAACTCATTGTACCACATTCCATAAAATCAACCAAAATTTTTTTCTGTCGCAAAAGATAGTTCCCATGATTTTCCAAGTAGAAAAACTGCCAAGACAATTTTGGTTTTGGTAGTGGAAGGTACGACACCAATCTGTTGACTGACTTAGTGTCTACATACAAAATTCAAGTCTCATAAATCACAACTCAATTTTATAAGAAAAAATTCACCATCAATATTCTAATGCTCAAAAAGTGTATCACTGTCCTCTGTCTTGCGTTACTGTAAAAGAGATGTTGTTATTAAATGAGTAACATCATTATACATCCATTTCTATCGCTTTTAAATGTATCAAGTTTCACTATAAATAATTTTTCAGATAACCATATAATTTTAACGCTAACATCTGCTACGTAATGTCTTCTAACCACTTTACCCGCTTTACAGATGGGTCCTAAGAAACAATTTATCCAACTCTGGTGAACTAGAGTTGTAGGAGGCTAAAATAAGACTTGCTACACGAACAAAGGGCACAGACTCAAACATCTATATTGGGCATCTGGATATCATACCAATTTATCAAAATACAAACATATTAAAAAGATAAATTTTAACCTTGAGAAAATATGCATGAACACACACACACACATTGGCAAAACACATCAACCCGTCTATTGGATGCCATAACCATATAGTTGCAGGTGACTTCACTTGAGATATAAACCACTTCCAAAAATACCAGAGCCATTCTCAAGAATATCAAACTTCCTGTGCTAGAATTACTATAGAAGTGAAAAGTTGTGGTTTCTCACTGTTTTCTTTACAGTAGTTAATACTGCAGTTCCAAAATAATATGCCAAGCTCAGTGAAATGGGTGGTAGTACTCGCCCTACAAGTATACTCTCACTTTATTCACCATAGACTAATTTAAAGAGTAAACATAATTACTGTCAGAGAAAACAGTTAAGATTAATAATTAAATTTAGTACCTAGGGTACTGTAGATTCATCATAGCCAGAAAAAAAAAAGAATGGGACAGATTAGAGTAACAAACTAAAATGAAAGAAAACTATATATATTTCATATAAGCCTGGAAAAAACACCCCAAATAGACAAGTATAATTAATAATTATGAAACCAAACAACCTACAATTTATTTTTTGTTCAGTAAACCTCAAAAGTAAAAAAAAAATTTCTAAGTTTTGCACAACACAAAATATATGAATGTTATAAAAACAATGACTGTGTCTTTTATACAACTGCCCAAAAAAGGGTGTAATGTACTTAGAGTGTACGTATGTTTGTTTCACCGTACCAGCTCAACAGTTGAATCGACTTAGACGTTATGACCCAACATTGGAATCCTTATGTTACCAGGAGTGTCACAGGCTATATAAATATGTATAAACATATATGCAGCAGTGGAGACTTGCTGGTTGAAGCGCAAACTTCAATAAATTGAATTAGAGAACTGTGAGCCTCAATTACTGTGTGAGCTGGGTTTGAACTGAATGATTTGAATCAATTAAATGAATAATACAATTAAATTTATGTTAGATAAATGGGCTTCCTGTAGGGAATGTGTGTGAGGTTAGAGTGGCGAGTTGATGCGAGCACCTTGTGCAAGGCTAGACCAATCATCACCATCAACTAGTAACAAACAGGGTGCCCCTGGGATGGTGTTTTGGGAGGTACAATGGGGCACTCACATAATATCTCTGCAAACAATCATCCGGTTATCAAAATTCAAACAGGGTATTCATTAGTATTGAAGGCTAACTTTTGTATGCATCTGGTACACTCAAACAGATTACGGTTACTTAGAAATGTTATATCTTTGCAACCGATCTTTTGATTTTCAAAATTCAGATGGTGTATTTGCTAATATAATACAAAATCACGATGGAGCCAAACCAGAATAAAAATTTATTGACATACTCAGAAATGGACCTTATATACAAGACTGTCCGAAAAGGAGTATAATGTATATAGAGTGTATGTATGTTTATTCCACTGTAGCAATTCAACAACTGAACCGACTTAGATGTATGAACCCACGTTGGAATACTTATGCTACTGGGAGTGTCAGAGGCTATATAAATATGTATATATAATATATATATGCGTGTGTGTATGTGTGTGTATGTATCATTTATGATCAATGAACTGGACCGATCCTGTTGGGAATCACTCAGTGATAATGAATATTAATTTTACATGTTTGGGACTAATAATTTTCATTGCAGCTTTATAAATCCTCTCTTACAAATTCAACCAGTTACCTTTTTTTCTTTCATTATTAGACATGTTAAAATTTTTTAACTGATATTAATACTGTAATATATATATATATATATATATTAAATTAACATACGCATAATTAAATTTAAAAAATTAGAAAAAATATACTAAATGCAAATACTATAGACAAAATTGTCACTTCACGCTCTTTTAATTATCCTATATTAAAGAGCAATGCTTTGTTTAAAAAGAAAATTCAATTAAAATTATTTCTTCTTTTAGTATACAAAAAAAAAGAAGAATAATCTATCTTACCAAAATTCTTAGAGCCTCTTTGAAACTTCCAATTACATCAGTAGCACGAAAGAATGTTAAATACAGCAAACCTTCATTGGGCCGAGGTATCATGTTATAACTATAAGCTAATCCTTGGCCTCTGACTTTTCGCCATAAAGGTCCCTGTAAAACAAAAGCAAAAAACTTAGTAAAAAGCAAAACTATACGATGAAACAGTTGTAAATTATGATTTAATAACATATTAAATGCAAAACATAATTTTATGATTTATATCCGAATAATTAGAAAATTTAAATATGGATAGACTGCCATTATTTTAACCTGAAGAAAGTAAACCTGTAAGGTATGAGATTCTTCTTGGCTTGGCATTTTTTCATCAATTATATTTATCTAGCGA
The DNA here is from genome assembly GCF_047948215.1 of Lycorma delicatula. Lineage (NCBI taxonomy): Eukaryota > Metazoa > Arthropoda > Insecta > Hemiptera > Fulgoridae > Lycorma > Lycorma delicatula. The sequence continues at coordinate 221,873,711 of NC_134456.1, read as the reverse complement.
TTTAAAATTTACTACACAATAAAATAATGTATGTTAGCTCGGTAAGAATCAACAAATAGATTTAACACATCGCATTTTCAGTTACACTATAAGCATATACCATTTATTCAGTTAAAATATAAAAATCAGAAAAATACTGGCACCTCTTGTATTTGAAATTAATTATTTATGTATGACAAAGCATCCTATTAGTAGAATAATATTACAATTATAATTTGAATAAAGATTCACTTTATTAGTTTTTAATTTTTAATGTATTCTTATGAGGGCTTTCATAGCAATTATTACTTCATAGATAATTATATCTTCATAAAGAAAATCTAATGTGGACACCAAATAACTTCCTTGTGCGCCTATTAAAATATTATTTATTGTAAATTTTTTTTTACAATTACAGGTAAATAATTATCAATATATTTAAATTAAAAAAAAAATTAAAGGAAATGAAGTTGGATTTTCGCTGACGTGCCTTCCCCTTAAAGAATCTAAATATTTCATTAATTAAAGTTTTATTGGGCTATAACTCTGGAACCCATGACAATAAGTACCACTTATGATATATTGTTGAAAAGCTCTCAACGAGAGCTTATTACTGCAGTTAAGAAAAAGTATAAAATCCAATTTGTTTTTGGATTTTGGGCTTTTTTTGGATACTTTTGGTCCAGTAGATTGCAATCAAAACAGGAGGTGCACAACTAGATGGTACAATAATCCTAAATCCAAAATTTCAACATTCTACAGCTAATCATTTTTGAGTTAGCGAGATACATACATACGTATGTACTTTACATATGAAACTAATCAAAATGAATTTAAGGATGGTCAAAATGGATACTTCCATTGAAATCTGAAAACCAAAATTTTTGCAATTACAATACTTTCTTGTATGAAAAATTAAAAATAAACTACAGATTGTTTATTTAACTTCAAATAAATTATTAAATTAAATTTTATAATTTATCCGTGACAATTATTGTGAAATTATATTTATTCACTTAATTTTCATTATTGTCTTTTATTATTAGTAATTCTTCCAGATTATGATACTAAAATTAACTTCTTATAGTTATTAATTACTTTTAGTAATTTTATATCTTCCATTTTAGGAAAAGCATGTTTATATTTTTTTAAAACACTATTGGTCACACAAACATAAAATTAGTTAGAGTTTTGTTTTTTACATTTTATTTTACAAACACTTATAATGTGTTTATTTTTTTAAATTCACACAATTTTTTATTACCTATTTTATGTGCTAAATAAAACTGGTAAAATAATTCTAAAAAGTACTAACAGCATTTTGTACATAATTTTAATTGCCTTAATGTAATAAATCTATTTGTTTTGTAATATCATTTGAATTTAATTAAATTTAATTAATCTTTAATTAATTCATTAATAAATATAAATCAATTTATTTTATCTGTTAATGTAAGTTAACATTTTTGGTGATGACGTTCACACTTGTGAAAACTTACACATAAAAATAATAATAAAAAACAGATTTCATTTAACAATTCATTCTGAGTTAAAATTATAATTAAATAAACCACTAAACCATTATTTAATGCTGTTTTTTAAAAAAGATGTACTCATTTGGTATAGCCATCACTACGAAAAAACTTTAAGCACACAAAAAAAAAGAAAATTAAAAAACAATAATGTGGATCTATAATTACTACAATTTATATCATGAAATGGTAAGAGCTATTAACTTTTTTTTGTTGTATGTAATTACTGTCTGAATATCAGGACCAAGAAAATACTGCACAATATTTGGAACTGTGAAAAAAAAAACACAAAAGTTTTTTCTTTTTTTATATGCCATGCTAACAAATACAAATAATTTAATAATAAAAATTCAACCTTCATTTTCAAATCAAAAAAGCAACAGGAAAAAACTGAAACCAAGATTACAAGATTAATTAAAGTTGAAAAGTTTTGTACAACAAATTGTTTCTAAATACCAGCCGTAGTTTAATATAAGTGTTTCATATTATTAATTTGTACTTTAAACATTATAAGAAATTATACAGTAACTCTAGTGGGAGATAAATTTTGAGATATCAAGTTGTAAGAAAAAATATCACTCAGTGCTTTACAGAATTAATTATCTTAAAATTATTTTAAGACATTACCTCTAACTGAGTGAGATACTGAAGGAAAACTAACAAAGGTGCTAGATTTTTGTCCATAAAATCTGTTACAGCAGGTACAGTCTGAGTAAAAAAGGCAGATTTAACAGCACCAACACCTGCTATGCAGCTCAAATCTTCATTAACTGATGATTTCATGAGTTGATTATCACTAATTGATCTTAATCTGAAATACACATATAATCACGATCTTATAGTTTGAAAATTATTTCATGAAAATAAGGTTCACTAAACATATCTCACTTCATATATTTCCTAGTTGTAAATTTTCAATCTAATTCTAAAAAAAAATTGTTTACTTGATTTTCGAGTATTATATTACATTTATTGTAGATATTAATAGTGTTAATTAGAAATTACCTTTAATATCTAACATTAAGGTGCACACTAACAAATGTTAGTTAAATGAAATTCACAAAATTCAATAAGCATGTCAGTACAGAACATCAACACTTCCACTTCTATGGTAAAATAAGTTATATTGTCAATGTCATAACAGATTAAAAAAAAAAAAAAAAAACAAAGTTATAATTAGGGTAAAACACAATCTTATCCTTTGTTGATTATTAGTTTACATTAATTATTTTAATTCATTTTTATATTTATGTTACTTTTTCTTATTATTAATTTACTTTTGGCATTTTTAGTGACAGCAATTGCAAAGGCTACTTAGCTACTACTATTAATGCCATTTAATACTGGATGCAGGAAAACTGCACTTTATACTTTTTAACTTTGGTAATACATCACCTTTATCAAACACAATTTTTGACTGAAACTTTATGCTCATCATTTTCCAGACTAGTACTCTCTGAAACAGCCCAAGTTTTGTGAGCCATCAAGTTTACTATTTCAGTATTTTATTATGTTTTGCTAGATTATTTTTTAATCACAAAGAATAAAAATAAATCTACAAGCAAGATATCCACAAATATGTGATTCCTAAACACAGGCATTGTTACACGTGTAGAATTTATTTATACTAATCTAAACGATTTATTAGTAACTTTTATTTTCTTCTAACATTATCAATTACAGTAACTACTCCTCTATTTTATTTTAACTTCTCATTTATTGTCTGTAATAAAATATTGAAAACAAAATATACAAAACCAAAGGTGTTATATAATCCTAAATTTAAGTGATGTGTGGTGTTTTACAGTTCAAATATATTAAATATAAAATTATAGTAAACTAATGACAACATTTCTACATTAATCAGAAAAAGTAAAAACAGTATTTTTCATTAATTCCTCATATGATGTTTGTTTGATGAGGGTCATGCACTAGCTAGCGGCTGGAATATCTAGATAATCAGATACCAGTACAGGTTGATATTCAAGCTGCTTCATCTACTCAGTAGTTCACAATGTTGTAATCAATTTAGCATCGCTACTTGTTATAAACCTATAAAAAAATTCATATATAATTTTAAATGTAAGTCTTTTGAAACGATAAGCAACCTTTACCTCATTCAAAAGCTCACAGTAATAAGCAGCATTTATTGTGTGATGCTCATGCAAGAAATCAATGTGCAAAACACCTCGCCGGTCTTGTTTGGATTCGGGCATGTAACAATGTACCCAATTTTCACTGTGATGAAACTCGGGTTTCCTCATCCATGCGTTTTTGAATAGATTCAATAATGCATTCCTTCTTTTGCAAACTGTGCTGAGAGCTTCTGACAGACCTGCAAATGTCTCAACTTGTGTTCAGCTGTCAAAAGACAAGGGACCCACTTGACATACACTAGATCTTTTGTCACGATTGTTTGACAGCTTCCATAACTTATTCCAACTTGTCATGCCATTTTGGAAACTGTCAGATGTCGATCGCCTTAAATAAAGTCACAAATAGTGCGAATGTTCTCCTCCGTAGTGCTGGTCCAAAGATACCGATCATGTTCCACATTTTCAACCCGTTAACGCCCTTCCTTAAACTCCTTATGCCAGGCAAACAAGCAAGCCCTTGACAGTGTTTGATCCCAGAACTGTGCGGTCAATCTTTGCAGAATTTTCACTGCTTTTACGCATTCACTAGCGAGAAATTCTACGATAATATTTTGTGCAGTGGAAGGATGCACTTGTTGCTCTGACATCACAAGTGCTACTGCCAAACCGGTCTGAACTAGACACTGCCTGGTCTTCCCACTTCTGACATCTCCACCAATACACTCTATAAGTGGCAGCCCACTCCCTTCAAAGTTACACGCTCAAAATGAAAAGTCTCCTTTATATTTGATCCACCTTCGTATTATTTATGTCAGAAGACATCCTATCTTGGTGTATTAACAAATTTAAAATTATCAATAATAGATAAGACCTGATAATAAACAATCTTGAAAATAATGAAAAGCAGAAAATATTTTTTTAATCATCAAAAGAATACAATAATGATATTGAAGAATAAAAATTTAATAAACATTTCAAAGAAGTAGAAATTATTCACCGGACTTTTCATTGACAACCGAGTTATGCATCTAACAGAAGCTAACAAAATTGCAGTCGAAGAATTTAGAAGGAAGTCTTGTCATTTTTAATACTAAAAGTTTTAAACTATTTACGGGCAGAGTCTACCTTCAAACTCTTGAAAAAAATTTTTTTAGTGAAATTCTTTTTTTGGCTAGAATTAATCTGCATTTATTTTTAAACAAGTAGGTGTAATTTTTTACTCATACATTGAATCTAAGTTGCAAAAAAATAAACAGATGTCATGAAACGCAGTTTGATGGGAAAAATAAATGAATGAGTCTATTTTTCAAATGCCTGTTACTTGGAAACTACAGAAGATAAAAGGATGATTAATACACTATTTTGTGTTATGGATAACATGGTTAGGGGTAAGTTTTGTGTTACAGTATTTCCCCATGAGCAGAACTGCTTAAGGCCTTGTTTAATGAAGTTAAAATGAAGAACCGAAAAATATGATTGAAAGTTTATGTCCAATGAAATGTGTGTATTTTGGTAGTTATTTATCATTGTTTTGTATATTTACCTGTGTAAGTATTATATACTAAAATGAATTTAAATACATTCATTTTATTGTAATAATATGGTTGTGAGTAGCAAGTTTCTGTATCAGGTATGTTATTTACCGTGTGGTATGCTAGGTTACGTTGACTACAGTGCAATAAGACATTTTGTTGGTTATACATTTGTTACTGTATTTTTGATATTTCATTTCAAAAACAACGATCAAAAAACTATATAAGGATATTCTACTTCAGCAAAAAAAAAAAAAAATTAACACTGGCCAGAAAAAGTAAACTTCAAAAATCCAAACTGGTGTTAACAGAAGTAATAGTAACAGGCCAGATAGAAAGTACATTTGAACAAACATGGAATACTAGTAAGGTCAGTGGTGATGATAAAGGATGTTATTTACATAATGTAAGAATAATAATAATAATAATAATAATGTAAGAAAATGAATGATTTTTTAAAATTCTGAAACTGATTATGAAGAGGACCAAACAGACAATACAGAATATATGTTGAATGAAGTTTCAGTTTTAAAAAACTATTTGAAAAACTTGCTTCTCCGTCATGTCATACTAATAATAGTTTTTTCTACAAAACCTTAAAAGGTTTTGCTGAAAATATAAATTTATATTGTACCACCTGCAAGGAAGATAGCAAATGAAATTAGTTCTCTAAAATTACCTAGGCGTAAGTCTTATGATGTAAATTCTGCGAATGGGAAAAGCATTTTTGTGTATGAGCAAGGGGTGTGTATAGTGCTGTTGAAACATTTTCTATGGTCATGAACATCACTCCGATGAGTAAACGCTTCATAAACACGCTGAAAATGTTCACAGAGGTGTCAAAATTTCTGTGATTCACATTTTGGTGTGTGCTAGGAAAAGTGTAAGGGAATTTATAAGCTAATGATTCATCAGTAACAGATGATACGGTGTTGGAATTAGCAGTAAGTTTTGATGGAACCTGGCATAAGAGAGGTAGTGTAAGATTTTCCATAAGTAATGCTAAATTTTGTTTCATATTTTCTTATATTGAGATAGTTTACAAATTTGCCTATGTAGTAAAATATAACTTCCAGTATTTGTAATATAATTTATTATTACTAACTAATGTAATTCTAAAGTAATTAATACATTTTTGAATAATGCATATTAATGAAAAAAAGACAAACTTGTTTTTAGCAGATGTAACGCCTTCTGGTAGCAGTTGACTCCAAGCAGTAGACGGATTATCAATTTTAGAAGCTAACTGATCCAAATCACAGGAAAGATGTACAACAACGTTATCTGGGTTAGTGATAATCTTCAAAACAGTGTTCATTTCATTAACTATTGTACATGGCTCATCAGTTTTATTAAGAGAAACAAGTAGGTTGATCAAGAAATTATACTGCCTCAACATACTGACAGCATGATGGTTGCTATCTAAAAAATACAGAGATTTAAAAAAACAAATAAATTTAACAAATGGAATACCTTCCAGCGATAACACAAACATGTTTAATGTAAATGGCATTTCATAAAAAATATTGCATAACATGAGGCACAGTCAAAAAGTAGTTTTAAACCTAGTGCCAAGAATATTACTAAGCCTTCTTGGTCAAGTTATGAAGAATGTCAGATAATGCAGCCTCAGTAAAAATTTTAAGAATAGGATAACATGTTAAAATAAGTGTGCTCTTTTTAGTTTATATTCAAAAGTTTTTTTTTCTATAAAAACTAATTTCATTCTTTGATTAGTTAAAAAAAAATGTGTAAAATTCATGTAACATTACTGAAAACACAGATTCTGATGTCATGGATTTTAGGAATATGAAGTGTTGGGGTGCGACCTCAGTAATGGCTGTGACCATCCATATTTGATTACGGGTCTTCTAATGAAAACCAGTTTCATCAAGCCATAAAATTTCACACAGAACACATACTAGTCAATATTTTTAGAGTAAGAAATAATTATTTATCATTAATGTACATTGCATTACAATATAACGTAAATACTATCAGAAATGTACACTAGGCACTCAAAAACGTGACCAGACAGACTTCATGCAAAATCATTCTCTATGATGTACGCCCATACGTAGAAACCACTGTTTCTCTTGTAAAATCATATCAATGGGAAACCATAACTCACTCACTGTACAGCCCCATACTTAATCTTTCCAACTTTCACTTATTTGTAAAATAAAAAGGAACATTTTGGAAGAATGTAATGATGAAATAAAAGAAACAATCAAAACATCCCCTCAAGGAAACCTTGAAGTTATCTTACTTCTTAAACTTGTTTAAAGCAAAGACAAATGCTTATCCAACTTCGGAAATGTCTAGTCATTACAACTGACAGGGACAAAATTCACTCAAAATTCATGTTCAACAAAATGCCGTATTACAAACAGATAATAATGCACAAAAATATTTTAGAAAAAATTAGCAAATGCAATAATATAATCCACAATATATTAAAATTTTTATGTATGCCATAAGAAAACCATTAAAATGGTACTTTCATTGATTTTTGTATCAAACAGATGCGATTTGAAAATGTATGTTACTTTTTGAACATTCCTCATACCTTATAACTTCACCTGAGTAATCAATGTTCTATAGATTATCTGATGCCAAAAATTTTAATTTAGAATTCTAAAAACAAATCTGATTTTTTTCCAATATATACTGTATTTGTAATATACTGTACAGTAATATTTATTTTAAATATTCCATGTTCATTAACAAATTGTTTTGCTTGAAAGTATTTAAATAAATTATCATTATTATTAGATTTAAAAGGTATATTTTCATTTTTTGTAAACGTTTACTTTTGAAGTTTTAAGGTGTTCTCTTTTAGTTGTATTTTGAGATATTCTTTTTAATAAACTAAATATTTAAATATTATATATTTCATTTTTTCATCTTATTTTATCACTTTCATATCTGTATTTTATAGTACACAGTACTATTATGATTATTTAGGTGGTTAAATTTCCTATTAACTGTAATAATAATTGTTGTCGATTTAAAAAATAAATCTGTCATTGTTTACTTTTTGTATCCCAACAGGTTTACAATCTACATTATTTCTTCTATCTCAAATATAACCTTCAACTTGTTCTTATATAAATTTGGTTTATTTCAAATTACCTCTTTTTTCAATTATCAACTGACTTAATGCCATCTGTTTATCTATAATAAAACAACATTTTGTTTTATCCCTTGGATAATTGTTCTTTAAAGTCCTGTTGGACATTTAAAAAATACCTAATCTTTCTTTTATTATAATTAAGTGTTTGATGATGGTAAAAACTTCAAATATGAATAATTTTGATATGCTCTCACTACTCATGTAATTATTCAGTATTGTAGTTTTCTCTTTTTTTGTATTTTATACAACTTTTTTCTATATAAAGTACATTTATTTGCAAATTTATCAACATTTCAGTGCTGATCACTCACAGGTGCGAGTAGGTTGGTCTATGCATACACGCAACCTGCTTGATCATGCACATGGTAGTACAGCTGATGGAGGTCAGCATGGTACTGTTGACTCTGTATAATAAATTATCAGATCAGGAAGGTTTATAATTTATTACTGTGCAGTTCGTTTGTAGTTACACTGAACCGGATTTTTTTGGTGAAATCCTAAATTTTATCAATCTTAAAAGAGGACAGATTTATAAAAAATAGATTTATTTTATAAATTATTAGTATTTCCCTTATTGTTGATTAGACTTTTACGTTTTACTTTTATAATTATATATCGATACTATTTTTTTCATTTTAAATTAATAATTTTTTGTGATTATTTATATCCTTTACAATAAAATATATGTTACATAAATATTTTTAATTTTATTATTATTCATTTAAATAAAAACGTTAAAATATACATTATTTTATTATGTGTTTTAAACATAAATAGAACTTTACTTGTCAGATCTATTCTAAAACGTTCAGAAGAATTTACGTAAAAACTAACTTTTAGGTCATAAACAAGTCAGTCACATGATAGATGAAATCAGGTGAAAATAAACTGTAAATTAATCTAACTGATACAAAGGTAAAATAAAAAATTGTAAATTAAGAATTGATATACAGAATAAACTGAGGATTTATTGCACATAAATTTAACACAGATTTTTATATGTAAAATCCATAAACTTAATTTAGACAAAAAATAATTCAGCAAAGAGAGTTAATGCACTAATAAAACGTCAGTGGTGAATGTGTCAATATTATTTATTTAATCACTTGTGATTAAATTATTTTTCTTCAATTTACTTTGTTTCCTTTTATTACACCAACTGATTCATTCATCGGTTATATTCATAAACCTACTACTGATGATGTAATAAGTAATAATACCACAGCTGCTGTATACTGCATTCAATTAAATTTAAACAGTTGGTTTATAGCTGTTTTTTACACCAAGATAAATAACGTACAGTTAATGTAAATATTTTCCAATCCATATACTTTCTAGAGTGAATTATGTTTTTGCATGAATATATATTTTTTTCACAATTTTCTTTTTTTTCAAAGACAATGAAAAACTTGCAAGAACTGAAAAAACAACACCCACACACACAGTGAGAAAGAATTAAATTTATTCTTGAGGAAAAATTGAACCACTAAAACTTAACTGATTATAATACAAATATGCAACTATGAAAAAAAAACAAAAACAAGTAATGTATACAAAATAAGGGGCATAGTGGTTATCTGCACAAAATGAATTAGTTTACTTTGTCCGTATTTTTACATCTTAGATTTTCTTTATTCCTTTAATTTACTTCATATATGTAAATCAAATTAATTATAATCTACTTACCTTTATTGTGGAGTACCTATGTCTGCCAGTATTTATTCAAATAAATCTGTTAATATTGGTTCACCACATAACTCAGATACGAATCTACAAGTGCTCTCCTGTGCCATATTCCTCTTTAGCTCAGTGTTTTGCCAATTCCAATGTGCTTTCTATCATTTGCGTATTATCACCGGTCACAGGTTTAACAGAATTTCCTGTTTTTCAAGATTAAGTGAACGTAAGTGCCTAGTAAATATTGAATTTCCCAGTATGCCCTTCATTGATCAGAAATAATCACTTGATCTGATACATTAGTGAATGATTGATAGAAGCATTCTGGTGGCTCTGTTTTCTATTTTTATTAAAAAATACATGCCTTATTCTCTGAACAAATGGCTCTGAACACCCATTAATGAGGCAACAATCCGTCAGCATATTCGTTTTTTCTGCATGACAAGAGACTTTAATCTATTTCAACAGTTAAAATTGAGGCATCCAATTGTGCGATATTACTTAATAAAGAGTATACACACATTTCTCATATATAAATTGCTTGGTCGACTTTATACCTTTACAGTTTGAACTTTGGTTTCAGCAAATTACCAGTAAATGGCCTTTCAACTAACAATAAAAAATTAGCACAATTTTATAACGAATGTGTTGACCATTGATGGATGACCAAAGCCCGAGTATAACCTACGTAGAGTAATGTGGATGAATAATCAAAGCCTACATTTAATTTTATATAACTGGCACGCAGGCTAGTCTTGTGAATAGGATATGTACGATGATTCTTAAATTCATTTTCTACAGTTCTGAGTAGTTCTTACTGCGATCTGTTAGTTATTTTGGAAACTATATATTTCTTGCCGGCGTAAAGCTAGGTTATGGCCACTTCATTCATGGCATAACAGCTACTATGGATGAGATATCAACACCATTTGATGTCTTATCTATTTTTTTCCTGAGTCAATTGTAACATTAATCAAATGCAAAACTAATAAATATGCTAAATGTATAACAGATAAACTAACAAGAAATAATAAATTGAAACCAAATAATGTTTGAAGTAAATGGTAGAATGTCAAATTTTATGAAATGTACTAGTTTTTTTATTTATAATTCTTCATGTGTCGTAAAAAATCTAAACTTAGACATTACTGGTTCACAAATAAATTTATAGGTATGGCATAAGCACCATCTTTTAAGTCTAGAGACCGGTCTTTTGCAATTTTATCAAACTTTCATGTAAATGATAATTCAACATACGCTTCAGAAAATCAACCTGGTCATGACTCAATGCATAAAATAAAGCAATATGCTTGAAAAATTTCCTGAATCCTTTTGACCATATGAAAATTTGACAGCGATGAGGGCATTTGTTGTTTTCAGGGCCAAATACGGTTTCATGAGTACAATAAAAACAAGCCAAATAAATATGGCATAAAATTAAATATCGTTTACTATTCTATAACTGCATTGAAGTATATACAGGCAAAGGCAATGAAAGTAATACTATTATTTACATAAAGACCACACTGTTTTCATGGTAGATTTTACTCTTCTCCCTCAGTATTTGATTTTTTGTGGCAGAATAAAATAAAAACAGTTGGCACCTGTATGCCAAGTCGGAAAGAACTCCTCCCACAGGAGAATTTAATAACAAAGAAACTAAAAAAAATCAGAATGTAAGTATGCAAAGAATCAATTTATTACATATAAAATTTTTTTTTTTTTTTGTCTTCAGTCATTTGACTGGTTTGATGCAGCTCTCCAAGATTCCCTATCTAGTGCTAGTCGTTTCATTTCAGTATACCCTCTACATCCTACATCCCCAACAATTTGTTTTACATACTCCAAACGTGGCCTGCCTACACAATTTTTTCCTTCTACCTGTCCTTCTAATATTAAAGCGACTATTCCAGGATGCCTTAGTATGTGGCCTATAAGTCTGTCTCTTCTTTTAACTATATTTTTCCAAATGCTTCTTTCTTCATCTATTTGCCGCAATACCTCTTCATTTGTCACTTTATCCACCCATCTGATTTTTAACATTCTCCTATAGCACCACATTTCAAAAGCTTCTAATCTTTTCTTCTCAGATACTCCGATCGTCCAAGTTTCACTTCCATATAAAGCGACACTCCAAACATACACTTTCAAAAATCTTTTCCTGACATTTAAATTAATTTTTGATGTAAACAAATTATATTTCTTACTGAAGGCTAGTTTAGCTTGTGCTATTCGGCATTTTATATCGCTCCTGCTTCGTCCATCTTTAGTAATTTTACTTCCCAAATAACAAAATTCTTCTACCTCCATAATCTTTTCTCCTCCTATTTTCACATTCAGCGGTCCATCTTTGTTATTTCTACTACATTTCATTACTTTTGTTTTCTTCTTGTTTATTTTCATGAGATAGTTCTTGCGTAGGACTTCATCTATGCCGTTCATTGTTTCTTCTAAATCCTTTTTACTCTCGGCTAGAATTACTATATCATCAGCAAATCGTAGCATCTTTATCTTTTCACCTTGTACTGTTACTCCGAATCTAAATTGTTCTTTAACATCATTAACTGCTAGTTCCATGTAAAGATTAAAAAGTAACGGAGATAGGGAACATCCTTGTCGGACTCCCTTTCTTATTAGGGCTTCTTTCTTATGTTCTTCAATTGTTATTGTTGCTGTTTGGTTCCTGTACATGTTAGCGATTGTTCTTCTATCTCTGTATTTGAACCCTAATTTTTTTAAAATGCTGAACATTTTATTCCAGTCTACGTTATCGAAAGCCTTTTCTAGGTCTATAAACGCCAAGTATGTTGGTTTGTTTTTCTTTAATCTTCCTTCTACTATTAATCTGAGGCCTAAAATTGCTTCCCTTGTCCCTATACTTTTCCTGAAACCAAATTGGTCTTCTCCTAACACTTCTTCCACTCTCCTCTCAATTCTTCTGTATAAAATTCTAGTTAAGATTTTTGATGCACGACTAGTTAAACTAATTGTTCTGTATTCTTCACATTTATCTGCCCCTGCTTTCTTTGGTATCATAACTATAACACTTTTTTTGAAGTCTGATGGAAATTCCCATTTTCATAAATATTACACACCAGTTTGTATAATCTATCAATCGCTTCCTCACCTGCACTGCGCAGTAATTCTACAGGTATTCCGTCTATTCCAGGAGCCTTTCTGCCATTTAAATCTTTTAATGCTCTCTTAAATTCAGATCTCAGTATTGTTTCTCCCATTTCATCCTCCTCAACTTCCTCTTCTTCCTCTATAACACCATTTTCTAATTCATTTCCTCCGTATAACTCTTCAATATATTCCACCCATCTATCGACTTTACCTTTCGTATTATATATTGGTGTACCATCTTTGTTTAACACATTATTAGATTTTAATTTATGTGCCCCAAAATTTTCCTTAACTTTCCTGTATGCTCCGTCTATTTTACCAATGTTCATTTCTCTTTCCACTTCTGAACACTTTTCTTTAATCCACTCTTCTTTCACCAGTTTGCACTTCCTGTTTATAGCATATATAAAATAGGGATACACAAAATGTGTTCATGTTATCACCACTACATAAAATGACGACTAGTGATTTAAGAGTGATTTACAACTAGGACTGAAGGAGGTATGGTTGTAAAAAGAAAACCTGATGATGAAATATTTAACTGCAATTTGACTATAACAGGTATAAATAAAAATGATCAGATTATAGTCTATTTGGTGGAAAAACTGTTTTTCCACCTCTTCATGAGGTGTATAACCAGTAGTTTTATTTTATATCATGAATCATGCTTCAAAAATTAAAAAAAAAATTCCATTTGAATGATTTTATTATTGGAATTGGTGAAAAAAGTGGAGTTCTCTCTCAGCAAGCTACACCATCTGCAGTAGCATCAAACAGGCTAACAAAAATCACTTTCCTGCAAACATCCCAGCCACTGAAATAAAAATCTACCTCCAAGATCCTGCAAAGTCTGTTCTGAAAAATCAAAAGCAGTTACTGGTAAAGTCTGTAGAATAGAAGCTACTTGGTGGAGTCCTGATTGTAGGGTTGCTTTATGTTTACCTCACTGCTTCAAACTGTATCATACTAGTATAACTAACGAAATTTTTTTTTTTCTTATACTGACTAATATTTTATTTATTATTAGGAAGTGATTTTTTTTTTTTACTAATAAAATAAAAGTGTCCTTTGCTTATAATTATAATATTTTAAAACATTATCGAGAGAACAAATATCATATAAACATTGTTATAATATTTTTATCAAATTCAAGCTATCCTAACGTTTTTGGTAAGTACAATAAAATTATGTTTTTTTTTTAGATTATTAAACTACAGATTGTGATGATTTAAAGCAGGTAAGATTTATTAATTTATGTTTACAATGAAGATAGTAATAATTTTTTTTCAAAATACCCATGAAGTGCCTAGGATTCTGGTACCAGGTATTACATAACGGCTTGAGATTCAAAGTATTAACATATAATTGATACAATTTAAAAAAAATAAAAATGTAATTGATATATTTAATAAAGTTTAAGAGTAAATTTTCAAAAATCTGTACTACTTCAATACATTTGGCTACATGCTTCTGGATTGTAAGCGTTTTTCTCCACAATTTTGCACGGCTTTCCTTAATTTGTGCATTGGCATCTGTAATAAGAACAACCAACACTTCACGCATACAAAGAACGTTTTTCTTGTACACAATACTTTTTATCCAACCCCACATGTAAAATTCTAATTGTGTTATATCATGATCTTGGTGGGAAGTGGGGAGGCACAACAAGCCTCCCCACTTGCCTTCCAGCACATGCGTGTTGGAAGTAAATGGGTTATTTAAATGGCTAGAGGAACATCATCTAATGACAGCAGCAATTGTTCCTTAAGGTAGTAAATTTTTTTGATGTCCTGGGAGAATGAGTGGTCTAATTGGCTGATCGTAAACTAGACCCCACCACACATTGACACTAAATCAGTGTTCGCAATTACATTCTACTATTTGTGTGTGGATTGACTTCTGCTCAAGTGTGTTGGTTGTGAAGGTTATTGATACTGTCCTGAGTAAATTGAGCCTTATCAATAAATAAACTGAACCTGTGCAATCAGTAGTTCATATTTAAACCGGTTGCAATATTGTAAACGAAGAGTAGATTTGACTAAAGAGAAGACTTGGTTGAAGATTTTGTACCCACTGATTATGGTAAGGATACTGCTTGTTGTTACAAAGTGTCAGACTGGGAAACTGAACCACCAGGAAAGGCGTCGTGTACTAGCACCTGGACTGTGATCAGTAGCTTCAATAATGGTTTCATTAATATCAGCACTATGGTGGGCAAAACAATCGTGGTGAGTACTAATGTTGGGAAGTGTACCAGTTTTTCATAGCATATGGAATGTACCACTAATTATTTTAGGAATTGGAACTGTGTACTTAGGAAAACATTTTTGATACCGTTTCTGTAGCAGAAGAATTGCATTTTCAACTCACACCCCCAAGATAAATACCACATCAGCATATATCTCAGATGTAAATAACAAAGGAATTGCTGCAATTACCTAACACCAATTAAAACATATACGCATGCACACACTCACACATATACAAACACAATTAAACTACACTGTACTGGCAATAATTCATAGCAGTAACACAGAAAATGCATGCAAACAAAATGCACTATTGGCCAGCTTATTTCTGTGTTACAAACTTATGAAATCACAATTTCTCAAATTTACAATTTTACAGAGAATTTGAGAAAGATATATAAACTTTATTTTCTAATAACATTAGTACTGATTTTTTTTATTTTATTTTTAGCTTTAATATAAAGCTATCTTTATCTTTAATCTTCTATTTTTTGTATCACTGCACTTTGTAGGAAAGGAACATGCTTTGTATGTGTAAACCCTTTATTTTCATACGGTAAGTGTTAAGTTATAAAACCAAATTTCTTAAACTTGTACTTGGGCTATTTTACTTTTTACTGGACTATTTTACTTCAATTTTCTCACACTAGAACCCTTTATGAATTTTGGTAATAAACTTTAAAACATTTATTACGCAATAACGTTTTTGTAATACGAACATAAAAATACGTGTTTTTAGATAACAATTTTTTTTGTTTTGTTGGATATTATGAAAACTAATGGAGATAGGGTTTTGGAACCTGTTTTATTTAATTTGTCAGGTCAAAAACCAAAAGAAGTCATTAAGTTCCCCAACAAGAAACCCCTAAATTTAGGTTCCTAATTTCAGTATTGTTTTATTTCACTCTTTGCCCGGGAATCAGGGCAAAAACCTTTGCTAGCCGTATCTCACTAATGAAGCATTTCCAAACCCATTTTATATAAACTTTTTTCATTATTATCACTGATAGAATGATAAAAAGCAGAACTGAAATAAAATGAAAACAGAACAATATGTTATGAAGAAAATAAAACTTAGGAGAGATCGAGACAATACCATACACAAAATTTCATCATGTTAAAAATGAGAGAGCCGTCTGGATGGTGCTGCTACCTAGCGGTAGCACTAGCTAACATTTTTAGGAGGAAACCATTATGATTGTGCATCAGTGATTCAGTAATCACGTCCGTCAACTGTGCAATATTTTATGTTTTTTATTAATTACTTTAATATATTTACAGGTTACAACATAAGGTGAAAATGAATAATAGTTAGACTTTGTTAAAAGTTTGTGTTATATTATATGCATCTTAAAGAGTATATGATATGTTAGAGGTATTTGATTTCATTTGATTTATTAGGTTAAATATCTCATATATTCTTTCTCTACATTTAAGCACTTTTTATTAAAAAATGTTAATTTATTTCTATAAGTATTTTATTCAAGATTTTGTACAATAATTTTAAATATTTTCTACTTTATAATTTTAATGTAAGTCATTTGCACTAGTTTCTTTGTCTCGATCGGTGAGTTAAAGATAGTAGTTCCCTTCTGAACTGAATGTTATAATAGACTAACTCAAAAGCCTCAATTATGTATACCTTTTTCTACGGTTTAAAAAATAAAGTGTGAGCAACCACTAGTTGTAACACAACAGTAAATATTAAATATGTGTTTACACTATTATTATCAGTTAACAAATATTACATAGCTTTTATAATCATAAAAGTTAAGTATTAAATAGTTTGTACAAACCAAAAAACATACAAAACTGTTATAAAAAAAAATTAATTACAATCATTGATTTAGCAACAACTGAACCTGTTCTTCGGCTGGGGCAGTATCAATAAATCAGTTTTGCTACATAGATTTGTAATTCTTCTTTTTGTATTTATCCCTCCAGATTGTGTTGTTTGATAGTACAATGATTTTAGATAGTATCAGGCCAATTTTTTAATTATTATAATTTTTTATTTACTTTTCACATTTTATTTTTGGTGAAATTAATATTTTGACTTGAAACATCTTTAAAATCACACAGAAACATACGGATACCAGAACAAAAATTTGCAGCGTAACGAAAAGGTTTATATCACCCTGCCTTAATAACTCCCTAAGTATTAGTCTCAGAGATGTAAATGCGGTGTCATTATTATAACTTACGTGGTCAGCTAGCCAATACAACTTTTAGTTAGCATCACTGGCGAGCGGGTTGGCGAGGAGGGGCACAGCGCAGATTGGCCAAAACTGGCACTCTTGCTCATTTCCATTCAGTGTAGCTCACGACTCATGTGTTTGTGTTTAGAGTTTGTCAAGATACATCAATTTAAGTGTATTTTAGACAATATTTGTACGTAAAAAATTAAAGTAAACATGTAAAAAAGTACGAAAACTCAATATGTCAGCCTCAGCCCGTGGAAAAGCCAGCCAGAAATATAAATTACGCATTCCGTTGGAAAGGAGAGGTTATGGGCCGCACACAGGTACCCAATGTCTGGTACCGAATGAGTGAGACTGTCTTGGGAGCGTCACAAAGCTGGCATGGCACACTCAATGAACGATGCCGATGGCGGAAACACCTCTACTACTATTGCTTAATATGCCTGTCTCTTACTTTTCATATCACAGACCAATGTTGAACAAACTGTTGTCGAATATTAGTCAAAATAAATATCATGTACTATTTAGTGTCTGTTTTATGTTATTTATCTGTAGAGTTGCCCAAATGAAGTAACTAAAAGTTTCCATAGGAGACTTTCAGTTTTGTTAAAAAAATATGATGGTGGCTCTCCCATTTAACTCTACAGACAAGTTGGTTGGTGTGTAGCTAGGAGGAACTTCATATAAGGTCTGTAACGTTTCATGTTAAACCAATGCCCATGCACCCCAACATAGCCCCACCCAATTTTTAGTTAAGTTGTGGTTTTGTTGCCTGATTTCTGTTTTTGTGCTTGGTTTGCTGTGATCAGTGTTCATATATTGTGAACAGTTAAATGAGTACAAGTTTTTTGTTTTTTTAATAATAAAAGTGAATCAAATTTGAAATTGCCTTCAATGGTGATGATGATCCAGCAAACACTGAAATGAATATATTTTTTTTTGTTTTTTGGGGGACATAACAGATTCATTATTAGCACCCAAAAGCAATGCTTCTATAATAAACAAACTAGTTCAACAACAAAAACAAATAAATATCATGAACATAAACCAAAAAATTGTTATAAAATAACAGTAATGTAAAAAATAAAACTACAAATCAAAAACCACAAAATCACAGGCAAAATAATAAAAATCTAAAACATATTATAAAACACTAAAATACACATTACAATAATTATTCAATATTTGAATACAGAAGTACGGCCTTAAGAAATAATAAGATATTAGAAAACATTGTCATATTCCTAGGATATTTTTCTAGAATATTTTGATGTTAGTCTCTAATTTAGACTTCTGATGCAATGTTACATAACAGACACAAACCAGAAGGATGTGGTATATCGTTATTTGGCAGTCACAGCGAACACAAACAGGTGTATCGCTCTGATTCATGAGGTAACCATGAGTAAGTTTAGTATGCATTATTTGCAAACAGCAAATAATAACCTCCTCTCGACGGTTACGCCTACATGAAGAGCTCCACATTGACACAGTGTTCTAAAGTTTATTGTTGATGGTAGCATTCCATTCACTTTGTCACTAATCATGAACCACACTCTTCAGAAAACAGACAACATCTTTCAAAATAACGCAACTTGAAAGTGGATGCAAACAAGCCTCTTTTACTGCAGTATCAGCACACTCAATGCCCAAAATTTCAATATGGCTGGGGATTCAATCCAGCAGAAGTTCATACTTGTGTTATACTGAATCATCTCAGAAATGATAGAGTGAATCTCACAGACAATAAGGTGTCTGGAGTACATGTTGTTAATCACCAGCATTACTGAATGAATAATTCCAGCAACTCAAGTTTACATTCACTTTTAGGAGATAAACGTTCAGTTTAATTAGAGGATAAGGATAATGCAGTCAATTACTGCTAAGTTAACTGCAAATGAGTAAAAAATTATTTCTCCAATAAAAAATTATAAACCTAATAAAAGAAAAATTCTTAGTCAGAAACAAAAGGATAAGAGATAGATCACTAAGAAGTTCTTCATGTATAAAATATTTTTAATTATTTTTTTAAGATGAATTTATGTATCTATCATTGTCCAACATAGATAAATACGTAGAACACATTACGGGTAGTATTAAAAATATCTCTCCTAGGACATAGTAGTGAGGTTCAGCATAATTTATTTCACAAACCAATAACATTTGTGTGTCTTATGGGATGAAAAAAGTAAATTGGAGTTCTAGGTGTTGTTGTAGGGTTCATGTAGATTGACAAAACCATCAAGTTTTTTTTTTGTTGGCAAAAATTAATTTTATACTTTTATTTAAAGATGGTAAAAAATTTTTACTAAGTTGTATTTCATACAATTTTCAAACAATGAAAGTTCATTATTTGACAGTAAAACTTTTTTAGTAAATTCCTATTAAAAAAAAGAAAAAGTAAAATGAAACATTTTTACTGAACTATCCTGAATTTTGTGATTACTATCTGTAATATGGCAGGATTTGCTTAAAAATGGAATTAAGATGTTTTATTATTCATGAGAATATAAGCAAAACATGTTTTATAAAGGAAAATTTAATTGCAAATCCAGAATTAAAGATGTTCAAAGTTCTGTGTTTTAAGGATAATTTATATGGTTGCTTTTGAGAAAATCTTTTTACAAGGTTAGATTCTTATTTAGTAATTACTTAGTTTGATATTATAAGCCGGATTGTTGGCAGTCAGTTGGTTATCTCCATGAAAATAACCTGGAGCTAATTAAATTCTGGACTTACAAAGCAAGAAATGCTTTTTTAGGAGTACTATGGTGTATAATACTTGATTTAAAAATGTTAATGTAATTTGGATCATACACACATAAAATAAAGTATTGTAAAAAGACCAGTATAACGGACCTGAGTAACAGATTCCTGCCAATTAAGAAGAAAGTAGTAGAAAATATAATAATGAGAGGATTCCAAAACGAGGCTAAAAGAAACCCTTTTGGTAAAGGTAACAGGTGTGTTTGACAATCGTCCTTTGTAATACTGCCCCTGACACCTAAACAGATGTTGTTCCGTGAGAAGAGTTACTGGATCCATGTTTGGAATTTCATGGGAAAATGTGAGGATGGATGATCATTCTCATGCTTCAAGTCGGGTCCGATCCTGCACATAAAGAGAATAGGAGTATAAATACCACAAGGAAGAGCAATGGAGTCTGTGAGGAGTCTGCAAAGTTAGTTCTGCGAGATGACAATCTGCAAGGAGAGTGCTACAATAGGGTTCTGCGATAGTGTTTTAAGCAAAGAGTTATTATGAGAGTATTCTGTGAGGAGATCAGTGAAGGAGCGAATTTCTAGTTCAACGTGATTAAGGTGATGTCACAAGTACTTCCAGTACATGAAAATAAGAAGCGGTTTGATAAGTTAGTGTCAGACTATCAATGAAAGCGATAATGTACTAAATTTCATTCATATATTGTTAGAGTAGTTGTTTGTGAACAGCAAAGGTATTTGCAGTAAAAGAACTTTATACTTGTCTTAACTATTGTACTGTTGTTGTTAATATGAGACTAGCGGTTAAAAGTATTAATACTAGCGGTCATGCTAATGTCTTTTATCAATGGGACTAAATTCTGGGTTTCAATATTTAACTACCTGTAAATAAATTCTGACTATTACTTTAAAATCTGTTTTATATGTAATCACTGTTTTATTATAATTATTTTGGTTGTAATTACTATGATTATTATTTGTTTATTATTATTATTTTTTACTGTTGTCATTATTATTATTATTATTACTCTGATTAATATTGTGAGTTGTTTATTATTAACATTTATTATTCTTAATGTCATTGTTATTATTGATTTGTCTTATTTTATTAATGTTCTTAAACTAATAAACTGTAATTATATAAACATTTCCAACTGTCAATCTCTCAATATCCTGATCGAGCCACAAACACGCAACAGTATGTTAACATCTACAAGATCATTAGCCACATTAATACATGTCAACTACAAGCACCGAAATACACAACCACTTTTATTTAATCCTGATGATGAGCAGAACAGGTTGAATAAATGTAAATGTGTCTTTCACCATTAGCATTTAATCTTAGTTTATGCCTTTCGGTTTTTAGTAACCTGAAAGATGTTCCGGATAATATTAAACCATGAGAACATAAGAAGCTGTAAATGAATAATTGAAACAATAGATACTCACTATCATGATATAATATTCCTTTCATTAACTCCTTAACAATAAGATTTCCTTCTCTCTTTACATGAGACACTTCATTAACTAATTTTGTAGCAACAATTTGAATTCGTTCTTCAGTTATGACAGTCTGATAAAGAAGCTCACGCAACCATGCAATGCCACGCTCATATTTCTCAGGTTCAACCTGCAATAATAAAAAAAAAACAATAGTGAATAGTAAGTAAATAAATCTCAATAAGAAACAAAAAACCTACTAATATATGTATAATACTTACCTGTATTTTAAGAAATTGTGTTTGACAATAGGGGCCACACTCAAATCTACTACAGCTCTCAAATCCTAAATGAGTCCCGACTTCAGCAGTGTCTCGTTCCAATTGTGATATGACTTGCTCATATGGGATTGTATTTCCATCACGTTGAATTGGACTTTCAAGCAGCAACTCTAATAGTAGTGGAAGGTATAATCTTTGTTTTTTATCCAGCTCACTACTATCAAGCAATACAAACATCTAAAACAGGGAAAAATAACTTTATTAACAGTCTCCCGCTTAAAATAAACTCACAATCTTAAAATTATAGAACAGATACAAATAATAAAAACAAAGATAATGAAATAAATTTCAGTTTATAAATACATGGCGATGATCAAGTTTTCCATCATTCAACTATATCTAAAAAAAGATCCTGAATAATAAACAAACACATGAAATCAATAAAAAATATACAGAGTGGTCCAAAAAAATGTACTCGCAATTTGTAATTAAATAATATATAAACAAAAAGACTTACTAATCTAATGTATAGTGTAGTGTAAGGTATAAAATTTGTCGTGGTAGGCAGAGCTGGCAATTTATGCCACGCATGTTAGCCAGTGCAGCAGAGGACAGTTGAGTAGTAATGGCTGAGGTTTGCTTATCGTTTGTTGAACGCAAGGCTGTATTGAAGTGGTACTGGAAATACGAGAACATTCACAAGGTACAGCAGCAGTGGCAGAGAGAGAGTTTAGAACACCACCACTAATACGTCGAACATTTACCCGCATTCACGATAAATTCAAAGCCAATGGGACTGTTGAAGATGTGCAAGGAGAGATCTGGCTGAGCACAAGCAGCTGCAACTCCGGCATCCAGTGCTGCAGTGTTGCAACACTTCACTGCAAAAATCAATGAACCAGGGGTACATGAAAGCGGGGTGAGCCGGTCAAGCGTAAGACACATTCTGAAGAGTGTTAAGTAGAAAATGTACAGTCAAAGACTGCTACATGCGATGAATAAGGATAACCCACATCGAAGGATGGAATACTACTGTGAATGGTTTCAGCAGATGGTTGGGGAGGAGAGGAAATTTTCAAGAAGGCTTGTGTGGACTGACGAGGTGCAATTCAAACTTAACGGTACTGTGAACCACCACAATTGTGTCTACTGGGCTCCTGAAAATCCTCACACTCACATGGACAGGGCAGTGAATCTACCAGGGGTTGCTGTGCAGTATGGTTTATCAGTGCATGGTTTGATCGGTCCTTTCTTGCTTGAAGGTACCATAACTGGTGAGGTAAATGTTGATATGCTTCGACAAGGATTTTGCCTGCCATCCAAAACCTGTATGATGATTTACTTTTTTATGTCCAACAAGATGGAGCCCTGCCTCACTACCATCAAGATGGTATTGTACCTCAATAAAACTCTAACCAGACAGTGGGTGGGTTGATGAAGAGGTGGTGTTGAATACCCACCTCAGTCTCCTGATTTGACATGTCTGGTCTTCTACCTCTGAGGGACTGTCAACAATGATATATATTGACAAAAACCAGCAGCAATCGACGAGCTACGTGAAAAAATTGTAGAGTCATGTGCTGCCATTACACCAGATACACTAACAGCCGTAGTTTGGTGTGCAGTTTGGCACCATGGGCATTGTACAGAAGCTGCTGATGATCATTTTCAATACATACCGTAACCCTCTCTCGGTGCCAAAAACTCAAATTTGTCATGAGATATGGACTAGCAAACAGCGAGTACATTTCTTTGGACCCCTCTGTACATATTCCAAAAACAATTGATACTGTTCCATTATCAAAAGATTTTTATTATTAATTACCAGCTACCAATATCAATTAAGAAAATAGCAAGAGGGATACGATGTCAAATTAAAGTAAGTTGTAATAAAAAAAAAAAACTTACATAAACAAAGTTACTGTGTATATGATCAACATGCATAAATACAGGTGCTAATTTTGTATCAAAAAGTGGGTGCTGCTCTCTTGATTCAGTAGTATATCTCTTGATAGGATGATAATGGATGGAATCTAACTTTGGAATAGAAACTGATGTAAGCATTTCTGGAGGAGGTGGCCTCTGAAAAAAGAGAAAACTAATTAATCTAAATTTAAAAAAAAATGGTATCAAACAACTAAAAGATAAATCAACATTTTTAGTATTTAATTTTACATGTACTTGTACTAAGCATTCATAAATACACAAATGATAACATCTTACTTCCTTACTTACTTGAATGATTTTAAATGATACTTACTTCATTTTCATCAATTGCATTCATCAACTCTTTATCTTTCTGAGCTAGTCCATCATCTCCTAAAGTTTTCAAACGTTCTTCAACTCTAGCAGCATCTTCCGCTTCTAATCTTTTTTGTTCCTCCTTACTAGGAATACCTTGTACAATAACACTTGGAGCATCCACAAGATATTTTTTCATTAAATTCCTCCAAAAATTGATATCTTCATTTTTTAGTTTGTCAAGTAGTTGAACTTCATTCAAACGTACTTCTAACTGAAATTTGATAAATAATATTATTAAGATTACATAAATAATAATTAGGAGAAGTACAGGGAAAAAATCCTTGAATAATAGAGTATCGACATTAAAAAATTAAATAATTATGCAATTAAAACTACGTCAAATGAACCACAAGAACTCACCTTCTGAACTATAAGTCTATGTGACCAAGACATACAGATAACATATATTTATATTTCTCAGGCCACTACATACAGTGAACTATCCTGATCAGACAGACCTTCTGTGGGTGATTTGTGTTCTTTCTCTGCCTTTTTACTTTTCTTTTCCTTCGCCCCTTATTCCTTGAGATAGATATTTTAGAAATTCAACAAAATTCAGTTAAATCAGGGCCTCCAGGACCACCGTTAGATATTACTTCAGACGATGAAATGAATGACAATTTTTATAGCATATGAAAATGCCATGCCTGACTGGGATTCAAACTCGGGATCTCCAGGTGAAAGAACAAGACATTACCACTTGCGCCATGGAGGCCGACCCTGACTTATCATGTGGAACCATGAAGACATCTTATAGTACCCAGCAGGACAGCTATTTCTTTGCAGTGGCTGGGTAGGGTAGAGACTCTGCCAATTGAATTTATTTGGGGATGCTATTTCCTGTTAACAGGTTATACAAAAGCTACAATAGTGACTTCATGTTAAGTCAGGCTCTCTGAACTGCCATGTGATTTTACAACTGATCTGTGCACTGATGAGGATTTCTTCATGCAGTTATTTTGATTGAGTATTGGGAGAATCACCAAATGATGTTAAAATCCATGTTAATCTGATATACCCCAAATAAAAACAACAAATTCTTCACAGTAACAATCATAGACAGATTACCTCCATGGCAAATAAGCATATTTTAACATATCATGTTTCATCCTAAACGACCAATAATTATCTTAGACAAACAGTACAAAATAAAAGAATGTTAAAAAGAAAAAAAGAAATTAATATTAAGAGAAAAGGATTTTTAAATAGAAATTTCACAACAGAACATTCCTGAATAAAATAAAGAATGATGTTATCTGAGATGATAACATCACAATCGAATATTAACAGTGATAAAATAGATACTGTTTAACAGCAAGAATATGTGGTTTGAGAAATAAAAAAGGATAACTCATAAATGACAGAAATCATGTCAGAAACATAAAAAGCAAATTGAAAACAAACCAACGAAGTAAGATGTTTGGCCATCAATGATTAGTACATGTACTCATAAAGACTGGAAGGGAGGAAATATCAGCAGCTACAGTACTTTCCAAAAACTGCTTGAAGGAAATGAGACAATACTCTTATCTAAGACACAATGCTATGTAAAATCTTTTCCATAAAATTTATTTTTCCAGCTAACAACGGTTCTCATCTTAACTCTACTCCAATTTATTAAATGAAATAATTAACAGTAAATAGCCAATCAAAAGTTAACTTCCGTAACTCACATCTTGCTTAGTGTTTCCATACAACATATCGCCAACAATCATAAAAGCAACACTTTCATGAGGGCTACTATCAAGACTACTCAAACAATCGAGACGTTTTCTATGTATTACTGTAGCCATTCTATCCATATCAATCGCCTGTGTTTCATTAGCAATAGCAGCTAACGTATCAAAAAGCTGACCTTTAACATTTTTCAGTTTTGATAATGGTACATTTTCAAATTGCAATACGATACAAGTTTCTGAGTTTTCAATAGGTGAATAAGTTACCTGAAAAAAAGAAAAATATGTAATGTATTTCATAATAAAGTTACTGCTAATTTAACTAAATTTCCTGATACTTAAATAACTAGGAAAAGGAAATTAATAATGAAAAACTAAATCGAACCCCACCAAATTCATAATTTATTTATTACTATTCCTCCTCTATGAATCATGAGACCTTGCCGTTGGTGAGGGAGCTTGAGTGCTCAGGGATACAGAGTAGCTGGACCAAAGGTGCAACCATATCGGAGAGGTATCTGTTGAGAGCCAGACTAAGCAATGATTCCTGAAAGAGGGCAGCAGCTCTTTCAGCAGTTGTTAGGGGCGTGAGTCACAATGACTTAAACGGCCATATCAACATCACTCAGTCCTTGAGTACTGCGCAGCTGAAAGCAATGGAAAACTACAGCTGTTTTTTTTTTTCCAAGAAAATGTGGCTCTGCATTTTCAAAAGCAATAATGGAGGCGCCTTCCTTGGTAAAATATTCCGGAGGTAAAATAGTCCCCTGTTCGGATCTCCGGGTGGGGACTACTAAGGAAGGGGTCACCAGAAAGTAAAAAATAACATTCTACGAGTTGGAGCGTGGAATGTTAGAAGCTTAAAAAAGTTGGTAGGGTAGAAAATTTAAAAAGGGAAATGGATAGGGTAAACGTGGATATAGTAGGAATTAGTGAGGTTCGGTGGGAAGAGGAAGGCGACTTTTGGTCAGGTGATTTTAGAGTAATTAACTCAGCGTCAAATAATGGGCAGGCAGGAGTAGGTTTCGTGATGAACAAGAAGATAGGGAGTAGGGAGGAGAGTGGAGTATTTCAAAACTTATAGTGATAGAATCATTGTAATAAAGATAAAATCAAAACCTAAACCGACAACGATTGTTAACGTCTATATGCCTACAAGCGCCCATGATGATGATGAGGTAGAGTGTGCATACGAAGAGATTGATGAAGCAATTAAACACATAAAAGGAGATGATAATTTAATAATAGTTGGAGATTGGAATGCAAGCATTGGAAAAGGCAAGGAAGGAAATATAGTGGGTGAATACGGGCTGGGCAAAAGGAATGAAAGAGGGGACCGACTTATAGAGTTTTGCACGAAGTATAATTTAGTAATTGCCAACACCCAATTTAAAAATCATAATAGAAGAATATACACTTGGAAAAAACCAGGCAATACTGCAAGGTATCAGATAGATTATATCATGGTTAAGCAAAGATTTAGAAATCAACTCGACTGCAAAACTTACCCTGGAGCAGACATTGATAGCGACCATAATTTGGTGATAATGAAATGTAGATTGGGGTTTAAAAACCCGAAGAAAAGGTGTCAGATGAATCTGTGGAATTTAGAGAAGTTTGAGGAAGAGGAGGTAAAGAAGATTTTTGAGGAGGACATCGCAAGAGGTCTGAGTAAAAGAGATAAGGTAGAAAATGTATAAGAAGAATGGGAGAATGTTAAAAAGGAAATTCTTAAATCAGCAGAAGCAAACTCAGGCGGAATACAGAGAACTAGTAGAAAACCTTGGGTTTCAGATGATATATTGCAGCTGATGGATGAACGTAGAAAATATAAGAATGCTAGTGATGAAGAAAGTAAAAGGAACTATCGGCAATTAAGAAATGCTATAAACAGGAAGTGCAAACTGGCGAAAGAAGAGTGGATTAAAGAAAAGTGTTCAGAAGTGGAAAGAGAAATGAACATCGGTAAAATAGACGCGAGCATACAGGAAAGTTAAGGAAAATTTTGGGGTACATAAATTAAAATCTAATAATGTGTTAAACAAAGATGGTACACCAATATATAATACGAAAGGTAAAGTCGATAGATGGGTGGAATATATTGAAGAGTTATACGGAGGAAATGAATTAGAAAATGGTGTTATAGAGGAAGAAGAGGAAGTTGAGGAGGATGAAATGGGAGAAATAATACTGAGATCTGAATTTAAGAGAGCATTAAAAGATTTAAATGGCAGAAAGGCTCCTGGAATAGACGGAATAGCTGTAGAATTACTGTGCAGTGCAGGTGAGAAAGCGATTGATAGATTATACCAACTGGTGTGTAATATTTATGAAAAAGGGGAATTTCCATCAGACTTCAAAAAAAGTGTTATAGTCATGATACCAAAGAAAGCAGGGGCAGATAAATGTGAAGAATACAGAACAATTAGTTTAACTAGTCATGCATCAAAAATCTTAACTAGAATTCTATACAGAAGAATTGAGAGGAGAGTGGAAGAAGTGTTAGGAGAAGATTAATTTGGTTTCAGGAAAAGTATAGGGACAAGGGAAGCAATTTTAGGCCTCAGATTAATAGTAGAAGGAAGATTAAAGAAAAACAAACCAACATACTTGGCGTTTATAGACCTAGAAAAGGCATTCGATAACATAGACTGGAATAAAATGTTCATCATAATAAAAAGGTTAGGGTTCAAATACAGAGATAGAAGAACAATTGCTAACATGTACAGGAACCAAACAGCAACAGTAATAATTGAAGAACATAAGAAAGAAGCCGTAATAAGAAAGGGAGTCCGACAAGGATGTTCCCTATCTTAGTTACTTTTTAATCTTTACATGGATCTAGCAGTTAATGATGTTAAAGAACAATTTAGATTCGGAGTAACAGTACAAGGTGAAAAGATAAAGATGCTACGATTTGCTGATGATATAGTAATTCTAGCCGAGAGTAAAAAGGATTTAGAAGAAACAATGAACGGCATAGATGAAGTCCTACGCAAGAACTATCGCGTGAAAATAAACAAGAACAAAACAAAAGAAATGAAATGTAGTAGAAATAACAAAGATGGACCGCTGAATGTGAAAATAGGAGGAGAAAAGATTACGGAGGTAGAAGAATTTTGTTATTTGGGAAGTAGAATTACTAAAGATGGACGAAGCAGGAGCGATATAAAATGCCGAATAGCACAAGCTAAACGAGCCTTCAGTAAGAAATATAATTTGTTTAAATCAAAAATTAATTTAAATGTCAGGAAAAGATTTTTGAAAGTATATGTTTGGAGTGTCGCTTTATATGGAAGTGAAACTTGGATGATCGGAGTATCTGAGAAGAAAAGATTAGAAGCTTTTGAAATGCGGTGCTATAGGAGAATGTTAAAAATCAGACGGGTGGATAAAGTGACAAATGAAGAGGTATTGCGGCAAATAGATGAAGAAAGAAGCATTTGGAAAAATATAGTTAAAAGAAGAGACAGACTTATAGGCCACATACTAAGGCATCCTGGAATAGTCACTTTAATATTGGAAGGACAGGTAGAAGGGAAAAATTGTGTAGGCAGGCCACGTTTGGAATATGTAAAACAAATTGTTAGGGATGTAGGATGTAGAGGGTATACTGAAATGAAACGACTAGCACTAGATAAGGAATCTTGGAGAGCTGCATCAAACCAGTTAAATGACTGAAGACAAAAAAAAAATTATTACTATTTTTCATTAAGGTTTTTAATAGTCTGAATTATTAGGAATGGCTAAAAATGTAATAATGGATTAAATCCAGCAACTTTCTATATTCAAGTCATAACATGAAGGAGGGAAGTTTAATTCAAAACCCACCAGAACACATTAATTCCAAAACTTACTAAACCTATTCCAATCAAACTGCTCTATTTGTCAAACGATGAAGCAGAGACGAAAAAATAAAAACAAAATTCACTGAATTTGACTACTGAAGGAATTTTAAGGAGGTAAAAAATTCAATAATGATAATAATAAGGTCAGGATATGAACCTGCAGCAAGATTGAATGAGAAACAACCAAGACTTCTTTAAGATGAGATTAAGGAAACTCCACAACAATGAAAAAATGTACGCAGTCAAGATTACATAATTTAAAGAAAATATTTTTGACTATATCTGAATGGTGTTCATATAATTGAGATAAATCATTTCACTCATACTCAACTTTCAAAGTGTAAAACTTAACAATTTCCTATCAGAAACATAATACGGTTGACATTATTTAAAATCTGATTATTGTAGTGGTGATTGTTATAAAACAACATCACAAGATTTATCATTCATGATGGAATGAGATATGTCGAAAACATCATATAATTGTCACCTCATGATGTATGAGAAACCTGGTGCATTTCTAATTTTCTTTTTTGAGAATTCCATGAAATAATCCACACAATACACTGCACATTTTCACTACTTCCAAATGACACTATCAAGTGATGATCAGAATTGGTGATTTCATGACAAACAAGCAATATAACCGTAACCACATGACACAGCCATCATCTGCTCACCGATGACCATCCTTAATGCATTTAAAAAAAATATGTAATAATGCATAGAAATTGTGCACTAAACATCCATAAACTTGATTCATCATATTGCACATCTCTGTAAATATTTTGCCAAGTATTAAGCAAAATTTAATACCAACTAACTGCTTATTAATACCAGCCATATCTAACAATACAAAACACACTGCACATGCAAATGAACACAAAAAACTGACAATGAATAATAGAAAAATCCAGCTATTGATAGATTAGACATGAAAAATAGCTCTTCGCAGCATCACTTACACCTGGCAATGTTACGACGACTGCACTAATACACTATTTAAAAAGTTCAAGAAATTTTTGAACATAACTTGTACAGCATAAAAGTTATTAATACAATAAATTAATAATAATCATAAACATTATACCACTTACATCACTTGCCAATGGATCTTCAATATCAACAAACTTTTTTCTAAGAGGACTAACTGACGTATCAGTTAAATATTTCAAGAACACAATTAAGGCAACAAACCTATAAAATTGAACAAAACAAATTACAAAATGAAAACATTATAAATCTTATTCATTTGATTCCAACTACATTATTATTAAAAAAAAAAAAAATGGTATTTAAATTTTGTTTTTTATTATCAACATAAACATTTTATTGTTAACATAAAGGAAATGTTCACTAATTAAACAAACTATTTTTTATTAATAAATAAAAATTAATCTATACAAACGAAGAAGTGATATAACTATGTTGTACGTTAGAATGGACATAATATAAACATTATGTCATATTATACAGTTTTTCCAGATTACACTAAGAATTTTTCATTGGCTGATATGGCAAGTTTAACAGTCATGAAATTAACTGTATGTGCAGTGCGGGTGAAAAATCCCTTTACATGTTAATAGCACAGTTCAGTTAGACATGTAGATAAACATTGTTATGAATACAAAAACTGTATATTTTTTGTATTTTATTTATTTATTTTTTTGTTGAGCAGATCGACTCTTTTATTTCCCACCATAAGCTGAGTCCTGCACTTGTCACTTCGGTTAGTGCAGGAAGGATTGACAGTATCAAGTTAAACCACGACGGATACAAGTGATTTCACTGTTGAGGAGCAATTGTTAACTTCTGTGCAGGTTCACAAATGTCAGAACACAAAGAAGACAATGACAGACGCCGCTGTGCGGTTTGGAAAACCACCGCCATTACGACCAACTTTATTCACACGGGAGAAAAAACTTTTGCGACAGGAAGCGTTCTTGAAGCACCAAGTAGCAGAAGGTGTACGACTTGCACCGAAACTCGTGTTGCTGTGGTGGAATCAATTGAACCCTCACCAATGAAATCAACCCGTAAGCGGTCTGCAGAATTAAGCATCCCAAGATCGACTACGCGAGACCACATGCAGAAAGACTCGAATGTTTCATGTTTTTGACCATCCTCAGCGAATAAGTTGAGTAATCATGACATGGCATAATATGTGCATGCATGTGAAATGCTGCCTGCACGCTTCCCACATGCAAATAATCAAAAAATGTTAAGTTCTCTGACAAGTGTGCGATTTATCATAGTTCACAAAATCGTAACATCTTTTTTTGGGCAAAAGACAATCCACATTTTTATGAGGAAATTGAGTACAATCTGCCACAGTTATGATTTGGGCAGGGATAACAGCTGACCATCTGCTTGGACCATATTTCTTTGATATTTCTGTGAACTAGCACAGCTATCTTCAAACAATTAACATGTGGTTGCTTACAATATTAACGGCAAGAGGAATGGCTGACATTGTTACAATTCAACAAGAAGGAGCTCCACCACATTTTAATGAAAGTGTCTGCACACGGTTAAATGAATTGTTTCCTAACTGCTGGATTGGACATAGATCACGAGACCTTCCAGCACCATTGTCATGGCCAGTGCATTATAGGGGATAATAAAAGAAGACGTTTGATCAACTGAAAGACGGCGTTCACGTGGCATTTGAAATATCACCCCTGATATGCTGCAGCGGATGCACTCAAGAACATGGTGATGCATCGAACATGGAGGAATGCACACTGACGTTGATAAATGAATCTTGAACCTTTGTAACAATTTTATTATCCAAAATAAATATTAATGTTAAACCAGACATAAATGTTGAAATATATTGTATTCTTAACAATGTTTATCTACATATATATATAACTGTACTATGCTTATTAACATGTAAAGGGACTTTTTGTCCATACTGTATGTTCATTAATTTTGTAGCGGTAAAAATACAAATACAAGTATAAAAATATGAATAATTGACTTACAGTAAAAATAGTGTTCTACACATAGTAGTGCTAATGGTTCATTTCATCACAATTTCAGTATTTAATAACAAACATGGCAATGTTGTTTGACACAACATTGCTGAGTAAATTTTAGCAATGCTCCTTTTAAGTTATTGGCAAAAATGGGAAATTAGGCTTCTGTAAAGGGATAAAAGTTGAAATTCTTTTTTGTTTTTACTACTTCCAATAACCAATAATTAGGTTTATTTTGTTATTTCCAATAATTACTGGAATGTATATTACTTCTAATAATATGTATGTATGTATAATACATATTATATACATTATATACACATACATATTCACTTTTCGTGGAAAATATTTACTTTGTACAACATATGAAATACACATATAACTGTACACACACTTGACGATATTTAAAATTTAAGTATTTACGCATCACTTTGCTTTGCAGAAGCATCCATTTTTGCCAGAATTTAAAAATTATAAAAGTTTAT
Organism: Lycorma delicatula; assembly: GCF_047948215.1. Lineage (NCBI taxonomy): Eukaryota > Metazoa > Arthropoda > Insecta > Hemiptera > Fulgoridae > Lycorma > Lycorma delicatula. Next base: position 221,840,445 of record NC_134456.1, on the reverse strand, counting down.
TAAATTTTTTTCATGTTATAATACAAACTACAATTTTATCCATTACACATTTTCTAAGTTAAAGATTGTTTAAAGATTACAAGATGTTAATGGTAATAGCCAATGAATGTCGCAATACGTAATCCAGTACACTGCAGGCATTTAAATAAGTATTTCTTACATTTTAGGAATATGATAATAATATTTTTATCAAAACAAAATTATTTTGAAGCCTGAGGAGTTAAGTATTCCTGGGTCTGGTGTGCTGATTGTATTATAGGTTTTTTTTTAAATATTTCCTTATTTTTTTTAACAAAATTAAACAAGTTTCACAGCTTAAAAATTATAGAATAAAATTTAAGAAAGCAGCTATTTTACTTATAAATTAGTAATGTGTTGAAAATGTATTAAAAATATAGAGAAAAAATATGTGATTATGAAATTACACTTTACTTTTCACATAAATAGTAAAATATAACATTAGAATTCCAAAAGTTCAGACAATTGTAAAGAATACAAAACTCAAAGAATATTTAAAATAAATAAGCAATTATTTTATTTTTAAAAGGCTCAAGATTGAAAAACATAAATATATGCAGTACTAACATCAGTTACAAAAACATATGTTATTATGTTGGTTGAATATTTCTTTAAGTATTCACCAGAATACGGTAGAAGAATGACAATCATTCACAATCATGTAAAGAACAATTCTATAAAGCCCAACAATGAGAATATACAGAGTGAAATTTATTACAGAATTAAAAAAGACAACATTCTCATTATTGAATGTGAAAAATTTAATGATTCTTACAAAAAAAAAAAAAAAAATCTTAAATTTACTTAAAGAACAACAGTTTTCTTTATAATCTTGAAAAACTGTATAATCAAACTCATTTGTAGCTTAATGTTAATTTTATCATAATCAACAATACCGTTTTAGTTGTATCTATTTTACAGTTAAATTCTTGGGAAATCTTTCACATAACTGAGCACCTAAATCAACTTCTCAAACATTGAGACTTTTATGTAAAGCAGCAACCTGTTGCAAAACCACACTATATCAAGCTAACAATTGCTTCTGCATGTGGTTTTAAATTTGCTTTTTTTTTTAAATAGAATTCAGATAAAAACTTTCTCTCCCAACCCCATTTTCTGAAATCTAGCTATTGGGCCAATGCTCTTCTAGTATTGGCTAATAGCTAGAATTTGGTGATAACATCTAAATAAATGTTTAACAGGAATTACACATACTGATGGTAAAAATTCTAGCTGACATTTTTTCAATGAAATTTGGAATGTAGTAAATTGAACCAGGAGTATATTTTCCATGCTATGATTGACACAAACATAATAAAAGTGTTTTACAAGCCTTTCGTGCCTCAGTGACAGAAATCATCAAAGAAAAAATCTCTTCCTAGTCTTTCCCATCTGTCATACTTATCAAATTACAGCTACTGAGCATGCACCAAAACAATTCAATATTGTATTGAATTTTTTTTTGCAAAACAGTTCATCATCTGCAGATTTTTTAACAGTTTTTTTAAACCTGCCAATATTGGATTTAAAGAGAATTTTTAAATGTTCAATTGTTACTTATCAAAACCAAAAAATATTTCTATAATGGTCAAAAATCACTGTTAGTAAATTTCAAATTTTTCTATCACAGAATTAACAGCAAGAATATCTGCACCATAGAAAGATTTCAAATTTGCTACTTTAAAAATCTTATTTAATCATAAGGAAAAGTTGCTTCTTGTTTACTACAAATTTTGCTAGATTATTGCAGATTTAAAAATGCAGGAGTTTCTTCTATTATATAAAATTCTGGAGCTATATTTACACACAGTTGCTGGTTCTCAAATGTTTTTGTACTCAGGATTATCAGCACCATAAAATATATTTATTACAAATTTAAACATCTTTGAAATATAACACCACATTTAAGATTGCATTAGACACATCCATACATGTTTTGGATTTTTTCTATTTTATTTAGAAATAAACAATAAAAAATTACACCAAATATTATTCTCCAAAAAATAAAAATATTGGTTTTATTTGATAAAGTTGCAAACTCCCATGATTTGAACACACATAACTATGTAGTGCTAATGTGGTTTTTATGTTTGTAAACATGCAAACCTAATAAGCATATAATAAAATATTTTTTAAAAAAATCATAAAATAATCAACTTTGTGGAATTTATAAAATTAAATATGATTGTAATGTTAATTACATAGGAAAAACAAATACATCCTTTAAAAATAGATTTCTAGAACATTATTGAAATTACAAAAATAATAAATTAAAGTTTACTTAATATGGCAGATCATTTAATAAATAAACATTATGATATTAAACACAAATTTAGAAATAATACAAATTAATTAATATGACTAAAATATATATATATATACACATACAAAATAAATTAAATACATAAAAAAAAATATTACATATATAACTACAAACAGAATTTCAATTTGATAAATCATCAGACAGTGTTTGAAGGAGACATTCTTATAAAAACTGCAAGAGATCATTATTTTTGTTTTTATATTTTTATTATGCAATAACAGAATTATTTTAATCATAAATGAGAATGTGAGATATCGTGAAAGAACTTTCATGAAAAATTAAGGTAAGATATGTCTTATTTCAATATTCTGTACTACATGGTTTATTTAACAGAATTTAAATATAATTTTACAGTACAGAGGAATAATATAAATCTTAAATAGATTAATTTCAGCAATATATATATTTGTAGCTCTCTTCTACAATTACATATTGCTGAAATCTCTTTTCTTTCATTCTGAAAATCCACCTACTGGCTGTATTTACATTAATTTTCTCAGAATTCATTTCTCTACAAGTTTTGTTAGTAAATCTTCTGCATTTAACAAAGCTATTGTACTACAAACCTAAAATAAAGTTATTTTTTGATAGAATTTTGTGTTTTACGTCGGATATCTTAAAAACTAATTGAGTTACAGTTCTGGGACTTGCTTTATCCTATTTCCCAGCTCAAATTACTTAAGAAACCATCAACTTTACTCCTTAATTTGGTTTCCAAAAATTAAGTAAGGCTTCTTTTTATTGGAAGAGTAGAAATCCGGGCAAAATCTTTCGCTAAATGTAACTCGAAAACAAAGTGTTTCCAGACCTACATTTGCATGAAACTTTTTCATTATTTTCACCAGCAACATGTCCTAAAAATTTCTCTATTTCATTGTGTGATACTCTGTATAAGGAAATATAATATATAATGAATTATTTACAAAATTGGAACATTTTTAAGAGAAAAAACATCCACAATAAAAACAAATCCATAAAGATTAATCGACTACATAATTTCACAAAAAATATTGAAAATAAGTGTATTTTTCCCTTAAAAAAAAAAACAACTCATTTCAAGGGAAATATAAGTAAAAATAAACTCAAATGAAAAGTGTACAAAACAATACAAATAAACTACACTACAGCAAACAAAAATAGTTCTAAAATTATATTGTAACATTTAAGTGTTTTAAATTAGCTAGTCTCTACCAGTGTTGATGGAAATTAAAACATAAGACCATGAATCATAGGTATAATATGGAATGATAGACCCTGTCTGGTTCTGCAAGCATAGTGTAAACAAAATACATCAAACTCAACTTCATTTAATCAGTCTTAAATGAAAATGTACTTTAACTTACTTTTCATACTCTGTAACTCCTGACGGGCCTCTCCAGCCAACATACACCATTCCATTATCTTCCTTATCACTAGGAAAAAACACCTCTATATTAGAAGATTCAGTCAAAGGTGGTACTGGATCTTGCCATGGCCGAGTAAAGGATCCGCGTGGTCCCTACAAAATAAATTTTTTAAAATGATGTGTTAATTGTAAAGTAAATTAAATTTACTTGCCGACTGAAAATGATAACCTGTTTGACCAGACTAATCTCCAAAACTGATTTTAAAATTCCTTCAGCATTTAAAAGCTAAGCTCTTTCTTAGCGATAGCGATTATATCTATTAACTTATCTCCCTTCACCATCTAGTTAATTTCACTTTCTTTAAGGATATTAAAATTTATATAATAAATAATAAAGTTTCATTGCCAGAAAATTATTTAACATACTAACCGAGTCAGAAATTTAATTCTTTGGATCTGAAAAAGAATCATCTCCAGGGATTCTTAAGGTATGAACTCCTATTACCTTTACCATGTCCACCAAGACATTCAATATTTAAGATATTTAGCCTCCATGCTGAAATGTTTTTTTATTATGTGAAAGTAATTCCAATTACTCAAATCAAGTTGCCATGAACATTCCTTGAGCTTTCTTGGACAGAACTGCAAAAGAATATAATTCCTATAGTGATTGAGTATGCCCTTCACATTCACATTAAAATGAGTGTGCCCTTCTTATTTTACGTCCAAGAACTTCTTTCTGTAATTAGTTTTTTATGAACCAAAAAATAAAACCTAGCAAAATTTATAAAACATTTCTGCAAATATAAACATGATGCAATGGATATCAGGAATGTGCATCAATGATGATAAATGTTTAGTTATGATTAATCATCTTATTTGAAAATAATTGCATCAGAAGACTGGTCTTATTAAGCTGTGATGACATTTCACATAGGTGTTATTCTTTTTGACTTTTTAGTTAAATAATGACAATCAGTGCTGACTGTTATAAGGAAACTTGGAAATCTTCATTAAGCATTCAGTAACAAGAATCAAGGCAAACTTTCATGTGAAATTATTCTGAAACATGATAACGCATATCTGTAAGTTGTAGAAAACATTCTACCTCTTTATTGAAATCAAACTGGTGGGAAACCAAGACTCATCCACTCATAGCCTCTACCTTACCCCTTCTGATTTCACTCCTTCGGCATATTAAAGGAGCATCTTGAAGGAATATGTTTTTCTGAAGAAGTGAGACATTTAATAAACTCATTTACTGCTGGGACAAATACTCTACCAATTTTGACAAAAGATTTTTAAAAATATCCAAATTTAATTTTTCCACTCACTTTTGTACCTGATATCAAATAAAGTTTGTAAATTGAAAACGGACATTACCTTCTAAAAATATCCCTTGAAATTTATTTCAAAATTGCTTACTGACTACAGTAACTTTTATTATTCTGTAGATATTGTTACTATACAAAAAAAAAACCTGACAATAGTTGTAGGAATTTCCCTTCATGCAGCTAAAGCCACGTTCTGGAAGTCCTACAACTGTGGGTTTTCTGATGCACAGCTTATACACACAACTTAATTTAAAACATCTGTAATTTTAATTACTTTTTTTGTTAATTTGATTTAGTGAACTAAAGCACATGCACATACCATATTTAATTTGTGTAGGTATGGTTGTACTAGCAGCAACAGTCAGCACTAACTAAACTAATATAATTTCACGACTTACAAAGAACAAATTTTGCTTGTACGATCGGCAAACTGGTCCAGCCGCGAAGCTTAATGGATCACTTACAGAGTCAACAGGCAATTGAGTTCAAGACCCAGTCAGACTAAGTTATTTTTTACACTTTAAATAATATTCATTTATTTAATTCTACTACTCACCTGTGATTTCACAACATAGTACTAGTTTAGAGAGCATTTTTTGGGGTGGGTGATGCGATTTTGCCAAAAATGTTTTGCATATTTGTTATTTTTTAATTGTTAACAAATGTACCTAAGAAAAACATGACCTTAATTAGGCGAAATCTCAAGATACTGAGAGTGACCTTGCTCTACAGCCTCATCCCCTTGACATTTTAAGTTGAAAATTTAATGATGTCATCAATGCCCCATATATCAATAAATACATATATAAATAATCTGACCTAGTTTGGTCAAAATCGGCCCAGTAGTTCTGGAGAAATAAGGCGATTTAAAAGCCACATGTAACACACAAACACACATATGAACATAACATTCGGAAAATTTCCACCCAGTTTTTTGGGTTCCTTAAAATGTCAAAATGGTTCCTTGTCAAAAGGTCAATAACCGGTGAGAACTGTATACGCTCAAATCGGACTGATTACAATACTTTCCCATCTAGAGCTATAGCTCTAGTATAGCACTATCTAGACAGTAAAGTAAAAATATATTTTATGAACTAACATTAAGCTCTTCAAATTTGGCAGCAATAAAGAATGAACCGAAATATTATTTTCAACTCTAAACTTACTTTGACCAATGACAACCTACACTATCATCGATAGAGAGTTACATTTTATCAATTTCACAAAACAATAAATTCAAATTTTTTTTCTAACATATTTAATCGACTAGTGACTATCGAGGCTGAGTTCACTTTTATTTTATTTTTATCACAATGTTGCCACTGATTAATAGAATTATGTCAATGAAGTATCTTTTGAATTTATACATATGACATGAGTTATTAATATTTCTTTTTAACGGACAGCAAATCATAATCATATGCTTATAATTCTTCTGTTCAGTATCCCTTATGATGAGTACGGCACTCAAGAGCTAGTATTCTGTTACTTTTTGGATGTTTACAACTTTTTTTTAATTTGTACTCAAGTATTCTCTATAAATTTTTATTTACTCTTTCAACCTACAATGTAAGCTCCCGGTTAACCAGATTAAGATAAAGGCTATGGATAATGCAAATCCAATATTTACATCTATTACAAAAATAAATACTGAAAAAATTATACTTTTCAGAAGTTATAGCAAGTAATTCACACAGACCTGCATTAGGGAAAATCAGGGCATTCAGGATAGATTTTAAATTGAGACACAAGTAAATAAATAACTTCAAGAATCAGTCTATGTCTAGCCCCTCTTATTACAACATAATAGCCTAATATTAATAGTGATTATCATTAAACAATAAAAAAATAATAAGTAAATAACAATTTTTAATGATAAACTAAATTTAATACGAGAGCTATAAAGAGGGTTAAACAAAGTTAAATGATCTCTAAGGTCATAGAAAGATATCAATGGTGGCTGGGTTGGTAGTTATTAAATCCAGAGCAACACACAAAGCTGTTCTAACTTTTAACAATTACACTAACACATTGGTGACCGAATTATTAGATATTTTTTTTTATCTCTCAGGACTGAATATTTTTACATTTCACAACTATTCTCTTAATGCTATGTATATTACTAGAATAATGTAATGGAAATGTAAAAAAAATTTTTAACTTACCATTTCTAGTTGATGAAACCTCGTACTAAATGACATAATTAATTCTAAAATTTATGTTTTTTTTAATAATATAGTTTTAATAATTTAATTCAGCGTGGTACGTTTCGAAACAATTGTCTAAATATAACGGTACACAGCATGTTTTACATTGATACACTGTTTCTCAACATTTATTGTAGGCTGCACAAACTCTACATTTTCTAGATGGCCTCTACTTTGTTGTAGATGGGATTTTTTCAATGAAACAACTCCTTATTGTTTGGCCTGTAAGCGTAATGGGTTGTCACCCGATGTGGACAGTCTTTCAACCCCACGATTGTGTTCAGGGAATGTTACATTTTCTGTTCTGCTACATTTAGGTGAAAATCAGTGGTTTTGCGTTTTACCACTGGCTAGATTGTGAATGACACTGTATAAATAAAGGAAAAATAAATAAAAAAACAATTTTTTGTACCTCCTTTGCATAGTGCTGCATTACAGGGTAAGCACAGAAATTCTGGTCTTCCCGGTCTACACCACACATAATTGATTGTAATTAGTAAAACATTTGGTTTTTGCTTTTCCCTTTGTGGAACTAGTTCCACAAAATCTGGACACCATGGATGGAAGAAAGCATTATTACATCTTTTCTGTCTTTCCGTAAGATGCACTATGAATTATTGCAAGTTGAAAATGTGATTTCACTTTTTTCAATTTGGTCTTCGACATTTTCTAGCGTAAATCATTCCTATTTTTCTTTGCAGTACCAACAGCAAATGTACCACATCTTAGAAGTTCACAAAAAGGTTCAGGGAAGAATACCAACTGTCCTCGTACAGAACCCGGCCTTCATTGAATAAATCATTACATAACTAAAATTACTGACTCGCTAACACTAAAATTCCTTGCAGTATGTTCTGGATTTTCTTTACCCGCATACATTTTAAAATTATAACAATATCCATTTTCTGCATCATATACCTTATAAATCTTTATACCAAAACAGGTTTGGAAAGATTGAACTGAATATAAGAAAGCCTCCCACAAAAAGTCATTAGGCTTTAATCAATACATATAATTTTGTTAGGAGTATTAACTTTATTAAATTTTCAAAATAATCAATAACAGGCCTCGCTTTATTGCATTTATCTGTCATATCATTGAAAGAAGAGAAATTAAGATTTTTAAAAATAAGTACAAATGTTTCGAGCCATTGTTTAAGAAAAAATTGGGCAATGACTTATTTTACGGGTTGTCCAATAATTATTTAATTTTTTTTTATATTGTGACATAAGAATAATAAGAGAAAAATAACCTTTTAGTTCATCCGAAGTTACATTTGTCCATTTATTGTTGTTTAGTCTAGCGTAAGCATTTGATTCCAAAACAATTTGGTGCAAGAAAGTTTCATCTTTACTTATATTAAGATAACACATTATAGGATTGATTCCAACATTACCAGTAAATGGAATTTCACAAACATTATTTTTTTTGTGTTTCCACTCCCAACTGGATCTGTTTCGGTTAGAAGAATATCACTGTTTATTTCACTGTCGCTTTCACTACTATCATAATTATGAGAACATTCACTAATTATAACACTATCATTATCGGATTCATTCAAAAAATTATCTATAAACACATCATAATCATTGTTTGCCAGGCAAACGCGAGCAGAATGGTAAACCACCACAGTAAACACTGTGCACTTAACCTCAGATTTGTAAAAGATTAGGTTATAAAATGAATGTACATGAGGGAAAACATTTCTCTGCATACACAAAACAATAAAGAATACAGTAAATCAGTTCGTACAATGAAATCTGTTGGTAAATTTAAGAAATACATCTTTACATATCAAAATGGGCAATGCTTGCCTTCCGGCATATAAACTTGGTAAGATTTACGACGGGCACTGTCCATCCATCGTCACCAATGGGTAAAAAAATTTCAGGAATCATTTTCAAGTCGCTACAGTTAATCCAGAATCCAATTAATATCACACTTAGTTAAGTAGAAGTTCACTGTTATTAAGTTAAGCGTAATTTTTTTAATTTTTGTTTTAGCGGGCAAAAAATATAACAACTTTACATGTCAAATGTAAATGAAAGTAATTAAACTGTGGTAACTGTTTTTCCAACTTACCTTATTAACAATTTTTTCTTCAAATGGTTCAAGCGCTTTAAAGATTTCTTCTGCATGTATTTGTCCGCTAATTATGAGTGTAAGATTTTCAGGACGGTAAAATTGTTTATGGAACTGTCTCACCTAAACATAACAATCAAATAAAAGATATAAATAGCATTCAATATTATAAATTATAAAGGAGAAATCTTTTTTCGTAAAATTATTTAATACTTTTGCAAATATCTTAATTCTGGTGCAAAATGATGAGTTGTGTCTAAAATTTCAGGTTGTTTTCTCTCGATAGCCACATGCAGATTGTATAAAACTTCTAGGCAGTATCCTTGTTGGTTGGGCGATCTTGCAGTAGGAATTCATGATGAATAATTACACTGAGGCTGGTGAGAGTTTGTATCACCAACTTGTCCAGCAAGAAAGTTCCATATTGCCATATTGAGGTACAGTCTCTGAGATTACCGAAGCAGAAGTTCATCAGGTGGTCTGTAGTATGACACGACATACAAGCATGATTGTGTCACGGTGGAACTCCTTGTTCGCCCGTTGCCTGTGACTCTAGGACCCCTGAATAGGATACTTTCTGCTGAATATTTCCCACATGTTGGAAGCGTGGAGCATTGATATTGCTTGTTAAAGGTGGCGACAAGGACCTACTGTTAATTCTTCTTATCGGCATTTGATGCTCTTGCCTGAAATTGGAAAGGTTTTTGAGAAACTTTTGATTTCTGTGTTATTAGTAAGTTAACTACTGAGCACTTATTGATGGACAGCCAATATGACTTCCAGTCTGGCAAGAGCACGGAGGACACCATATTGAAGGTGATGAATATTGCTTCCTCCAGTGTATGAAGGTGTGTTAGGTGTTTTTCTGGATATCTCTGGGGCTAATAGTTTATGGTGACCCTCTGCCTTGTTTCAAGTGCAGAAACATGGTTGTACATGGAATGAAATAAAGACTCTCCCAAGTTATTTCAGCCATTCATGATGGCAGCTCAGAAGAAGGGAAGACCCGATCCAAAGGGTGCCTGCAGGGTAGTGTATTGAGTCCCCTTCTTTGGATAATTGAGTTCGATTCTATGTTACGGTTGAAAAAAAATGTAGTACCAATGATTAATGATTGAGGTTGCCGAATTATTGCTTATGTGGATGACGAGCTATTGCTGGTTGCGGGGGACTCAAGGAACGAGATAGAACTCTGAACTGCCCGTGCATGTGGGAAATTCTTCATAACCAGGTTGTGAAGACTCCAGCATAATATGATTTTTAGTCTAGAAAAAACCATAATGATGTTGTTGAAGGGTCAGCTGGGTAATTCACACTGAGCACGGGTTTCAATGGCCAGCCTTCCCATTAGGTATGTTTCTGCTCAGAAATACTTGGGTGTAATCCTTCATGAGAATCTTCGATTTTCATATTGAACACCTTCAATATGTTCCCAAGAAGACTGTAGCTACTTTTTTTGGAATTCCCAGAGTTATCCATCCCTACTGGGGGTTGAATTTCCGTACCACGCGTATCCTCTATAAGGATGTTATACGCTGTGGGCTTGTCTGGGCTTATCACATGATCTTTAGGTGTATACAAGCATTCTTTTGAGAGCCCAGCATCTCATTTTGTTGACTGTTGTCAGCGGTTACAGGAGTGTGTCGCAGGAGGCAGTCTGTATTATTGCTGGCATTAAACCGATATAGATAATCTCATCATAGAATGTACGGAACAATATATTTTCAAACAGGGTGGTCTTCTTACTTTGGAATGTATGCAGGAAATTGAAGACCAGGGATTTACAACTAGGCAAGCTAGGTGGGGTATGACCCCTGTTTCTCATTACATACATGGTATATTTCCAATTGTGTCTGATTTCTGCGCAGTTAGGTGGATTTTCCCCAATCGGTATATTACACAATTCTTTTCTAGACATGGTGCTTTTCAGAAGAGATTGGCTAGGTGTCATTTCGTAGATTCAAGTCAATGCCCAGATTGTGGGGTTGATGACATGGTAGACCATGTCCTCCAAACTGATCATGTATGTCTTCAGTATGAGGCTGAACATACCAGAGTAGTTAGAGAACCTGAGAGAGTGAACCCCTTTCTGGATCTCTGAGTTAATTGGAAGGTCCATGCAGCCTATGAGTTGTATAGTCCATGCAGCCATAAGGTGTAACACTGTCTTGCCAAGGGCAGTCCTCAGGTATGAAGTTTGTAGTGGGTGATGGGATGTAGGTCTGAATTTCATTGTTTCATATAACACATTTTTAACGGTATGAATTTAGCACTGTACTGAATCACTACTTAGTCGATGGTTGAGGCATTTACAGTCACATGCATTGGTATTAAAATTGGACTAGGCGTGGCGTTCGCACTTCCGCGGACTTGGTTAGCTAGTTCAGAGGGTGATATTGTAGGAAAAGAAGAGTGAGGAGTCTGAAAGAAGCCTAAAGCGAAGGGGTTGACCGAGATAATAATTTTTACTGATGTGAATGTCTGCTGAGGCATTTGCATCGGTGGCTAACCAACTGAGGCCTGGCTAATGACTGTAAGATCAGTTAGAGAGTAAAGATGACTGGAGGTCGTCTTTAGGGTCGATCAGGGCTCAGAATGGAGGGGATGGTGTGGCAACTGGAATCGCCACAAGGTGAGTGTCTTCCCCTATGGGATTGAGATGTAGTTGAAGAAAAAATCACCATGTTAGTATGGTGGTGAACTCATCATCGCAGACCAGCTGATTTCAAAGTTGAGAGTTCTTGGGATCGAATCCTAGTAAAGGAAGTTACTTTTATATGAATTTGAATACTAGATCGTGGATACCAGAGTTCTTTGGTGGTTGGGATTCAATTAACCATACATCTCAAGAGTGGTCAACCTGAGACTGTACAAGACTACACTTCATTTACCTTCCATACCTATCAACCTCATTCATCCTCTGAAGTAATACCTTACGATGGTTCCGGAGGCTAAACTGAAAAAGAAAGTGGAAGAAAGTAGTCGATTTCAGTTCCTTATTTTTGTTATTCAGTCTTGTTTGAGACTTAGTTTAGATGTGTTTATTTTCTTTTCTTGAGAGTTCATAATGATAGTAGTCATCGATGGGAATGTCACACGTGGCATTCACATCGATGGCATCCTTACAGAGGCATGAACAAGGCTGAAAGTGCCTTCTGCCGAGGTTTTCAAGATGACTTCCAATAAAACCCATAAGGGCTAGGTAGAGACGGGGTGGCGTGGAGACTGAATCTGCCACATGGAGGGTCTTCCCCTACTGGGTCAGGATGTAGGTGAAGAAAATGGTTAGAAGGACCTTCACATCTTACTGGCTTTTTTTTCTTGGCTCCTCAGAAACTTTCCACTGAGACAACTGATTCTTCATGTTGACATCATAGTCACATTTTGTCACCAGTCATGCAAGTGTACCAGTTTGAGCAAATCTGGACATCAGTGATGTCATTAAGCATTTGTTCAACAATGGTATGTGATGCTGTTTTTTCTGAAAATTTAGTTTTTGAATAAATTTGCTGACCCATTTCATGTTCAAAACATTAGTAAAAATGCTCAGTATTATATCACACAAATTTGTGGTTGCATCATCACCTTCTTTAACATTTTGAATACTTTGCTCCATTTAATTCCATTTTTAATGAAAATTTTCAAACAAATTTTTTTATTCAACATTTCACCACATAAAAAATACAATAAGTAAATTTTGCTTTTTCGCTCAACAAACACAAAATAAGCATTGCAGCTGGCTGAAAAATAGTAAGTAAAAAACTTTTTTCTTAGCTAAGACTAGAACTAGTTTTATTGACAATTGTTATAAAACAAATGTTTGTAATTTTTTGTTTTAATTTATTAAATTTTGATGTGCTAATATTTAATAATTAGCTCTTTGAAGATCTATAATGCCATTTAAAACTATTAAAACATTTTAGAATATTACAAGATATATTATTTGCTAACAAAAAGTTTGTTTTACTGGTTAATTATTTATAAATAATCAATACAGTATATTAAATTATATTACACAAAATATATAGCTGTTCACTTTAATAGATAACAAATATTATATTAGTGAATCTATAAGCATATGTAATTGTTATAGTTTCGCCTGAATATTTAAGTGATATTTACTAACAGAAAACAAAAATTGTTAGTCTTTCTCTTTCGTACTTCCTTTATTGATAGTCTAACAGATAGTACTGCTGTTTAGCAACATGTAGATCAGGAAAATCCTTTAGTATATGGTTTATTCTATCTGCAATGGGTTTAACAATTAACATATAGTTTTGTAATCACTAGTTTCGATCTCTTATCACTTTTCATAATAAATTTAGAATTGTTTTTCTAATTCAAATTCTTACAAAAAAAATAAATCAGGAAGAATAATGGTCAACAAGGTCTTTATAATAAAGCTGGTTTACAAATTAACACAAATAAAATTTTCAAAAATAAGAAAATAATTAAAATATTAAAAATTGTTTATTTAAGCATTACTTTTTCATTATTTGTGCTTTCCCTTAGATTTTTCATAACACCACCTGTTCCTGATTTGTAGCCGCATCGACCAGGATACATGGCACGTAATAATTCTCTTTGAACTTTTGCTTCACCATTATTCTCTGTGCCCTCAATTTCTGAATATACCACACCAGCATCTTTTCCTTCCTTTGTTACATGGTACACTTCAGTTATAAACCCTGAATCCTGTAAAAAATATAAAACTTGTAAAGTAAATCATATTTTTAATATTCACAAAATAATACTTGCTAAATGTAAGAATGATGTAAGTTAAAGACAGAGTAAAAAATGTAACATTAAATCTTAAATTAAGAACCTAAAAGAAATAAACACTCTATAAAAGTAATTTGTGTAGATTAAATGCCTAAAAATAACAGGTATAGCAATATGCTTGGCTGCAAATTAGGTGGAGCAATGTTGTCTGGAAAAGCAGCAGTGATTTTATATTGCTCTGCAGGAATGCAGTAACTGCTCTGAGCAAGATTTGAATGCTTTCTGGCCTGTATGATCAGCATATAGCCAAGGTGAAAAGAAAACTGAAAAAAGATGGAATGATTATTTATAGGATAGAGATAAATTTTATAAAGATGAAAAGCAATGATGTGACTACTGGCAGCTAAGGTAATTAGTGTGGCTTTACAACCACTGCATGGGTGTAAAGCCATTACTTAGCACCCTTAAACTCTTACTTAGAAGTAAGAGGTCCAGTCTGCCTCCCTAATAATCTACTGAGCCCGTCACTGCCTTCTCAGTTTTTTGGCACTTCTGTGGATGGTCGTCTCACAAATGATCGACGACCATCCACTCATACACCCAAATACTTGACCGCAGGTGGCTCCAGATGTGAATTTCAAGTTATCTCGTCTTCAGTCTTAGCTGTAATCAGTAGGGCAAGGTTGTAAATGGCGCAGGTTGTAATGTAGGGCACTAATGGGCAAAGCCATCAGTGTGAACCCCAGAGGAAAATCTGTGCTGAGCACTCCTGTCATACACAAAGTTCCACAGAAATGAGCCCAGCACAGACTGCTAGGGAACTCCACACGTCACATTAAATCTTAGTATCTTCAAGTACATAAATCACAGACCTTTTAAGCCAGACAGTTTTGAACAAACCGCTGCAGAATCCCCTGATCTCCCTATCATTGAGTTCCGCAAATATGAAACCCCATTGGAGAGAGCTGAACACATTTGTTATGTCTAAAGTGATCAGCACCGGAATATATCTAGTTCAAGCGCCACTCGGTCAGCAGAGTCCACAATCATTCTCACCACGTCTACTGCTGACCTCTTCGTCCAGAAGCCATATTGATTTTCATGGAATCCTCCAACGGCCTGAACATCTTCTAGAATTCGGCTCACCATCATCCTCTCTAACAACTTACAGAAATTAATCATAAGGTTTATTGGGCAAAACAATCTAGGACCATCTACTGTATTTGGCTTCTGCAACACCAATCTAGTTTCCTTCCACAAGGAAGGGATACATCCACTCATCAGAAAATAGTGTTCATGACGTGCAGGACCGCCACAGAGACTACAACTACAATTATCCTTACTATTTCTGCCGGGATCTCATCTGGCCCAGGACTCTTACGAAGCCTCATTCTTCGTCCAGCTTGTAGCAGTTCCTCCATGTCAAATAGTTCAATTTCCTCCACCTCCACATCTTCTCTCAACAGATAAGGCATCACTGGAAAAAGAGCTGCAACATTCACCTGTACCATGTCCTCCCGGTACCACCCGGTAACTGACGACCAAATCATTTACTAATAATTCAGTAGCCTTGACCCCCACGGTTCACCATCAATAATGGCAGCTTCCAATTTCCTCCAAGCACTTTTCTTCGCTTCTTTTCTCCCAAATCAATAGCTATTATGAGCTGCCACATATTCTTGCCGAGCCAGCAACATATCTGGTGGTGAGTGGCCCAGGCTCGCAACCAGAGGTTTGCAAGGTCCGCTGACCACCAATATGTGTGTCTTTTCACTTGACACGTACCAACCACCCTGGATCTGTCACATTCTTTCTTCACAATTCTTATGAATTCCTCCAAAGTGGCCCCTTCCAACGGCCGTTGTACAATTGCTACTGAGAATCGGACACAGCCAGCTACAGACGTCATCACCTTCCGCAGCTGGTGTTGTTGATCCTCGCAGTTCACCATTTCAAATAGTATCATTCGGTGGTCCGACAGACTTCCCTTATCTAGGATTCTCCAACCATGATACAGCCCTACATGTTCTTCCTTGACGAAGGTCAAGTCCAGGACCAAGGCATGATCTGGCTTGTTCAAAAGTAGCACTCTCCCCACTGATACGGAGAGGGAGAGGCATAAGGAACTGATGCAATTGGCCAAATGTATCTCTCAGACACTCTGGACATTTCCTCCAAACTCTAGTGAGTTTGCATTAAAATCTCAACCACAATGTTCTGGTCTTGGTGCTGACAGACCATCTCCCCCAATGAATCCAAGAACAGAGTAAAGTCCTCAATGCTGGCATTTGGGGAGTAGTAACAGGGCTACCACATCTACCAGATCCGCTCCCACACATACCCATCACCAGAGCCACTACTAATCACCGGAATCCCTTCAATCGGGAATCAATAGCTGCCTTTACCCTCTACAATCTACCAACCACGGCAACCCAGCTAAGAACGCTGCATGCAGTAAGCAAGATGACTTGGACATCATCTTGGAGAGCCACCTCCCAAACCAAGTTCACCGATTGCCTGCACCTGTTACAATTCAATTGAAGAAGTTCATTGCTTGTTTCCACAACTAACAGTTTTGTGTCTCTCCACACCACAAAGCCCATGTCGTTGGACACACACACTGCGCCCTTTGATGTCCAGGTCTTCCACAGTTGAAGCACATTTGGGACCTGCCTATGTCCTTACACACCGCCAAGACACGCCCAGTGCCCCAAGATGTAATATCGTTCTTTTGTCTCCCAAGTTGGGCTCTGTAGTGCACCCAACCTACTCTGATACACTGCTCAACCAGCTTCCTAGCCGCACGCATGGTTGTGATGACCATTGCATTCATCCTGTTGTCATAGGCCGGCCGCATCAACAAAATCTTGATTTCATCTGAATTGCTAACCACCTTCTTCAAGGCCTCATGTAATTCCTGAGTTGTAATTTCCACTTCTAAATCCTTCACATGTACAACAACTCTTCGGCCACCATGTGTCTTCATATCTACAGAGAGGCCCACCACCTTTCTCTTAGACGGTCGTAAACTCCTCAGCCTGCTGTGTGTCCTTAATACAGATGTACAGCACCTCCTTCGTTCCCTTCCTAAGGGAGAGGACCTCACCAGCATCCTCCAATGACACTGACTACTAGACCATCTGCACTAGAGCTGCGAATGACCGTCCTGAGACTCATACAACAATTTTACTGCTATCCTGGACAGGAGGGGTGGTCTTGATCAAAGCACTCTTCATATCTCCACCTGCCCCATCAGCTTTCTGTGCCAATGCTCCACTAGGATAATATAGACACGCACTCAAAATCTCAATTCGTACACAAGAATTTTCTTGATCGTAAGTCCCAGTTTGCCCCCTGGTAGGATGAAGGTCATAGATGTCGCCTCTGCCATCATCTTTCTCACAGAGCTCAGAATCACTGCTTGTACACTGTCCTCACCCCTCTCATTCACACAGTAAATTGTATATACTTGCTTGACCATGCGGAAGGAGCATCCTGTCAATGACCCTTGAATCCTCTTTAACTACATCTCCAGGCCTAATTTCTGCAAGATGATGTACAGATTGTCCCATGTATTTGAGCTGCAGGAGACATCCGAGAAGCAGACAAAGTCCCCATCAGTGGACAATTCAGTCACCTCCTTAATGCGTGACATCACCTCCGCAGGCCTCTTCCTACTCAATATTGAGACAAACTCATCGTCAGCCAAATCCAACTCCAGTAACTCTAGAATTCTCCTCTTGGAAAACCCATCGGTCTGAGACACCCAAGTATCCATTGATGTAATAGGAGACATCAACGATACAATGAGCCGCAATGGTGACAACACCTCACAGAGTGCTTTTACCATCCCCGCAACAACTGATGCCATGATGTTGATCTCCTCCACATACTCCTTGACATTGATACTCTTGTAACCATGACTAACAGTCAACCGATCATATTCAAGAAATCCCCCATATCAGTACCAGCCAATCTGTTATCATCATCACTGCAGCTACTTCCCCTGGCTGCGTGCTTGCATTTACTGGGCTGTTCTCACATGTTTTTGGCCCTGCCCTCAGTTTGGGATAATTCAGCGAGGCTTACGGTCAGTGACCCCAGGATGAGTGTTGAACGAGGAGTTCAACACTATCTGAAGATTTATTAGTTTCCAAGTCCAGAAAACTTTCAACAGCACCAGAAAAGTCCCAGTTATAAAAAAAAACTCAAAAAAATAGGATACTTGTTTACGTTCAAAGACAGCTATTGCCGACGTAAGTAATAACTAATTGTAGAAATATCAAAAAATGTTTTAAAAAAGCAATGAAAACAACATGATGAAACACACAAAAAACCCATAACCTATTAACAAAACAATAAAAAAGAGCAAAAAACACAATGAAACTCTGAAAAAAGAACATTCAAGATGGATTAAAAGAAATAGCATCTACCTCTGACTGAATTCAGAAACCAACTGATCAAGAAACACTTTATTTGTATAGTATTAACATAACTTTAAAATCAATAAACAGTATTCATATAAATTTATTGTAATTTTAGGTTCTTGCCTTTGGATTTCTTGCATCCAAAACAAAATGAAAAATCTTGAAATGAAATTATTTTTTTTATTAAAATAAAACTGCCTAACAAAATTTGCACTAAAACTTAAATTCATTAAATTAAGTATTAGTAAGTTGTTGGTAGTCATTTACAGTTTGGTGCAGATTTTGTGATATTTAAAAAATAGTAATGTTAAAAAGATTTTATTTCACAAGTTTTAATGGTACGTGTTTTTTTATACAAAACTTAGTTTTATTTTTTTTTTTAAATATTGGATATACAAGGTCTGTTTAGAAATTAACTAAACATTTTTAATTACATGCCAACAGAGATCATTAGTGATGTGCTGTTGGCAGCATTATATTGCGCATATTATTTGAAAGCAATGTGTTTAAGTGTTAGTAGTGATTTTTGTACTGTGCAATTTTCAGGAGCAATGACACACCATAAAAATTTGGGTGAAACTAGGGAAAACTTTCACAGAAACGTTTCAATATTTGAAACAAGCTTACAGAGATGATGCTCTGGGTTGTACGCAATTTTACAAATTGTTTTCACGAGTTAAAAGTTGTTGTCAGTCGATTAACGATGACCCTCAACAAGGAAGTCCTTCGACTTCTACTGATGACACCCATGTTCACAAAATCAATGATCTGGTGCATAAAAATTGCCTACTGACTGTCAAAGAACTTGCAGAAGAGGTAAGTATCTCAATCAAACATGCGATGACATTTTGACTGAAAAACTGAACGTGAATAGGGCTGCAGCAAAGTTTGTTACTTGTTTGATGACTGAGTAGCAGAAAGAACATAGAGTCGACATTTGTCAGCAACTTCTTGAATAAGCCGATGATGATGAAAAATTCATACAAAGGATCATAATGGGGAAGCTGGATTTACGGCTACAACATTGAGACAAAGGTTAATCACAATGGATCAGCAAAGGATCTCCACCGCTCCAAGAAAGCACATCAGTCTCAATCCAATGTCAAAGTGATGCTCTCTGTTTTTTTCGATTTTAATGGAATTGTGAATTTTGAATTCTTGCCTCAAGATGAAACAATGAACTACGTGTACTATCAAGGTTTTTTACAACAGTTACATGAAGAACTCCAGAAAAAGAGACCAGAGTTGTGGCAAGAAAACTCACAGTTCCTTCACCATGACAATGCACCTGTACTCTTAGTTAATTCAATTTTGTGCCAAAAATCAGATGACTGTCCTCCCTCAGCCTCCCCAGTTTAAAATCAGTGATGAAGGATGCCATTTTGGAACTACTGATAACATGCAAATTCATGACAGACCTTAAAGACCGTTTCAAATTAAGATATCCAAAACTGGTTCGCGAAGGGTAAACAATGCTGGGAAAAGTGTGTGAATAGGAGAGGGAAGTAATTTGAAGGGGACAAGGATCAATAATCTGTAAAATTAATAATAAAGATTAGAAAAATAAAGTTCGGTTATTTTCTGAACAGACTAAGAATAATGTAAATAGACATATTCTAATGTTAAATGATAAGTTAGACATGATATTGTAAAATAAATAAAAGGAAAAATTTCAACAATAGAAAACAGAGTATTTATATTTTGGGGAATTTAATAAAGTTTATGTATTTTTTCAACAGAAAAGTATACAGGAATGTATCAATAAAAAATGACATAAAATTATTTATGATTTCTCTTAAGTGAAAGGAGAATATCATGAGAAAGAGTAAGTCAAACTTTCAGTACTATGTAAAAAAAATTAACAAAGAAATTTATCTGGAAATTTCAAACATTAACTTAATAAAATGGAATTAACATCGGTATTTAATATTTACACATGACTCAGATATACAGTATTTACCCTTTTTTATATGTATAATGGGAGTAAATGCTTCAATAATCTGGGTAAAAGTATGGTAAGAATGACCTACAGACCAACCACGAATTAAAATTATATTTTCAATCATGTTCCACCTACTCAGAAAGAAAAACTACTACTTACTCAGTCATTAGAGGGTAGAGTTAATCTTAAAAAACAAAACATTTTGTTCTATATTACATAACTACAGTGCCATAATGTGTAAATAATATAAACATACAGTATCTTCACAGAATGAAAGACACTTTTTCAAAAATTTACGTTTTAACTAACATCCAGTTATAAAAATTTCACGAATTCAAATTTTAGTTAAGTTAACCTTAAAAATGTTTGTTTCAGAATGTACAAAATGTTTAAATATACATTATATAAGCCAAAAATATAAGGTTTTTTGAATACATCTCTAAATCTATAAAATATATATATAAATAATTATAAAATACAATTAGCAGACAAAAAGAGTTACAGTTAATGTAGGAAATAAGATGTGATCTAAGTAAATTGGTAACAGAGCTAGAAATCCTTCACTACCAGCTGTCTTAATTGTATATGCAGTATGATCAGTATCTGTAACAATAAAACAATCATAATTAATTTTTGTAATTTCATCATGTATCACTTAAATCATATTATGTCATTAACTTTTATAATAATACTTATACTATAAAACAGTATGGTAAAATAAACTTATTGACAAAAAGGTAAAATTAATATTTTTGAATATTAAAATATTTTACAATAATCTACTTAAAAATCCATTGAGTTCAATAAAACTAGAATTTTATGTAGAAATAATCTATGTGTAGTTTATATTGTGCAAATTAATTCAAGAGTGATATAAGTATATCTGACAAGGGTGTGTTTCACCCTCTATCCAAGGGTTACATTCATCCTCTAAACACAAAAAACAATCCCCAAATCGGAACTAATTCATAATTATTTTCTAAATGTAAACAAAGTGTCATCCTAGGTAAAAGATTAATTGACGTAAAATTAGCTGAAAAGTTCATATTTTAATTTGAAATAACATCTATCATCTATATGGAACTGAACTGATAGAAGTACTGGAATGCAATCTGGATTCCTCGATCAATTCTTCACAAATATTTCTATTAATAATAACTAACAGCAACTCACACTCACAAGATTCAAGGATCTTGTATTCTTCTAGTAACTCAGGCAAAGAATTTACTATAATTTACAATTTTTAAATGTACTGGGAAAAACAAGCAACCAATGATACTCTGAGAATTGTCTCAGTTAATGACATAAGCCTTTACATAAGCCGTAAAATAAATCTTGTGCAGGGTAGTACATAAACGTATAGTAGTACTAGTACATACATACACTTAGTACTTAGATAGTGGTAAATAAACTTTCAGCAAAAAGATTTGCAAAATTTTTATCCCCTGAAAATTGCAAGTGTAAAATTTCTTTTTTTTTTAAAGAATATTTCAGCTGGAAGTACCAATATGTTTAAAATAATCACAAAGGGATAATTACAAGAATTCCTTATCATACACCTTTGCAATTTGTTTGAACAAATTTGATTTTTTGATTTTTACTTTCCCAACAAATATAGCTATGTTAAAGTGAAATGTATGGTGATCCTGTCAAAAATGGGGTGTCAGGATTGTTTTAAAAATTGCATGTTTTAAGATCCAACTAGTTCATCTAGACAAAAAAATATATGTATGTATGTATGTATGTACATACATATGCATATACATATATTTGACACTCTGCTTTTGGCTTTATTTCTCAGGATTGAGCAAACAGATTTTCTTCAAATTTGGCTAAAATATTTCTATATATAGAGCATTAATAATATTAATTCTTTTTCAAAAATAAGTTAATATTGCAGGAGATATCAAGAAAAACCCAATTTTGATTTTTCTTCAGAGGCATTTTTGAGCAAACGGAAATGAGAAATAATTTTTTTTCATTTGCATGACTAATTAGAACATTTTTGACTAAAATAACAAAAAGAAGTTTCTGATGAAAAAATAATCATGCAATACATTGCCAGCTTTTTCAGTTTATTTTTTTTAAATAATAGCTTAAATGAAAACAGATGAAAAGAAACATCTTGAAATCATTTGAGAAACCAGTTTTCAAAATACAGCTTCAGTTTTCTAAGTCCTGTGAAAGGTTGCCATAACACACAGAAACTGAAACCAAATAGTTTTAAATGAGCTCAGAATTTATAATAAATAAAACAAAAAAATAAAACCTCGGTAAATGTTTATTAAAGTACAATAAACATAATGATTAACAAACCAATATAATATAAACACATGACTGTTCCAATGAAACTTTATTATTATTAGCAACATTCAGAAAATAATTATCGATTTGAAGGCCACAAGAGAATATCTTCATAAACACTATTTCTACCATTGTGTACTATTATTTAATATATTTATTTATTCAGATTTTTATGACGTCATTAAATCATAAAAATAAACCTTGGAGTTAGTGCTCCTAGCCTTGGTTACAGATGAAATTTCTTTTACATATATTCCAGTAAATGTGACATGAAAGATAATTTTTTATAACTGAACTACAACCTTCATTTAAAAAAATTACTTATATAGTGAAATTTATTTTGTTTACTTTTAACAAATAAATAAAACAAAGTAAATAACAAATCAAAAAATTAATGTAGCATAAAAAATTACTTAAAAAAAAAAAATATCAAACAGATGTTGCCCATCAACCTTAAGGCTTAAACCCCTTGCACCATGTCCATTCTCATATCCTTCATTCCAAACCAGACTTTTAAGATCTTGATAGCTTCCACTTTCTAAATTCCGATATTCCATGACAGTAATATTGATGTAAGTCAAACAAATTCAATAAATAAGATATAAAATTCAGTATTGAACTGAAAGCCAATAACACATTCTTAATTATTTGGACATGTGAATCAAGATAAACTTTAATTGTTAATGGATATTTAACAAAAAACCAACAAAACACAGTTATAAATAGTTATTCAATACATTCACGCTCATGCAAATCAATAGCATTTAATACCAAGACATATAATAGTGCAATTAAATAGTTAAAGAAAATAATTTAAAAAATTTAAATAAAGATTATGAGAATAGAAAAATATTGTTTCAAAAAATAGTCTTATCATTTGCAATTATTTCATAATTTGTTTAAATTATTTAGACAAAATCAAATGCAAACATTTACCAAAACAATATTTTAACTAATTTTAATTAAAAAATATCTTGTACTCCTCATGACAGCATGAGAAGATGAAGAAGATGCTTCAGAGTTGTTTTTTAATTTTTTTTCCTAAGTAGTTTTCAATTATTATTATTATTATTATTATTACTTATATATTAATTAAACAGACTTATTAATTATGGTTATGTTTGATAAAATATTAATAAATCATTTTTATTTGACGGAAACATTCATAAAGATAAAATATACTGTCTGTGAAATTGATTAACTGAAGCCGTAATTTATATTAAATAAGTCACGTGACTATTGAAACAATTATTCTTACCGGTCCAAGCATTTGTTCCAGAAGCAAGGCACCGATTGGCAAGAAGATCAAGAACACCTTTGTACGGATAATTTTCACTTCCAAGAAATATAAGGTGTTCCAATGTATGAGGTAATCCATCATCATCATGAGCTTCTGTAGCTAAGTATAATAAAATAAAAATTTATCAAAAGAGCACACAAGATCTTTCAAAATGAATTATGAAATACATAGAGCGATATCATGCAATAATAAACTGAAATTTGAGTGTAACAATTAACTCGCTATTTGGAACTTTCATCATAGATAAGATATAGATTTAAAAAAAAAGATTATCGATAATAAATCGATCCAAAGACATTGAAAAGTTATAATTAAACACGTATCTATTAATTATCCTCATAATAAGAAATATGTTACATGTCATATCTATAATAAACTAAACAGCAAATCAATGATACTAAATGCCTAAGAGAACTTTCATACAAACAGTAATTTCACTAACATTTTGAAGCAGGCTTACGTGTCGTGATGCAGTTATTATACAAAAAGATCTAGTTTCTCTGTTTAGGATGATCTCCTAAAATTTTTTAATATTAAAAACAAACATCTTTCTGAATGACACAAATTATAATGTTTACAATACTCATCCTCTCTTCCCCAAATTTCATTCTTTTTGATAATTTTCATTAATAATATATATAAATAAACAAGTATAAAGGAAAATCTTTTTTTATAAGTTAACTAATCTCTGGAAATTTTTTTTTATCCAGAAGTTTGATAAGAGTATCCACCTCCCATAACCCCATCTGAAACCCTCCTCCTAAGTAACATAATGACTAACCAGCCCAACTTTATTATATTGTAACAAGACCAGTGTAACAGATCTGAGTAATGGATTCTTGCCAATTAAGAAGAAAGTAGTAGAAAATATAATAACGGAGGGAATCTAGAAGGGGACTAAAACGAATCTTTTTTCCAAGACTAACAGCTCCATTTAACAATTGTTCTTTATAATACTTGCCACTGACACTCCTACAACAAATGTTGTTCCATGAGAATTACTGGAATTACAGGGTAGATATGTATGAGAAAACGTCTCAGAAAATACATTCTCACGCTTCAACTTGGGTCTGGTTCTGCAGGTAAAGAGGATACGAGTATAAATACTCCAGGGAAGATGAGTTAAGATCGGTTTTGAAGAGGCGAATATAGGTATAGTGCCGGTTGTGTCCAGCGTGATTGTAAGGTGGTGTTATCCGTCAACATGTAGTACTGCAGAGTGCAGGGTAGTGTTCGACGTGATGTCACAAGCATTCTAGTGTGGACAGTACATGAAAACAGGAAGTGGTTTCGTGAGTTACTGTTAAAGACAATTAGTGAAATAGATAAAATACTAAACTCATTCATAGATTGCTAGAAGAATAATTTTATTTGTGAAAAGGAATGATTATTTGCAGTAAAAGAACTTTAGACTTGTATTATTTGGTAAACTAGTTGTTAAAAGTGTAAATGTTAGCGGTCATTATAATGTTATTGTCAATTGAACTGAAATCTGGTTTTTACAATTTAACTGACTATAAATAAATCTTGACCTTACTTTAAATTCTATTTTCTAAGAATTCATTGTTTATTATTATTATTGTGGTGATGATTACTATTTTTATTAATTTTTTATTATTGTCATTTATTTATTATTACTGTTGTCATTATTATTATTATTGATCTGATTTTGTTTTACTTATGTTCTTAAACTAATAAACTGTAATTGCACAAATACTTCCAATTGTTATTCTCTCAATATCCTGTTTACGCTGCACACACAACAATATTATGATATTTACCCTTTAACCATGAATATAAAACCTGGTGTTTTCAAACCACCCAACCACCCTCAACCAATAGTCAGTCAGCAGTCTCCTTTAATCAATAATAACTGAAATACTGCAATACTCAAAATTTTATTTTTTCTAAATGCATTTTACCTTCAAAGGTAAGTATATAAAAAACAAACAGTGTAAGATATAAAACCCCCCTCCCCCACCTACTTACTAGGTTCTCCATCCCTAATTAAATAAAGAAATATTAGAATATGTATTATATATTAGTTTTTAAAAAATGTATTTGTTTCTAAAGACCTTCAATGGTATTATGGTTTACACCCCCAAGGTCAATCTGACTACCTGAAAAAAACAAAAAATTGATATATCTTTGCAGTAAGATCATTTTATTTCAAAACACAATCTACTCTCAAATAAACTGTATTAACCTTTCCAACGTTACTGAATCTCACCCATTATTTTGAAGCTTGATGATTCTACCCTTATATTACCTACATTTTTCTAAGGTACTGGGAACTTTTTATGTAAAATATCTGCAGAATAAAAATAATTTAGTCATGCAAGGATGTCAACAACACCATCTAGACCAAGATTTACATTAGATTAATGTTTTTAAAATTTAATTATAATATTCCATAAATTTGTAATACTCTACAAACTGAAATAAAAAGTATGCTGAATGTAATTTTTTTTTTAATTCCTTACACATTCTTGGTTTGCCTAAATAGAAAATATAAAGAACCTGTTTCATTAAACTGAAACCTTTAGTTAGTAAAGTTTCCTCTACCATCTTGTTATTTTACGTGTGTATTACATTACTACTGCTCTGTATTATTAGATAATTAATTTTCCAACTGGTCAATAATATTATGTTTACATTACTATTATTATTGTTGTTATTTTCACAAATATTTGTTCTAAACCAGAGTAGACGACTTTGATGTGACAATCACAAATTTTTTACCAATTCAGTCTTCACTTTTTAATCATTTTAATTGTGTCATTTGACTCCCAATGCTGCTGTAAGCGTTGAATCCATAATATTAACTTTTTATTATTATGTCTTCAACTCTTCATAATATTCAAAGTAAACTTTTTCTGAAATCTTGGGTGTAGATTACAGTGGACTGGACCAATGTTGTAAACATTTTGCTTCTTCTAATATTCTCAACAAGTAGGCAAGAATGAGAGTTTTTATTTGGTTTTAAAATATTTCCTTTTCTCTATTAAATAACATTCAATTTTTTGAGCAAGCAAATAAATCACCATTATATCACCTTTTAGTCATGTATTCATGTCCTGATTTATCACATTTTCAGCATTTTTGTTAATATTTTGCCTTTTTAACATACAAGAGATAAATATTAGAATTTAAAAAACACGGCTGTAAAAAATCATTGCTCTTTAATATATAATTATACAGCATGCGGGTGACAATCGGTTCAGCCGTTGAGCTGCTATGGCGGAACAAACATACATATATACACAATAAATACTTTTTGGGCAGTCATGTAAAAACACTAGTAAGAAAACTTCACACGTATGAGATACAAGGTTTCTGAATCATTCAGAATGAAGTGTTGAGATGTGAGTTATTCAAAAACAACTTATTCATCTGAGAGATTTTTTCAAATCTTTTAAATTTATTTAATACACACGCGTGCGAACACACACATTTATATAAACTATGACACTCCCAGTAACATAAGGATTCCAATGCGGGGTCATATATCTAAATCGATTCAACTGTTGAGCTGCTATGGTGGAACAAACACACATAAATACATATGCCCTAAAAACATTACACTCCTTTTTGGACAGTTGTGTAAAAAGGCAAAATCCTTGGATGTGAAGCATCACCTTGGAACATACAGACAAACATCCAACCTTCATACAATCTGGAGGGAATAACCTAACAAAGATCAGAATAATCACTGGATTGGGTGGCTTTCTACAATTCTTCAGCTATCAAAATTCATTATACTTTCAACTAGAATTCATTAGTTGAGGAATAAGGTCAGAGCAAATTTTTATTTCAAAAAAAATCCAGAAAGTCACATTAAAAATTGTTCAACATTGAGTGTCCAAAGATTGACACTAAAAGACCAAATATTTAGAATAGTGGTAACAGTTTTGCAGTCGACTTTCAAAATTCTTTCCACACTCGATCAATTCTAAATTAGATCTCTGCATAAATTCAAATTTGAAAATCCTAAAACTAAATTTTAAATGAATATTACCACTTAAGATGTCCTAATTGCAAGCAATCACTAAAACACTATTTACTAACCAATTTTTTTTGGATGATAAAGCCAAAGTATATGTTCAAACTACCAGAATAGACACTTATTTGAACTAAGGCTAAAATACCAGAGTTCATCCTGATTCCCAGATAACACGTTTCAAGACTTACTAAGAACAAATGTACATTTAAGCATGATAGTTCCCACTTTGAGTTACTGCAGTATTAAACACCTATTACTTGCCGGCCTCCATGGCACGAGTGGCAGCATCTTGGCCTTTCATTCGGAGGTCCCAGGTTCAAATCCCGGTCAGGCATGGCATTTTCACACATGCTACAAATCATTCATCTCATCCTCTGAAGCAATACCTAATGATGGTCCCAGAGGTAAAAAAAACACCTATTACTTGTTTCTGAGAAAACAGTTATCCAAGTTATTTTTTCAATATGCGCGTATGTGGGTCTACAGACAGTTATTTTTATTACACTGTAAAATGTGTAATGGTTTATGTAGAGTGATTTTTAGTATAGGTATGGTTGCAGCCAGGAAATAGTGAGAATTAAGACCATAATCACCTTAAATTATGAATTAATTCTTAAATTAAGAATTCATTAATTCTTAAATTAAGAATTTAAGACCATAATCACCTCATGTTTACAGGTGTGCTAATTCCCATACTCAAAGGTCAGTGACTCAACGAAAACAATTCAGAAGAAAGACAAGCATATAATTAAAATACATATGATAATTCAAAGCTGAACAGTTTTATTTAATATTCTTTATCATTAAAAACCTTAATCTTTTGATAACCAGTAATAAAAACCTATAAGGGGAACTTATAAAAAATATCATAAAAAAAAATTACTACTGAAACATATAAGTACCACGTCTGAAGCTTACAATTTATCATTTATAATAATCCACATTCCTGGACGTAATTAATCATAAAAAAAAAAAAAAGACGTCAATAAATTTTGATAACCTGAACCAACACTGTTCAAGTTTATTTCTAAACATATAATTTATACTGACAAAAATCAAAATGTAATATGTAATGGAATATTTATTTAAATATAGAACATAAAATTCCAGTTTAATTTTTTTAAAAGTGATTTTGAAGTCAAATTATTCCAATCAAACAAATAAGAAACGGTCAACACAACTTACACTCAATTTTTGATAAAAGTATTGGCTTAAATACAATTCAAACTGATTCTCAAAACCAAAGTAGTCTGTAACACACTGACAGATTCAGATGACATCTACTTTGTTAACTTCTTGGTCTTAATCACTATAATCAGTTTTTTTACAGACTACAATTTAAAAAAAGTGACAACCCTATGTGTCAATATCATTTTCTGAACATTCTTTTCCGTTCTCTTCATCCCACTCTTAAAATTTGGGAATTGATTTTCAGAGAAAAACATCAGCAATTAAAACATGTACACTCCCAGTTTAGCCTGCAAATTATTAATTTATTGTAACTATCAAAGTCAGAATGTTGAACAATATAACATTTATTTAATATAAATTGCAATTTAGTATTTGAACCGTTATCTTATTTTTCTTAATTATACTATTTGCAAACAATAGAATATATATTTCTTAAAGTATAATGAATGATTAATTGCCATTATACTGTATTATTTTATAAGCATTAAATATTCAAATTTTTCTTTTGATTAAACAAGTTTTAGGAGCCCCAGTTATTCAACAACAATAATAAATTTTATAATAAACCTGTTTGGATCTTAACCATCCAAACAGTTAATTCTGTATATTTACAGTATACAGAAATTCCTGGGTTTTGTTAACAACAAATCACTTAAGTTACACTTATAAAATATACGGAAAAAAAATGTAACAATCATTCTATTAAAAACAAGCTGTAAATATTTACTATGTTCTAATTTCAAAATAGATGGAGAAAAAAGCACATAAATTATCAAGCTCAAACAGAAGATTTACGGCACAACTATTAAACTAAATAATCCTTTTTCTTCAATTCTCAGGTATAAAACTGTGATGAAAAAATCTGTTAAAAAATTTTACTGACATGGCATGGTTAAAAAGAGATGAAATTATAAAACAAACAAAAAATATTAATGCTAGTGAGAATAATTCTGACAAAAACGACAGTCAACATTAACACAAAGCACGTACGTGCTGAAGCTTTTACTGCATTACAGACTTTGCTAACTCAGTAAGAGCATCAATTTGAATTGTGTCAAAAGCAAACTTGGTCTGATAGAAGAAAACAAATCAGTAGCAATATTGGTAAATGTTCCCAGTGAATTTATGTACAACAATTTTGAACAAAATAAAAAAATCACCAGATTTGGAGATGCTGAAAAATGTTGAATAAAACCTAATTTTTAATTTCTGGAAATTTTGTGAGACAGAATCTTCTACTTAAAGTGCTCAAAACTAGTACAAGAAAAAACCACAGCTGAAAAATAAGCCTTGACTACTCTCTCTCTCACCAGCACTTTTGAGATCCCAACTCCAAACTTTTTCTTACTATCGAAGTTAATTTGCTTATACAGCTAAATTGTAGTAAATATCATTAAATAGTTCTCAGCTAGATCAGACAGCTCTCGATGTTTGTAGAATTTTTTTTTTTAATCAGAATAAAACTTGTCATGGTCCATAAGATTTTTCTCTGCAATTCATAGTTTCAGAACCATTAAAGAAGAGTAATACAGTCTAGCAGTATATTATAAGAACAAGAACACTAAATCAAATCTCGGACAAGCCACCAAGGAAATCTACAAAATCTACACAGCAACTGATTACATTATTAATATTCCATTGGACTATTTATTCTAACTAGCAATACAACCAGTTTATACAGCAACATACTGTGCCATAAGATTATGTTGCAAGAAAAAACACAGTTTGTTACTTGTGTAAAAATCCTTAAGATCTATTGTCCTATTTCTATGTTAATTCAATTTGATAATGTAAATCTAATTCAAGCCTTCTGTTTAGGGCTGATTTACTCTTTTTGTAGATTTTGTTAGCAATAAAGTAATGAATCAGTAGATAACAGAAAGAATTTTCATGCGGCTCACTGACAATGATAAAATTAAGAAAGTATACGTACATATACTCTAGTAATTACAAATTATTACAGAATAATAGCACAACAAATCACTCGACTACCTATACTTCACCACAACGAAAGTATATTTCATAACAAGCACGATTTCAAAACAAAGACACCCACAAGTGATTCCAACTTAACTGATAACTCGCCTAGGATATATATAAACTTTTTAAAACTGCATCTCCTAATGTACAGATTAATATCAGTAAAACTCTGAAGAACTCAGTATAGCTAGACTTTAAGATAAAAATTAAAAGAAAAAGTATATATAACATAAAAATTGTACAATTCAATATCTACTGAAAACAAAATGTTTTTCATCCAACAACCTTTTCAATAAGATTGCCAGTATTTTCAATAAAAAAATATTATATTGCTTTTAAAAATACAAACTGTATAAAATCACAAATAATAATATACTACACACCGATTAAGACAACAAACCAGAAGTATAAAACATCATAGAATAAATGTACAATTGGTGTATTCATTCACAAATATTTTCACATTAACCACAACATACAATTTTTACATACAATGTATAAAAAAACCTCTACCTCAAAAGAATCAAACAGTATAAAGTTTACTAATAAGATTAAAAAAATAAACACAAAATATTCTACTTGACCGACTTTTAACAAATTGTCTAACCACTAAAAGGTCAGATGCTACAAACAAAAGCACTACCCACACTACCACTGATGAAGCAGGTGACTGCTCTAGTTATTACTCCTGAAACTGAATTGCCATGTATTTGAAAAGAAACTTGTTTTTAAAATAATTAATTCAAATTTAATATACTACACTGGTTACATTCTCAATTAATTAATTAATTAAAATAGTATATTCAAGCACAACAATCTGAATCGCAAAACAAGAAAAAACCAAATTAAAATTATTCACATTTTCTCCTGAAGTACACCTTGACTTTCACTTGACTAAATAGGCTAGAGCAACTGTACTTATCTATGTGAAAATTACTCGCTATTAATGAAGTTTTCTCAACCGCTTTACCTTTATAATTTCAACATGACAAAT
The DNA here is from genome assembly GCF_047948215.1 of Lycorma delicatula. Taxonomy (NCBI): domain Eukaryota; kingdom Metazoa; phylum Arthropoda; class Insecta; order Hemiptera; family Fulgoridae; genus Lycorma; species Lycorma delicatula. The sequence goes on along the minus strand of NC_134456.1, from coordinate 221,808,273 downwards.
GAGAGTTCAAACTAATAGAAAATAAATACTACATAACTCAACTTCTTAATACTTACAATTCTTCCATAAGATATTTTCTGAACACTGCAGCTTCAATAGCACTGTGGTTAAAAGTACTAAAATGCAGGAGTTAAAAAATCTGACTTAAGGTCAAATAATACTATACCTAATCTGTGCTAAAATTGTTTTTTAATGTATTGTTGTGTCCATAAATCTATTGTTGTTCAAGAATATTGTTAATGGATATGCATAATTATAATATTATAAATAATAATAAAGATAAAATACATAGTAGATATATTTTACATTATATATTTACATGCAACATTTTATGCCTATATGTACTTATTCGCATTAATTATATATGTTGCATACAGAAAAAATAAAAAACCTAGACAAAAAATTTAACCAAACCTTTACATAAAAATTGCAAAATTATCAGGAAAGAAGATTGTGTACTTAAAAAATCACAGAACATCTAACAAAGCACAAAATAATGATAAACACAGTAACCAAGAAAATGTAAAAATTCAAATTCAAATGATTATGCTAGAAACTACGTATTGGGTAAACCAAACATATATTTACTGACAGATACAATAATTACAACCATGAGAATTAACCTCTGAAAATTACTTCATAGATCCCAGACATACACGAGACATTAACCAAAATATTTACATTTTGGAACCATATCCAGTATTTTCTGAATTTCATTGATCCACAGTTACCGATTCATTAACACATCATAAGCCATTAATACTTTATCCATCCTTTTAAACCTGGATACAGATTCACCAGATTTTGTGAAATCATAAGGTTCTATAAAATTACACTGATGTGAATATCACTTTTAATAAAAGTGTCAGCATCATAGTAAATAATGCAATCAATTTAGTTTAGGAGTTTCAGTTGTATTTCTACAAAATAATTACTTTTTAATTTTTACATTGATAACCGATTAATACGCAAACAAAATGGATGAATTTTAAACAGGGGTGAAAAAATCAATTTTAGACTTAAAAACTCAGGTAAAGTTATGTATTATAACTCAAATCATAATAAACAAAATAATCACATGCTCTAAATGACGTGTTATTATTTGCTCAATTATACATACCAAGGCAAAAATAACCACTAACAGCAGGTCCTTCAATCTCAGCAATAACAACAGTGATTCCTGTTTTTAAAGATTTATATTTGTGAACAGGAACATCATTGGTAGCTTGTAATGAACATAATAGTTCAAAGTTTCCTTTTGATTGCAACGCAGGCGATTTATCTACCGGTGCCATTCTAAAACATGAAAATCAGTTAACAAATAAATAACTAAAAACCATAATAAACACTATTAACATTATCATTTTGATAATAATATTAACAAGGTGCTGTAAACATTACTAAACACACCTGTAATAAAAAAGAATAACTAATCCTTAGTGTAACGATAACCTCCCCGTAATAGAAGCAACTACAAAATGATAAGGTGTTCTCTAGAGAAATGTACGTCTGACATGTGGTCGCCTACTATTAGTTCAATTCTAACCTTAACACAGAATGATAAAGTACACACTGCCGGTAAAAAATGTGTATGCTATTCGAGTACAATAAGTACTTGATTCTGCTTGACGTAGGCATATAATTAAATTAAGTTTTACTAATTAGAATTTGCTGCACTAAGGCCTTTATCATCAATCAGTGTTAAAAAAAAAACTAAAGTAAAAGAAATTCACGGGTGATATTACTCACAATCGATAGATTATTTCCTGTTAATTTAATTTCATTTAAATTTTGAGTTTTGTTTAATTTATGTAAACTGAAATCCTAAAAATATTTTCAATTACTTTCAAACAAAAATAAATAATTTAGTATTTCTCTTTTAAATAAATAATCTTTAATTATGCTTAGGTATTTTGTAATCTGTGAACTTCTTATTTTCATTGAAAATATGACAGTATTTGCTATTTAAAACTCATCAAGAGCTTTCGAATGAAAGTAGTTAATGCTATAGAGCAGCAGTTCTCAAAGTACGTTACGCTTACGAAAACAGACCCAACAATAAGAAAAACCTATTACAACTCAAAATTATTAGTACAACACATATTTATTATTATTAGTAATTATTTATAATTAATTACTACTAACCGCAAATCCACTGTATTGTTAATACGATGGATTTGCGGTTCCCAAACCTTTTTTTGATATAATAGTATTTTATCATGTATTTCCTTTTCCCTTAATTTGAGGAAATTATTCTTGTTTAGCAACAATAAGAATATCAATTATTCGGCGAGTAAGAATACACAAGCCGATGGGTTCTTACATGCCACAACGCACATGTAGAGCTATGGTCTCTTAATGTCCTTTATAAAAGGATTACATTACTTTCCTTCAGCAGTTAAACGAATCGGTTGTGGTTATCCTACAGACAGTCGGATACAGTTTCTTTCGATGTTTTACATTCTCTGTGATAACTGATTTGAAAATGTAATTGTGTTACCTTTACATTCGATGAAATTGAAGTGCTAGTGTTGGCATACGTAACTCAAAAGGGAATTTATTCTTGTATAGATCCTTATTTACTTACTTTGCTTAAAGTTTAGTTAGTATAGTTGACATTAAATAGAAATTAGTTAGCGATTTGCCAATTTAGGGACGCTTGATGTTGTTAGAGATCCTAGAGACGTCATCCCGTACAAATACATGCGGCAAAACTTTTGTGTCACTACCAGATATCGGTTTTGGATCAGGAATATCTAAAGTAAAAGCTACTAATTTTCGGTACCATAATTTTCTTGAAAAATTTCTCAGTCGTTGCTTTTCCCGTATGCCCCAATATCTACGAAAATATAATTGCAATAGCACGGCATGCTGCTTACAGTATGATTGAGAAATATTTCTTGTAGTTGAAGTATGAGGAAACACTATAAGTAGGTTGTATAATTCTCATGTGCTTTCCAGCGACAGCGTCAATGCAATTGGAAAAAATGACATATTTGTAGAAACTCTCTGAGACTTTTTCCCATTTCTCAGTTGTAAGTTCTGACAAATAAATGTTTTTCAATTTTTTACAAATTGCTGAACATATTTACCGTACCGGTTTTGCGACTGTAGATTTTCCAATATTGAGCAATATTGAAGATGACCAATTCAACATCCAGTAGACAAATAACTGAAAAATAAACAGAAAAAAACGTGCGCGTTTAAAATTATCATCAAAATATCTTTATTAAACATGTATCAACTGTAAAAAATTGGATTACAAAAAACCATTTTGTAAAGTTGTTTTCTGATCGTATGCATTATTTCCAAGTTATCAACCGCAAAGGAAACGGGAAAATATTTGAAACAGTTTTGGAAGGGGGTAAAAAAAATCAGGACAAGATGTGCAATTCCTATAGGAAATACTTACGTCTAGTCGTTTACGATTTCTTGAATAAGTGTTAACAAGCAATCTAGACAACAAGACAGCGGAAATTGTCGCAGCCAGTTTCCTGAAGAAAGAAGTATTTTGACAAAGGAAGGAAATGGTCTTTCGACAAAAGACTTCATTTCCAAATAGAAAATCTATGAAAAATCGTTACACGTATACCTTCTTATTTACAGCAAAAGAAATCCTTACTTCAAATTTTTATAATTAAAAAACCCTTTTCATAATTAATCACACATAAACAGACAAAATGTCAAAACATCTAGTTAAAACTTTTTCTTCGCTCTATTAATTAACTTACGCACTATGAAAATTCTAACCCGATAAATTTTTTAATTTTCTGAAAAAATTCAACTACCTAATAAAAGTTACGAGGAAACAGGACATTTTATCTTAAGAAATAAACAATTATTGCTATTATTATAATAGAATGAGGATTTTTGAATTTTTACAATGAAAAATTAAATTATACGAGGTGCGACAATAAAGTAATGAGACTGATTTTTTTTTGCAAGATGTGGCAACCCTGCAGCTTGCGTAGGCACACCATCTTTGACCTTGGTCTATAAGCTACTTCTAGTCCAAGCGGCACATTGATGCAACTGCTCAGTCGTGAGTTGTGCTGTAATAAGTGATCACGTGTTTGTGTCTCTCGTCACAGAAATGAAACCGCAAATATTGCGCAACGGTATGCCATTTCTTTTTGCGTTAAATCGGGTGAAAACGCGACGAAAACTTACGGTAAGCTTCAGAAGGCTTTTGGAGAGGAGGTTATGTCAAGAGCTCAAGTTTTTCGGTGGCATAAAATTTTTAGTGAAGGCAGAACGAATGTCGAAGATGAAGACCGCAGTGGACGACTATCAACCTCACGGACAGATGTCAACTTGACCAGGGTGCGTGAAATCGTACGATCTGATCGAAGATCAGTAAATTATCCGTAAAAATGATCGCAGAAGAACTCAACATCGATCGAGAAACGGTTCGTCTAATATTAACTGAAGATCTTGGTACGAGAAAGAGTTGTGCAAAAATGGTTCCCAAAAATCTCACACAACAACAGCGAGAAACACGGAAAGATGTAGCAGCCGATCTGTTAGAGCAAACGGAAATCAATCCAGATTTGTTGAGCCTGTTATCGCCGGTGATGAAGGTTGGTTTTTTCAATACGATCCAGAGACAAAACGCCAAAGTTTGCAATGGTGCTCAAAGGGATCACCCAGACCAAAAAAACTCGCATGTCAAAGTTAAAAGTGAAACGCACGCTTGTGTGCTTTTTCGATTCCAAGGGAATTGTTCATAAAGAGCGGGTGCCTCCTGGACAAACAGTTAACCGATATTTCTACAAAGAAATTTTAGAAAGACTTCGTAAACGAGTTCTTCGTGTCCGTGCCAACATCGCTGATAATCGGGTTTCTGCATCACGATAATGCGCCATCCCATACTGCTCTGTCAGTACAGCAATTTTTAACCTCAAAACAAATTTCAGTACTACCACAGCCACCTTATTCACCAGATATCGCTCCGTGCGACTTTTTTCTATTTCCAAGAGTGAAATGGCGGCCAAGGGACACCATTTTCAAACAACACAAGATGTCCAAAAAGCTGTGACGAGGGTCTTGGAGGATATTACAGAAGATGAGTTCCAGAAATGTTACCATCAATGGCAGAAGCGCTGGAATAAGTGTGTGCAATCACACTTATTCAAAGGGGAACTACTTTGAAGGAGACAACACTAAACATGACTAAAACGGTAAGCAACATTTTTTTTCACATTAGTCTCATTACTTTATTGTCGCACCTCGTACATCAATTGTACAGCAAAGAAGAAACCTTATTTCGTCACGGGTCAACAATAAAAGAAGTTGATCGTTTTAGCAAAATAACTAAACATGAAATATATAAAATATTAATTCTTTAACAGATCCCCAAAAAGATAGGCTAAATCGGAATAATATTAAATTTTTAAAGCTGTTTTTTTTTTGAACGACAAAGATTGAGTGCGCTTCATAAAAATTGTGAAACAAGTTATGAAATTGAAGGTTCATATAGCCATCGTTTTATGGAGGTAAGGTTTATGATTAATTGTTACTCGGAACTTTCAAATATCTTTTTTTTCGACATTTCGTGTGGATAAGCGATACATGGAGGGAGAAGTGCGGCCCGAGCAATTTGGGTTCAGGGAGGGTCACTCAACCACCCTCCAACTGGTAAAAATAATAGACGACCTTGTCGGAGGCCTGAACAGGAAACGGGTGACTGCAGCCGTTTTTCTGGATGTGGCCAAGGCCTTTGACAAAGTTTGGCATAGCGGGCTGCTTTATAAGCTAGCGCGATCGGCGATCCCGTACCGCTATGTCAGACTGATGCGGTCATATCTGCTAGACCGACATTTTGTCGTGCGCGTAGGGGAAACGATTTCCTCCACCAGAGAAATAGCCGCTGGGGTTCCCCAAGGAGCAGTACTTTCCCCGTTCTTGTACACTTTGTACGTGAACGATATGCCGCTGTCGGAAGGGGTCAAAACGGCCCTTTACGCAGACGACACGGCATATTTCTACGAATCCGCAAATGTGGATTACGCGGTCCGGAGGCTCCAAAGGCAGCTGGACTTGGTGGAACCGTGGCTCGACATGTGGAGAATCAGGGTCAACGGTGAAAAATCGGTGGCCGTGATGTTCACATGCAAGACACGAAAACCAACCAGAGAGCTGGAAATCTCAGGGGAGAAAATCCCTTTTGAGAAGACAGTTAAGTACCTGGGGGTGGTGTTGGACAGGCGGCTTACCTTCGGCGAACATGTAAACTATGCGACCCGGAGGGCTAAGGCCGCCAGAGCCTCGCTATACCCAGTGCTGAACAGTGCCAGCCCGTACCCACTGGCAACTAAGCTGCTCATTTTTCGGCTGTACGTACTGCCGATTCTAACATATGCTTACCCGGCATGGGGGGCAGTGTTGAGCTCCTCGCTTCAAAAGAAGATCGAGGCCGTCCAAAACATCGCGTTGCGGACGATCTTTGGAGCTCCGTGGTTCGTCAGGAACGCCACTCTCCGATCTGATGCGAGATTTCAATCCGTGTCCGAGGTGGGGGTGGCGCAGGCGCGCAGACTGTTCGGGAGAGCGGCTGTGTCCGAACACAGTCATCTTCGGGACATCTGCCGAGAGGACCCAACTCCGACAGTTGTAAGGAAGCGGCCTCACGCCGTACTGGACGAACCGCCGTGATGGTGCGGTGCGGTAGCCGAAAATCGACAAACCAGGCTTAGGGGCCTCCATATCGCATGAGCCATAAACGGAATAGTGCGTCAGACGCGTTTCCGGGGTCGCGAGTGAATAGTTTTCGCGAGTTATATAGTTTGAAGACGTCAAACACGGTAAGTCGCGCATACATCAAAAACGCGGTCTAAATTTAAAATCTTTTTTTTTTTTTTTTTTTTTTTTTTTTTCTCGTGTGTGTGTTCTGCTTCTTTGTTGCAGATACAACAGCCACCACAAAAAACAAATGGTTTCTTCACTGCGGCCACGCGGTCCCCCCAACCCCTTCTCAGACACACGTGTGTCTGAAGGTTAATGATTACGTGGAGTGAATAATTACTGTTTACTTCTTCCACAAAAATCGCCGCCCCAAAACCGCGATCGCGAATAGGTATCACCATTTGTAAGTTCCCTATTACCTTCCTTTCCTTTCAAGAAAGAAGAAAGAGGGAACGAGCCCAGCAGCCATCAGCCCAGCAGTCGCAAGCCCAGCAGCCACCTGCTCAGCAGTCACCTGCCCAGCAGCCACTGACAGCACAGAAGAGCGAAGAAACCTGCACTATCCCCCGTTCAGCCCTTCGGAGCTTCGGGAATTACAAGGTTAATGGTATGTAACTTCGGTTACTACCAATTCTAGGAAAGTGCAGGCCAAAGAAGAACGAAGAGGTCTTCGGGAGAAGAAGAGGGAGAAGATGAAGATGAAGAAGAAGGAAGACCAGCCACTCGTCTCAACATCACGGACTGGAGTCCGGAACAGAGCCCAGCAGAGATGCGTCCTGAAGGGCAGCCATACCAGAAGCGGATGAAGAGCTTCTAAACATCCTCTCCTTTTCAAAACTTACAATAAGATAAAATAACCCAGCAATTGCGACTCCTCCGGAAAAGGGGACGCATTGCTCCCTCCTTATAGCTAGTGCCCCGTTGTGGCGTATTCCTGCTAGCCTATTAAAGAGTTAGCACCGAAAGGACTTCAGTGGACGGTCTGAAGGGGAATTACGTCGGGAGGACAGGCTTTATAAGCCTAGCCTTCCGCGGTCGGCCCATGAAATGGGTTCGATAACGCTGGTTCAACAACGGATTGGAATGCAATTAAATCCGTCTTAAATTCACTAAAATAATAATAGACAAAAATTGAAAAATTAGATCCGAGATTAAAAATTAACCCTTTAAAAAAAACAAGCCCGATTAGAAAGATCCAGCAGCAAGGTACTCTGTCCAGGTTCTGCGATAAAGTAGGGAGTAATAGACTCCTGCCAACTTTGCATTCCATTCGTGTGGATGTCCCGGGTGCGGATATACATGCCTTAATACGGATCTTTTCGTATACTACCAATTTCCACCGGGCTAATGACCATAGCTATTGATACCGGTTCTTTCATAATAAAAAAATAGAAAATAGACAAACGGATAAATAAAAATATTTATTTTTTATTCAAACAAACATACATGCAAATATATATTTTAAAGCGCGTTTCCTCTTCAAACTAAAGCAAAATTATTAAAAAAAAAATACTAGGCCACCTATTAATAATACATATTCCTCCTGTTTTCCAGTGAGTCTTACGTTACACTAGTTAGTAACTCCATTACGTTAGTTTCTACGTTTCTATCTTTATTTTTATCAAAATCTAATATAAAAAATAATGTTAATATAATTAATTAATAACTGCAGCCTTTTTGTTGATTCTACACACAAACGATTTTGAGTTTTTAGTCGTTTTACCCATATTTTTTCTGAAATTAGGCATTTGATATTTTTATGGCCTGTTAGCTCTTCTGATTGCCAACTTATTTAAAGAAATGAAGTACGGGAGATTCATCGAATTGTGGCAAGTGACAAATTTATCGAATCTTACAACTTCCAAGTAGGCCTACCTAATCTTTCTTAGCAGAATTACAGGATTTATTTTTGTTAAAATTACGCCTATTTTAGAACAAATTTTTTAATACAATAATATTATACGTCTAGGATAACAACTGTTGCAATTTCCAGTGCAAAGAACATAGAATATTTCCTTTTGTTAGTAATAATACGTCTAAAAATTACATAATGCTTATAACTATTTTAAACCCATAACCTATTTTAAACTTCTAACCCATAATTCTATGTCTTACGTCTCTCTGTTCGTCATAATAAAGCGAAACAGTTGATGTAAGAATTTATACTTTATTTTATTTATATATCATTTTTTTTTTTTTAGTACGATATATTTTTATTATGCTTGCGTTTTAAAGTGCATTGACTTTATCTTTTGCTCAGGTATTTTGTAATGCCTGGGCAACAGATAAAATTCATTATTTATTCAAAAATAACCGTAAGCAGAAGAAAAACTGATGTTTTATTATTAAACATTGAAATTAAAATGACATCAATTACCTTATTTATATAAAATTAGTATAAATTATATGTTATGTAACGTTATCATGATATGCATCCATACAAACAGACAATAATGTTTAAAACAGAAATCTAATCTCACGACAGAAGTCACAATTTCTTTCCTAGTACCACTAGAAAGTGACTATATACATTAGTCGGTAAACTCTCCGATTACGCACCTCGCCTTGTCGACTTGGTAACGTTTTATAGCAACGTTTATATGTATATTTACGTTCGTCTACATACATATTCATACGAGTATCTTACTGAAAAACATACAATAAATACAGTTTCTACAGATAATAGAAATATTTCATAACTATTAAAGGAAATTCTGGACGTATTTTAATGATATTTGAATAGTTAATTCCAATATTTGTGATAATGGTATTTTATTCAAGTAAAAAAATAAATCGGTTTCAAATCTATAAGTGAAGTAGAAAAAGACACGTTTTTAAATGTTCAAAAAAATTCATATTTTCTTGTGTCGGGAGAAGTTGCAAACCCGCTTATAAAGTTTTATAACTGTTTTTACTCTGATAACGGTTCGTTTGGAAAAAAAAACAAGACGTTAGAATCGAATAGTTAATCGTTAATAGAACTCCCTTATTTTAAAGTAGGGCTCTATTACTCCATAACCCTCTGACAAAGAACTGAAGAGTGCTCCTCTGCTGATTAGCATTTCAAAGTAAATAGATCAGATCGATCGGCTTTAACGATTAAAAATTTTAAAAATTCATTTTTACCCAAATTAATAATATTTAATGACAAAACAAAATATATGAAAGTAATTCCATAAAATTTTTTTCAAAAAACTTTCATCGATATTACAGTAGTAACTCTACTGATATCTTTTTGTACGAGGTGTGTGAGAAAAGTAATGAGATTCGTAACACTGCGAGCGATCCGGCAACGCTGTGTCTACCGGTCTGTGCTAGACCGATTTGTTCATCCCTTCCACATGCTCAGTACGAGGTTCAACTCCGTTCAGCCAACACATTATTTTTGCACAGCGCCATCAGTGAAGTTGTGTTTTTGCTGTGCGTTACAAAAATAAGCATCGTAATTTTAGCGACGTTGTGCAATCAAGTTTTACGTTAAACTTGGGGAATCCGCGAGTGTGACCTTTGAAAAGTTGAAACAGGCCTACGGGGAACACTGCTTATCAAGAGCACAAGTTTTCCGCCGGCACAAATTATTTTGTAAGGCCGAGAACATGTTGAAGATCAACCTTGCTCAGGGAGACCTTCAGCTTCAAAATCTGACGAAAATGTTGAGTGTGTGAGGGTTCTTGTGATATCAGACCGTCGTTTAACAATAAGGATGATGAGTAAACGGTTAAATTTATACAGTTTCACCGTACATAAAATTTTGACAGACGATTTGGACATGCGAAAGGTTTGTGCGAAATCGGTGCCGAAAAACCTCACGACGGAACAGTAGGACAATCGAAGAAACGTGTGCGTTGATCTTCTTGAAAGGATTGACAACGACCAAGAATTCTTCAATCGTGTGATCACAGGTGATGAATCCTGGATATTTGAGTACGATCCTGAAACAAAGCGGCACACTCCGTCATCTCCTCGACCGAAAAAATGTCGAATGAGCAAATCAAAGATCAAAACCGTGCCGATTTGCTTTTTTGACAGTAGGGGTATCGTGCCTCCAGGACAAACTGTCAACCAAGTGTTTTACAAAGGTATCCTTGAAAGGCTCAGGAAAAGAGTGATTCGCGTGAGACCAGACATTGTAGACAAGCGGATGCTACATCGTGACAATGCCCCGTGTCACACGGCCATTTCCATCAGGGAATTTTTGACCTCAAAACGCATTCCTACGGTTCTTCAACCCCCCTATTCACTTGATTTGAGTCCTTGTGACTTTTTCCTTTTCCTGAAATTGAAACGTGCCTTAAAAGGACGTCATTTTGGAACTCTGGTGAACATTCAAAAGACTGTGACCGAGCAGTTAAAAGCCCTAACCGTTGAAGCCTTCCAGCGCTGCTATCAGGAGTGGGAACAACGACTCCGCCGGTGTATAGCTGCCCAAGGGAACTGCTTTGAAGGGTATAATATTGTTGTTTGAAAAAATAAAAACCATGGATTAACAGTCTCATTACTTTGTAACACACATTACGCACTCGTGAAAATACGTAACGTTTTTCACGAGTGCGTAATACGCTTTACAACCCTTGTTATGTAATATACCATTCTAGATGAGTATTATTCGTGTCTTCGTGAGTTGCAGATTAACAAAGGTGTGTTTCTGGTGTATTGTATAAATTAAAGTTAATGGTAATTAAAATATTTACGCAGAATAAATGTGTGCATGTAATTTAATAGGCGTACAAGGAAGTCATGCGGTGTCTACATCAGATTTTTAATTTATAGTAGTTTGTTAACAAATTTTTAATGACATCAAATAAACAATTACACGAAACGTTTTTGTATTTCTACAATTATTTCTATCGTTATTGTCAATGAAATCAGCCTGTAAGATAAAAATTCTCTCTCCTCCTTGATACTTGCTAAGCGATGAATTTTATAAACAAACTTTAATGACTTTAATTTTACTGTTAGTATTTGGTTATTAAATATAGAGCACCAATATATTAACGAAAAGCTCACATGTTTTTTTTTTGCCTTCTCTAGTTACAAAATTTTGTGTTAACCGATAGATACTGTTTTCCAGGTAAACATAGCATTATTTGGAAAATCGGTTTTATCTGTTAATCTTTTGACAAAAAGCTGTTGTTTGTAGCCTCTTCAGTTATCCACCTGAAAATCTCAAATTTTTTACCTTGATCACGGTCAACTGTCTGAAGCACTTTGTTACGCCGATCGACGCATTAAACATCTGAGCGACTTATGGTAGCTTCAGGAACAGCTTCAAAATATGAAAATGTAGCCGTTTCATTTTCTTCTCTGGAACTTTATAATTACAAAGTCATTTTTTATCGCATGGCCTGTTTGAACTTAATAATTATCTTTTTTTTAAAAAAAACCTTGAGATTAGATACATCTCGGTCAGGATATCTTTTTCTTTAATAAAGGCTGCTAAAGTACAATTTTTGTAAACTGAAAACTGATATTTCCAGTTTATCGATATATGTGAAATTAATTTAAAAGAATAAATTAGAAATAAATGCTGACAACAAAACATTTTTTTTCAAATTGTAGTAAATTATAAATAACTGACAGCCCTAAATAATTAAATTTTTAAATATTGAATTACTTATTTAGGCGATTATAATTTTTGACACAATCTGTTGTGAAATTAAAATACAATATTAAACAAATTGAAATTCAAATGACTACTAATAAAAATAAGCAACTAACACCTTCCTTATGTTATTATTACCTATTCGACTTGCATTAATGACTACATACAACAGTATCAGAGTCGAGTAAAAACATAATTCTAATAACATCAAATAAACGCATAAATTCCAGATTTGGATGAAAATGAGTACGAATACGCTGTTGATTTTCTTATTTGTCTTTGAAAAATGATTTACTTTGAAAATGTGAATATTAATGTGTTTAGAAATAATTTTGAGAATTATACAAAAACAATTTTTGTTGATGAGAGAGTTAAGGAAGCTAGGATACTTAGGTAGTCGATAAGGCTCAATTTCTGGTACCGATAACTATCCGACTGGCCCTTAGAAGCACAAATTTTTGAAAAAGAATAGTTTAACAAATATCATATTAAATACCGATTAATTAATTAGGCCAGAAAAAAAGAGTTTTGAACCTTAACATTTTTGTTAATCGGGTAGGATGTTAGAATGCTAAATGAAAAGGGATTTCAAAACATTTTTAGACTATAATGAATAGGGCAATATTTAAATTTAAAGGAATATGTTAAGGAGCTAGGGAACAAAGGAATATAAATGTTCCTTTGTTCCCTATGAATTTTTTTTTACGGGTTTGGTATTCCATAAGCAGAACCATTTTAGAAGAAGATTAAGATTCTTGCAAGATTTCAGTTTTTGTTAATTCATGGAGCCAGGGATCTACAGCGGCTGAAAGTATAAGAAAACCTGAACCCCATATAACTTTATTCAATTTATGCCCCCGCCCTCAAAGAACCGACCGCATTTTTCACTACAAAATAGTTTTTTAATGCCTGCATGTTACATTTTTTCTTTTTTGAATAAGTTAGGGGCTAAACATTTTTGTCACCGTTAAGTTTTTTTACTTGTTCCTAAAGGAATATTATGATTTGAGAGAAAACGATACAAATATTGCAACGTTTCAATTTTCCCCGCTTTAATTAAGACGGTTCCAGATCGGATCCCAGTCTAATCTTATGATGATCTATTTCTGGCACCTTGAAATATCAGTACCTAACTTTTCTCACAACTTTGTCAATATTATCAAAAGTTTACCGAAGGAAGGAAATCAGGAAGGATTGGTGGAACGTAGTATTTTCTACACAACCTCAATCGCTCAGCAAAAGTAAGCTTTTTAAAAGCTAAGGAATTTTCCAGAGCGGTTCAGTAGTTTTTTAGATTACCTTGAAAAATCAAACAAACAGATTTGGTGTCTTTACTTAATATCAGAGGTTATAAGATAAGGATGTGGAAATACTGCATTTATATAAATATTTATATTTTAAAACTGCTGATCTTTCACAACAAATCTCAACACAGATAAATAATAAAATACGATTTGGAAATGAAATATCGTGACTTTATTAATTCAGTAGGAGTAAAATACATTCAATACACTCTAACATTTTTTCTGTCACAGTTATTTTTGGGTAAGTTTGTTTCAATAAATAAAATAAAATTATGATTTTTCTTCTTCTTCTTGTTTCAAGAAAATTTTAACAAATTCTTCCATTGAAGATATATCTTTTCTATTACCCAACCTGAAGAAAAAAAACAAATAAATTGATTATCAACATGAGTAAATATTGTACGTGCTGCCATCAATCTTAACCTTTGCATTTGTGATGTTCAGATCTGTTTAAAAATTAATTTAATTTTACTTTTAGCCTGTAAGCATAACATAAAGTCCCTTGAAAAAGTTGGAGATCTATATAGATTTTCTGCTAAGTTATATTATGTTTAAAAAGTTTTACATTCGTATAAATGAAAATATTAGATAAGCTATCTATAATAATTTATTAATTAGATCATCTTATTACAGGAATTATTTATAACAATTTTTTGTAAAATTTATACTTTCAATTGCAAGTAATTTCTTATTCTCGTTATTTTTTAAATCAGTATTAACAATGATAAATATAGCAGAATTTATCTCTAAAGTAAAGACCGTTTCGCTGTAAAAAAATTTATTCTGAAAACTTTATAAATATTTTTTATATCTCTTATACTACTTCTGTATATAATCGCCACATGAATTAAGACATTTATCGTAGCGATACACCGGCTTCAATATACCGTAGTCGTATTCTTCTGCCGCCAGTCCATTTAGCCAATAATTAAGAGCATTTTTAAATTCATCGTCACCCGCGAATCGCTTACCGCTCAAAACTTAAAATCATTTCCCAAACGGATGGTAATCGACAGGAGCTAAGTCTGGACTATACGGTAAGCGATCGTAAATTTCCCATCCAAATGTTCTGAGTAAATCACGTATCGGATCCGCAACATGCGGACGTGCATTATCGTGCATCAGGACGATGCCGTCGGTCAGCCGCCTATATCGCTGATTTTGAATGGCGCACCGCAAACGAGTTTCGCAGTAGGATTTTGCATTTACAGTCGTTCCACGTGGGGTGAAGTCAATCAGCAGTATACCAAACCGACCCAAAAGACTGTGGCCATCAGTTTACATCCAAATGGCCGTGGCTTGACCTTTGCATATCTGGATGGTGATTAAGGATGACGCCATTCAACTGACTCCCGTTTTCTCTCTAGCGTGTAATACGAAATCCGTGTTTCAACGCTTATAACAACTTAATTAAGGAACTCATCACAATTTTCTGTGTAGCGCATCTTAAATTCCAAAGCAGATCCCATTTGGATTTTTTCGTTAAGACGTGCAGCACCCAACGTGCACAAAACTTTCTAAAGCCTAAACGATCACGAACGATGCGACCGATAACAGCTCTTGAAACGCCAGGAAAAAGAAGGGCCTGGTCGGAAATCGTTGAGCGACATCTTTTCTGATTTCATCATCGACGCGTTTCGACAAGTTCGTTGATTATCGAGAGCCTCCCCGAACGTTCTTCATCGTGCACATTAATTCGGTTATTTCTAAACCCTTCCCACCATTTTCGGACGTTTCTTTCATTCGTTACATTATCACCGTACACAGCAACCAACCGCCTATGAATTTCAGCCGGCTTAAAGTTTTGATGATTCTAAAAACGTATGACACCACGTATTTCGAAGTCGGCGACAAGATCGATTTTCCTATTCATTTTATAACGTAATAACTCACACGTAATCAAAAATACTACAACGCGACAACTTACAGACCACAATGCAGCGTGTTACATTACTAGCGTGGCCATGAACGACAAAGGTTTGCCAACGTTAAAGAGAGAAATTTCCCAGCGGTCTTTACTTCAGAGGTATCCCTCGTATACATTGTAATAAAGTGTATTTAAATATACACTTTATTACAAAGAGAAAATGGGGAAAAGAGAAGAAGGGAAATTGGGGAAGAGAGAAGAAGGGAAAAAGAGATAAAGTGAAAGGTTAAATTTTGTGAAGTTCCATAATGTTCATTTTCTTAATGTTTTATCAAACTTTCCATTGTGTTCATTTAATCTATATATATATATATATATATATATACTCAAATCTAGCAATAGCGAAGTATTGCCGGGTCTGCTAGTTTGTTATAAAACTCATCTGTTCTCCAATGTGTATCATTTGTATTATTCAGAATCTCCTGGTCAGCCGTGTTAGCCTCTCGTTTTTTTTTTTTTTTTTGTTTTTCTATGGATTTTATTACCACGTTCAATCATTTTGTTAGAAAAAGGGAAAGAATGAGCGAGTTGATGTTTAAAGAATATTAGTGTTGATAACCAACAAATAAAGCACGAAGACTTCAATAACTTGTAGGTTACAGAAAGTATTTTAGAAAAAAAAAGAATTATGGCGCTGACAGAATTTTATAAAACATCCAAATTCAGTCATACAACCAACCAGAAAATCAAAATATTGACTGATATGATGTTAATTTAATTAATATTAATTATATGATTAATTTTAAAAATATGGTTAATTTTAAAACGTGAATGAATATTTGTTTGTACCACCGATGTGTTTTGCGTTCCATCGGATAGTAATCTACCGTTTCATCCTGCCTATCGATTTCCTGACGTGTTTATTGTACTTTATAACGGCTTTCGGTTTGTTTTTTATCCTTCCGCTTACCGATATGATTTTTTTCTCACCCTACTCCCCCGAGTCGGACATACGGTTAAGTAAAGCTAAGCCCAGGGGAGTGTCTTTTTACTCTAAGGGGGCCTCCCTACCCACCGGCAGTAAGTCCGGCACGGCAGTTCAGCCATCTTGGTCTGCTCTTTCGGTTTAAGTGCCTGCTTCTAATCCCCAGAAGGGGGTAACCGAGCCCGAATATGTCGTTCCGATACGGGGTCCCGCAGAGACCGGGTCTTGGTCTTGTACAGCGCCTGCCTCAAACCACCGGCAAAGAAACCAGGCCCGACTATGTCGTTCCCAGCCACCAACCCGGCGGCCGGGTCTCGGTCTTTTCTTTTTTCTAACCTAAAACTCCTACGGAATCCCCATCCGCTCATCGGAACCGGCACACCTGAGCATGCCGGCCCTCACGGATGAGGCTGTCCACCCGTTCCTACTCTAAAAGTCGAGCCGTCGACATTCCGTCACCTTGACCCGAACTTGACGATCTTCTTCCGGTTCTCTTCTGAGGCTAACATAAACGGTACCAGTCTCTCCGGCCTTAGTGTCCCAATACATACCTGAATGCGCCAGCTACACCGACCTCCGCATTCGAAAATGGTGTGTTCCGTTGAATCCACCCCGCTGCAAAACGGGGCGAATCTGTTAAGGTAGAATTTGAATGCACGTGCTCAGACAGAATCTGTGTTAAGAATTAGTTAACCGTTTCCTGTTTAGTCAGCTATCCAGATCGATAAGCTTTTTGGTCCACGAAGCTCCATCACGACTCGCCCACCTGTCGCGCCAAGTATTCATTACTATAGATTTGCTTCCGTCTTATCCACATCATCGAAGCGGAGTGTTCTTTCTTTGATCTGTAGGTCGATCGGTAACACTGAGGCCAGTACACACACCGCTTCATACGAGTGCCTAAAACAACACCCCTAAAACTATCAACGCCTAAAAGCGTACGACGATGCAAACTCTGTAGTCTGATTACCTTACGTTTAACTCTAACAGCTGCACCCTAAATTGGAGCAGCATATACAAGGGCAGGAGTGACTGACGACATAATTAATCTCCGTTTCGCTGCCTGTGGGCTGTCAAGGTACTTAATGCCTTCAGTGTCCTCTCCACACTTAAGATCTATTCACTATATGCTGGCTAAACCTGCAACCTCTGTCTATTTGCACGCCCAGATACTTGACAGTATTCTTGCGTTGCAGCGGCTGACCGCCCACCCAGAAATTAATGCTACTAACTATCCTTTTCCCCGTGAGCGTAATATAAACGCAATTCTGTGCAGATAGTTCTAAACAGTGTCTTATCAGCCGGTTTTTAATCGCCGAGAGAGCCACTTTACCTCTTTCTTCTAGTCCGTCTCAGTCCTACCACTGACTTACCCGGCGAGATCGTCAGCATATGCTATTATCTCGATTTCCTCTGACAGGGGAAGTCCCAGGACACCGTCAAAAACCAACAGCCAAAGTAGTGGTCCCAGAACCGACCCTTGAGGTACGCCAAGGTAGGCCTGAAATCTTAGGGTTCTGGGTGTCCGTAGCTATTCGTCGTTCAGGTAAATATTCTACAATCTGCCTTCGTAAATTTGCGCTAATGCCCTTTCTCATCATAGCCACAGTTATATAATCCCAAGTGACTATCCCAAAGGCACTGCGGACATCTAGTAATATTAGCATCATTCTTCTGGTCGTCCACGTTCCCTGTCTAACGGAGGCTGCCCAATTTGTAACCCGTTGGACTGCGTGCAGCGTCGAACGACCCCGCCGAAAGCCGTACTGGTTATCATGTATGCCGGCACCCGCACCGAGCTCCTCTATGATGCGAGAAGCCAGCACTCTTTCCATTGCCTTGCCCGTATTATTTATGAGGCATAGTTGCCTGTAGGATGTATTATCATCTTTACTTGTACTTTTGGGAAAGAACACCAGCCGCGAGTCCTTTCCAGCAGTCAGGGAAGCACTTATTCTGACGTCCAAAATTGGCTATTTCGATAATTTTTCAAGGGACCGTCTTAACCAGACCCTTAAGCACCGCCGAAAGTATACTATCGGGTCCAGGGCTGTTTTTTTCCTTTAACATCAAGGTAGCAGCGGTGACTTCGTCTTGCGAAAACCGTTTCCTCTCACACTCGACAATTTCTGTCACGCCATCCTCCTCCCGAGGGAAGAGGATTGATATCTGACTGCGCATTCTCCATTGTAAGGACGGGCAAACGCCTTCAAGGCCTTTTCATTACAATCTGGTAGGCCCGTCCTCACGGGTCAGAATCGAGCTCACCGCATAACATCCATTTGTTTATCTTGGCTTCTTTAATTTCGTAGTTAAGAATACGTCGAGCTATTATGTAGCTATTTGCGGCTTCATCGTAGTCGACGTCACCTCGCTCTTCTCAGCCGCTGCTTGCGGCGCCGCGGTCTCTGTAGGCTCTGCCTAAGCCGGGCGATTGTTTATGACTACCAGTAGTCAGGGTGAAATCTACCGGAAATCTTCGGCAGCTTGGAAATTCCTGCACGATAAGGTTCTGTAAGACATCTGGTGATATTCGTCTTCCGTCACTGAGTTTCTTAGCTACCCTGGAAACTACAATTGAAACTTGTCGTTTGGTCAATCGCGGTGGCTTTTGACAACCACCCGTTCGGAGAGAGGGATCTTCTATCTCTAATACATTGACCAGGTGATCACTAGCAGTTTCGTCCTGCAGGATCCTCCAACCGCATCTAGACTGATTCCACCTTTATTTCTTTTTCCTGTTCAGCCTCCGGTAATTACCGTTCAGATAATACTTCAGAGAATGAATGAGGATGATATGTATGAGTGTAAATGAAGTGTAGTCTTGTACAGTCTCAGTTCGACCGTTCCTGAGATTTGTGATTAACTGAAACCCAACCGCCAAAGAACACCGGTATTCACGATCTAGTATTCAAATCCGTGTAAAAATACTAGGATTTGAACGCTGGAACTCTCGACTTCCAAATCAGCTGATTTGGGAAGACGCATTCACCACTAGACCAACTCGGTGGGTTGGACTGATTCCACCTGCCATCGAGTATTGTAAGGCTGAGCACCGAGTTGTGCCCTCTGGCTTCGTATGTTGGTGTACGGTCAATTACACAAAACAATCCCGCCGCAAACATCAACTCGGCAAGAACTGCACCGCGTCTGTTGGTGTACATACTTCCTGCAGTTACAGCCTTGAAGTTTAGATCTTCTACCAGGATAACCTTCTTTGGCAACCTTAGAACAACATCGTGGAAACTACCTATAAATGTCTCTAAGTACTGGAGCTCGCAGTTGGGATTGACATAAACCCCCATCAACAGAACCTCAGTAAGGTCCACCGCTATTATGCCTCCGTAGGCATAATCTCAATAATTGAGATTATAGAGCTAACATTAAAAATATAAATGGCCCCACAAATAGTCTAGTATTTATATTACATCTCTACTTACAGTAGTCTATATATAACATTTAGAATATAAAGATTCAAATTATTGTGTTTACAGTTCTGCTTATTATTATTTTTTGTTGGTAACAATAGTAATATTCTGTGTCGCCAAACGCTTTTCTTACTGAGGTAATTCGGAAACTCTCATGCTTACCGATAACAATCAATATTGCGTCATGTATTTCATGCTCTGTGGTGTCCACGTCGATGTCCTTCACGCGAACTACCACAAGCCTGTCACCACGGGACTGCAAATCGACCTGCAAGTCAGCGGCCTTGTCTCTCAAAGTGGTGGTGAATCTCTCCGCTTTATCGGCACCCTTATCCTGTCCTGCAACTCCTCGTTACGAACTTTTCTCAAGGAAAGCACCTCACCGGCATCATCCTTCGTAATTGAGGATTTCACGGTCTTTAGTAGATCGGCGTAAGACATACCTCACGCACAACGATCACCCGACTGTCTTCGACTGGAGGAGTAGAAAGTCTAACGGAGGCCGACCTGGACCTTGAACGACCACCCGTCTCTTGGGGTTTCGAAACGAGCACAGACACCGGACTTTCGTCATCCATGAAGATGTATACCAGGAGCTTCCTGATAGATATACCAACAGAGCCGCTCGGTAAAATAATCATCGGAGACCTAGACTTGACCAAAACGCGTCTGATCGACTTCAAACAGCGGTCGTTTGTCGATCCCCAACTGCAGAACTGTTGTACTAATATATTTTGAATATACTGCGTTGTGTAGATTCAGAATCGTCACCCATAAGTTTGGATACGTCGCAAGTAACGTCAGCCACTTTGAATCTAGGGTCTCGGGACTTATTCACCTCAGCCCTCCCCGAGCGGGAGATAACAAAATGGCAGACGTCGCCATCCTCGTCTGCCAATTCACACACTTGTCTCGCTCGATTTAGTATCTCTGTTGCCCATCTACGCGGGATCTGATCTAAAACCTCGACATCAGTAATCTCGCTCGCTAAAATTTCACCGAGATCTGGTTCCTTAACAGACTCTGCCTAAGTTGCCTTTATAATTACAGTCAGAGGCGGGGAATATTCGATTAGCAGTTTTAATCTTTGGTATACAACAGTCATCTCCTTCTCGTGTTGGGTTATGTGTTTGCTGAATCCTGCGCCCAGATTGTGCTTAAGAACTAGGAGTGCAAACCCAGTCTGTTCGTCAATTCTTTCAATCCTTCAGTCGGAGGCTCTTCTTCCTCAGACACCTGCCTTATTCGTTTTTTGCCCTTCACCTCGGTTATTTAACGCTATGGTACGCCGGGAGCGCCTGAAATACTCTGATCAGTCTTATCTTCCATTGCTATTCTCCAACGGCTAATCTGACCTTAGAATTGTGCTCTCCGCCCAATTCTGCGTTTTTGACACCCCACAAGCCGTGGTTTGGGGGGTCAAACAAAGGTTTTTTTGGGGGTAGGGAACATGTATAATCCCAAAAAAACGATTAAAAAATTTCTAGGGGAATCGGAAAAATGTATCACCCCAACACTTCAATCCAAAATTTTGGGTGCAGGGTCAACTGAAGGAGAAGAACCCGGATCGGATAGATCTGGAGAGATTCTGAAATTGACTGTCGGATAAGGAGTTACAGGGATGGGAACTTCCCCCTACTAAAACTATCTGAATGAAAATTTTCAATAATTGTAAGTACAAGAGAAACTTTTCTAACCAGTTGTTTACCACTGATGGTATGAGGTAATGATCCTGTCTGTCCGTATCCATAGGACTTAGAATATTTCACAGTAAATCACAAGCCTTATACACTGTTTATATGGCAAAATAAAAAATCCAAATTGCGGTACAATCCGTCATCCAAATCACTTAAAACTTTATACACTATTCTTACCACAATAAATTCCACTACTTTTCCAATCGAAATCCGTTAAAAAACAATTCCAAAAAGCAATAAATCGCAGAACTACAAACACCACCACCATCCGGTAAGAGCGTCCTCACACGACTACCAATATGTATTTGGTCTTTGAATAAAGGTACATTTTCATCTTTTTTAATTATCTTTTTACTGAATCCACAGGATTACCGTTCGTTGTTTAATTAGCGTTCCTGTGCAGTAAGTCTTCAATTATAATAATTCTTTTGATAATGCAAAACCGTTGTAAAAGTTATTCATAAATACGGCGTGTTCTTTTTGTAATCGTCCTTCTAGTAAAGACAGTACAACTTTCTATTTATGCCCTGGCCCTCCAGTATTGTTATTTGCACCAGGGTACACAAGAAACCGTAGAAGAAGGCTATCTGATAATGTCAACATATATAATTTAATATAATACTTGTCGCTTTTGTTTTTAATGTATCGTCTAAATATTAACCTTCCCTGAAATAAAATCGTGCTTTCATCGAGAGAAAGAGTTTCCTTGCCGGGGAATAAATCGCATTAATCTTGGAATTAAAATAATTAATAACAAGTATTATTTTTGATAAACGATTGTCGGTTTTGTAATTCGAATTAAAATGCACACATCTCAAAATCAACAGAAATCTATTCTTTGACATTTTTATCTGAAAATTGAAAAATACTGAACAGTCTATTGCTCTTCCAGTAATCAGTAATGCGACAAAGCGGAATGGTTCCAATATGTAACAAACGCCAAGAAAAATTCAAAATTCACTTACATCTAAATCATGTCATTTTGTAATCCGCGAATGTTCTTTTGTATCAGGCCGTAAAAAAAAGATTTGTCGCGTAATTGTTTGTTTCAATAACAATATACCCTAAAAAATTACGGTCGATAATTAATGAAGTCAATTTGATCGTTACCTGGAAGTCTAACAAGTAATTCCTGACTGCCTTCGAAATTTATACCGGTTTTCGTTGTTCCCATAAACGACTACAATGAAGATTCAGCACGGATAGGATCGTTAGTCTAACCCACCGGGTTGGTCTAGTGGTTAACGCGTCTTCCCAAATCGGTTGATTTGGAAGTCGAGAGTTACAGCGTTCAAGTCCTAGTAAAGCCAGATATTTTTACACAGATTTGAATACTAGATCGTGGATACCGGTGTTCTTTGGTGGTTGGGTTTCAATTAACCACACATCTCAGGAACGGTCGAACTGAGAATGTACAAGACTTCATTTACACTCATACATATCATCCTCATTCATCCTCTGAAGAATTATCTAAACGGTAGTTACCGGAGGCTAAACAGGAAAAAGAAAGGATCGTTAGTCTGATTGCTTTGTTCAGGTGGTTGATTTGTTTTTTCAAGTCGGTTTGAAAGAGATAAATGTATTTCCATCCCGTCATTTATTTTCACAATACATGACTCTTCTGTACAGGAAAGATCCCTTTCAAAGGAAGTCTCAAAATTACTGAATTCATATTCAGAACCGCTTCTTCCCAAAGAGAATCTTCAATTTCCGAGTCGTTGTTCATATATTTATTCTTTTATGAAATACAGCGTCGTTTTTCACGCGAAGGTCCCGGCACAGTACTCATTTTTTTTTTAAAAAGCGTAGAAACAAAATAACTAATTAGAATAATAAAGTAAAATAAAAACTAAACGCAAACGTCTTAAAGTGAAGCGAGACAAAACTGAAAAATTTAGTAACGATGAACACGTTTTATAAAAACCAACCGCACAGTAGTAAAGGATATACATCAATAAACAAAGGCTCAGTATAGAAATGAACCAAGGCCACGCGCTTGTTTGCAGACCGGCGCCAATATTGAGTTAATCATCATGAGACCGAACGGTCCCGACGGCATCCCGCCGCACAAGCCGGCGATACCGAAGCAATGAACGTGTTAATATTTTCTTTTTTTTTAATTTTCACAATGAGAACAAACAAAGCGGTCCTAAAAAGAGCTTCTTGATATTATAATTCACAAATGCTACTATTCTATTATTGATTTTGTTTTAGATGACGACTATATTTTTGAATAAGACAAAGAAGCTGTTACAATATATCTTTATTTAATTGTATGCATTTATAGTTTTACATTTTTAAGGATTTACTTTACTCACTTGTGAATTTTGTTGTTTAAAATTATCATTTTATACAGTTTTTATTAATTTATTTCTTTTTAAATATTGAAATATCACGAGTTCTATCATATCACAATTTGTTGGAACTCCTGACTGCTATTAATTTGTTTTTACTTCTATGTTAAACTTAAGATGTTTTAGAGCACATAATGTATTAAGTTTATCATTGTTCTTTTTGCATTAGTCACCTGTATAGTAAATTACACTGTACATATTTTTCTTGGCGGTTTGACAATAATTAATAATAACTATTCTTATAAATTTGAGATACTTAAGAAAATCATTAAAGGTGCCTCAATTATTTTTATCTATTTCCTACAAATTTAATTGATGTTAATTCCAGCGATAATGGAAGTAATCTAAAGTTAAATTAGGTAACCTAAAGTTAATGCAGACAGTTCATTATGAAATATATGTTTACATGTTATCACCACAAATTGTTTCTAGAAATGTTGATAATTTGTTTTTTTTTTTTAACTGACAATATTGTCAATGATAACAAAATAAACTCATTGAATAAAAAAAATTCTGTCGATAGTAGGAAGATCATTCAATAATTAAACAAACATTTTTAGTGAAGGAAACGGTTAATGCAGGCACTTGAAACTTTTGTTAAGTGTTAGTCGGCAACCTTGCACAGAGTGTTAGTCAGCTGTTCGATTAATATTTACGTAAACATAACTTCTAAGTCTTAGTTACCACAGCGTTTTGCTCGAAGAAAGAACTTTTGAAGAACAGCATTATGTGACCCGATTTTTACTTTTGGAAAGCGTACAACCGTCAGAAATATTGTCTCGGATAAACAAACAATACGGTAGTAGTTGCATGAACCGTGCGAGTTTTTACGTGTGGGTGGAAAAGTAAAAAACCACCGGGTTGGTCTAGTGGTGAACGCGTCTTCCCAAATCAGCTGATTTGGAAGTCGAGAGTTCCAGCGTTCAAGTCCTAGTAAAGCCAGATATTTTTACACGGATTTGAATACTAGATCGTGGATACCGGTGTTCTTTGGCGATCGGGTTTCAATTAACCACACATCTCAGGAACGGTCGAACTGAGAATGTACAAGACTACACTTCATTTACACTCATTACATATCATCCTCATTCATCCTCTGAAGAATTATCTTAACGGTAGTTACCGGAGGCTAAACAGGAAAAGAGAGAGAGGGTGGAAAAGTAAGCGACAGAGGAGCAGCGCTTCGGGCATACGTTAACAGTTTTGTCCTCGGCGTTACATTCTCGTACCGATTCGCATATCCAAGAAGACCGACAACTTACAGTTGAAAAAATTACTGAAAAATGTCAAGTAAGTGTTGGTACATCCCAACCCCGTAGGGGGAAGATGCCCATCTTGTTACCTTACCGGTCGCCACACCTCCTTCGTTCCGAGCCCTGACGGGCTTTACCGGAGGTCGTCTTTAGACCCTCTAACTGATTACATCTCAGTCATCAGTCAAGCCTCGGTCAGGATGCCACCGATGTAAATGCCTCGGGAGACATTTGTATCAGTAAAATACAAATCAAATTTTGCCTTCGCGTAGGCCTCAAACGAACATCTTCACATCCAACCTAGCACGATTCTCTCAAACTAATTAACCGAGACCGCGGACCTTGCGCTTCGTCCAAATTTGACAACACCGTTCGTGACTGTAAATGCCTCAGAAAGCGAAGGTGTTGTAAGTTAAATCAGTGCTACACTCGTACCAAGCCATACCTCTCATACCATCCGAACTAGGATTCGTCGGGAAGCAGCCGATCGGCCCTTAAGCGACATCTCATTGTGGTTTTCTCCGGGCTGAAAAACATTTTATGTTGGAGACTCCACAGCCGGAGCGTCACAAGTATGAGCAGCTCGGAACTCCTTCGTTACGCGAGTCCCCTTCATTCCGTAACACATTACACACAACTCATTCCCCCACTCAAAACAAACTTAACTATCGTAAGACTTGCGCAAGGTGGGTTTCCTGAGATCTTACCGTTCATCACAAAGACGAGAGATTTCGCATTTGCACTGAACTCAAAAATCGTTTCAATAACGAAGGTGATGTATATTTAGACAGGATTTTAACCTGTCATGAAACTTGGATACATCATTTTGAGCCAATGTCTAAGTGTCAAAGCATCCAATGGAAACACCCTGATCGATCGCCTGTTCATAAGAAATTCAAAATGCAACCGTTGATCGGTAAGGTTATGTTAAACATCTTTTGGAGTGCCCATAGTCCGATTTTCTATTCTGTTGAGTATGACATGGTTAACATGACATGTTGTCCATGTAAACCATCTTTTGGAGTGCCCATAGTCCGATTTTCTATGATTATTTGGTGGAGCGACGCACTATCATCAGCCTAAACTATTCAACCACGATCGAGAACAAAGTCAAGCTCAGATTGGAGAGGAAATGACCAGGATGGCAGTGGAAAGGCGTGCTTCTTCTTCAAGACAACTCTTGGCCTCATATGGCACAATTGACGCTGGAAACTACTGGCAAAGTAGGTTGGAAGGTCTGACTTCATTCTCCTTACAGCCCTGACCTTTGCCCCTTCGGATTTTTATCTGTTTGGTCGGTTGAAAGAAGCTTTGCGTGGCATAAAGTTCAATGACAATGAAGAGGTAAAGATAAAAGTACAAAACCGGCTTCGAGATCAAGGTAAAAAATTCTTTGCTGAGAAGATAAGAAGGGACAAGGGCAGAGAAGTCGGTGGAGATTATGTGGAAAAGTAGACAAAAAATTGTATTTATTTAATAAACCATTTTTGCTGAACTGCTATTTGTCTGTTTAATTATAGAATAACCCTCATAGATTCGATGTTTAAAAAAAGAAAATGTAAAAATAATCTAATATTTAAAATATATCAGGATCTGCACCAAAGAAATAAATATTGTAAAATTTAAATTTTCTTCGATGTTTATTGATATCGTTTTCACATTTTCCAGCAAGAATGAAAACAAGCAAAGTAAGAATGATATTATCGTAAAAATAATCATAGTTTACATCTTGTGAGAACTTGGTATTACATAATAAATAATAAAATAATTGAACGATTCTAATAGTGTGTCAAGTAATACTTACGACAAATCATTTGATAAAGTATTGTATGTTCCAGGACTAGAGATAATTAAAAAACCTAACTTACTTTCTTCACTCAGAATACTTGAAAAATATTTTTTATAAAATGAAGAAAGAGATTCCTTGGTCACTTTCGGTACTGTTTCAAGGAAATAGCTAAATTAAAAAAAAAAATACATTTTAGTGAAATGAGATAATAAAAATTTATTACAGTCCAGTGATGCTTTTAATTACCGTAAACTAAGCGATTGATAACAAACACAAAAAGAGAAACTCTTCATAATTTTTTTCATATTAAACCAAAATTAGCACCTAAAAGAAAATCTTTGATTCTGGAACGACAATGATTTGAAAATTATTGTCATGCATCTAGAACTCCACAGTTCTAAATAATCATCTTTAAAATGAAAAGAAAATTCGTTGTTTGGATAACAATATCAGGAAACATAATTCTAAGGAAAAAGTAGTTGGACACCGATTCTAAAACTCAGGCGATCTATTAATATTAATGCAGCAGTATATACTGTAAGTATCATACCGATCCATCAAAGTTTCAGATGATTCATGCTAGTATATAAGACCTTGAAGCTGATAATTTATTATACATACTTGCATAGAGAACACACTCTGGAGCTGTCTTGCTTATTAAATTATGGAAAAAATGAATTACAATTATTTAAAATAATTTGTCAGGGTTTCTTGATCCAAAATAAGAAAGAGGGTGTGTTTCTTTTTGACTTCTTAAAACTCTTTCTAATTACTTTTCAAACATAAAAGTACAAATCTTCTTGAATTGCAAGGCAAATACGAATCCATTCAATCAGAAATTGAATTGCAAAATTTAGATGACGGTTTAGCTTCGGATTGTATACAAGTTGAAGGAGACTTACATATATAGAATCTATATTACAACATTTAATAATAATCAATAGTAAAAATTCATCTGATCAAGAATTTAGTTCAAATACAACATTTAAAAAAATATAACTACAACCCATTAAATACCATTATTTAGAGGTAATATGTTACGAGTGGCAGCACACTTTTAATATATTTATTGATTTAGTACATAATAGAGATGATTTATCTAATATTAAAAAATTACACTATTTACATTCCTCTTTGAAGGATGAAGCCTTGATATCTTTAAAAATCCGCCAACAACAAATTAAATTTATGTAAATAATCTAGAATTATTAAAAACACTATTTGATAACACACACACATATATATATATATATAATTGCATTTCATAATGCTGAGGGCATTTTAAGGTCGGATACTATAAAAAGAGAATCCATAGATACTTTATACAAATTTATTAATTAAATTTCCTCATATGTGAATTCGCTTGAATCAATGCAACTTCCTGTAAACACATATGAATTTATTGTCACCCAATTTCTAACATCAAAATTAGACTATAATACCTCAAGATTATGGAAGGAAAAGCTGTCAAATAAAAGGTTTCCCACCTTTAAAAACTTTATCAAATTTTTTAATTCCAGATGACCACTTCTAGAAAATATTAATGCAATCACTTCCAACAAGCAAGTGAAAACACAAAACAAAACAAAAAAAGGACAGCGTCGTAACAATTCAACCAAAGCTTTTAACAATCACTTGAATCATAACAAGCAATTTAAAGGAAATAATGTCAGTTTTTATTCAAAATTTAAGTCTAAGCGATGTTTATTTTATAATTCAAATCATTTACAACAATGTAAAAAATTTTTAAATTTGTCCATCAATGAACACAGAGATCTTTTGAGGCATAATTATTGTTATTTTATTTGTTTAAATAAAAGATTAATGAGTTAGTCAAAAAATTTACGTATCATTTATAAAAAAAATATAATACACTTATTCATATAGACAAAATAAATCATTCTAATTTAGATGGCAATAAGCCTCAAGGTACTACCTATTGTTTATTTAATAATCAGTCAAATGAAAATATACTTTTATCAATAGCCATATGAAACATCAATGATGTATATGATAATCACCATTCATGTAGAATCTTATTAGACTCTGGTAGCCAGGCAAATTTTTGCATGTATAAATTTGCCCGAAAATTACACCTTAAACTTATTACAAATGATCTCTCCTATTTCAGGCATAAATAACTCAGTATCTCAATCCAAGTACAGTGTTACACTTACATTACATTCTCAATATAAGAATTTTCCATTCAAAGTGCAATGTGCTGTTTTATCTGATATATCAGACAGCCTTCCATCAACCACATTTGACATTTCTAATCTTAATCTTCTTCATAATATATTTCTAGCAGATCCCAAGTTCAATATAGCAAATAACAGTGACGTACTGATTGGAGCTCAATTCTATTTGAGTCTTACTTTGCCTAGGAAATTCAATCGAAATTCCAGATATCCTGTTATTCAGGAAACTAAATTAAGATTTGCCATTGGAGGAGCGATGACAAGCATGTAGTAAGGGCCTGGAGTCAGTGCAGATTGCTCATCCACTCTCTGTGAGGACGTATGCTGGTTCTACTGCAGTACCGGGTCACACCTCCAAGGTTAGTACTGTGGAGTGGGGGTGTAACCCAGTCGCTAGTCTTGCTGCAAAAGGAATCAATATGCATGCAGGATCTTGAAATATTAGACGTGGCAGAAGGTGCATGTAAATACCGTCATTTAGAATAAGATTCTGCAGAAGTGAAATGGAAATGGAGAAAGGATAGGGATACAATTAAAGAGAGTTGAGAAATCAACACGCTTTTTTTTGGTGCAATGTAGACCTTCGTTAAATTGTAGAAGGCCCTGAAGTGCGTCAAAAGACAACAGTGCTAACTGTTCCATCTAGGTCAGTATCACTGATGCCAAACCTCCCTAGTATCAAAGATGGATCTCCAAGGCGTCAGACACCCTGTCATAAGAAGTGGAGGCAATTAGAAGGTTGGAGAAAAGAAATAAGAAGGGATCACCTGAAGGAAATGCTAGGCAATGTGTTTTAACTAAGAGATATGTTTTAAATAATGAATTGAAAGTTTTAAAAGTTGTTAGTTCTTAATATTAAAGTGGAAAGTTTTTTTGTTTTATTTTTTTTTGGGGGGGAGAGGGAAAGGACTAATGATCAAATTAGTTGATGCTCTTATTTTTTTGGAGGGGTAAGTTGTAGTTGTGCACAGTCTCTCACTTATCCTATGAGAATGTACGTTATCAGTGAAACACCTGCTTACCTCAGGATACTGAAGATAACCCCTGATATTTTATCCTACATGTTCCAGGATCATATTGTAAATTTGGGATGAGATTATATATGAGATATTATATGCTATTTTACTTTTGAACAAACTAAAATTTCTTGTAATCAATATAAAATAACGGTGAAAAAATGACATATAA
Organism: Lycorma delicatula; assembly: GCF_047948215.1. Classification (NCBI taxonomy): domain Eukaryota; kingdom Metazoa; phylum Arthropoda; class Insecta; order Hemiptera; family Fulgoridae; genus Lycorma; species Lycorma delicatula. The sequence goes on along the minus strand of NC_134456.1, from coordinate 221,777,924 downwards.
TTTATAAATTTAACTAAAAGAAATCTTACTATTATGGAAAAAATAATTAAGTTTTTTTTTACCTAATGTCTCGTTTAACAGAATTATTCAGAAAAGATACTAATGTATTATTTATCACATGCTGCAGACGTTTTTCTTTATCAATCAGGGATTTCATAACATATGATTTGGCATTTTCAATACATTTTTCATCCCACTCCTCTGTTTTAAAGAAGTCTTTCTGAATAAAGAAAGCATTGAAATATGAATTAATATCAGAAGACATAGAAAATTACTTACTACACAGATAATACAATTTAACTACACAACTGTATAAAATTAAATGAAATACGGATCACTTTCCTAAATAAAAAAGTTGTTTGTTATTAATTTACAAAATTATTCATCTGTAGGCTTTTTTCAAGGTAATTATTAGCACCTTCCTCAATGGATTTCAGTAACATCCATCTTGAAATGAAAGTGACCTTAAAAAGGTAAGGAAATTTCTTGAATATGTATTTCAATATATTTGATATGTCACGTTTGTCGGTTAAATATTCTGCGATCAAATTTACTACTCTTGGAAATTTCATAATTTTCAATTTTCTTGATTTCAGTTTCAACACAATGTATAAAAACCAAGCTTTCAACACACATGAATGTGACAAATTTACAAATATAATAAATGTAACAGTTTTTAGGTTCTAAAAAAAACTTGATTTATCTTAATTTCCCTGTATATTCCATTTCCTAAAAATCGTTGTATGTTGATATTGTTCTTTATCTAATTTTCCAGTCTGAGTTCTGAGACTTGATTTCTTAATTGAAAGCGAGAAACAAATTTTTCAAACACTAAAAGGTTAAATTAATATACAAAAAATCGCTTACCAACAATTGAATTCAAAGCGTTCAAGCGCTCTTGGAATTAAATTCCATCTTCAGGAACTCTCTTATTGTCCTATTTATAATAGTAATTAAAACTTCACATGTAAATTAGAAAAAATCGTGATATTTGATTAAAACATAACAGTTGGTTGTAAGATATAAAATTATGTCAACGTAAACGTCCTGTCAATTTGGTGGTCTCAACTGTTTCTGTGTCTCAAATTGACAGGACGTCTACGTGGACACAATTTTATAACTTATGACGACCAACTGTTATGTTTTAATCAAATATCACGATTTTTTCTAATTTACACGTGAAGTTTTAATTACTATTATAAATAGGACAATAAGAGAGTTCCTGAAGATGGAATTTAATATCAAATGTGCTTGAATTCTTTGAATTAAACAAGCTGAGATGATCAAATTTTAAAGTATTAGATACTTGGTCTCACTATACCTCTTTCCAGGAAGGATTTCCTGATGTCATGACAAGTGACCCGTGTAAACATTTCTTTGCTTTTATGTCCAGCAGTTACTCGACATAAAATCTCTGCAAGATTACTAAGCAATCTTGCCATTCTTTTTTTCTAATCATAGTTTACAATCAGAAGAATATTTATAACTGCTACTTCCTAAGATGTATCTGGTAAAATGGAGTATTCAGATTGTATGGGAATCAGGAAGAACGAGGATATTTAAATAAAAATATAAGTTATTGAAACATGAATAATAATAGTAATATAATGATGAAATTATATTTTATTTATAACATGAATTAGAATATCTGTGTTTGTTTATACTGATGTTTGCTAACAACTCAGCATGTTTGGGCTTATTTGAATAATCCTTTTACCAACTTTTTTATTGAACTTTTGAGGATGGTTATAAGAATAGATTATTCCGAAAGACCCATTACTGGTGAGCAAACAACTTTAAATGAAGATTTGAATTATTTTATAATATTATATTTTATGTAGTAATATTGTGAGCTATTGACTAAATAGAAAAGGATGGAGCCACTGTCCTGTGAAAGAGTTATGGTATGGGCTTCCCGCAAATGAAATTAAAAACAAAGATCACTGACTTTTATTTTTATATTCTGTTTATTATATAAAATATATTTTAGATCTGTAAAATAATTGGTAAGCTATCTATTATTTTCACGGTATCTTTATATTCCTAACAGAATTGAAATGTACAGGGTTTTTCTTCAATGGCTGTATATTTCAATTTGTGCCAATTTTCAAGATTCATGTCCTCTACACTTCATAGGGGATTTACATGTAAAATGTAACAAAAATTATTTTAGTGACTGCTGAAAAATGAACTTGTTTATTCTTTTAATTTAACCAGTTTATTTGTAATAGCCTAACTAGACATAAACTAAAAATAGATATTTGGCATTTACTTGCTCCGAATTCAGTCAAAAAAAAAAAAAAACAAATTGAACCTGCTCCTCTTCTGATAAAGCCTTTTTTTGATTAAAATAAAAATATGCTCAGGATGCATTTTAGCAAAAAAATTAAATTATATATAACTTTCACACAAACTTGACTGAAATTTCAAATGAATATTCCTTCCTCTGTATGTAAGGGAATTTCTTTTTATTTAAAAATTATGGATGAATTTTAATGAAAGATTTCAGGGAGCAAATATTTAAGGAAATAATATTTGAAAGAATTTTCTAATGAAATACATCTGAAATTTTTATTAAGAATTCAATTCTTGATAACAAATGAGATCTACTGCCCGGATGAATACTGGGTAGCACAGCATGTCATTATACAAAGATTTTTTTACAACGACAAATAATATAAATAACAAAGTTTTAATAGGAAGAAAACAGATTTTGTTTCAACTAATACTAATTTTCTATTAAATGACATACATTAATTATACAAGGAGAAATATATATATAATTTTACTTAATGACAGACCTACTATCTTGGTTGTAATTTAAAAGATGAAAGAATTGTTTTCTAAAACCAACTGTGACAATACATATGATTGATTACTTACCAATCTGAAAATGCCTTTAATGTTTTTTAATATAACCTACTCATCCATAAAAACAAAAGCCCTCATTGACTTTGCTCATCACTAATTCCCCATAGTTAAAATTTGGCACTATTCTCAGTATATTTGGGAAAAGTAAGAAAACGATTTTCATTAAAAACCTAAAAGAACTATAAATTATAAATATGATGGAAACGTTTATCTTAAGAAGTAGGCTTCTAGTTTTTTTTCATTTACAATTTAGGAGATAAAAATGAGTGCATGGATGTAAGAAAAAGGCGTAATCATTAGTTTTTGCAATTCCCTGACAGCTAAAGAGCTGACATTTTGGTAAGTTATTCCAAAGGTGATATCTAAAAAGAAAATTGTTTTGACTAACAACACTTAAGAGATGAAAAGAAAAAGGATTTGAAAAGAGATGCTGAAACCTAAAGAGCTAGAAACTTGGAAGTCGCATGTGTGCATGTTTCCCCTTAGAATAGTGCTCCTGCTAAGAGCACTTTTTTTCATCCCAAAGGAGATGAAAAAAACATAAACCAATTTTTTAAAAACAGTCAACATTATACTTACAATAATAACACTCACAATAATATTTACTCTAAGTTTACACATTTCCCTTAATAGCTTCCTTATGAGGGTTAAATGGGATTAAAGTTGACTTCCCTAATCTCCATCTATTATCTACAGCAGTTCTGATAGAATCTTGAAATCCAACAAAAATAACTCTTAACAGTCTTTGAAAACATATCTAGGGTTTTTCTTTAAGCTGTCCCTAAAAAATGAAGCTGGACTAGGCAGGAATTTCATAGTTCTTGTATATTTTCCAATTCAGTAGTGACAGTAGCTAGAATTTAATTCTAAAAATAACTATAGTTATTAAGTTATTAATTTTAACGTATAAAACCACTCAAATTAATAAGATATTGTGACCCTAACAATAACAAGAATTTATTAGTCGCATTAGATTCCAAATTGAGATATTGATTCTAGGTATGTTTACATACCTAGAATGTAAACATACCTAGAATTATGTTTGTAATGAGCTGTGAAGTACATATCTTCCTGTGAACAAAACAGAAGGTAGTCAAACGTTCTGACAACCTGAAATGGAATTGCAAGTAAACAAAGTTCTGAAAGTTTTAAGTTTAGGGATGCATTCTTCATCGAGTTTCAAACAAATAGTTAAAGGCAAGTAAACATGTAATTTTTATTAAATGAAAAAATAATTTTTTTTAATTCGGGTTGTATTTTTAAATATATGGACTATCTCGCTGATTTATCTGCACAGGCCAAATACTTTTACTGTTCTTTTTTTGTACTGTTTTACTATTTTTGAGCAGAAGAAAGCACTTTTTACCTGCAAACAAACTTGCAGTTCACAGAATGATTCAATTTAAAATTTGATCGATAAATTAAACGTATAAATGGCTATCCGATGTTAAGAGTTATTCCTTCACACTGTAATTTTAAATGTTAAATGTTTCCAGCACTTGCAAAATATAAACTGGAGATACAAAACATTTAGAGATTTCATCCTCTAGGATGGTTTAAGGAAAAACCCTAACCATATTTTTATATATCATACAGTTAACAATTGTAAAAAATTTTTATTTTCAGTTTAACACATTAAAAAAGCACAGGAATTAGAAAACTCTATGCATCATGTTTTACTCTTGATTCAAACTGTATTCTGAATAATTGTTTTCAGAACCTAATAAATACTTTGTTTCCCAACTGCTATCCCTTCCTCTCCATGTTCCTCTCTATTGAACTCTACAAATTCACTTTACATATCTAATTGTTAATTTTACAACTATATAGTATGTTCTTCGATACTCTAGTAATTTTTGTATAGTGCATTCTTAATGTATCATTATTCTCATAATATTTTATGATTTACTGTGCGAGAAACATTATGTTATTTTATATTATTATATTATTTTATACCTGTGCTCGCACATGTATGTAAGAAAATAACAGATTTTTAATGTATTGACTGATGTTAGATCTAATAAATGCACCATCAAATTAGTGAGTAATCGTCATAAGTACTGCAGAGGGAATAACAGAATGCATATTTAAAAGATTTTTTTACAGAGAATTTTGTTTAAAAAATGTAACCCATTGTCAAAAATCTCACTTTAAACCAACACTGTAAAATATAAGAACATCACTGTATTGCAATTATCACAGAAATTAGGAGCTGTAATGTTACGCATTAAAAATTTATAAAATAATTATAATGAAATAAAGTAATCAATTTATAATAACTACATTCATGCTTGCTTAAAATGGAATAACTCAAAAAAAGCTGAAAATGATAAATAGTGATATTATGGATGGAATAATTATTCACAGCCAGTGCAAGACATAACCGTTAGAGACTAAAACGATACATTTAATTACCAATAGATTCAATAAATTTACTTATATTAAATAAAAAAAAAGGTCAAATAATCAAGCAAAAATTAATACTCACTAGAAATCCTACTACGTGTTCATAAAATTCTACAAACTCATCTGCAGCACTACTGGTAAACAAAATAGATAAATATTTATAATTTTCTTCATAAGTGATTGTCATAGAAGCTTCAACTGCTATAACAATATCCATCTGGAAAAAAATGATTCCATTTAATTAGATTTTTATATGAAATATGTTTTATAATTCTATTTCTAGAAATAGCAGCTTATCATTATTTTTATTAATCATCAATGAATAAAGTTGATCTGACAGCATCTCTCATTTTTTATTTGTTCTAACATCTGCAAAAACCCATTCAACCAATACCTTCTGGGCAGATTAAAAAATAACCCATTTTCTTTCATTTTGCATGTTTTTACTTCCTCGTATGAAGTAAAGGAAGTATTGTGATTGCAAAAAATTTCAGTTTTCAGATTTCAACGGAAATATCCATTTTGACCTTCCCTGAATCCATTTTGACTAGTTTCGTTGTGATGTTTGTATGTACATATGTATGTATCTCGTAACTCAAAAATGATTAGCTGTAGGATGTTGAAACTTTGAATTTAGAATTGTTGTAAGATCTAGTTGTGCACTTCCCCTTTTGACTGCAATCAACTGGACCAAAAGTGTCCAAAAAAGGTCAAAATCCAAAACATTTGGATTTTGGACTTTTTCTTAACTGCAGTAGTAAGCCTTCATTGAGAGCTTTTCAACAATATATCTAAGTGGTACTTATTTTCATTGGTTCCAGAGTTAAAGCCAAATAAAATTTTAATTAATGAAATATTTGGATCTTACAAGGGGAAGGTTCATCGGTTCAAAACCAACTTCATCTCCTTTTTTTTGTAACTTTTATTAAAATTTTAATATAATGATTTGTATTAATTATTAACCTCTGATTGTAAAAAAAAATTACAAAAAAACTAATTCAATAATAACAATAAAAATAAAATATGAAAAAAATATTGGAAGTTATTAATGAAATAAAATTTTATGTACTTTTCATTTTTTTTAAATATGTATGTGTAATTTAATAGGTGTACAAGGAAGTTATGTGGTGTCCACATCAGATTTTTGGTAGATTTCATAAGAAAGCTACCTATTGTAATTGAAATGGGTACCATGATTTGACTTTTGGAAAATTTTGACATATCTTTGTGTTTGACATCCCCCAGACCCCAAAACCACCGTCAGTTCAAAAGTTTATATATATATTTCACTTTCTTGTGAGCACAATAACTGCTGTACCAATCACTTTCAAATTGGTGCATACAATATAAAGACCCAAAATCTCGGTCGAGTTCATTAATGGACAAAATTGGACCATGGGGGTGGAAATGGGGAGTTTTTTGAAAAAAGAATATATCACTACAACTTTCTTATTAATTAAAATATCTAATTCATTTAAATTTTCTACTATTCTTTGGATAAGGGCCTAAAACTTATCTAAGTAAAGTCTTTTGATATCACCAACCATTGCCACAGGGGGTGAAAAAAATGGAGTTTCAAAGACAAAAAAAATCATACCTCCCTTAATAGGCACAATATTGAATCAGTTTAAAGTGGTCATTACTTCTCTAAACATTACCTAAAAGTTTTGTCTGTAACAATTTTTGATATGACCAACCCTTACAGCAAGGGTGACCAAAATGTTGCTGGAATTGTATGTAAGAAGATGGGGCTTATATGCTGAACATGTGAAACTTTTTTCACATGCAACCAATGTCGTATTGAGTAAATTTGAAGTTTTTCTTAACTTTAAGATGGAAATCTTTTTTATCCCCTACTTAGCACCGGTGAAATCTACCTCCACCTTCCGGCATACCAAAACCGATTTAAATGTCAATTATGCTGAGATCGGTCATAAACAAATTGATTATAGAAAATTCAATTCAAGAAAAATTTAAAAAATTTTTAAATAATGTTTTTTTATTAGAAAAATAGAAGAAGAGATAAGTTTCAAAGCAGTCCTGTAAATAAACATTAAATCAAAAGACGAATCAGGAAACGTCAAAAATTTTATTTCATTATTGTCAATGAATGAAAAAATATCCATAGTAGATTCTGGAGCAATGAACCATTAAATAAAATCAATAGGTTGTTACATCTGCATAGCAAAACTAAGTATATCTGTTAAAGCAAATAAATCTGGATAATTATTTTTGCAATTACCCGATGATGACTAATAACGCTGTGTGATGTTCTTCAAGTCAACGATTTTTAGTTAATTCTTTTGTCAGTAAAACGAGCTGAAAATTCTAGATTGAGGGTCTTATTTGAAAATCAAAAAGTTAGAAATCTGAATGAGAATCCGAAGGTTTATTGAGCATGAATTTTATGGAAATTTGTATATTGTAATATTCAATCCTAGATTATTTCACACAAGTATTGTAAATAAAAAATGGGACATACGTCTGTGTATCCTAAAAAACTTTATGTGACATCTGTTTAAAGGGTAAACAAATATGCTTGTCATTCAGAAGCTTATTGGAAGAAAAGAAATTTAAGAAATTATTAAATGTTATAAGATATAGGGCCTATACAACCAGAAACTTATGATGGTATGCATTATTACATCACATTTATAAATCATTATTCTAATTTCACATGTGTGAGTATATATATTAAAAAGTAAAGATAAGATTTTTGAGAAATATGAAGATTATATATCATTTGTGACTGTCACGTTCTCCCTGAAAGTTTTTCATTTATGTTGTGAGTAAAGAGGTGAATATTCATCAAAGGAATTTAAGAAATTTTGCATCAACCAAGAAATACAAATTGAGTAGTGTTTCCCAGAATCCTGAGGAAAATGGAGTCAGGGAAAGACTTAACAGAACTTTTCTGAACATGACCAGATGTCTATTTTATGATTCATTAGCACCAGTCATTATGAGGAGAGGCAGTACAATTACAAGTGTATATAATAAAGTGTTCACTAACAAGATCAATAAAAAAGGGACGTATAGCTGTGCAAAGTTATGGTATGATATAAAAATAGATCTAGAAAACATTAGAATCTTTGGATCTGAAGTTTATGTTCCAAAAGATCGTAAAGGGAAACTTGATCCAAGAAGCAAGAAATTGGGCATGACAGGTAACAAATGTAATGGATGTCAGTTGCAGGGCAAAGAGAAAAAGAAAGTTTTACACTAGTTGCATCGTCTTTGATGAAAAAAAAAAATACAAACAGAAATAAATAAAATGAGGATGGAACACTGCCAATCTAGTTATCAATTTGTGATAATAGCAAAGAATTGTGTGAACAAAAGATTACTAAAACACAAGTAAATGATGGTATAAAAGAAAAAGAAGAACAAGTTGATAAAATATAGAATACTCGATCAGAAAATGAAAGTTTTAAAAGCACACAATTAAGAAGTTATAGAAAAACAAAGTTACCATCCAAATTTGATGAATGTGACTTAAGTTTGATGACAGCCTTGACATCATAAATTTTACCAAGAGAGATTCCAAAAGTTATTAGGAAGCATTAGAAGAACATAACTGGAAGGTAACTGTAAATGAGGACTAGAAGCGTTACATAAAAATGAAACTTGGGGTATTGTGCCTATTCCTTCAAGTATAAAGATTACAAATTCAAAGTGAGTATTACGATGAAATCTGTTCAAACGGAAAGAAAAATGAAGAAAATAATATTTGTTACATTTGGATTTCAGCAAGAAGAAAAACAAATTGATTTGTATTTCTCAGTGGCGTGAATTATTCTTTCCGTAGCCATAGAGAAGGATCATAGTATTCATCAAATGACGGTCAAATTAGCCTTCTTAAATAAAGTATTGAAAGATCCTGTATGTGTACAAATATCTGATGGCATTAGAAAAAACAGATCAACCTCAAAAGGGAATTACATGGATTGAAACAGATTCCACTATGTTGGTAGGGACAATTAATTGAATATTTTAAGAGTATTGGTTTATCCTGTTCAAAATTAGATCCTTGTGTATATGTTTTGGTTTGGATAAATAATTTAACGTTAGTTTCTAATAATTCATATGATCTAAATACTTTTAAGAACTTTCTAACATCAGAATTTGAAATGAAAGATCTGATTAGTTATGGTTGAAATTGAAGTTTCTAGGAATGGAGTTTGAAAGAAAAGGAGATTCTTTATTCATTTCTCAAAAGGAAATGATTCAAATGTTTTAAAAAAATTTCCTACAGAAAATTGCAAGGAAGTACATTTACTTACACAACCAAAGCTTATCATTTTCTTTTAACTTAATGTGTGATATATCTGTCACAAATTAATAGGACGGCTTATGTTCATTATGTTGAGTAGTAGGCCCGGTCTTGTTTTTCAGTAATTTATTCTAGTCAATTTCAAAATTGCTACACATTCTCAAAAGTTTCATTTTAATATAAAAATGAATGAAAATACTATATTTTGGAAGTCTAAGAAACAATCAATTTTATCAAGTATAGAAGCAGAATATGCAGCTCTGTCAGAATATATAACAAAATGTCTAAGCATTAAACAATAAATAGAAGAATTATTAAAACATCAATAGGTATGATAAACATATTTGAAGATAATCAGCCATGTATAAAGATAACTTCAACTCTAGAGACAAAACATTTAAAAAACTTTGCCGTGAGATATTTTGTGAGGACACGTTGAAGGAAAAACAATGGTTATACTTCAATTGACAAGCAAACTGGAAATGAAATTACAAAGCACTTTCACAACAAAAATTATTTTTTTAAGAGAAAAACTTGGAGTAATTGATAATAGAATTAATAATGTCATTTATGTTAATCTACACTACCAATTTGATTGTTATATTATATAAGCAAATTTTTTAAATTAAATAATGCTACTGTGGGTTTAAAGAATTTGGGAGGAATGTTGAATTATGAAAGAATGCATCATATCTGCTTAAGTAAAATATTAACCAAGAGATAGCATTATATATGAATGTTTATCCAGTTTCAGATGAACTAATGTTTTATTTTTTTTATTTTTGCAAGTTAGTTGTTATACATGATAGGGAATAAAGTTATCATTTATCGAGTCCTTTGATATTATTATTTCAATATAAACTACTCTTGTCAAATGGTTTTAAATTCATTAAAGCTAATAAATTATTTAAGACATTACTATCTAAAGAAATAAAAATAGCAAAATATATTTTGTCTAGTATAATGAAGACAACACAACTTCTAAAATCTAGTGAGCATTGACAGTTACATAAGCAAAGTAATCATTTTTATCAGGATAAAATGCAAATCTCAATTTTCCTAAAAATAAGGTTAAGTTATTAATTGCAGTGCACACTGGTAATGAAAATGAGTTTTAGATGGTGATTACTTTATGAGTTTAAAATGCAAAATAAACATGAATGGTGCCTTTTTTTATAAAACAATTCCTAAGTTTATTATTATGCACAAATAATGTGATTTGTTTAAAATAATCAAATATTATAAATGCAACAATATTACAGTGTATGACTGGAATGAATTTCTAAATATTCTTGAAGGAAATATAATATTGCTTTTATGGTTACAGTATGTTAAAAATAATTCTCAGAAGTATAATTTTGCGATCAATAGTTTTTTGTTTTATTTTCTTGTTTAACCTCTGGGACCATCATTAGGTATTGCTTCAGAAGATGAGGTGAATGATTTGTAGCGTGTGAGAAAAATGCCATGCCTGACTGGGATTCGACTCCAGGACCAACAATTTTGTCACAACAAAGGGGCATACAATGTTAAGGCCTAAAAAAATTAATATAACCAACTTTTTTTTTCTATTCTTCTTTGGTAGAGACTTAACACCACCAAATCATCATCAAGTCAAGTAGAATGATAATTGCTCAAAACAGTAGTACGTAAATAGCAAAAAGGTTAAATTATTAATTGAAAGTGAAGCGAGTCAAGTAACCCTGGATAACTTGCAACAATGTGTTAATCATTAATACAAGAAGGAAAGAGGCAGGAGTTTGAATTTTGTTGACATAGCTGTTGATAAACTTATTATAAACTGGTATGATGATTTACCATATTGAAGCTCTGGGTATTGATGAAAAAGCAAATATAGTTAATGGTATTCAATATTTGTCAAATACAGAAACAGAATAGGATAAGAAATTTTTTTTTAAAATTAGAAACAAGTACTTAAATACATTATTGCTTATTAATGGACAGTTAACTGCTATTTTAGGATTAATATCCTTTTGCTGCTACATCAAAACTGTGCAACATTTACAAAACCTGTGTTGAGGTTATTCAGCATCTAAATTTTGTTTAGAAGAGATGTCCTTCTTAAAATAAAGAAAACTTTCTTTTATACATGCACTGTTTTATAAATTTTAAGTAGCATCACCTGCTCTGTACATTAACTACATACAGTATGTTTATATGTAAATATCATACTTATGACAAGCGGAGTATATTATTTATTACTTACTCTTAGTGTCCTTTTATGGAATTAAGTTGAAAATTTTAATTGTAAATTACGATTGATATATTTTAATAAAGGAATAATGCAAAATCTAGAGGCTACTGTTTTGCCCATTTACAAAATTATGACTCTTCTCATGTTCAAAAATTCAATGTAGATTCTTTAATATTTTCAGGTTAGACAAATAAAAATGAGAAAAATTATGAAAAAATTGATTTAAGCCAATTAAAGAAAAAAAAACCATTTAAATATTACATTAACTGTTCAGAATCTCTCTTACAAACTTGTATATTGTATAATGTTTAAAAATGATTCCATGACTTAATTTTACACTTAACTCATCATGATGGTTAGGTGATTATTAACACACTATAAAGTAATGAGTGATTCAAATCTAACTTGATTAATTCTAATGCAAATGTTTGAAATGTTGTTCCTCCGTAATGTATAGAATTTCAATTCATTACACAAAATAATTTTCCATCATATCCTGCAGTTCTCCATTGAGATTCACCTATTTACATGACTTTGTTCACAAATGCTTCTTCGTAATCTTTAAAAAAAGCTGATTGGAGTCAAATCTAGGAAACAGGTTGGTCGCTTTGTTACTTCTTGTCTGCCTATCCAGTGATATGAAAATGCGACATTAGAAATTCATCCTTGTTTAAGCCAAAGTGAAGTGGTGCTCTGTTTCATAGGACCAAATCACCGTAAATTCAATATTAATAGTGGTAGTACTTCATTTTTTTCTCAGAGAATTTAAAAATACAATTTGACTGTTACAGAACACAATTAAGCACATAAATATTGTCAAGTAAATAATGACATGATTTTACTCTAATTTAACCCTAAATTAATGATATTCTCTACTTCATCATCTCTCTCTCTCTGTGTTGTAACCCGCTAAAGTTTACTTCCTTTTGCGATACAGAAGACAGTGGTAATCAGTTAGTATCTGGTTGTTGGTGTACAGAAGATGATCAAAGATTTTCAGAAAAAATGAAAATATGAATCTGTTTGATTTACTGCATTAAGTATATTAGTATATATTAGTGTCCATTAAACTCTGGAAGCATCCTCTATACTGATATGCCGTTAAAAAACGTAACATTAGAGTGAGACAATTGTAATAATGTTTCTCTCATTCAGTACTGATTGTTCTTATTACATTCAGTAACCGATTACATTACTTAGTAATCACACATTCTTACCGTATACCTGAATTATAATTTCATCAATCCTATAAAATAAAAACAGATCGTTTCTTATCTTGTACTAATATTAAAATTTATTTCGTAATAATAGAACTTATTTTTCTACTTACAATTTGCAAATACTCATAACACAGCCAAATTTAGAACTCAATTTCCAGGATATACAGTACTTAAAATAATTCTTTGTTCATAATTTTGCATACATCATTTATTTCTTCAACACATCCCACATATCTAACACACCATATAACACATTTTTCACAGAAATTAGGATTCTTAAGCTAGCTTTCCCTATTGAATGCATGAAAAATAAACATATCATGTTTAAATCTTATTGCACTAATTTTGTTACAAGAGATATCAGTAGGCCTATAGTATTCCATGAAATTCAAAAAGTAGTGTGCATGTTATAAAGTCAAAAAGATTTACTGAACTTCTTACACATTTCGTGGAACCACTAGAACTTTATCTTCACTTTAGTTTTGAAATTATCAGGATAACTTTTTGTAGGTCATAAATATCTTTGGTTATATTTCTAATAACAGCTAGATCAAAACTATCAATGTCTGTGTTACGGTAATAAGGATGCTTCTTTTTTTCCTAGGGGTTGTTAGCGATTCACCTTTACTATTACAAACTTCTTTTTTTACAGCTGTCACAGTCCATCATAATTATTAAAACTAACTTAAAAAGATGCCTAATTACAAAACAAAAATTAAAAAAAAACCGCTACTAATACATATTTCTAAAATTAAAGCGACTGTCAAAATACAACATTAGTATTGAAAACACGATAACTACACTACACCCTAATTTGATTTTATAATGACTAACTATCTGATAAGCCGTTAGCACTGCATTATTACTTGATTAATATTTTTAGAATGAGTAGTAGCTTCTCATGCATGCTCACTAAGGCCTTTTCCCTGTACCCTGCCTACAATAATCTGTGCCAATTCTTGTTGCAGCATATTTTTTTTTTTGTTACACTTTTGTGGACTCATACTGGTGATGATTTAATGGTAAAAAATTTGACAAACAAGGTGCCTTGAGCCCTAAATAGTGAGGATAAATTTTCTGGAAAAATAGTTGTTTAAATTTTTTTGCTGTGTGGATGTTGAATGCTACATTACATTGACTAATAATTTGTCAGAATGTTTAAATACTGCATTACTCATGTCTCATCTCCAACAACAACCTTTAAAAAGTAATCCATTATCTCTTTCCCTTTGATAGGGTACAACAACATTTAAGCTGAAATTAAACATTTAGCTTTTGCGCATAGTTAATATTTTTGATACCCATTTGACGTGCAACTTCCTTTAACCCATCTTTTTCAATCAAAACATCCTAAAATACTAAAACATTTGGAAATTCTGAAGATAATTCTAATAATATAAAATAATGATGATCATGAATTATCAAGTTTACTTTTTCCAATAAATATGTTAATACCACGAGTGGTGGTATGTTCATCATAAATATTAGCTTGTCCTTGAAACAATACATCTTGGTGTCAAAGTTTTTCATAAATAACATCTAGATTTTAAATCTCAACAATTTTCAAGTAAATTTCTTCAGTACAATTTTTTTATCATCAAGAACCATATTACAGCTCAAATTTTAGAATCGACAGGATTATTCAATTTGGAACTTACCTACATTGATCCTCTAGAGTGTACCTATGCAAGAACTGATTTAGATAAATGTACTACAAAAAAAAAAATTGTTTTTGATCAGAAGAATAAACTGCTATTCAATTGAAAACAGATCTTATTTAAAAAAATCCTCCTTGTAGACTTTTAGGTTAATGAGAGAAAAACTTCATCGTTCTAATGATTTGTTTTCTATAGTGGCAACAGAGAAGAATTAATAAGAGGAAAAAAACAGTACATGACCTACTCAAAAAACAGTTCTTATAGAAAAGACATGAAAAAGGCTAATGTAACAAAAAATATATCAAGAGAAAATTACTTCTACCACAAATGTGACTATTTGAATTAATATTAGCCTTACTATACAACCAACATACCATATTAAATCATAAATTACCTGAGTACAACTCATATATTGACGAAATACAAGGAATATATGATAATCGTTAAAAAGTTCATCACTAATTGTTACTGACTGAAATATAGTAATGCCATCATAACCATCAACTGTAACCCAATAAACATCTTCTTCCTTTAACTTGCGAGAGACTTCTATTTTATCCGTTTCAGTGGGAATTCTGAAAAAAATAATGATTTATTGCAATAAACTTATAGATCAATCTGGTAGGCATATGTTGTGGTACCATAGATTAAATAATGTTTATCTGCTGTAAAATTATTATAAAAGGATTATTCAGTAAATGCAGACATAATAAAAAGGAGTATGGATAAAAATATTAAGAAATTTTACAGTTAATAGTATTTGATGATAATTTAGATGACCGGTGCAGTCATACATTTTCAAAGATCTTGATAAAGAATAAAAAAAAATTTAAGATGATAAGCATTGAAATAGATATTAAATTAAAAATAAACGGTAACAAAATAAATTAAAAAAAAAATAAAAGTATAAATAGGCGGGTGACAAGTAAATAGTTGCTTGAAATAAGTAACTGCTAATTACTTGTTTGTATATAATAAAAGTCTTTCAAGAAGCAACACTGAAAAAAAAGAAGATATTAGTAGAACAGTAGATTTCCTGTTAAATCAGTTTGGCTAATAATTAGTAGTTAATTATACCTGAGAGTTTATTTTCATGTTAATATAATCAACATTCTGTAATTTAAACTTTATTTCATTTAAAATTACTTACTGTGTTATTACATTATTTTAAATTACTTTTTTATGCGATTTAATATTTACTTCCTGTAATGGTGATAGCGGTTCAAAGTACTATAAATGTTAATTAAAATTATATTTAATACATAGTAAATGTCCATTTAATACGTAAAACTTTGTATATAATTTTAGCTTAACTATAACAATAGAGAATATCCTATGTTCTTGTTCACGATGGTTTTAATTTGAAATTTTAATTTTTTAATGTCAAAATGAACAAATTTTACATAAGACTTTTTAAAAACCTACCTCCAAACATTTTCAGTTGTCTTTGTAACCATCCTTAAATTGGAATGACTAATCAAGTCATCATTGTGGGATTTGTTACTTTATGACTATGATGTCACTTTTTTTTCAACGGTAATAATTCAATACATCATTATAATTTTAGCTGTATTTGTGACGACTGAAATATTTTAAATTTTCTAAAAACAATGTTTTGTTACTTTGTTTGGTTGTAACTAAAGCTGATAAATTAATGAAAGAAAATATTTTACATGCGGTTATTTTCTGCTCTTGACCTTCATGAATTCAAAAAATACCTGGTTATCATTTTAATTTTTTGTAATCGATTCTGTCATTACAAAAAGTATTAGTACTAATAGAAAATTCTGACTATCTAAGTAAATTCTAGTTTATTTTTGCTTAAAATAATTTATGATCCTTATTTTATTCTGCTTCTGAAAAACTTTTAAGATACCACAGTGGATTCCATCAGATTGCTGTTCCAAAGCATGCATTTTATATCAAATAACTTTTTTGCTTTTATTTGATTATTCAGTTTCTATTTTATCTCTCCTAATTCTCATTCATCTTTCTCTTTTTTATTTTTTTAATAATCTCAACACCATTCGTAATCCCACTTTCTAATATCCCATTACTGTCCATCCTTCATATTTAATAATGCAGAACCTTCCATTAGTCGTAATCTAGCTCTCTTAAATCATTTAGCAAATCTATATTCTAATCATTTAGGATTTGAATATTTGAACATTTGGAATACTTGAATTTTATATTTTACCTGCCGTATTACTGAAACCTTCTGCACCAACACATTCTTTCTTTTGAAATTAAAGTTTTTTTCATGCTACTTCTACATTTATAGACAAGGTTTAATTTTTTAGCTTAAAAATGAAATAATTGATAAATTAATTAAATACTACAAATTAATAGTTGTTTACAGTAGTACTGGCAATTATGTAAACTAGTAAGGATTAGGTTATCAGGTCAGTTGGGTAACGTAGAGAATTAGTGAATTGTAATCGATTAATAAGGGAACTACTGTATGTTAACCTATTTTACATGAGTGTATGAGATTGAACAAACATCACATCTGATAAAAAGTATTGGTTGCATACCCCTAGAAAAATTACATGTATGTTTTATATTGATGTAAATGTATATTTAATATGTAATTATATTTTCAATATTTAAAATTAAAATTTATAAAAAAAGCTATCATCGAAGAGATCATCTCATTTAATATAAATGCTTCCTTATAGTAAGATAAATTTCTCACAAAATTTGAATAATAAAAAAAGACCAATTTTTTACATTTCATACTATGCAACAGACAATATTTTATATTAAATTATAAAAAATTTGTAGAGATTATACTAAACGGATATTTAACAGTTATAATTAGTCATAATTTTAGGATAGGTCATGGATAGGATAATTTTAGGATAGGACAGGATATTAGTCATAATTTATTTGAAACTAATTTAAATTAACATAATATACTTGTGAAATATCATGATTGTAGAAAAGGAAAATTTACTTGGATGGTATTGTACAGAGAGATCCAAAAGTTGCACACATCAAAATTAAAGTGTCTATAAATAGCAGTAGATTGAAAAATTTCTATCAGCTATTACAAGATAGCACTATGGTATTAACAACAACAAACCTAGATGCCACTGTGATGTGTATTGATCACACGCCGCTTGTAGTAGTGCTTTGTTTATTACTTGGTAAACATGTAGTTTTCCCAAGAGCGACAAAAATTTTCATTGTTCAACATTATTTTTCCATTCGATTTTACGCACATGTTATAGAATTTCATGGGAAATATCCAGATGTGGCAGCGCCTAACAATTCAACCACAACAATATTAATCACCCGTTTTTAGTGAATGAGGATCAGTTACAGACAAGAAGATAACCAGGAGACCAGCCATTTTGACTGCTGCTAATCTGGCTGGGATTAAGAATGCGATATAGTGTTTACCTTAAAAAAGCTTGAGGAGTCTATCAGTGCGCTCTCAGATTTCATACGGAAGTGCTCAGAGAGCGATGAAGCAATTACACTTTAAAGCAAATCATGTTCACAGTGTTCAGGAAATGAAAGAGCTGGATAACGAAAAGCATGTAAAGAAAACATGGTAAAAAGAGTTCATACATGCATTACTGAATAGGGTAGCCATTTTGAGCATATGTTGTGAAAATAAATAAATCTTTAAATATTATTACCTAATGTCTTTTTTTTTTATTACCATGGTGTGCGTGACTTTTGGATCTCTCTGTATATTTAATTAAAAAGTTAGATTTTAACATTTACATAATGGAAAGATAATAATTTCTGAATGTTAGCAATACTTTTTGACTTAACACATGTTAGTATAAATTTTGAAATTATAAAGAAATTTCAGATAATTGAAATAATAGAAAGTGAACTGAGATTATGTTCGCAGAAAAAGTGCTGTTTGTAAAGATGTGACCGCTTTCTTCTGTGCGGTCAAGTCAGTTATCAAATCTTCTTAAATATCAGAAAACAGTAAGTCTATATGAACCACTGATACAGCCAATTATTTTTATTAACTTAGTCCTCTGAACAGAAGACTAAGTAAAAAAATGGAAAATTTTTACAGAAGAGCAATATGGGTTCATGAAGAGGAGGTGTGATAAAGGATGAAAATAATAACTGTTGGTGAGAGATAAACAGAAAGATGTAAAGGAATAAGTGAATTTTTACTTATGTTTAAATTTTAAACTTAAACATTTTAACTTATGTTTAAATGTTAAACGGTTATATTAAGAAGTCAAAGAAGAGATTGGAAAGATAGGAAATTAACTAAAGAACTTTACACGAGTCAGAAAAATGCTGTGAAGGGTGTTCAAATTGAATGGTTTGACCTACGGTCTAAGGGTCGAAGGGAACAAACGCGGTGAGGCGGGTGAGCGGGTTCGATTTTGATAATTTATGGCCTTGAGCAAGAAGGCAGAGTTCAGGAGCGAAATAGGTGGCTTGAGTGGAGCGAACCCAGAAGAGCTGAGCGGCCTCCAGGTCAGCCGGTGTTATTGGCGAGAGCAGAGAGGAACCGGGAAAGCACCGGAACCGGGCAAGGGCGCGATGACAGATAGCTGTAATACGCAAGAGTCGAGAGGTCCCTGACACCTCCTGAAGAGGTGCAACTGGGTCAAGAGTAACCTCGAGCACAGGTCAATGAGATGAGTCTTGAATGAGCCAAGGGCCGGACCACCAAAGAGTAAACTGAATGAGTTGAACTGCTGACAATCCTCTTGATGCGCAGTCTGCGGGATTTTCCTTCCCGGTTATGAGCCGCCATTGAGCAGTGAGCTCCTGAATAAGGGCAACTCGATTTCGAACGAACTTCTTCCATCGAGAAGGAGGAGAGTTGATCCAGGCGAGAGTTACCGAGGAGTCGGCCCATAAAATCACTGGAATGTGAGGCTTCTTGAGCTGGTCGATAACATGCCGAACGAGCCGGCTGAGAAGAACGGCGGCCGATGGCAACCCGGCAATGGTGAGCCGTTTGAGCGGAGCTACCTTCGTATTGACGCACACGAGCGACGTGCGAATGGAGCCATCTGAATTGCGAGTGACAGATCTCAATTGCTGCCATGGCTGCTTGAGACGCGTCTGAAAATCCGTGGAGTTCTGGAGACGACGAACGAGAAAGTCCGAGACATCGAGGAATTTTAAGGTCCACAAGTTGAGCCACATCAGCCTGAAGTGAGGGGGAATATAACATCGTCCACTGTAGTTTGTCGAGTCATAACAGAGTCGAGCTACTTCCGACAAGATATTGCGCTTAGTGAACTGGGTGTGCTCCTTAGGGGAAGTATAGAATCTGAAGTGGTCGTCGGCAGAGCTCCAGAGCAAGCCCAAGATTTTCGAAGTGGACTGATCAAAGAGGGTGGCCGATTGATCCTTCGAATGGGACGAGAACTTCTTAAGTAACGCTGATGAGTTGCTTTTCCACTTGGCGAGCAGAAACCCGCGTGCAGAGCAGAGCTCCTGAACCTGCTGAGCAACGTTAATGAGCTTCTCTTCGGAGTCTGCTCCCCCACAGATGTCGTCTATGTATCGACCAGTGATGAGAGGATCGATAGCGAGTGGAAACCGATGACCCTCGTCCTTGACTAGCTGAAGGAACACTCGGCAGGCAAGGAACGGAGCCGGACGAGTTCCATAGGTGACCGTGGTGAGCTGAAACGTCAAGTTATGACCTTCAGAATCGCACCATAGAATCTGGTGGAGAGGCCAATCGTCGGGGTGAACCTGAATCTGGCGAAACATCTTAGTAACGTCGGTCATAAAAACGAATTGATGTCGTCGAGCCCACAGGAGCACGTCTTTTTTTTGGAATAAAACTCATACGCTTGATTAACTGAAAACTTAGATTGAAAGTGAGTTTTCAAACATTAGCAAACAAATATTGTGAAGAGTGGTTGCAAATGTCATGAAGTGCATTAGAATGTCCATCCAGGTTAGAGGAAACAATTTTCAACACGTATCGTTAAATTCAAAATATTTAAGATCTTAATATTTCCATAATTCTACTCTTATGTTACGAAAAAGTAGTTCAAAAATATACACTATCGTAGAACTGGAAATCTACTTTAAGAAATGCTCTGCAGATAAGTTAAAATTCATGAAGAAATTACCATACAACATTAATACTGACAAAAATGCAAAATGCTAAAGCAGTTTTTAAAAAAAAACTATTTCTTGGATACTTAATAAATAAATAGTTTAGTGGCAGTTGCAGGTTTATTTTTAGATTTAAGTAAGTTCTCGTTAGATCTAACTCGCTATGAATGATATAAAAAAAGGGTTTAATGGTGTACTAATTGTAGTTATGCTCACCTAGAACGACAGGGTAGTGCAGTATTTGGTGCACTATTAGCAGTTGTTAAACCTAAAAAAATGGCTCTTACATTTTATCCAAAAAAATAACATTGACAAGCTTGACATATGATTTTTTTAGCTGTCAATGTTAATTAACAAATTACCTTTAGATTCATGATATTCCGTATATTGCTGAACGTCCACCCCATTTATATAGAAATTGAGTTGGAAATAAATACTAATTTATTTTTTTAAGGCAGTAACTTATGAAAAGCCATTATCAAAACAATTCTAACAGGATGAAGTTATTCAAGCAAATGAAAGCTGCAATTTCCAGATTAGTTTTTTGCACAGGGACTGGTTATCTGTAGTTATGATTATTTATTTTCATAATTGTTCATTATGAATACTTACTTTCCTGACTTTACCTCTATTGCTGCTGTAGCAGCATAACTATGAAGTACAGTGATCGACTAAAATCTTGGGTATCGGGATATTTGCAATTACAATATTTTAAGATCCCCTTAGTCCAAACATAAAAAAAGTTATAGAAATTACCATTAGATACCTGTACGATGGTGTGTTGGCATGTATATTAATATCTCTGGATTGGTTCAACATAAATTCTTTGAAAATGGCTCAATACATATGGGTTGATGGTATTAAAGTTTAGAAAATATTTTAAAAAGTAGGAGAGGTAATTTCCCCATTTTGGATTTTTTATTTTTTGTACGGTAGCTGTAGAAAATTTATCTTTATAAAGTATTGGTAAGTTATCTAAAATTTTAAAGTTTTAAGTCTATCAGATTTAGGAGTGGGGAATATTCAACATCGTTTCTAAATAGTTTTTGACCCGTATCTTAAATACCTGCTGACAAAAATGTTGAAATTTGGCACCAATATTTGACTGTATATACCTCACCTTTGGGCTAACTTTTGATCCTATCAAACAAGTAAGGATCAACAATAACTTTCTTTCTGGCAATAGCTATATTATGTGTCTAAGTGTTGGGAAATTTAAGGACTACAAATTCACATAAAATTAAAACTTAAGCATTCAAGATATCAAAATAATCAAAAAATTTCATGTGGACAAATCTCACCTCATTTTCGCTTTGTCCAAAATTTTGTGTTTTTTTCAATAAAAATGTATATCATAAGACTGGATGTAGATATTTTAATAAAATTTGTTAATGTACCCAACATCTACTAAAAAATTTTAAGTTTACAATTTTTTTTTTTTACAAATTTTACCTTTGAACGCTTCAAAATATTGACCATTTAAATTGTTTAATCATTAACAGCTCCCTAAATATTAGTTTTATTCAATAATTTTTATAGAAAAAATGGCATCTCATTTATTCAAATTGGTTGACAAATGGGTGAGATATGACTGAAATTGTTAAATTGAATCACAAAAATTATGTGTGTAAACAGGCACAAAATTGTTAAGATTGCATAATTTCCAGTGTGCACTCCTACAAACAAACATTTAAGACAGTATGCGAGCGGGTTTACATTTTATTAGTTTTCCTCTAATACCATTAAACAGTTTTTAAAGCACAAAATTTAACTACAATATTATTTCTTTAAAGGGAAATCATAAAACAGGTTATTAATTTTCACATTCTGCCATTGCTACATTCATTCCTTTTACCACTTAGTGAAAAACTGCCAGAGCTTCCAGGAACACTCAGTAGAAACTGATTTTGAAAATCAATACTAGATTCATTATAACTCATTCATTTATAACTCTGCTGACATTTTTAAAAATTCTAATTAAAATGAATTTTTTATGTAGGGTTGAGTGCTATTATTGTAATGGTTGAAGGCAACCTATGCGAGTTACTTTCAAAAAAATTGCAAACCAGTTTTAAGAATAGCATTCAATCAAAACTTACTGAGGAAAATAAACAGTGAATTGGTTTTCTGTTGACTTTTTCACTGAGCCCAACACACTGATAGATACCAGCATGCCACTGAAATTCAGGTGATATTGAGCCCTACAAGTGATACCTTAAGAGGAGTGGCTGTTAGATGAACATTATTAATCTCAGGGAAAGCATCTATAAATTTGTGTCTTGCACTTCAGATACTTTATATGCATAACAGCCATACAAAAGACAGGGATAAATAGTGTAAAGCAATAGATTAACATATTGTGTTATGTTTTTGTTGTAAGTATTAACCTAATAATTAAATTTAACACTATTTATCAGTTACATCCATCTGGGTAGTAATTAAGTCACTTCTAAACGACAATTTAATGTAGTTATCTTTTGCAGGAAGTTTATTACAGGAATGTGAAAAAAATATTTGATTAGAAGTTGCAAGTGTGAAAATTGTGATAAAAATAATTCTGAAAGTATAATTAACTCTCAACAGAGAAGGAATTATTTGGAAACATCAATAAAGTGAATGATAAAATGTTTAATTCCACCAGTAATTAAATTCAAACACAGATTTTTCAAAGTATTTTTAAGAGAGCCATCCATTTGTAAGAGTGGAACAGATTATTTCAGATAACCTTTAAGGTTGCAACTAAGGAATCATACCCAATTTGCAACTCCTTCTAGTCATTTCAGCAACTGTACTGTTCTGTAAGTCAACAATATTCCACTAGCTGTCTAAAGGGTAAATGTGTCTAATATTTTTAAATGTTGGTGAAAAGGAGAAGTATGGGAGCAATTATTAGACATGATGTTTTATCGCTATTCTATTTTTCTGGACTCCCTGAGACACTTCATGTACACTGATAGATACCAAAAAACAATTTTTTAATGTTTCTCTAATTGTGATACCATTTCTTGAATTGCTTTTTTGCGTACATTACAGATCTGTAAATACAATCTTTCTAACAACCTTAGTTTTAAATAAATTACGCTTCAAAAAAAAATTAAGGGAAAATATAATTAAAATCTGTAAAATTTATAATTTTGCATGGCTGTATCTATTAGAATGATTTTGCTGATGCTTTTCTTTTATAAATAGCTTCAGGCACATCTCTAATTAATGTCTAACAGTAATCGGCTAGCATTTTAGTGTTCTATTTCCCTTTATAGCGGCTTTACGTTACTGAAATGTCTTGGTGGAAACATTCACAGAATTCGTCACTTATACCTCTGAGGTTGTCCAGGAAAAAATCCAGATGTGAGTAGGGGAAATGTATTTTCAAAGACATATTACATCCCATAGCTCTGTTATGAAGTTGATTAACAATATCGTGGTAACTGTCAAATTTTTGTTTGTCGAGAAAATGTTTGCAAACTCCTCTAAATGAAGCCCAAGCTGCACTTTCTACATTATTTAATATTGAATTAAATACATCATCTTTGACCAACTCTTTTATTAGAGGACCAACAAATAATCCTTCTTTAATTTTTCCTTTACTTACATTTACAAATTTCTGCCTGATGTACAAAAATCCGGAACTATCCTTCTTCATTGCTATTAAAATTTTTTCATTAGTCCTAGCTTGATAAGGAGAGGAGGTAAAAATATTTGTTGGGTTCAACTAAGGGTTCAATGAATAATATTTTTCCCATTTGGAGTTAAGTTATCTTGTGTCTTCCACTCTTTGGTAATATAATGTTTATCCCTACCTCGACTGTCCCATTCGCAAAGAAAGCACATGTACTTAGTATGGCTGAACAAAATAGCTATAACTTTCACATCACCACATATGTTCCAACTACGTTTTTTATAATTTATTTTTTCAAAAACGTCTTTCATCACATTGTATGTATCTTTCAAATTAATACCGTATAAGCAGTTGATATCGAAGGATATTTGTTAGTGAATCTATGAAAAGGCACCAGTGTGGGTGCCTCATCAGGTTTATGAACTTGTTCTAAGTACAACATAAGCTCATCAATATTTATGGAATAAACCAAATTATTTTCATCAATAAAGTACTGAGAAAGTTCTTTTTTGGGTTTCGAAAGCCCAAAATTTTTGAAGTAAATTCCAACCTTGCAGTCTTGATCCTAAAAGTTCAGCTTGATGTTCTGATAAATTTAAATCCCTAACCAAGTGATTTTATTCACCTTGTGATAATACTTATTGGAAGATAATTCAAAATCAAAATCATTGTTATCTTCTTCAGTACTGCCTGATTCTTCATCGCTACTTTTGAAACATACATTCACAGGTGGCTCAGGAACTGGAATAATTTCACTGTGAGATACAGGCCTGATTTTAGATTAAAATAAAGGATATTTTACAGTATGTTTAGATTTTTTTAGAAATTTCAGACACCTGTTAAAAAAAAGTAACAATCAGTTACATGATCCTTTGGTTCACACCAAACCATAGATACACCAACTGGCAAAGCCTTTTGTGTACCTTTCAGCCATCCTCTTAAATATACAAAACAATAAGTGCATACTATATGAAGAGCCCACATCTTATCCTGATCACCAATTTTACACTGAAAGTACAAATGATATGATTTTTTAATTAAAGGTGTAATGTTTTTTCTATTTGATTTTACAGTAACCTCACTCACCACATACATAACAAAAGGCATCCACATCATTTACACAATTTCAAGGCATTATGACACTGCACTGTTAACAAATTTAAGACAGTAATAAGTCTGAACAAAATTAATTCATTCCTAAATCCAGTGCTTAATACAAACACAGCTGTGTTTTGATCTGCACAGACATGATTAATCTAGTCCATGAAGGCTCACTCTTCAGTATTAGATATGATGTCATAATATGTGATTATGATATGATTTAATTCTTTGTCTAGTATTGTTTATTTACAGCTTACAAATTATGTTAACAAAGTTAAACAATAAAAAATGCGCTAACAAATTACAATATAGGAAATGAAATGTTGAAAAATGAAAAAATCCTTTAATTAAAATTAAAAAAATTTCTAAAATGGTGGGTGATAGAAAGATTCTGAGTTCATATTCGTTTTCAGCATCAAAAAAGATATTAAAATCAAGTATCGCATGTTAGGAAACAAAAATTATGTATATCAGTCTTATTGTCAGACAGGCTGTAAGGAGATCACATTATCTTGCCCAGGACCAAACAGTGAATAACAATGTTATTGTTTAACAGTTTAAGAGTGATTAGCAATGTGATAACAATGTTTTATAGGATGGGAATATATTACATTATTAATCATTTTAAAACTTATTCAAATACTAACTTTGCTTTGTTGTAATTTCTTTCCTCAGGAACCAATTTCTTCCATGGCTCTCCAAGATCATTATATTCCACAAACAAATTTTCAACATCACAAATTAACTGTACATTCCAAATTTCTGGTCTACGAAGGCTCTGAAGAAATGCATCAAATTCATTTTGTATATCTGTATTGCCTGTTTCAGAACTTGAGATATCTTCCTGTAATTTATTCAAGTATTCTTCTTGAATTAATTGGTTAACACTGTAAATGCTGCTCTTTCCTAAAATAAATCAAAATGTATTTTCTATAAACAAAAATAAGAATTACATAAAACTTTATTACACAAATCAAAACATACTACAAATCAGATAAAATAATTATGAAAAAAAGTTTCATGAAATATTCATATATTATGTTTCAAACAAATACAGACATATTAAACTTATAATTTTAAAGTGATTATTTACAAAAATTATTTCATTTTCAATATGTCTCCTGCAACAGGCAATGTGACAGTTGATTGATTATGGCATTCTGATTCCATGAATCATATAATAATGGTAAGGATGATGAAGTATATCTAAAAGGTCAAAAATCTTAAAAATCATAATCAATATTTTCCAAGCAGAATAGAAAGGTTTTACTGAAATTATTGATGATTTTTGCACTTCTAACCACATAAAATGCTAAAAAGAGTTTAATCAGACATTTTTTCATCATAATTGCATGTGTCTAAAGTCATTTAAAAATACTCAGTGAATCCAGGATTATTTAAAAAATTTTTTAATTTAAGTCACTACGTAAATAGTAATCCATGTACAGTTACAAGTGATGGTCAGAGATGTATGCTTCTTATCATATACAGCACCATCAACAGAATTCAAACTCAGAACCTAACGCATGAGAGTTCAATCATATTTACAAGATCATCTAACTTTGATTTTAGGCAATTATTGACTTCATATTTTAGATATAACAAAAGATATAACAAAATTTTCAAAAAAAAAGTTGTTTCTTAAGGTAGTATTTGACCAACAATTATCACATAAAACTGCTGTTTTATTTATTGAAAGAAATAAAAATATATTACTACTGATATAGCAGGAAAGAAGACAAATGGAACAAAGCAGAAAAAATGCAGCAAAAAGAACAGGGAAATAGGTTGATAGAGAATCTTAAAAAATTTCTTAAAAAAAGACATTGAATGAATGGCTAGACAGCTCTGATGATTGAACAACTAAATCCAAAGTTCATATCTAAACTAAGTTTGGCAGTTTTTATATGTTCTAATTTTATATAATTTCCTACAGCAGAAGCTGACACATATAGGAATTATTTATTACTAAAAACAATAAAAAATTTATTGTTATCTTCAGTCACTTGATTGGTTTGATGTAGCTCTCCAAGATCCCTATCTGGTGTCAGCCATTTCATTTCAGTATACTCCCTACATCCAACATCACTAAAAATTTGTTTTACATATTCCAAATGCTGCCTGTTTCACAATTTTCCCCATCTCCTGTCTCTCCCATATCAAAGTATTCCAGGATGCCTTAATATGTGGCCTGTAAGTCTGTCTCTTCTTTTAACTATATTTTTACAAATGCTTCTTTCTTCATCAATTTACCACAATACCTCTTCATTTGTCACTTTATCCACCCATCTGATTTTTAACATTCTCCAGTAGCACCACATTTCAAATGCTTCTAATCTTTTCTTCTCGGGTAATCTTTTCTTATCATCCAAGTTTCAGTTCCATATTAAGCTACATTCCAAACATATACTTTTAAAAGTGTTTTCCTGATGTTTAAATTAATTATGATGTAAGCAAATTAGATTTTTGACTGAAAGTTCGTTTTCCCAGTGCTATTCGGCATTTTATATCGCTCCTGCTTCTTCCATCTTTAGTAATTCTATTTCCCAAATAACAAAATTCTTCTACCTCCATAATTTTTTCTCTTCCTGTTTTTATATTCAGTGGTTCATCTACATTATTTATACTACATTTCATTACTTTCATTTTGTTCTTGTTTATTTTCATGCAGTAGTTCTTGAGTAGGACTTCATCCATGCTGTTCATTGCTTCTTCTAAATCTTTTTTACTCTCAGATGGAATTACTATATCATCGTAGCTTTATGTAAAGATTAATAAGTAACGGGAATAGGGAACATTCTTGTTAGACTCCCTTTTTTATTACAGCTTCTTTCTTATGTTCTTCTATTATTACTGTTGCAGTTTGGTTCCTGTAAATCTTAGCAATTGTTTTTCTTTCTCTATACTTGAACCCTACACTTTAAAATGCTGAACACTTTATTCCAGTCTACGTTATCAAATACCTTTTCTATGTTTATAAATGACATGTATGTTGGTTTGTTTATCTTTAATCTTCCTTCTACTATTAATCTGAGCGCTAAAATTGCTTGCCCTGTCCGTATACTTTTCCTGAAACCAAACTGCTCTTCTCCTAACACTTCTACCACTCTCCTCTCAATTCTTCTGTACAGAATTCTAGATAAGATTTTTGATACATGGCTAGTTAAGCTAATTGTTCTCTATTCTTCACATTTATCTGCTTCTGCTTTTCTTGGTATCATGACAATAACACTCTTTTTTGAAATCTGATGGAACTTCCCTTTTTTCATAAATATTACACACCAGTTTGTATAATTTATTTATTACTTCCTCACCTGCACTGTGCAGTAATTCTGCAGGTATCCCGTCTATCCCAGGAGCCTTTCTGCCATTCAAATTTTTTAATGCTATATTAAATTCAGATCTTGGTATTGTATCTCCCTTTTCATCCTCTTCGAATACCTCTTTTTCCTCTATAACACCAGATTCTAATTCCTTTCTTCCGTATAACTCTTCAATATCTTCCACCCACCTATCGACCTTTTCTTTCATATTATAAATTGGTGTACCATCTTTACTTAAACGTTATTAGATTTTAATTTACATACCACAAAATTCTTCTTAACTTTCCTATATGATTCGTCTGTTTTATCAATGATCATTTCTCTTTTCATTTCTGAACACTTTTCTTTAATCCATTCTTGTTTCACTAATTTGCACTTCCTGTTTTCTTCAAGTTTTTAAACCCCAATCTACATTTCATTATCCCTAAATTATGATCTCTATCGATGTCTGCTCCAGGATATGCTTTGCAGTTGAGGAACTGATTTCTAATTCTTTGTTTAACCATGATAATCTCTCTGATACCTTGCAGTATCACCAGGCTTTTTCCATGTGTATATTCTTCTATTATGATTTTTAAACTGGGTGTTGGTAGTTAATAAATTATACTTCATGCAAAACTCAATAAGTCGGTCCTCTCTTTCATTCCTTTTACCCGGTCCGTATTCACCCACAATATTTCCTTTCTTGTCTTTCCCGATGCTTGCATTTTAATCTAACTATAATTAAATTTTCATCCACTTTTATGTGTTCAATTGCTTTGTCAATTTCTTTGTATACACACACTACCTCATCATCATAATGCGCACGTGTACGCAAATAGTCATTAACAATCAATGTCGGCATAGGTTTTGATTTTATCCTGATTACAATGATTTTATCGCTAAGCTTTTTGAAATACTGTAGTCTCTTCCCTATTTTCTTATTCATTACGAAACCTACTCCTTCCTTCCCTTTATTTGACACCGAGTTAATTATTCTAAAATCACCTGACCAAAAGTCATTTTCCTCTTCCCACCAAACCTCACTAATTCCTACTACATCTACGTTTAACCTATCCATTTCCCTCTTTAAATTTTCTAACCTACCAACCTTTTTTAGACTTCTAACATTTCACGCTCTGACTCGTAGAATGTTATTTTTTAATTTTCTGGTGACCCCTTCCTTAGCAGTCCCCACCTGGAGATCTGAACAGAGGACTAGTTTACCTCTGGAATATTTTACCAAGGAAGGTGCCTCCATCTTTGTTACATTAAAATGCAGAGAGCTTCATTTTCTTGAAAAAAAAAACAACTGTAGTTTTCCATTGTTTTCAGCTACGCAGTTTAAGTCCTCCTGATCTACATACAACCTTAACAACTATTGAAAGAGCTGCTGTCTTCTTTCAGGATTCATTTCTTAGTCTGGCTCTCAACAGATACCTAGACCTCTCAACAGATATGGTTGCGCCTTTGGTCCAGCTACTTTATATCACTGAGCACTCAAAACCTTCATTATTGGCAAGGTCTCATGATTCATAGAGGCAGCAATAAAAAAATTTAATTAAAAGAGAGCAGACCAAGAGAGTCAATGGAAATGAATATGATATTAGAAAAAAATAATTCAAAACTAAAAATTACTTTAATAGGATATTACAAAAATAAGATAAAGATATACAGAAAATTAAGAAGAGAAACCTGATGAATAAGGGAAAAATGGGGAAGAAGAATCCCAGACTACGAAAAATCTAGAGAAATGGTTTACATAGAAGTAAAAATATATGGAAAACAATAAAAGGAGAAGTAAAATCATGAAAGAAAAAAGGAAATAGTTTATGCACTTTTATCAAACTGCGAACTGGTGAAACTGTAGCTGCTTTATCTTTTGTTACATACTGAATAACAGTATCAAGAACAATTACAGTATAATTAAACACTTAAAAAGTTTAATGATAACATAAAGGCACTTTCTGATCTGAATGTTCAGTCAGAAGCCTGAAAATAAAAATTCATTTTCATCATAAGAAACAGATTGAATAAAGGAAGGCCAGTTGTCATTAAAAATATCTTAGCTATTTAGTCTGACATGTACTCATTTAAACAAAATTGAAGAAATAACTATCTAATGTGCAACCATAACAAAAATTATACCTACCCTATTAGCCAAATTTACTTTTTTATTTTTCGATAACTAAAACTTCCCAAATTAAGCTTACTATCCCTTGCATGCTATGTTATATAGATGCACTAAGTATTACTTACAATCTTCTTATGAACCAGGAATTGTGATGTAAGATTAGAATATTACTATTGTATTACATTGACGACTTAAAAAAAAAAAACTTCGAGTTTTTATGTTACTCTAACAAAACTAGATTAACTATTTTTAATTTTTTCACAAGGGAGATTGATAATACAAAAGTCAGTCATTCTTAGCATCCGAGTCCAGCTGATAGAATTTTTGTGTGCAGGAGGGTAAAATACACAAAATATGCATAAATTTCTTGTTACAAAAACTGTTGTAGTTGTCTTTCCAAGACAACTGAAGTGGCCATTTAATATTGGTATATTAAAAGATATAACATATCTACACAGTATGACAATGACTGCACACACAATTATTACTTATGCTAATATTGGGAATTGATTAGTTATCAAATATTTTTTTTTTTTTTGGTAGTGCAAATTTCAAACTGTTTGTCAACAGAATTGAGAGTTATAATTATTATCATAAGGTTCATTTATTATGATGCAGTTCAATTGATGTAAAATGCAATAAAAAAGATTAATAAAAATTTTGTGTAAAATTGGGAAAACACCTACTAAGATATTTGACATACTTAAAACTGCAAACGGCAAAGAAATTTTATTACTACGTTACATATAGTATGTTTGAGTAGCATAATCAAAGGAAGGGTGAAAGTAGGTAAAGAATATGATGATCTTTGTGTTCCCAAATACAAACATTTGTAAAATCAAAACAAATTTTTCTGGCTAAAGATCAACCTTCGAACAGAAATAATAAAGACAATATATAAGCCGTAAATTGAACATTTTAAAAAGGAAACACATGTTTTGTTCTAAATTTCCTAAGTTAAGTATCAAAAACATGTGCAGCATTGTCTGGTGAATTTATTAAAACAGTAACAGAGTTGAATATAAAATTTATAAAAAACAACACATGTGACACACAAATATAATAGAGATAAAAAATAAACATTTACACAGCATTCTGAACAGGTTTTTTAAGTATTTAAAGACAATACATTTGCATCATTAATAATGAAGAAACTGCCTCACGCCTAAAAAAAAAATTTCTGTAACATACTTCATGATTTAGAGTGTGAATAATTTTTAAGCTTGCTTTTTTAATAAAATAATTTCTGAGGTTATCAAATGTTATAAAGTAATCATTTTTACCATTTCCAAATAAATATCCTTGTATAATATTAGCTTGGTGAAAATCTGTAGATGACACTTCTTTAAGATAATTAAACTTATCTAGAATATCATTAATCGCCGATTCAATATGAGTAATACTTATAATATTTTTATATATGAGACGGTACAAAAATTGAATTCCTTCCTTATATTTATCAGGTGTTAACTGAAAATAACAAATAAAGAGTTTTTTTTACTGAATTAACCAGTAAACTTTATTACAAAGTCAATAGAAAAAACTAAATGCAAAGAAAAGAGCTGAAATTAATATTAATTTTAACATACCCACCTTATTACTACTATCAGCTTTCCATATCCAATATTTGGACTAGACTTTCTATAATTTTATCAGTAATCTACTCAATAAACAATCCAGAGTTTTACCAGTTATTTAAAGAAATAGCACAAGCTAATACACTATTAATATTATAATAGTATAATACACTATTATTATTTTTTAGAACATCTACAAAAGAACTTTTTTAATAGGACCTTCAAAAAACTGTTCTACTAATCATATATTGAGAGTAGTTTAAATATCTTTCCCAAGAAGAGGAAAGTTAAATGCTAAGTTCTTGAGATTTCTGTCCACGTCTGACAGAACAGTCAGACAAACACGATTTAAATATATAAACATTACACAACCAATACTTTCTTTAAACAAATTCCTCAAGACTCATTCCCTTTTGGTGAAAAAACAGTTTCATAAGTATGAGATCATCTCACTCATTTTACTTATCTTCAAAATTTTCTACATATTTTATTAAAAAATATTCAAATTTTAAGATAAAAAAGACAGGTAGTTCTGCAGGTCCACCCCTCATTTACAGAAAAGTCCTTTTTTTGAGAGATATTACATAAAAATTTGGCGAGCCAAGTTTCTAAAGAACAACAATGAAAAGATTAAACTATTCAATATCCACAACAATATTTACTTACTATCACCTTTCATCTACTTAATGTGATACATAGACCACACATGTAATGTTTATTTGGTATTTAAAAAATCCATTTTTTAACAGATTCTATGATCATTATGAACATTTTATAATTTTATCTTACTTAAAACTAATTTAACTGAAATTTTTAATAAATATAAATAAAACAATTGATGGAGGACTGAACCTCCTCTCTTCTTAAGAAACGGTTTTAATAATTTTCCTTGCATTTGGTAACAAAAAGTTGAAATAAATAACAAGATATAAAATTTTAAATGAGATTTAATTTTGTCTAAAAAAGTTTTTTTTTCACAATATTATTTACAAAGTCTAAAAGGAAAAAACTGATTCAATGGGCTGAAAGGCAGACACATCTCATCAGAGACAAGAAAAACAGCCAGAAAATGACAACTATTATTAAATACATTTGCTACGTAAATTATATAATTAAACTCACCTTTATGGATAGAATAAAAATGTGACAATGATGGCTACATGAAAGAGAATCAGATATTCTATCACCAAATGAGCTTTCAAGAGACAAAACATCATCTTCTTTGATTAAAGAATCTCCAAATTGACTGTTTAACGATTGAATAATAAATGATTTAGATAAAGATAACAGAATGTAATTATACAGAATCAGATGAACTCTTTCTGTTGTTGTGAGATGTTTAGTATCGATTAACAAATTTATCTATAATCAAGAATTTTATAAAATACATAAATGCATTATAAATAGTACAAAAGTTAAATACACTTACAACATTTAATATATTAAAAAAAACACAAACAGAAACAAATTATTATGAGTAGTAGTATTTACTACTACTAATCTAAATCTACTCTAGCTGATCTTAATATTCATGATATCTTGTGATTATGACATAAAAATACTTTGGCAAACAATCTGATACAATTAAGATTATTATCTAATTCACAGCCAGTCCACAAGTGTAATAATTTGTTTAGGTAAACCACATCTTACATTTAACTTCCAGTACGAATTAAAATCTACAAATAAAATAATGTTCAATACTTCTACCTGAAATAAATTTTAATGAAGTAAAGGAATCTATAAAGCAAACCCATACATTCTAAATGTCATTTTAAAGTAATTTATAGTACTTGTCCTTTTTTTTTTTAAACCCCCTCCTGGTAACCGGTTCAGCAATTTGCGTCGTGGCAGCAGTCTCTGGCCCCTAACTACTCCTCAACAGGAGTTTCCCTCCAGGGTCCCCTCAGCAACATTAGGACACATGGACTGCTGCTTCTGGCAGCCCATGCCCCTTCCACTGAAAGGCTACCCTCCCAGGCCCTAACCTACATGCAATAGCCAAGCTGTTTGCTCGACTATCACATCACGGCCCCTCACACCTCAAGGATCCCCCATGTCAT
This sequence comes from Lycorma delicatula, assembly GCF_047948215.1. NCBI lineage: Eukaryota > Metazoa > Arthropoda > Insecta > Hemiptera > Fulgoridae > Lycorma > Lycorma delicatula. Next base: position 221,743,413 of record NC_134456.1, on the reverse strand, counting down.
CATCAGAGCACCCCGACCCACACAACTTGCATGTAGACCTGGGCGACCTAAACATGGAGGCTACCTTCCTTGCCCTAATGTCGCCACGTTTCATCATTCTCTTCATTTTTTCCTCTACTCCCCCTGGGCCGATCCGACTTGCTGGTATAGCGTCGCCCAGGAGAGTGTCTTTTGACTCTAATAGGCCTCTCCACCTACCGGCTATATACCGGCATGGCAGGTCAGCCTACTGGTTCAGCTCTTTTGAGGTTTTCATTTCTCTTTTCCTCCTCTTCACACATTGCCCTTTGGACACCACGCCATACCATATGCGTCGTGATGCGGTGTCGGGTCTTTTTTTTTCCCCCTATCCTAGCACCTCGCTAAGACTACCCACGTAATTCTCCTGTCCTACAGCCTCCGCCGCTTCATGCCGGTTATGGCTGACCAAGAAACACAACACAACCAAATCATAATAAATCCCTAACACATTAAACATCATAAGAAATTCACATTACATCCAAATCACAATATAAACTAACAAGTAAACAATAAAGTTACTATAACCAGGCCCACTGCGTGCGGTTCTTCTCCGAGCCCTAACACCAGCTTTGCCAACCACAATTGAGTCACCCTGACAGTGAAGGTCAGTAATACTATAAATATTTAAGAATACACACAATGAAATCCATCCCTTTATCATTCTGGCGCAGGCAACACAAGAAATATACATCAAATCACTACTAACTAAGGCATCAAACAATAAAAACAAATAAATAAATATTTAACCTACTTTGCTGCTTGGCCCACCCAGTCTTGAGCTCAGCTCAGTCAAACGTTAAAACCCATGTAATTCTCCTGTCCTGCAGCCTCCGCTTCATGCCGGTTATGGCAGACCAAGAAACACAACACAAACAAATCATAATAAAAACCCTAACACATTAAACAACGTAAGAATTCACATTACATCCAGATCCCAATATAAACTAACAAGTTAAACAATAAAGCTACTACAACCAGGCCCACTGCGTGCGGCTCTTCTCCGAGCCCTAACATCGGCTTCGCCAACCACAATTGAGTCACCCTGGCAGTGAAGGTCAGTAATACTATAAATATTTAAGAATACACACAATGAAATCCGTCCCTTTATCATTCTGGCGCAGACAACACAAGAAATATACATCAAATCACTATTAACTAAGACATCAAACACTAAATAAAAACAAAATAAATGAATGAAATTTAACCTACTTTGCTGCTTGGCCCACCCAGTCTTGAGCTCAGCTCAGCCAAACGTTAGATGACATACAACCCAATCAAACACAAAATAAAACATCTAGACATCAATAATTCAGCTAAGCCTACTCGATGCAGCGCAGCCCTCAGACCCTGACAGACAACTCCCTGTCAGTCTGCTCCCCACTCTTCATAATCCCGCTCCTTTCATTGTAAAACTGCAGCCGCCAAACCCTTGACAGCCCTCCAACTGTCTCGGCTCTGGAGCATGAAGGCTACGAGCGTGTCCGGCGTGACCCCATCCATTCCTGCACGTCTTCTCATGTCCTGCCATCTCGGGCACCCGAAGAAAGTATGTTCGGCCGTGTCAGCTTCCCCACAGTAGATACAGTTGGGGAAGCTGTGCCGCTTGAATTTGTGGAGGTAACCACTAAATTCTCCATGACCAGAGAGGAGCTGACACAAATAAAATCTACATCTCCGTGTCTCCTCCCCAGCCAGTCCTTCAGCCTCGGGATCAACCGCCGGGTCCACGCCCCCGTGTTCACAGCCTCCCAGCGTTCTTGCCACTCCTGCAGCATGATATCCTTCGAGTCCTTCCTTGACATACCTTCATAGACCCTCTTCAGATGAAGGGCACGCTGCCGGATCGGCGGAATTCCCGCCAGAACATGCGCTGCATCACAAGACACAGTCCTTTGGGCCGCTATCGCCCTTATAGCGGCCCGTCTCTGAAGCGAAGCCATCTTGCTTTCGTTTCTCTTGACTTCTAAAGCTTCACACCAGATCGGGGCCGCGTATAGCAGTGCTGATGTCGCAGCCCCCATCAGGAGCTTACGCTTCGCCATTCTTGGTCCCTCCCTGGTGCCCATCAGCATACTTAGGGAGGTAACCACCCTCTCTGCCTTTGCCGTGCTCTCCTTAAGTGTCTAGTGTACCTACCTGACATCTCCAACCAAATTCCTAGATACTTGACTGCCGAGGACTCCACCACACGAACCCCCCGAACAGCTATCCCAATTTCTCGTAGGCGACGTCGATCTACCACTGCAACCATCTGGGTCTTTTCTACCGCAAGCTCCAGCCCATGCGATTGCAGCCACCCATCCACCTGAGCTACTGCCGAAGTCGCGAGCGTCTCCACCTCCCGCTCCGAACGACCGCTCACCAGCAGCGCCAGATCGTCAGCGTAGACCACCACCGACGTGCTGCCCCGGAACCCCAGCCGTAGAACCCCATCAAAGGCAAGGTTCCACAGCAGCGGTCCCAGCACCGACCCTTGCGGCACAACTCCGTGCACTTGGAATTGTATATTCCCATCTTCTGTCTTAACCAGCAGGTACCTGTCGTGCAGGTAGTCCGACACCGCTGCCCTCAGGTAGGTACTGATGTTTCGCCTCTCCATCTCTGTAAGGATCACTCGCCACGGCATACTGTTGAATGCGTTACGGACATCCAGAAGGACCAGAAGGGGATCTGTCTGGTCCTTCAGGTGCCCGCCGCACAAGTCCTGATCCACGTAGTCACCTTACGCAGAACATCGATTGTGGATTTGCCACGCACAAAACCAAACTGGTTCGGCGAAAGCCCGCCAGAGACGTCCAGCTCGTCTTTTATTCTGCTCGCCAACATGCTCTCATACAGCTTGCCGAGCGACGGCAAAAGGTAGATCGGTCTGTAAGCCCCTGCTGCTCCTTCCACGGTGGACTTTGGGATGAGGACCAGCCGTCCCCTCTTCCACTCCCTGGGAAAGCTTCCAGCACGTAGGGCCATATTCAGGGCCTCCAGAACCACCCACGGATGTTCTGCAGCCAGCTTCCTCAGCAACAGTCCTGTCACTTCGTCCAGGCCCGGGCTCTTGTTGACACTCAGCCGTCCGATCGCCCACACCAGTTCACCCAAAGTGAACCTCCTCTCCTAGCCACTGCGCAGCTCCACATGCACTTCTTCCAGGCACAAGAAGAGAGTCCGAATCGCTTGTTGGGCCTGTCCTACAGATGGGGTGGGAGTACTTGTCCTAATCAAAGACAAGTGTACAAGAAGGGAAAGTTTAGATCAATATTTAAACTCAAGTTGATTTCAGTTTATGTTGGACTGCAGTCTGACTAATGAAAAGTGACATCAAAAGTGACACAAAGTGACATGACATAGGCTTTTATAATTATGTAACTGAGGGATAAAAAAAAAATATATACATATAAAGTTAAAGACTGTTTCATTTTACAAAATTCTGTTAAGAATTCATTTCAAACAGCAATAAATGCATTTAAATTTAAAGAAAAACATGTTTTTCTGTGGATAACAATTAAACAAATCAGTAAAGTACTCCATGTCACAACTGTAATTTTGTGTCGGCAATAATTTCATGAAAAATTCCAAAGATATTAATTAACATCTCCTCTTTTATTATTTGTAATGAATTCTGTCCTAATGTCACACCTCTGAAAGCTTTTAGATGTCAATCAACATTAATAATACTACACATAAGTGCTGCTAATTAGCATTTGTTGGACAAATCAATTAGAAGAAAAATTTTATTCAACAACTGAGAGAGGTGTGGAATATTATTTTATTTTTGTAGATTTTATTTCACACTGGAAACTGAAAGAAGGGTAATTTTGTTTATTTTATGTCTGATATGGTATTATAATAAAATTTTACATAATTATATAACAAATGGACTGATGAAAAATTTAAAATTGATTCAAATAACAGTGATGAAGATATTTACTCACAGATATCCAAAAATTAGAAAATTTCTTATACAAACATTTCTTAAATGAAATGATAGCTCTGATTTATATTTTGCGCATTATATGATTAAAAAAAACTCCAAAAAAATTCTATGTAAGCATCATTAACCATAACTGTCATTAATAGTTCTTATCAAACTCTGAAATATTTTAGAAAAGGGCAAGTTCCTTTAATTAAACAGTCAGCACACTAACTGTTAACATATACATGTTTAACATCATTTACTGTTAATTAAAACATAGGACTTTTATCTTTACCTTCATCAAAGTTTACATTATTTTAATAATTTTGTTGATCTTTGAAAAAATCACACCTCCTTCAGCTTCATATCATATCAAAATGACTTTTAAAAGTAATAAACAATTTTATTACATTAATAATCTTTTTAATAATAATTAGTGTTGTTATTTCATCAACACACGTATTCAGCAACTTTATCAGTAATTCAATAAAACTTGAAAAAATGTTTTAAATCACATGCTCATGGATTTTTCTAATTTTGTACTATTTTTCCTATCATAACAAACTAGGCACTAAAATTACTTGTTAATAATAAAAATTGTTCTTCTCTTTATTTCTGCTACAGTACGTTGAGATATAAATCATACGTTAAAATAAATACAAGTAAAACCTAGCACAGCATCAAAAAGTATAAAATTAATTGGGAGGGGGAAAGCTGGTATACTTAATATTAATACAAGGCAGAATGTTCTTTAAGTAAGGGTCTTTTCAACTTTGCTGCTGGGTTGTACTTTGAGAACAGGTAGCAGTTGTGTAGCATGTCTATTTGTATCGAATATCTATAGTCAACAATAATGCAGTCATATTAGTTGCTGTGTATTACCTATCTAATTGAAGGGAACAGCACCTCAAAACAAAACAGTAAGTTAAAGTTGTGAAGTTAAAACAGTAATTAGTTTCTTAATGGCAAAAAAATTACAAAAATATATTTGATTACATATAAAAAATTATTTTTTAAAAAAGCTTTTATTTAACTAATATTAATATTAACATTAATAAAAACATGAAACAAATTAGAAAAACCTCTACAAAGTAAAAAATTAGATTTAAATCAAATTGAGAATTAAAAAAAAAATATATAATATATTAACAAATATAAAAATGCACTGAAAAGAAAAAATAAATTATATAAACATCTAATAAATAACCAATAAATAAATGTAACAATTATTACACTATAACCACATTTATTGGTACTAAAGATTTCACTGCACTTACATAGCTAGTTGATTAAATGGATAGTTGCATAAATAATTTATTAGAAAATTATAGATAATTTTTTTACCACACCCACACGCGCGCGCAAACACACACACACACAGAGAGAGAGAGAGAGAGAGAAGACAAAAAATTAATTTAACTTACGTATACAAAGTTTGTATTTATATCAACAAGTTGCATGAATACAGGAACAGTATCCAAATCAAATTTTGCATGTTTTTTTTCACCATTAGACTGATATGTTACTATATTGTGTTTTGAAACTTTGAAATCATTTTGAAGATCCTTATAAGTAGTTTTTGCAGTGTCAGTAATTTCAATTACATTATTATCCTAAAGAAAATATGATTAAAATATTAATTTAAAATCAATAATTTTAAAAACATTCGTCATTCCCAATTTACAGAGAATTTATATATATTTTCTTTACTCAAAATTTTCAGGGTTTATAAAGTGATCCTACAGTAAAACATAGATCTAAAAGCAGATCTAGACGTAGATCAGTACAAAGTGAACTTGCTGCTGACAAATGTCAGTACACACATCTGCAAATTTAAGTTCATTATTGTTAATTTCAGAGTAAAGTTGTAGAGGAAATCTTTACACTATTAACAAATAATTCCTTTGGAGTAATGATAATTTTTTTACTATTACTACATAATTAAAAAAAAGTATATTATACTTTTTTAATTACTTTACATTTGCCAAAAAATGTTACATGTGTAAAACAAATTTAAGAATATTTTTTACTTAACCGGTGGAAATTATAATAATTTTAACTGCTCATTTTGGTTGCATATTGTTGAAATTGCTTGAAAAGAATTAATTAAAACAATAAACAAACAATAATTGCAGAAATCTTATTATGCAATAGAAAAGTTTACAATTATTTAGAAAGATTTACACAGTTAGCATCATTATAATTTTTACTAACTGAATAAGTAAATAGCAGAAAAGTTTATTTTTCTTCAATTATTGTTATTTGAAGATTAAAAAAAATTGTACTAACTCTAAATGATATACCATTTGTTGAATATATATATATATATACTCAACAATTGGAGTATATATACATACTCAGGGTATATATATATTGCAATTTTTTTGCAATTTTTGTATATATATATATATGTATATATATATATATATATATATATATATATATATATATATATATATATATATATATATATATATATATATATATATATATATAGAGAGAGAGAGAGAGAGAGAGAGAGACCTCTCTCTCTCGTTAATAAAGACTAAATGTCTTTATATCATACAATATGATATAAAATTAATCATAAAAGATTACCTTTAACATCTACACAAATACAGTATAAATAGTTTTCTCATTTAAATTTGTACAACTCTCAATAAAGTCTAAGAGAAATTATTTAAAATATTCACTATGCAAATCCATAATTCCAGTCAGCAAATAAAAAATAATAATAGTAATCAAATGAAACAGGCTAGCCTGTAACTGTAATACGTACTATTGAATTTATCAACTAACAATAGTGTTTTATGGAAAACTGACGTATAGAAATTTGGCAGCTGTTAATAAATAAAAAGAACTTCTTCTGTTTTATAATTTTATTATGTTTGTTTAAAAAATTATAAATTAACAGTAGTAGGTAACCAAGAAAGAAAAGAAATTACTCACAAACATGAAAATTCACTTTAAATGTGTGGTAAAAGAGATATTTAGCAACTTGCATAATATCTTATTATTTTTATCGGTAAATAATACTAAATCTCCAACACAAAGATTGCGGGATGGAAAATGCCATTTATTGCGTTGCTGTAAATAATGTAAATAGTCCTTAGACCATCGTCTCCAGTTTATTGTATAAATTTCTGGATTAATTGCCAACGGCCTAAACGATTAATTTTTTGGTAACTGGGTTCAGACAAGGAAGTGAGTGGACATCCTATGAGAAGTGTTCTGAAGATAGAGGTTCTGAATCTCTACGATCTGTTGAAATAGTGAAGATAGGGCGGAAATTGAGACAGGCTTCAATTTGTGTTAAAACTGTAGGTAATTCCTCAAATTAAGGTACATTTGTCCAATTACACAACGGATGTGAAATTTAACGCTTTTAATTTCGCTTTCCTATAAACCACCAAAACGGGCTGAAGAGGGAAGAATAGATGGACCAGGTTATACCTTGTGTAGTTGTGAATATTTGAATGTCTGATTTTAATTTTTCTGAATTTAAAAACAGATACAAATTATAAAGTACATTTTTGGCGCAACGGAAGTTGTTACAGTTATCAAAAAAGACTTGAGTAGGTATACCCCTACGTGATATAAATCTTTTACATGCTGCAATAACAACTGTGAAGTCAAAACAGAAACTAATTCTAAATGAATAGCTTTAGTAGTGAGACATATGAAAAGTGCTATATAAGATTTAATTAAGGTCTTAGAACTCTGTCCGCCAGGACGAATCATAATTGGACAGCTGTAGTCTACTGCGCATGTAGGGAATGGTCGGGAAGGAACAACTTTGGAAGATGGTAATTGAATCGACCAAGATGTTGTACCTGGCTTTTTGCATTATATCGAAAGCATATCGTACATTTACAAATTATAGAAGAAATAATTCTCTTACCATTTATAACCCGATATTTCTGACGTAAATAATGCTGTATTAATTGAACACCCGAATGCAAAAGATGCAAACGGTCAGCATTAATAATCAGTTTTGCAATATTCGCCTTTGGATTTAAAATAAAAGCATGTTTAACACGGTAATGTAATGCAGAGTGTTTTGTAATCTGGCTCCTACATGAAGTAAGCCAAAATTATTCAGAAATGGCTCAAATGATATAAGTTTGCTACGATTAGAAGTAGTTTGATTGTTTTTAAGATTATTTATTTGATTACTTAAATACATGTGTTGCGGTGGTTGAATAAAAAAGTTAAGAGTATCATTTAATTCCTTTGTAGTTAGGGAACCGATGATTCGTTCCATTTTAATTGAAGTAGCGTTATGAAAAAATCTAAAACAGAAGCTAACGTGCGAATTAAAGTGTGCAGTGAAGAAAATCGTTTTGTGTAATCGAATACAACAGTAGAAACAAATGATGTTACTATATTTGTGAATTTTTCTATTAAACATTCAGAATTCATATTTCAGTTATTAAAAGTAATATTACGAGGGAAATCTCTAAAGTAAGGACCGCTGGGAAATCGTTCTTCTTAAGGTTGGCGAACCTGTGTCGTTCATAGCCACGCTGGTAATTTACACACTGCATTGTGGTCTGTAAGTTGTGGCGTTGTAGTATCTTTAATTACGTGTGAGTTATTACGTTATAAAATGAATAGGAAAATCGATGTTGCCGCCGACTGTGAAATACGTGTTGTCATACGTTTTTTAAACCGTCAAAACGTTAAGCCGGCTGAAATTCATAGGCAGTTGATTCCTGTGTGCGGTGATAATGTAATGAATGAAAGAAACGTCTGAAAATGGTGTGAACGGTTTAGAAATAACAGAATTAATGTACACGATGAAGAACGTTCGAGAAGGCCCTCGATAATCACAGAGGACTTTTTGAAACGCGTCGATGATGAAATCAGAAAAGATCGTCGCTCAACGACTTCCGACCTCGCCCTTCTTTTGCCTGTTTTTTCAAGAGCTGTTATTGATCGTTTGTTCATGACCATTTAGGCTTCAGAAATGTTTGTGCAGGTTGTAACGGAACGTCACAAAAAAATCCGAATGGGATCTGCTTTGGAATTTTTGATGCGCTACACAGAAAAAGGTGATGAGTTTCTTAATTCAATTGATACCGGCGATGAAACTTGTATTTCATATTACACGCCTGAGAGAAAACGGCCGTCAACTGAATGGCGTCATCCTCAAATCACCAACTAGACCGACAAAGGTCAAGCTACAGCCATTTAGACGCAAACTGATGGCCACAGTCTTTTGGGATCGGTTTGACATACAGCTGATTGACTTCACGCCACGTGGAACGACTATAAATGCAAAAGCCTACTGCGAAACTCTACGGAAGTTACGGCGCGCCATTAAAAATCGGAGACGTAGCGGCTGACCGACGGCGTCGGCCTGCTGCACGATAATGCACGTCCACATGTTGCGGGTCCGACACGTAATTTACTGAGAACATTTGGATGGGAAATTTACGATCACCCACCATATAGTCCGGACTTAGCTCCTTCTGATAACCATTTGTTTGGGAAATTGAAAGAACTTTTGAATAGTAAGCAATTCGCAGGTAACGATGAACTTAAAATGCTGTTAATCAGTGGATAAATGGACTGGCGATAGAAAAATACAACGAAGGTATATTGAAGCTGGTGTATCGCTACGATAAATGTCTTAATTCCTGTAGCGATTAGAGAAGAAGTAGTATAAGATGTAGTTTAAGAAAAATAAAAAAATTTGTAAGTTTTCAGAAAAGATTTTTTACAGTGAACCTGTCTTTACTTTACAGATAACGTCTCGTATTATCTTTTGGCCGTTGGAAAGAAGATCGTGAAAGCTATTGAGGACCGCCACCAAAGTGACATGTCAAGTAATTTACTTGGTGCACAATCTTTAGACAATACATTGCTGAATTAACAGAGGATCTGACGTAATACCAGTTAGCATTTGAAGTATTTTTCGGAATTTCAGAAATCCTATTGCTGACAAATACATTCCAATTAGATGTGCAGATCGAACGACATAGCCCGGACGAGCATAATTAGATATGAAAGATCGCCATACGACGGTCGTGCATAATACGTCGTATGGCGACGCCTGAATTAGAAGCTTTCGAGGACGGTCGTCACCATACTGAACGCTTGAGCCAGGGGCGGTCAAACCTGCACCACTTCCAGTCGGCCACAAATGAAACCATGAGGATTACGACTTCGAGGTCCTCTTGGTCCAGGGGCCATACACGGTCGGGGATAGGTTGGTCGGCTTCCCAGGGTTGATATTACTCATTCTCGTGGGTAACGATCGTGGTCGGCTCTGTCTCGTTGGGTGTTTTCTGGATGCCTCAGTTTTCTGACGATCAATTCACCGTCGTGTGAATTACAAGGGGTACGCTCAATGTTGTTCTGGTGTCGGGATACTTCCAGCTTGGATGGAGTATCGATGACTTGGCGAAGTTGGGACGGTTTCTGAACGTTCTTACGGGCATTAGAGTGCTAGTTGCTCTGGACACTAACGCCAAGCCTTCCGCCTGGGGTTCACCACTCACTGACCCCAGCGCCTCACACAGTTCGTTGAAGCCACGAACCTCTACTTGCTTAACGAAGCAGAAGAACCGCCGACTTTTTCTTCCGAACTGGGGGAAAGATACATCGACGTCACCTTGGTGAAGGGCGATCTGCTTAGTTGTACAAGCAATCGGGCTTCTGGCCCGATTGAGGCCAGTGTGAGTGATCATAGACTTATAACCCAAGGGATCGCTTATGGTGGTGGTCCAAAAGCTCCACCATGGGACGCTGTAACTAAGGAGCAGGGCAGGCTGCGGCACGAGTGTACGGCTGCCTTACAGGGGTTGGAATGACGCATAGAGCACAGGAAGGAGGTGGAATTGATGGCTGAACAATTCGGCCAGGCCATCAAGACTGGCTGCGTTAGGGTCCTACGACGGCCTCGGCCAATGGACGGACCCTTAGGTGGTGGCCAGTCCGCTGATCGGAGTGCCTGGAGCCGTCATGACCGCTGCTTCCGGGGAGCCGTCTGTTAAACGCATGCGGAAACCTGGGAAAAAGTGATGGTCCTCTGACCTTGGCGTGCTGCGCGCAATAGTTAGATCTTCTAGTAGAAGATACCAGTATCGCCCCCTAACGGGGATTATCATTGATGACGTGTGCGCTGAGGGTCTGCGGATCTACCGGCGCGCCGGTAATGAGTATGGTCATGCCATCAAGGAAGCCAAACTCAAGTTTTGGCAAGACTCCATGCGCGAGTTGCAGCGTAACCCCAGGCAGCTCACGAAGACATGTTACCGGCCAGTCATTGTACGTGCTGTCCAGTGTTCGATGCGAGTTTGGGGTCGTGAACACACTTGAACATCTGTGGCGAATTACAAGGTGTTCCTGGATACTCTGTTTCCAGATGCTCTGGAGGGTGAAGCAGAGGTTCCCTAGCGTACGGGCTGTGGAAGCCGTAGATATAGACAGAGTGGTTTCTGGAATGGCACTGAGAAAGGCACCGGGTATTGACCAACTTGACCCGGATATATCATCTTATGTCTGTCATAAGAGAGCCGCTTGGCAGGCTGTTCTTGGGGTGCCTAAGATGAGGTTACTTTCCGACTTGTTAGAAGGTGGCTTTGATGAGGGTACTCTTAAAATCAGGAAAGAATCCGAGTGAGGTCAGCAGTTATCGACCCATCAGCCTCTTGCCAGTGTAGTAATCAGCAAGTTGCTTGAAAGGCTGGTTGTGGAATGGCTCTGGGAAAACATCGATATGAACTCACTTCTAAATCGAGGCCAGTATGGCTTCATGAAAAGGATTGGCATCGAGGATTGAATCTTAAATGTTCTTACCGAGGTGGAAAACGCCGACTGTAAATATGTTTTGGCAATTTTTATTGACAAGAGGCAGCATTTCCTTCCGTGTGTTGGAGTTCTGTCCTCTATGAGTTGGAACGCCGCAATGTTCCCGCATCCTTGCAGACTGTGGTACGTGACTACTTGCCTGATTGCAGGGCTCTGTTTAAGGATGCGCACCTAGTTATGGAAAAGTCCGTCACCAGGGGAAGCCCGCAGGGCTCCGTTCTCGGTTCCTTGTTGTGGAACCTGGCATTCGACAGATTTTTGGGACTGACATTCCCGGAAGGAGTCACGGCCCAGGCTTTCGCCGATGACTGCCTCCTGTTAGTTCGTGGTAACTCACGACCGCAGCTAGAAGATCGAGCACAGGAGGCTTTGTCAACAGCAGAGGGCTGGATGGACATTCAAAATTTAAAGATTTCTGTGCCCAAGACGAAGTTTATGCTTCTCAAAGGTGCAGACAAATTATCATACAGTCGTAACCCTTGTATTAAGTATAAAGGCTGTGTAATCAGCCGAGTTCGACTTCATAAGTACCTAGATGTTTTGTTTGATAAGAAGTTGCTGTTTAGCAACCACATTAGGCAAGTAGCAGCGGACGCCGTCTCTGTGATGCACAAGCTTAGGAGGATTACTAAAAAGAATTATTGGCTGTCGGGCCATCATTTGTACATGGTGTACCGAGGTGTCTTCGAAAGTATGACCTCTTACGCCGCGTCCGTTTGGGCGCATAGATTGGAAAGAAATCGAGTTCTTATTCAAAATTTAAGGAGTGCCCAGCGCAGAGTCTTAATTGTATGCACTTTTAAAACAACCTCCTACGAGGCTACCACCGTACTGGGAAAGGCTCTCCCAATCGATTTAGTGGTGAAAGTTCGGGCGGCCATGTGGAAATTGCGAAGAGGCAAGGAGGCCGAGCTATCTGGGATGCGGTTTTGAGCCGGGCCTGTACTGGAGCGGAACGGTTACCTCAATGCACCGGTTCTAAATTTCGAACAGTTGCTCATTTCCCACCTGCGGAGGAGGCTTTACAACCTCGCGAAGGAAGCATGGCAGCAAGAATGGCGCACCGCGAATAAGGAAGATTCTTGTATAAGGATTTGGGGGGATGATATGCCTCTCCTTCGTTTTTAAGTGCAACGTGAGCCCGAATGCTCTCCAACCATGTAAATTTAAACCAATATTTGTTTCGATTCCGCCTGGCAGCTGATAAGTTGTGTGTCTGCGGGGAGGTCCAGTCAAACGAACAAATGATGATCGACTGCCCAGTTGTTGGTGGAGAGGAGGGGGGCAGAACTCAGGCCACCCTGGAACTTAGAGGTCAAGGAGAAAATTGGCTGCTCACAAGCGGGGAGTCAATATGGTGAGAGCTGCATTGTCGGACCGTGTGGGAGTTCGTTGATGCAGTTGATCTATTCAAGCGACATCAGTAGTTTGTCTAAGGGAAACGACTCCTGCCTTGCTGCTGTAGGAAGCTAACCGACAGGTATGGCTGTCTACCAGCCAGATTAAGGGTCCAGGCGCTTTAATGGTGGACAGGTACTTGCTGGCATTCAGCGGCCTAGGCGTGGCAGTGAATGGCTGTCATTCACAAATAAATTTAATTATTGATAGTTATATATGTTTTAGTAGTTGACAGGGTGCTCCTACCCATTTTAGTGATTTATGACAATTGAGAGGTGGGATACGCAAGCGAGTGGTGTATGATACCATGCTTATTCCACTCACGCTTTTAGGTTAGCTCTAGGAGCTAGTTAGAACACTGGTCACTAAACTGTTTCAAGGCTCAGTATCCGTTTGTGGCACAGACATTCAGTCTTGTGCTTTAGGGTGACCGAATGGGGTGGTGGCGGGAGAAATGCCAAGCTAAAAACCTGTTTAAAAAAACCTTTCCAATTAGATAGTTACCCATGAATCTAGTATAGTACTATTGTGGAATCTGCGTATATCTCATTAAAACATATGTTTAAGGTAGTAAATACAAAGGTATTTACTACCTTAAACATATGTCATTTAATATTAATAATAATAAATGACATAAGTCATTTATTAAGTAGTTAACTACAAAGTTCAAGTCTTAGTAGTGCAATTTGTTTTAAGGGTGATAATTTTGATTTAGAACAAAGAAAATTAGAAAAAGTTGTATGGCTGGTGTAAACAATCCATATGTAAATGTCTAGTGGTGAACGCGTCTTCCCAAATCAGTTGATTTGGAAGTCAAGAGTTAGAAAGAGGTCAAGAGTTAGGAAGTCAAGAGTTAGTTGGAAGTCAAGAAGAAGAAAAGAAGGTAATTACCGGAGGCTTAACAGGAAAAGAAAGAAAGAAAGCCTTTTATAAAGGATTGTAGAATCCATGTATTTGAATAGAATTAATTCTACTATCAATGTTAGGTTTGACGGAACGTTTTATTTTAATTGAAATGCAGCTGGTTGTATAAATTGAGCCATTGTGTTAGCAACGTGTTGGGTAATACTTTGCCACAATTGAATAAAATGATTATGTAAGAAAACAATAGGACCAATGAGTCCTAAAGGATCAAACACACCTGCTACAATGAACAGAATATTTCTTTTAGTATGTTTTTTTAGAATCATTAGAATAAGTAATTTGGAAAGTAGCATGTCTGAAGAATTATTCCAAAGAACTTCTAAAGTATGTAAATTCTGTTCTTGATGTGAAGGAATAGTAACTTCACTAAGTTATCTGAACCTGTTATGAGATCATCAACATAAAAATCATTTCAAATGGCCTTAGAGACTTGTGGAAAATCATTCTCATTTTCATTATCTATTTGAGTTAGACATCTAGTAGCTAAATATGGTGCACAAGCGGTCCCATAAATTACGGTTTGTTTCTTGTGTTTATTTCTTGATCTGGAGAATCACACCAGAGAATACGTTATAAAATGGAATTACTAGATTTAACTAATACCTGATATACATTTTGGCTATGTCAGATGTAATTATGGATTCTGAATCTAAGTAGTATGGAAAATAGGTCTTGTTGGACTTCAGGTCTAATAAAGTATCATTAAGGGGTAGGCCATTAGTGGTTTTAGCTGAACTGTCAAAGAAAACTCGAATTTTAGTAGTTAGATTAGAAGGCTTGAATAATGGATGGTGGGGTAAATAGCACACATTCGATTTGTTAATTAAAAAATCATTGGAATTGAGTAATGACATACGACCTAATCCTAAATATTCCTTAATGAAAGCGGTATAGTCCTTTTTAAGGTTGGTATCGTTGATTAGTTTTCTTTCTAAAGATAAGAATCTATTTGTAGCATTAACAAAAGGAATCGTCTTGTTGAATGTTATTATCTTTGCATGGTAATGACACCGTAAATTTGCCTTGATTATTTCAAGTAGTGTTGGATTGAGAATGTTTTTCACATGTAGAGTTTCATTAACTGAAGCATCAGTACCGATTTCTTCAATTTTCCAGAAATTCTCGAATGCAGTTGAGAGATTTTATGAGTGTTACGAGCAAGAAAAGATGCAACAATATTGTTGCCCTTCATGTTATTAGGAGACGACTAAGTATATATCCTAATTTAGTTTCATGAATAACAGGATATTTGGAATTTCTAATGAATTTCCCAGGCAAAATAAGACTCAAATAGAATTGAGTTCCATTCGGTATGTCAATGTTATTTGCTATGCTGAACTTGTGATCTGCTAGAAATATATTACGAGGAAGATTAAGATTAGAAATGTTAAATGTTGATGGAAGGCTGACTGATATATCAAATTAAACAGCACATTGCACTCTGAATGAAAAGTTCTTACATCGAGAGTGTAATGTTAAGTGTAACACTGCATTTGGAGTGAGATAATGAGTTATTTATGCCTGAAATGGGGAGATAATTTATAATAAGTTTAAAGTGTAATTTTCAGGCAAATTTATATGTGCAAAAATTTGCCTGGCTACCAGAATCTAATCAGATTTGACATGAATGGTGATTACCATATATATCATTGGTGTTACACGTGGCTGTTGATAAAAGTATATTTTCATTTGACTGATTATTAAATAAACAATAGGTAGTACCTTCAGGCTTACTGTCATCTAAATTAGAATGATTAATTTTGTCCATATGAACAAGTGTATTATGTGTTTTAGTACAAATAATACATAAATTTTTTGAGTAACACTCATTAGTACAATGGCTTTATTTAAACAAATAAAACAATAATTATTATGCCTCAAAAGTCTCTGTGTTCAATGACTGAAAAATTAAAAAACTCTTTACATTGTTGTAAATGATGGTTTGAACTACAAAAAAAACATTGCTTAAACTTAAATTCTGAATAAAAACAGACATTATTTCTTTTAAATTGTTATGATTCAAGGTAAAGTGTTTGTTAAAAGCTTTGATTGAATTGTTATGACGCTGTCCTTTTATTTAATTTTCTGTTTTCACTTGCATGTTTGAAGTGAACGCATTAATATTTTATTGAAGTTCTGGAATTAAGAAATTTGATACAGTCTTTAAGAGAGGGAAACCTTTGATTTGACAACTTTTCCTTTGAGACATTGTAGTCCAATTCTGATGTTCGAAATTGGATGACAATAAATTCATGTGTTTACAGGAAGTTGCATTGATTCAAGCAAATTCACATATGAGAAAATTTCATTAATAAATTTGAATAAAGTATCTATGGATTCTCTTTTTGTAGAATCTGACCTTTAAATGCACTCAGCATTATGAAATGCAATTTTATACATGTTATCAAATCGTGTTTTTAATAATTCTAGAGCATTAACATAATTTTCATTTGTTACTGGCAGATTTTTAATGATAGCTAAGGCTTCATCTTCCAAGAGGAATGTAAATAATATAATTTTTGAATATTAGATAAATCATCTCTATTATGTACTAAATCAATAAATATATAAAAAGAGTGCTGGCACTCTAAAACATTACCTCTAAATTAAATTATTAATGGCCTATAGTTGTGTTTGTTTAAATTAAATTCTTGATTAGATGATTTTTGACAACTGATTATTAAATTTGGCAATTTGGACTTTAAATACACAAGTCTTCTTCGACTTTTATATGATTTGAAGCTAAAACATCATCAAAATATTGCAATTCAATTTCTGATTGATGTCATATTTGCCTTGCAATTCACGAAGATTCCTTAATTTAATTTGTAAGGTGGGAATATGACTATGTGAAGGATTATAATTGTGAGTAAATGTGCCAATCCTAGTTATAGTGGCCTTTACTAACCCTCGTAGTCTAAGTAATTGTTCCCTATCCATAATAATAATTTAAATTAACAAGTGAATTATTAACAAAGTAAATTAAATACGAAATTAATCAAATATTATTACATAAATGATGAGGCAACGTAAATAAAATAAAATAATAGATTAAAAAATATATTATGTAAATGATGTTGTAGATCAAATTGCTGCAAGCCCTATGGTAGTAATTTGTTGAACATTAAGATTCTTGAAAATTTCAGATTATATCCACGATTCTGGAAAATCACGATGATGATTCTTCAAAATTAGAGATTACACCTGTAGTAGTTCTGAAGACTAAAAATGATGATTCTTCAAAATTGTAGATTATATCTGTAGTTCTGGAAGACTAAAAATGATGATTCTTTAAAGTTGCAGATTATATCTGAGGCCAGAGGACTAAAATTGTTGAATAATATGCCACCTTGGATCAATACCTAAGTTAGGTTTAATATTCTAAATATTTATTATTCGCTGGTTCAATAAAATAAATAAAAGTCTTTATTTTATTTATAATATAAATTATTTTTATTATACTTTGAACTTGTAATTCATATATGTATTATTACATCAATTAATTATACATCCGTAACAAACACATGTTGAGTCTTTAGAGGATGGAACTAGACTGACTAAAAATAGGGCATTAGACCAATTCAGTTAATAAGAGTAACAAAAAAAAGGGAGAATTTGTAAAGCGTAAGAAAAAAGTGAAAATTTTTATTTTAAAATTTAAAAGTCCTCCATTAATAAAATTTCGCAAATTCCTACTAAACTAGAAGGCCTTCAGTGGATGGACTGAAGGGGTATTACATTGGGTGAAGGACACAGATATCTTGCTAATCCCCCAGGGAATAATCCAAGTAAAAACACGTCAGAACCTAATCTACAAAGGACAGGAACACAATCCTCAACTCCACCCACCTAAATACGTAATCACCACGAGAAAATTAAATACCTGCCATATAATTAAAAGATCCAGCAGCAAGGTACTGACTTCCAGACTCTGTAATGAATAGAGTGATAAAATGTCTCCAGACACCCTTGCATTTCATTCCAATCCATATTATGTGTATTATTATGTTATTATCACCCATAACAAGATAATTATATGTTATAATACTGTATATGTTAGATACAATGTTTATAAAAAAAAACAAGTTATAAATAAAATAGAATGATAATAATGAAAATAAACATAAGATAAAAATTAAACTATCAATAATAAAGATTAACAGCTTTTATAAATGAAACTGAGTATATTAAAAAAAAATCAATAAACAAAAATTTATGCTGTGATCCCTGTAAAGTTGTATTATGGATAAAAAAGGATTTGAACCATGAAACTCTTTAAAAATCAAACTCCTTAAAATTATAAGAAAATTAAACATTATTTGTAGCCTTCAAAAGAATGTAAATAAGGGTGGTAGGGGTGTTACTAATGTGTTACATAACACTCAACAAGCTTGATGCTGTTGGACATTCAAGGGATGTGTACCCTCCATCTGAAACTGTTTTACAGTCCTTACATAAACATCTTGTATATACTCTTAATTGCTACTATCATAAATATTTCCTTACCTAAAATTTTATTTTTAATTACTTTTCATTGGAAATTATTAGTAAGTACCTATTTTTATTTACTGAAAACTATTATATTTCAAAAACAAAAGATGAGAAATTATTTTATTATTTGAATTAAATGAAAATAATAATGATCTAAATTTAAGCAATAATTAATTGCTTAAATATTACTTATCATTATGGTTTTTTTACCACTGTTTTGAAATTTATATTTTTTATTCTGTTTTTAAACTGTGATTTGAACAATTGTTACAAATAAGATTGATAGAGTATGATCAGTTTATATATCTACAGACAAAGTTTGTATTTATATTTTCATTTCCAATTATTTTTTCATTCCAAAGTAAAATAAGCTTTATTACATAATAAAATTAATATCAGTGAAAGAAAAGACTGCTGTTTCATTGGAAAAAATATGATTTTGATATCCTTATCAACTTAGATTCCTGAAGTATGGAAATAAACTATAAAACTTTACGGTATCGTCATTTAATAAAATCAAATGTACTGCATAAAACAGTAATATAACCACCATATAGAAATTTTATCGCTGTAATGTTGAATATGTATAAAGATGATATAGATAATGAAAAGACCATGATTAAAAATGGAATGAGCATGAAGACGTAAACATTTTAAAAAAGGAGTGTACGGTAAGAATCCAGCTGGTTACAAGAAAAGATAAGTACATTGTACTTCACTGATGATTTTGTTAAGTAGTGGAGAGTGCAAAGGTTCTTAACATTTGGTTGAAGAAAGTAGACGAATTAATGATGAAGGAGTGTAACTTAAGGATTAACAAAGAAAAATAAAAGTAATCTTATATAGCAGGAGAGAACTTGGAAACTCACATATTGCAATAAATGGGAAAAATATTGAACTAAGGAATTTCTGCCTGCAGGAGAATTTTTTAAACAATTAACCCTTAACCTCCCGCTTTATTTCACATGCGAATTGAGATTTCAGTAAAAGTTTGTTTATCTCGCTATTACTGAATTGTTTTTCATCCAAAAAAATCTGAAAAAATGAGGGTATGTTAACAATGCGTTATTAGTTTATATTGTTCAACAAAAATTAATTTTTGTTAATATTTGATTATGTTGCGCGCGCACAAACATGGTATAAAAAAAATTACAATTTTTTTTTAGTTTTTTTTTTTTAATGATCAGTGAACTTTGTTTTTTTATATTTATATAAACTATAGACTTTTCTGGTTAATTTGACGTAAAATTTATTTATATCTGATAAAAACTGATTATATAAATAAAAAAAAAACACTCTACATTTCAGAAAATTGTAACTAAAAAAAATTGAGATTTTGGTAAACGTAAAGGAGTATACGTGCGTACGTTTGTGTCATTGAACCAGTATAAATATAATTTTGATATATATATAAATGTTTTGCTTTTGATACATGTATAAAAATATTTTGAATAAAGAACAAGTATGGTTTTAAAAAAAAAGAATTTAAAATTATTGCTTCCTTTCATAAAAGTCAAGTTCACTCATTATTCTGTTGAATTTACGTTTGCATAGCAATTATATAAAATATAACAAACCGCTAATGTACATAAGAATCAAATAAACCAAAAAAATACCAAAATACTACGACTTAAACAATGACGTCAGTGAAAAAAAAGTACTGTGTGTTTGATCCCTTGTGAAATATCTACACTATATACAGCTGTAATATTTATTGCATTTTCTCATAATTCAAGGCGTTGTGATTAAATCCATATAAAAATCTTTTTTCTATGTTAAATGGTTCATAGAAATTTGAATTTGAAAAATTCATTACCAGTGGTTAATATAGTGATCAGCGGGAGACAAGAGGTTAATATAATCTCTCATAATGAACACTAGTCTCTCTGGAAACTTGGAAGAGACTATTACATACTTATCTTTGGAATACAACTCTGTACATAAATGAGATTTGGGTACAAGGGAAAGAAGAATTAAATCCTTTAATAAGGTTCTATTAAAGGATGCCAAAGAAAAAAATTGTGCGATAACATTACTAATGAAGAATTCTGAAAAGAAATGTAATGGAAAAGAAACTTTGGAACCGTCTAAAAAAGGAGAAATGAATTAATTGGCATGAACTAAGACATGCAAAGTTGAAATAGAAACAAATGTTAAAACTCATTTTTGAATAGGCTGAAGTTTACAAGTTATTATGATATCAAAGTTAAAACGATAATGAAAAATTATGTTGAAGGAAGTAGACAGAGGGAAGATATTAACATATACACAAGTTATGAAAAATATGGGCTGTGGAAGCTATTAGAAATTAAGGAAAAAATCATTGGAAAGAACTACTCGGAGAGACGCCAACAAAGATTCATATTAAACACTACAGAAGAATATAGAGATGAGTACAAACATCAATCCATTAGAAGAGCTTTCTAATCACCCATACAAAAATGGCCTTATCAATCTACAAATCCTTGAATAAGAAAATATAAATATAGACCTATAAATGACTGCAGTATGTTAATATCTTTTGTCCAAGAGATTATAAATCGGTTATATCATTTTATCTAAATGCATAAAGAAATTAAATAAGCATTTTTTAAATTAAAGTGCGTTAAAAACATATATTACGTATTTATAACGCATTACAGTGTGTTCTCATTAGATAAAGGTTGTGATTTAAAAGCTAGACTAGTGAAAAAAAATTAGTTAAAAATTAGCCAGTTAATCACATAGATCCTCAACTAGAAGTTTGTGCAGAAATTATGAACATAATTTAAAAATAATAATGAACAGACAAATATGAACCAGGGTACAAAATCCACTTAGAATTTCAAAGGACACATTACAAAGAAGATAAGAAGAGGATCAGAATACATTATAATTAGCAGTTATAGTTCATATTATATATTAATATATTAGTATAATATTTTACTAAAATTTATAAAATATCCTATGCATTAACATATTGTCTAGGATATAAATATCGTATACAATAAAGTAAACATTACCTCATTCAAATCTTCAATTGCATGCAAGTAACTAAATTTTTTCTGTACAGTCTTTCTTGCTTTTATAAATGAAAAATCAATCGAAGGGTTTTTCACAGTTTGTTCATTAATTCTTTGGTTTTCTATTACTATAAAATATTTAGATGTAAAATACTCCTGAATTAAATTTAGCCAAAAGTCTTCTTTCTTTTTCAATAGCTCTTCATCTAACTGAATAGCATTTAGCCAGATATGAAACTGAAATGATAAAAAAATAAAGGAAATCATTTTCACAAGTATAAAATTTTAAATTACTAGCGCATGTGATTTTAATATCACAAATACCAGTTGATAAATTTACATATTTCTTTTAAACTACCATGATTTAGGAAAATTACTAGTTGTTACTAGCTCTTCAAGATTTATTTACAAGAAAAAAAAATAATTCTTCATTTACTTAGTTGATTTTTTTTTGGAGTTAAAATATATAATAAAATAAATCAGTCGGTCAAATGTCAGATTTTACCTTCAGTTATATTATTTTCAAAATTTTTATTTAAAATTCTGAAATATTCAGCTATTATTAGCACCATTCCTATCATTAGTACATTGATGAAAAAAAAAATACTGGCATGTTTCCTGTGATAAGATTGTGTTGTACTGCAGTGACTAGATATACTGTGAATAAGTCATTCGGTAATTAGCAATATTTTTTTTATCACTAATTTTTCTTTTAGTATAATAACGAGGACCGTGTTTAGAAAACTGATGACTCATCAGAAATACTTAACCTAAATTAAACAATAAACTTATAATTTTGAATTATTATACAATTAATATTTGAGCAACAGTAATATAATAAATATTAATAACAATAATCGCAACTGTGAAAATTAAAAACATAGCTGAACCAAAATTAAAGTAGTAATTTATTAGATTATGATTGACTATTATTAATAAATTAAACCGAAATGTATTCTTGATAATATTTATGTTAAGTTTAGTGTTGAATGAAAACAATTACTAATATTATAAATTAAAAATAAAATAACAATGTAAATGAATAATATTCTTTACAATAAACCCAAAATTTAATTAATAAATAGTATAATTCCCTTGAAGTAGTGAATAAAACCGCTGTTTCCCTACAGAAAGGGGTATAATGATTTGTCACTACACTGCCGGTTTCCAATGTTTCTTGTGGTTATGACACATGTTAAGTACCTGAGATTAAGGAGGTAATAGTCAGAGTTCTTTTTCTGGGAATATTTGATGTTCACATTACAGCCAATTGCTATGACGAACAGAATAAAGATGTCCATTTTAGGGCTAGATATTACCCATGTTTTTCCACACTAAAAAACTTTTCATCATCGGACATAAATTTATCATAGAACCAAGTTCCAATTAAGTATTTTATTGTGATGCACATTTTTTATACATCATATTAGGAATGGGTAGGTGTATTATGATATGAATAAAAAAGGAATTGCCGTAGCATTTGCTTTTGATTGATCAAGCAAAGGTTTTACCATTGCTTGGTAAAACCTTAAGAGCAGCCTTCCAAAATACAAAATTAGTTATAAAATAAAAAGAGTGATTAATAGTCCTTATTAATAATTTAAATTATAAATACATGAATTACAGTAAATTAAAAACTTGAAGATACTAAATAAATAAAAAAATTACAAATAAATAAGACTTCAAAAGTTTTTAATGAATGTTATTTGAGATATATTTATATTCAAGTTAAACTTACATACACATACAAGAAATTTAAAATTTTTCAATTATCAATATTAAAAACCCGTTGACAAGTAAATCTTTTAATTTAAATTATTTATTAGTAATCAGGAGACATAGAACTCAACAAATTAAAATATCTTGCACAGGCATATAGATAAAAAAAGCACTCTCATTGGCATTCTTTTACACAAAATAAATGAAAATAAAACTAAGATAAGAAAAAGGTACTTCACATTGACATCCTACAGAAAGTATTTCAAATAAAAAAACTGATTAAAATTAGGTCTTCAGAACAAGAAACAAAACAAGTCATTACACACAGAACACAATCATCAAATAACTCAATGACTATGAAATATAAACTGAACTGCTCTGACTGCAACATGTTTCATATTGGTCAAATTATATTCTCCTTCAGACAAAGATTCTTAAAAGCCCTCTATAGCAACATATTTCAGCTTTTTATTACTTACAATAATTTTCAGCTATCTCATAGACACAAATCCACCAACATTGCAACAACCTTGATGTTCTGACAAAAAAGGACCACATCTTTACCAACTTAACATTATTAAATATATAAACATAAAACAATAATAAACTGAAAAACACACATTCAAATTTGACATATTACTCAACCACATTTTAATTATAAAGTCTACCAATAAAAAGTGACTACCAGCAATAACATCATCTAATGCTACATTAAGAACAATGGCACCAGTCACTGAGAGTGGTTGCAAAAGTGAATTAAGATGTTCTTAAGTTATTAAAAATATTATCTTTATAAAATCTGGTTTGGTTTATCATTTTAAAAGTTATAGTTTTAATTAAATATAGATGTTTTCTTTTTTGTTTGAGTTTGGACACATCAGGTTAACTTGTAGATTTTTAATGCCATTTTTGAATGTCTTATAATACCAACTAGATAACTAACATATAATGGCTAATCACAATTTTCTTGTTGTGCATTATATGTGAAACTGTGGTGCAAATTAAAACACGTGTCCAAAACTTGTTGTAGTGTTCCAGGTGATGATCTGGCTGAAATTTATAAGTTGTCTGAATTTTTAAATACTAATACTAACATCTAAGACATTGTTTTTTATTCTATTATTGTGTGATTTTGTGGCTTTTTTCTTAATTTGTGTTTCTACAAAAATTAATTTACTGTTTAAGATACCTGTAATGCATTGATTGCTCTTTTGTTAATGTGTTGTCATAGTAATACTCTTATGTCTGGTGGTTCACGTGTTAGAAAAAAGGTGTTAATGAGGAACCATGTTATTAGTAAGATAAGGAGCAATCTTGAAAGTTCTTGCTTTTTTTATTTACTGATATAAACAAATAAAACTTATTTGTTCTAGTTACATTATTAATGTATTAAGGAGCAAAAAGTAATACAGATCTAATTGGTGGCCCAAAAGTAAATTAGGATTGATACTTTAATCAGAATTTTGATTTTAATTACAGTAAATTCCCATTCATTTGAACCTGACCCAACAAAAAACTGAGCTATCAAAAATGGCTGAAAAAAATATTTAAAAAATTTTCAATATGGAAGAAAATAATTTTAAATTATGTAATTCAAAAGAAGAGAGCATTATATAAAAAAAATAATGACAACGAGATGTACGGTATGAAGTCCTAAAATGAAAAATATTATATTATACAGTCCTGCAGGTTACAGAAGTAAGATATTTATATTGCTTTTTGTCAATAATTGAGCGAGTTGTTTATTGACATTCTGACCCCCATGGGGAGAGACCCACTATGTGACATTTCCAGTTGCCATGCCACCCCCTCTGTACCTAACCCTGAGGGGCTTTACCTGAGGTTATCTTTAAAAACATCGGCAGTAGACATGTTGGAGTTTATCCTCAGTCAAGGTGCCGCCGATGTGAATGTCGCAAGTGACATTCGCATCAGTGTACTTCTAACAAAGGTGGAAATGTTGAAACAAAACACATTTCAGTTAGTCTGAAAGAAGACTGAATCCTCAATTGTTGAGTGAAGGAACTGAAATCACCTATAGGAGGTAAAAGTGAGTCTGACACACAACTTGAACTAAAATTAAAACACACAAAACATAAAACTAAACTAAAACATAAACCATAACATAACTAGTAAAGAATTAATAAAAACAAAAGGACAAAGGAAACAAAGGAAGCCCAGCTAAGACTAAACCCTTTCGCTATCCTTTCTTTTGTTAGATAAACCATGAATTCCGCAACTATAGACCATTCGGTCTGATTACCCCAGTTCTGATGCAAATTCAGCAGTAGACCTAAGAATGTCTAGTCGACAAATTATCTCGTTACGCTTTTTGTCATATTTCTTGCACTCGTATAGAACATGAAAAGTGTCATCTAACACCCTGCACTGCAGGCATAAACCCCTATCAACCAAGTCAAATTTTGCCAGCTTGCCCCAAAAAGCACCATGACCCGTAAGAAACTCTGCAAAATACTTGTTTAGGGAAATCCGCTGCTGTTTATTGACAGCACATGTCTTCCTGTTCTATTATTAAACCCATCTTAATGATTTTAATATACAGAAATTTTTATTTTGTTTTCAGTCATTTGTTACAACTGATGCTAGAGTGAGATCAGCAGTCACTGAAACTGGTTGCAAGAGTGAATAAAAATGTTTTTATTAATGTTTTACCGTGTTGGTGTAAGACCAAGCAGAACCTCCAGGACCGGGGCAACAAAGCCCTTACTAGTATAGAGAGATGGTTGACAGTTCACAAACTACATTTATCAACACAAAAGAGTGAATACATTGTTCTAGCTGGACAGAGAAAAGTGAGCTGGATGGACTTACGCATCGGAGAACATCTGATCCCATCCAAAGCCACTGTCCGATATCTAAGGGTGATTATTGACCAGTCATGTAGATTCAGCGACCACATCATTCCAGTCTGCAAGTGGGCAGAAAACACACTTTCTACCCTAAAACGACTCCTATAGAGCCAGAAGGCACCTGGAGTGTTGAAACAAAGGGTCATCATGTCTACCATTACATCCATCATTCTATATGCTGCTCTGGTTTGGGGCTCAACATAACAGATTAAAAGAAACCTCGCTAGACTTCAGAGCCTGCACAGACGATTGCTACTGGGAATCATTGCAGCATATAGGACCACATCATATGATGCTGCCTGCTTGTTATCTGGTTTCCCACCCATTGATCTACTGGTTAAGGAGAGGACAGACAGATATGCTGGAATATTAGCTGACTTGGTTCGGGATGTGACCTATGGGATGTATGGCAAGATAGGTGGCTGGCTGGGGAGACAGCAGCCTGGATGAGGATCCTGATACCGGACCTGCAACTGTGGTGTTCAAGAAAGTTTAGTGACCTTGACTACTACACTACACAAATGTTCACAGGCCATGGGAACTGTAGAAGCTATCTACACCATATTGGGAGGCGTGACACCCCAACTGTATGTTCTGTACAGAACACGACACTGTCAAACACACCTTGTTTCAGTGCCCTGAATGGTAAGAACATAGGGTTAGTGCAGGGATTCCTGCTTGACACCTGCATCCGTACTGACTCACATAATTGCTTCTGCAGCTCGTTGGGATGCATTCAGCATCTTCTCCCAGACAGTGCTCTGACCTAAGGATGACGAGGAGCAGAGAAGGAGCTTCTTGCAAGGGACATTGGATAGCCTCAGCTATGAGGGCTGGTACATCTCGGTGTGCCAGCTCTGATGATCAGTTGGGGACTCCGTACATGACATGTACCGCTATGACAGTTCCCTCTTGTGATGAAGATCTTCAGAACCTGTCATCCACTATGGAGGAGTTAAGACCAGAGTCCTGGTGGGGATCCTCTTGGGGACCCCTCATTTGAGGCACAAGGCATGACGAAACTGAGATAAAGGTCTCAGTTTCGTGGGGATAAAGGTTGCAGCTTAGCTGGATTTGGAATTTCTTCGCTGAAGGTTAGAGGCAGGCACAATAAAAAAGATCCAACTGGCAGGCCAACCTGCCTTGCCAGATGTACAGCTGGTGAGTGAGAAGGCCCGTTAGAGTTGAAGGACACTCCCTTGGGGTGAGTTACACTTAGCTGTGGGTCTGGCTCAAGGGAGGGAAAAAAGTTATTAAAAACATTATCTTAATAAAATTAATTTTGGTTTATCATTTTAAAAGTTTAGCGTTTTAAATATATACAGAAGTTTTCTTTTTTGTTTGTGTCTGGGGCAAATCGGATTAATTTGTAGATCTTTAATGCCATTTTTTGATGTTTCAATACACCTACTATATACTGCTTTTCAAATCAAGGTGTTACATATTTACTTGCATATATAATAGTTTAACCATATTTAAAACAGTTTGTATTTAACTGTACTGATTTTGTGTGGTTCATCTCATTGTATTGTGTACTTAAATTTATGATATTTTACTTTTTGTAGATGGATATTACTTTCTGCTCATGAATATTGTTATTTAGTATTATATTTTGTAAACATAAACATACTGTTTTAACAATAGTTAAAAAGTTGTTAAAACAAAAAAAAATACATTTTCTAGTAAAAACATAAATAAATTAATAAATAAAAAATTGACATAAAGTTACATAAAATAATGTATATTTTTTTACAAATGTGATAGATTTGGTTGTACAGGTGGTAAAAAGTACAATGAATATTGAACTGTGAATATTGTTTGAAAAAATAACTGGAGCAGAAATTACATATACAGTTGACTTTGAAACTTTATATAAAAGCAAATTATCCACCTGATTTAGAAAAAAAAAAATCACATCAAAACTGGCATAATTAGGTAGATTTCTTATGAAATCTGCCTACTGTAATGGGTTTGCCACTTCTGGAAAATTTCAACATATCTTTGCGTTTCACACCCTCCAGACACCAAAACCACCATTAGTTCAAAAGTTTATATATATATATAAATTTCAGTTTTTTGTAGATACAATAACTGCTGTAATTTTGTGCCAATCACTTTCAAATTGATACATCAAATATAACGACCAAAATCTTGATCAAGTTCACTAATGGGCAAAATCAGACCATGGGGTGGAAATAGGGTTTGTTTTAGAAAAAACAAAATATCACTATCACGTTCTTATTAAGTAAAATATCGAACTCATTTAAAGTTCCTACTATTCTTTGGATAAGGGCCTAAAACTTATCTAACTAAAGTCTTTTGGTACCACCAACCATTGGCCCAGAGGGTAGAAAAAATTGGGTTTCAAACATAAAAAAAATCATACCTCCCTTATAGGTACAGCATCAAATTGGTTTAAAGTGGTTGTTAGTCCCTTAAACTCTACCTATATCTTTTGTCTGAAACAATTTTTGTTTGATATGACCAACCCTTATGGCAAGGGATGACACTAAATGTTGCTGGAATTTTTAAGATGGGGCTTCTCGCATGCTAAACATGTGAAACTTTTGTCACATGCAACCATTGTTATATTGAGTAAATTTGAAGTTTTTCTTAACTTTAAGGTGGAAATATTTTTATTCCCTACTTAGCATCGGTGAAATCTCCCTTCGCCTTCTGCCATCCTGAAATGGATTTTTTTATATTGTAACTGATAATGATGAAATTATATTTTTTATCAATTTTTAAGATTTGTTTTTGCTGTGAGAATGGATAAAGACAACATATCTTGGTTCTTCTGTCATGTAGCATGAATTTGATCACTTGCAATTAAAAACCTTTTTCACCTTTCCTCAAATTTTTATGCAATTAATCTATGACCTCTTAAATTTCAAATCTGTACCTTTTTCTATTTACAAACTGCCATTCAATTTGTAAAACCATTTGATTTTCAGAACTATATGACAGAAACATGGGTAGATGTCTCTGTTATTTTAAATAAATAATTTTCATATGTATATTTTATAAAAGTTGTCACTGTTTGAATTTTTTTAGAAAATTCTACTTTATGGTTTAATATTTGGAGTATCTGGGCCAGATTGAGGAAAATAAACATATTCCTTCAATACACATGGAGGGAACTTTCTTCTTGACCACTGAAACATTGTATTCAAGCCTGTCTAATATTTGGGTATGCTGCAGATGCAGAGGCATCTGGAGCAATTCCGGATTCATAGAGACAAGACTTGCACCCCTGGATCTCCTTGTTTAGAAGAGGGAGATATGTACAGGGAAGCAAGTAAGGCGGATGTGGAGGGATTGCTTAGTGGCAGGAGAGATGGGATCAATCAACGAAGGGCAGATAGACTTACAGATTTATTCAGGACTTTCACTGATAACTGGACCACAAACACAGGGAACTGTTGTTTGAGTTGACCCAGCTCCTCACTGGTCACGAGTGTTTTAAATCATACCTATGTGCTGTTGAGACCCTCAGTGGAATGTGACTATTGCAGAAGGAGGACCACAGAACACCTGGTGTTCTGTGCTTTATTAATATGAACCAGAAAACTGTCAACATGTGTGCAATCAGTTCTTGCAGCATAGGAATGCATGCCGAAGAGAATTTACAGTGCTTACCTCAGACAACATCATGGGGACTATGCTGCAAACCAAATAGGCATGGCACATGTTATCCTTGATTTTGGTAAAGATCATCTGTAAGATGACGAAAGAAGTGCAGGGGTGAATAATTAATTCCCCCTGACTCTCCCTTGGGGCTGTAGCCAAATTAAAGCAGGTTCACAGTCCCAAGGTGGAATACACAATAAAAGAAATAAACAAAATATTTAATATAATTGTATATATATAATAATATAATATAATTTAATATAAAATATTTATATACAATATATATAAAATATATATATAAAATTTTATATATATTATATATAAATATTTTATATTTTATATATATATGCAAACTAGTTAAAACTACTGCTATGTACTTAATATTTATCTACTGCTTAGTTCAAAATTGAAAATACAATACAGAAATACAGAAGTATTACATTGTAGTAACTTATTTTATTATGGAAATGTGATTATTCATAGTAATAGTAGTTAATTCCTTCCAAAAATGTCCTGTTAAGTTTACTTATTTATGATTTTTAGTATGTATATCTTATGTTATATTGATATAATTCTTTAATGGCAAATAATTAAATTCAAGCTACACAACAGAAGATTCAATAATTATTCTTTTTCTATTCTCATAACCAAATGCTTATCTTAAAAAGTTTGTAAAAAATTAAAGTTCAAGATCATCAAGGGAAAATATAATTGTCAATTTTGATACTATTTTTTTAAATCCAGTGGATAACTTTTTTTATAAGGCTCAAACCTAAGTAACATTTCAATTTTTGCTGCCAAATATCAAAACAGAAATATTAACAATTACAGTTATTTACTCACATTCTTATTTTCACCATATTTTAAATAACTAATACAGGACAATGTAATATGATTAATAGAATTTGATTCCAAGTGATGTTTTTTAATGCGAATAGTTTGCCTAATTGTTGAATATATACTATCAATTTTTAAGGTTTGTTTTCCATCTACAATATTTTTCAATAAATTTTGGAATTCCTTCACCAATTTCTTTGGTTGGTCAAAATCATTCATAAACGTTACTATAAGAGCAGTTCCAGAACATGGTGTCACTAACAGATCAAATTTCTGAAACATAAAACAATATTGCAAGTTAAGAATAAATAAAATTAAAATTATTATAAAAAATATTACTTTTAATCCTCAAGTATACTTGGGACTTTTCCTAAGTTAACAATGTCAAACTTCTACACACACGTCTTCAGGCTTGCTATGGTGAACTAGTCATTACAAAATGAATATATAACTTATTACCTAATTTGTTTTTTTAATTTCATACTTTTTAAATATATACAATATGCTTTCAACTTAAATGTACATATGCTATTATGCAGCTCCTTTGGCAAACATAATGTATTCTCTGAAAATATCTTCTGGTAGCATACTTGCATATATTTAAAAATGGAATAAGATTTATGTTTAAAATATTTACATTAATGGAAATTACAAGAACAAAGGACAAATAAATTCACAAAGTGCTTAATAAAAATTGTGACAAATACTTACAGCATTAATATCAGGGCCAAATTCTTTAATATTATCTATAAGATATTGCTGTGATGTGATATGTTCAAGTAAATAATTAATTCCTCTGACTCTAAAAAGAAACATAAGTATATTAGTTTCCAATAGTTACCATCTTACTATTACTTAATGAGAAAATCTCAGTACTTACAATTAACATTAGTAAGGAAAAAATTCTTTTAACTCTGTGTAAATAACATTAGAAACAGTTACTATCAGTTTGGTTGAAGAACTGAATGTCTTTTATTTATTTCTGGAAAAGGATAGTTTTTGTTATGTTTTAATAATGGTGTATGAGATCAAAACAAATGTGTTGTTAAAGATATTTCACTGTCAACTGTAAAAATAATGTAACAAAATTTGCTAGCACACTATTCTTACATCGGCATACTATATAGCTCTAAATTTTTTCTTGTTCATTGAAGATAATTTTTTTGAAAATACTTTTTCATAAAACATCATCGGCAAAATTTTACCCTTTTTTTATTCTTATACTTGAAAAAAAGTATCACCCTAACTATAAACAATTTATTAATAAATAATTCTTTCTCAGAATATTTTAACAGAATTGTTGATGACTTCATGAGTTATAAAAATTACAATCGCAGTACCACCGGTTTGTTTTTTCTAGCGTAACTAAAAATAATTTAGCGCTGAATTAGTATAACTGAATAAGGTTAGATAACAATGGTAAATGATTTCAAAGGAAGTGTTAAAATAATACCACTACACTTGCTAAAAAAAAAATAATCATTCAATTTTTTTGTTACTGTTTTACTTGTATTTTCTTTTTTTCAAACAATCAGAAGACTTCAATAAAGATGCCTGGAAAAGCTTAATAACAAAAATTTTATAATTAAAAAATTATCATAAAGAGATTTTAGCCGTGCGTTTGTTAATTTAAAAGACTAAATCATTAATTAAAAGAAGAATGTACTTTAATCTGCACAAACAAAGACCCAATTTCTGGCTGTAACTGATCCACTCCAAAGTACCCATACTAAAAGTAGAACTTAAATACCGCATAAAAAGTACCACCTTCAGAGTACATCATTAAATATACTGCAGATAACGAGATAAATTAATAAAAACTTACAAATACAATAAATAAATAACATCAATAGGTCATTTGTAGTACTTTTTCATTTTGAAGAACTATTCATCCACAAAGAACATAGAACTCGCTAAATAAATTCAACATGTACACAAAGCTCTATCATTCTTTGACATATCACTATTACAAAAAAAAACACTACAAGAAACATTACATTAAAAGTGAAGAATGTCACACTATTAGAAATCACAATGAAATTACTAATCTAAACAGAAACCATAAAGAGTAAAATAATTTCACCGACAATAAATATACATTATCGACTGAACAAACATTTTTACAGACAAAAAATACATGTATACTACTAAAAAAATATTTTTGACTAGAATCGTATTAGGTGACATCACATCCATACATAACGGGAAAAAAGATAGTGCCATAAATTTCTCTGCAGAATTAGTGTTCGCTGCTGAATGTGGACAGGACAAAACACATCTTCTTCTAAAGCACATCATTTTATTTATTTATATATATAACAGGGTCATTCACGGGAACCGGATGTTTCTGAAGTGGGTTGTACTCGGGCGTTCGTGGTGGGAGGGGCACGTGGCTGGTGTCTGATGTTTCCTTTGTTCATAGCATTTACATTTTAGTCGTTGAGATGGAGCCGTGGACGCTAGACCAACGCCTGTACACGTATGACAGTTTTGTGCGAAATGACGAATCCGTAACTGCTGTTCAGTTTAATAGCCATCGTAATGCAAGTGTCCCTTCTCGTAAAACAATTTTGCGACGGGTAAACAACCTTCACACAAGCGGTTAAATATTGAAGAAAAAACCACCTGGTCCCCGACGAACTGCTAGCACTCCGGAGAACATCGAACGAGTAAGGAAAGCCACTGTCAGAAGCCCACGCCGCTCTATTCAGAGGCATTCAGCAGCGCTTCAAATGAGCACAAGTACGGTAAGACGAATTCTGCATACAGACCTGCATTTCCATCCTTACAAGATAGCCGTCGTGCGGCAATTAGACGAGCAAGATTTCATGCAGCTATTACAATTTTGTAGACAAATGCTTACCGTTTTTGAAGAAAATTAAAATTTGTTATTGTTAATGAGTGACGAAGCCCATTTTCAAATGAATGGCTTCGTCAACAAACAGAATTGCCGGTATTGGGCAGAAAGAAACCCACATCGGCTTCACAAGAGACCACTTCATAGCCCAAAGGTGACTGTCTGGTGTGCAATAGGAAAGGTCGGTCTTATTGGACCATATTTTTTTTGAAGAAAATGACACTGCCGTAACTGTAACACAGCTGATCGTTACATTGCGATGTTGAATACGTTTTTCATCCCTGAGTTACGAAACCGGGGAATCGATTTTCAAAATGTGTTATTCCAGCAGGATGGAGCTACCGTGAGGGCAACGACGGCTGTTCTCCGTAACTTGTTTCCGGGACGGATCGTTTCCAGATTCGGCGACATTCCTTGGCCCTCTCGGTCCCACGAATTGAGTGGTTGTGATTTTTTTCTGTGGGGATTTCTGAAATCGCGTGTACGGAAATAAACATCGTACATTGGAGGACCTAAAGATCGCAATTCGTCATCACGTCACCCAGATTGATGCAGACATGCTGCAAAGAATTGAGGCCAGTTACCGTGAAAGGCTACAATGTATTGTCCAAAATGGACATCACTTGCCGGACATAATTTTTCGTTCACGAGTAAGTAACAAATGCTTTGATTTAACAAGTGTTTCAGTACCGATAAAACTTTTTTAAAGTAAATATTCAATTTTTTATGATTATTTTTAAAACATCCGGTTCCCGTGAATGACCCTGAATATATATATATAAATAAGCATTTACAATATTTTTTAAAAATATATTTAAAATACATTAAAATAAATACATTTAAAACATAAATCTGTTAATATTATACTTTTATCCACAAAATAAATATTCATACAGAATTACCAACTTGAAATTTTTTCAAAATCAGAAACTTTTAAACAATAATAAAAAAAAGGTTAAGTAGTTTAGTATTAGCCTCAGCTCTAGCTAGTATCAACGACTTTCATAACAATCTGTTTTGTTTTTTTTTTGGTGTTTGTTATTAAATAATAACAAATTAAAAAAAGTAATAATTATAAATATATAT
Source organism: Lycorma delicatula (assembly GCF_047948215.1). NCBI lineage: Eukaryota > Metazoa > Arthropoda > Insecta > Hemiptera > Fulgoridae > Lycorma > Lycorma delicatula. The sequence goes on along the minus strand of NC_134456.1, from coordinate 221,708,850 downwards.
ATATAAGGGTTTACGGATGAAGAAAAGAAAGCAAGATCTGAACGGATGAAGAAATACTGGGCAGCTCGAAAGAGTAAAATAACACGCTTTTCTCAGAAAAGATCCAACTAAAATTGACTTAAGTGGTCCCATGTTGGCCGTAAAAGCATAATAATAATAATATATATATATATGTTATTACAAATATAAGTAATTTCATAAATTTTTAATGATAAATAAACAAATCTTTCTTCTGATCGATCAGTGATTGTTTAACACTGATTATGAACATCACCAATCTATGTACAGTGAAAAAAACAAAACATTGTTAATATCTATGTGCAGTAACCCATCAATTAATGTTAAATTTAATATGTAACTATAAATACTCTCGTACTTGCAGCATAAATATTTAATTTATTAAATGTCTAAGTACAAGAATGATGATAGATGAAATGAAGAATCAGAACGGTAATGGACAGGGCAGCCCAACATTTTGTGATATGCTAGCCTACTAGTACTAGGGATTTCAATGATGATAGAATATAAGGGACAAGAATTGTTCTATAAGATACTTTATTGACATTAACCGGTTATTTCTTTTTATTTTATTAATAAAATAAAAACAGTCTTTACTGCTTTATTACTTTATTTGTAAAAATAAATATAAATAAAAATATACCTCTTCTACCTGTTACCTTGATGTTTGATAGCTATTTTTAATATTCATTATACAGCAGGGTATGTATATTATACGCTAATAAAAATAACTATGTCATTCGTTTAATATTTAATTCTATAATGTGTATCATTAAAGCAAAATATACAATATTTAAAAAAAATTATACATCCGATAAAAACAGTCAGAATTTTAGTATTGGCATATAGATTTAGTATATACAAACAGTATCTACAAAGATTTCCTATAGATTAAATTATTTTCAGTTGTTTGCAGACTAATTCACTTTTTTTTAAATTTCGATACAGTTTTGCATCAATTTTACGATAAAAATTTTTTTCTAAAGTTTCATCATCAGTTAACCCATATTTTTCTGCTATCTGATGTGCTAGTCGTAAAATGATTTCTAAGTTTATTAGATGCTTCTGAATCAGATATATGATTTAAAAGCATCTGTTGATTTGCAACTTCAATAGGAAAGGGTGTCTTAATTAACAAAAACTGATTTAGCTTAATATTTTGTCATATTTTTACAAATCTAAATAAAAACTGAACACAACAGAAATTAGGATACAATATGAATGAAATGTTTACATTTTATTTCAGTACACGATAAATAGATCGAGTTTATTTCTTATGGTAATCGATAAAACATTTTGGTTGAAGACCACCTGTACTCTTATTACATGAAAATACTGTTGTACTTTTACATTACGGGCAGCAGATTCTTCTATTATTTACATTTTTTCAGGAAGATGCTTGTCAAAAGAGTTTCACTGAGTTGTTACGGTTTAAAAACCCGTTAACCATCCAAGTCTCTGCATTTGTGGAATAGAAATTTCCTCCGTGTTATTTGCCTTTGATGATAATGCGATAACTACAAATCGTCAAAATTTGAGTCGCTCGACTTGTTCTTTGTAGACTTATTGATGAAGCTTCCGCAAATTTTCTAAAGCTAGATCAAGAAAGTATGAAAACAAAAGCCAACACCATTTTTTCCCTTTCACTGTTATTCAATAGTTGCTGACACCATTGTCCAGTGAATCAACCTCACCCGTATAGAGATTGTATTGCTTGATGAGATCAGGCTATTGGATTGAAAGTTTTATTTTTTTCACCTTAGAATACCTTTCGACATTATTCAGAACTTTAAGGACTAAAACTTTGTAATTAAAGTAACAGTAGAGTTGTTTCATTTTGTAATAAAAATTGAATCGGAGGTATCAAATTGATAATTGTATGTCTCACAAGATTCCTTACACAAAGAACGAGAATCTTCAAAAGGGCAGTTTTGAATTTTATTTTCATTAACCCTTCAAGTTGCAAATGAGCCTTCCTTCTTCAGTAAACTTAACAATTTATATGAACTAAAAAATCTATCAAAATAAATGCTGTACTTCTAGGGGATTATCTACAATGCACAATAAATTTTCAGCAACTGAAGCACCTAATCGAAGGTTAGAATCTACTTCTGATTTGTTTCCTTGATAAAGAGAAAAAGGTATTTATGAAGATAAAAAAACGTTATAGCCAAAGCACACAGATTTTCCTTTCATAAACATTTTACAAAAATGGCGACCAAAGTACGGTATCATCTGTTCATCTATTGAAAGCTAGTGAACAAAAACACTATATTTGCCAAAGTTTTTATTTAGAAGATCATTATAAAGCGGCACTGTGCTTATGTGATAAATAAATATATCAATAAAAATGAGACATTCTGAATATTCATTGCTGCTGAAGTTGTGAAAATACAACATTAACTTTTTTCTGTCTAGATATAGACATGATAAATAACTGACGATAAGATAAATTTACATAGAAAAACTATTTTTGAGGACATAGTAATCAGTTAAAATAGCATTGTACATCAGAGTTTATTATTATAGAAATTACATAGTCATCTCAGAGGAAGCAAAAAATGATTAAATTTAATTAGCAATAACATAAAATACTTGTTACCACCAAAAATGTTTTTGCTATTATTTAATAATATGGATGATTGTTATTAAAACGGGCTACTTAAAAACAGTAAACGAACATTATTTCATATAATAACAACGCAAAACAAATTACAATGCATTATTGCAACTTCAGCAGTATATGGGTTAAATTAGATCTGAGGTGGGTACTTGCTTTAGTTAGATAGGGTGGCCGTACAATATATATGCTCACTCTTGGTGTTATTATGCAACATAGTTAAAATATCTAAGGTTGCAGTCAGTATTTTGTTCTATCTTAATAGGGCCACTGCATCATTTCATGATTTTTAAATTCTGTTAAATCTTCCAATTGAAGATTACAGTACTAATGTAATGTAATATAATGTATCATCAATCCATAAAATATATCACATATTCACCAATAAACATTAGTTTCCATTATAAAATTACGCTGTCAAATATATTTAAAATTCTAACTTGAATTTATGAAAACAATGAAGTATATAAAAAAAATGAATTCTTCTACTAACAAGAGTTGTAATAAAATTCAATTATTTACGAAAAATTTAAGCAAAATATAATTATAAAGTTTAATAAAATGTTTTCAAAAATGGCAAAAAAAGTTGTTTTTCTCCTTCAGAGACTGTTTATAATGTTCCTAATGTTGCAGATCTAATTACCAAATTGTTATTTCACTCTTAACTTTCTTTCGTGTGATCATTTCTTTATATACAGATATTGCTAAATGCAGCAGATGATTTAATGAATTTAACAAGTAAGTTATTCAGATCTAAAATAACTGAATTTAATAAATTAATTTTGGTCCTTTGGATAGAAGAATCAGATTCAAGACTGATCAAACATGTATGTACATTAAAAAAATAAAATACGTATTCGCTTTAAAGATAAAAACATAAATAATCTTTTAATTTATAATAAACTCCAGGTATCTGAAAGTTTTGGTAACAGTTTACAGTTTCCCTTGCAATTACCTGACTGATAGCTTTTGATTTTTAATTATTTGTAATGATGTGTGCCTTACTGACACTAAGTATCGTAATGTCTTCTTTAAAAAGACTCGTCCGAGACAACATTGTTTTAAGATTTCTGAAACATTTCTCTATAATGATATTCCACCAGTAGTTATGAGTTATCAACCTCTATATATGCATTTTTCGAAAATTTATTAATTCTTTTTTTCTGTTTATAGATCTTAACTAGGAAATAATAATCAATTGTCAATTCCTTTAAATTAAGCGGTAAAGTTACTATATCCTTCTCAGTTTCAATTAAATAGGAGGCGGTAACAGTACTAACAGTACTAACTTCTTTTTAATATTTGGCCACCCTGTTTTTAATGCTTAATATCAGGTCATTATTGGCGCTAAATAATAAACAGCATGTAATCATAAAGTTTTCCTTTTATAAAGTATTTAAAATAAATTTACCGACGTGTAGTTATCACCATTTAAAGCACTATCAAACAGTAGTGCCCTGACAACCAGCTAGGTGCTCACACCATAATAAGTAACTTTGATCAGATATAATTTGAAGTCACTTTTGCTATTACCATCTGTAGATATATACAAAAAAGTATTTTTAATTGCATTATTGTTACAGTCTCTACCTTTAAAAGCTATTTTGCTAATGATTGTGGTCATTTTACTCTAATATTTTTTTACCTTGTTGGTGGGAAACATATTACAAGATAGTGAAATTGCATGATCTAAATATTCTATAGAAAACTTCAATAAAATAATATAAATATTTTTTTATTTATTTTAACAAAACTAAAATGAAGTAAAGTAACACTCTGCCTTTATAACATTATCTTCTTTTAGATTATTAAAATTTAGTTTTTTTTTTAAAGGCGTAAAACAGTATATTTATGTTTTTCAGTTCCTAGCTGTGTAATAATACCACTTTTCCACCACAGAAATTAAAAAATAATAAATAAATAATAATGACAAGGAGTACAAAATGCTGAAGAATTATTTTTTCCTGATTCAATAACAACAAGAAACTTTTTTCAATAAAAGTTTTTTGAATTTATAATTATATTTTCTTTTAAGAATAAAACACTTCAAATAATAATGTATAATATATATGGTTTTTCTAAAATCAATTCTTTTAAGAATCATATTCCTCTGTACAAATATATAAATTATATTTATTTGATCATGTACAGAATAATAAATAAAGTAGGATGATACTTATTCCATTATGCACACAAAAGCGCTTTCATGAATTTCTCACATCATCAGTTGCATTAAATTTACTTTTACAACTTATTCAGATCAAACTAAATATTAAAATTTAAATTAAAAACTATTTTTATATTATATTTAAAATTAAAAAATTTATAATTTAAATTTTTTTTTAAATTTTAAATATAATATAAAAATAACTTTAATTTTAATATGTAATTTGATTTAAATAATTTGTAAAAGTAATTTAACGCAACTGATTATGCGAGAAATTCATGAAAGCGCTTTTGCATGCATAATGCAATAAGATAAGTGTCATCCTACTTTATTTATTATTCTCTACTTAGGTTGAACAAATCACACACTAATATTACAAAACCGTTCTGTAAAACACCTTTTAAAATAAGGCAATCTAAAGAATAAAAGAGAATTATTTTTATTACAACACTTCTAATACTTTATCGTTAAAGTAAACTTTAACGATAAAGAAATCCATTCCAACATCTTTGCAGTAAAAGATATGAAGGAAAGGGATAAAAGACTGGTTATCCTTGAAAAATGTAAAAAGAAAGATGATATAATACACCATTGACAACACAGTCGATCAAAGGTTCTTCAGCTTATGAAGCAGTTGAAATTAATGTAAATCAGTGATATGACTCGTTGGTGCCACTCACCTTCTTTTCAGTAACTGGCCCTTACTTTTGATATGTACCTTGTAATTTAAAAAAAAAAAACTGAGAGAAATCCTTTCAAAATCACAAAACCAAAAAGGACATGCAACATTTGGGGGTCTCTTTTATAAGTAAAGAAATTTAGGAAGTCTGCATTTGCTATTTAACAATAACATTTTCACACGTTACATCAATAAATTTCCACACCGGTGTTCCATTACATTGAAGTATTTAATGTAATAAATTATCTCACTTACTTATACTTTCTCACTTACTGGTATTCGCACTTAACATACAAATCAAAATAAAAAAAACCGAATGAGAGAAAATGTTGTAATAAAGTAGATCGATAAACATTATTATAAAAATAGCAGCACTTGTTTTCTTTTTTAAGAGAATACTGAATTATTTTCCAAATCACAGGAAAGATACAGAAGATCAAATGACATACTAACAAAATACACAATATACCAAATACATTATCATTAAGGAGTATACAAATTAAGCAGACTAAATTTTAGACTGGAAAGCCTAGATGTACATTCACCAGCACATTTTTTTAAAAAATTGGTACAAGCACTGTACATAATAACAGAATTAAATCTGACAAATCACCTCATAGAAACTGGATACACTCAAGGATACTAAATTTCACACACCGCAAAAAATTGTGAACTCAACACGCTTGGACAATATGAAATTTAAAAGCACACTAAATTTTATGTAAACAATATATTAAATGAACAAACAAAATAAGATAAAATATATCTGACCACTTCCCAAATGATTTCTGTAAAAATTTTAGTTTGAGTTCAATTAACAACACCACCCACCACCAACAACAGCATATATTTTAAGCAGCTACATTATAGTTCTGAAAGCACATTCTATATGTACTACAGGAAGTTGGAGGTTTTAAAGTTTGCTTCATAAAATTGAGTTTTATGATATTTTACTTTTATTATGTACATTTATTTAATGGTTATTGGCTGATAGGCTCATTTTACCATTCCAAAGCTAGCTTCCATCTAGTCTAATAATTTTTTTAATCACTGAAAACAATATACTACAGTAACCGGTAAGGACTATTTCTTTCTTCATTAGAAATGCACATTACTAACCGATACGATCTAACTAACTGATTACTGTATTTGCCCAGTAACTTTATACATTGCCAAATTAATGAGTCTCCACTGCGTTCTATGAAACAAATATAACTAACTTATCAATAAAGGACATATTTGTGAATGTTACATACTTGACTAATTCAGAAGATACTAATGGACCTCTCCAACCTATCATTAGGGAAGAGTTTTTTCTTTCACAGTATTTAACAACTTTTTCAGAAGGAGAACATGTTGGGCATTGCTTTTTTAAATAGACGTTTTCTGAAGTCAGCTTAGATTTCTGAAAAAAATTCAAATATTATATAGTACTGTTACAAAGTATGGTAAAAATCATATAGAAAAAAGCTTACACAGTTGTAGGACTTTCCTGGAACGTGGCTTTACCCATATGATGGGAAAGTCCCAACTGTGGGTTGTTTCTGATGCACAGCTTACACACACAACTTAATTTAAAATACTTATCGTCTTATTTAAATATAATACTTTTTCATTTATTTAATTTAATGATTCTACCTAAGCACACATGGATGTCATATTTAATCTGCATGGGTATGGCGGTATTAGTAGCAACGATTGGCACTAACTAAACTAAAGTAATTTTATAATTTGCATAAAACAAATTTCACTTGTACGGTCAGCAGACTGGTGTAGCTGCGAGGCTTAATGCACCAGGTACCAAATCAACTGAGACCCGGCCAGACAAAGTTATTTTTTTAACTCTAAATATTATTCATTTATTTAATTCTATCATTCACCTGTGATGTCACAACATAGCAGTAGTTTAGAGCATTTTTTGGGTTGAGGGTGGAATTTTGCATAATTTTTTTTGCAAATATTGTTATTTTTTAATTGTTAACAAATGCGCCTAAGAAAAATATGACCTTAATTAGGTGAAATCTCTAAATATTGAGGATGACCTTGCTCTACAACCTCATCCCCTTGACCTTTTAAGTTGAAAATTATATTTAAACAATTACAAATTAAATATTTTTTTAAATTTCAACATCGCATGTAAGCAATAAAAAAATGTTCCTTTCAAATCTGCAAACAGAATGTACAAGATCATGTAACACGTACATTGACCGACACAAAAACCCAAATGTATAAATGTATACAAATTAAACTGAGTAATTTCACTAAATACTGAAATGAGCTGACCAGATGTATACTCATCCATGTATACAAACAACATATTTAAGCATACACGCAACAAAATCAACCTTTACAAATCACCTCGTAAAAAACAAGGTACATGCAAAAATATTAATTGGATGAAAATTTTACTTAACCATGATCTCGATACACTTAAACCAAAATTTTCTCATAAATAAAATTTCCAATCTAAATCTAACAAAACCCCCATAATAAATGAATTAAAACATATATCAAACAAACTTTTGATCAAACACAAGTGTTTTGCCACAGCTTTAAGATGGTTAATATTGCAAAAAGATTTTTGGAAATATATTTTCTACATATATGTATTTTTAAAATTGTTACCGTTTGAGAATGTATAAACAAAAAATCAAAATGTAATGTGTATTCCTGATAATTAAGTCGACATTTTATTTACATTTATGAAATTTTAAATTAAAAAAATCTTAAAAATTGGAAAAAGATATTTAATTTTAATTACACAATGTAAATAATCTCGTTTTAACACATTCTGTGCTGCATAGCAATTATATTTTGAACACCAGTCTAATAAAATAAGAAAGATTTTCATAATGATATTGAATGATGGGAGTACTTAAAAATTATGCAATATTTTTGTTGCATAACTTAGTCCTAAAATTATTATTTAAAGGGTTATTTTCTTTGGGTCCATCTGAATAAAGAATTCCTTAAAATACTTCCATTATTAAGAAAAATAGTAACCTTTGATTATTATTAAGATGACTGACTGTTTCTAATTCACTTGACTGTGCCACTATGATTTAAAAAAATTTTTAATTATGTTATTTTATGATTGGTATTCTTGTTTTTTAAACTTAATAATCTTTCTTTGCTGTTATTCATTTAAATGCAATAATTTTAATGTTATTCAATTTTTTTTTTTTATAAAATTTATAATATAATGTGTATTTTTTAAATAATTTTATTACAGACCATTCTGAATATTTTAAGGGCACTTCTGTTTGCAATTTATTTTATCACATTTTTTATAAATTCTTTATTCATATATTTCTGTATATGGAAGAGCCCTAAAAGCACATATTCAAAATACTGGGACAATGACAAAAACAACATATTAAATTAATAAAATAAATTAGATATATGTTTTATCTGTGTATGAAATGGGTTTTCTAATCAGTTCAAAACAAATGCCATCTGCAAAACTATTGTTAATCAAAATGTTTAGAGTCTTAGAATTAAATTTTGTGGTTTATTAGTTAATTTTTTAAATTATTAGATATAAAACATTTATGAAAAGGCAAAAATATTGTAAAATGTATTTATAATAATACTGGTTACAACTACTTGAAACAACATATTTCTTTAATTATGATTTTAAATCTGTTTTAACAGAAAAAAAAATCTATAAAAAAAAATACTTTTTAACTGTTAATGACAAACCTTTTTTTTATCTCTGGTATAGAAAGAAAAAACTGTTGTAAAAAGGTAATTGTAAAACATAGCTTCTAAAAGAATAACTCATTTAACTTACAATAATTAGTAGCAGAAATAATTGTAGGAGTTCAGCATACAGTTCAGAATTTATGATGAAGACACATAGCATGTTCAACAGAGATGAAATCTGTCTACATTTCTCGCTCATTATTATTACTAAAAATTAGCAAAATAAATTTCTGTAATCAGGATTAATAAGGAAACCAAATGTACAAATAAGACTAATTAATCACAGTATACATGTACGTAGGATTGGCAATATTTTACTCATTACAAAAATATTAATGGAATAATATTTATTTAATAAAAATGTTTTTATTAAAATTTGTGCAAAGAAAAAGGAAAGGATACAGTTCAGTAAAAGATTACCCTTCAGAATGTCTTTGAAGTAAATGAATTTATCGATTTTGAAGATCACCTGTTAATATATAATTTTCAGAAACAAATGACTTACCTCTAAATGATTCTGATAGTCCTCTAGTTTATTGAAAACCTCATCTGGATCTATTCCACCGACAATAATAAAATGGACATTTTCCCAAACAAAATATTTACTATGGAATTTTTTTATCTGAAACAAACCAATTCTAAGAAAATTATATTTTGTGGTAAAGTTTTTCTAATTCATCATACTAACCTACAATTCTAACCTACAACTCCTTTTCAAAATAAATAATTGATAATAGTTAATTTAAAATAAGTTTTCCATTGCTTTATTTTTATTTATAAACTATACTACATATATAATAAGATTCTATGTAATCTATACATTATATAAAGAGGAAGACGGCTTTTGTTTGTTCGGGATAAATAAAAAACTACTCTATTCAATCGCAACCTAATTTTACCCATGTTTCTTGGCATACATGAGAAGTTTATAGAAATATTTCATCGTGAAAAATCTCAAAATAATATACATATATATGTAGTAGTGGAGATTGCCAGTTGAAGCACTAACTTTAATGAATTGAATTGATAAACTATGATTCTCCATTACTCTGTGAGCTGGGTTTGAACTGAAAGATTCAAATCAATGTAATGAATAATATTCGCACAATAAGAGAATTAAATTTTCGTTAAATAAAATATTAAATAAATTATGTTTAACAATAATGGACTTCCCGTCGGGATTGCGTGCGACTACAGTGGTGAGGCATGCAAGCACCTTGTGGAAGACTAGACTTTGTGTGTATAATCTCCATATGAACATCCAAAAACCAGATTCTACATTTGTTGAAATTCCGAGCAAGTTTCAAGGGTTTAAAAAGGATTTTTTTTAATTTTTTGAAACCCTCCTATTTTTTAATTTTACGGTAACAAATGAACAAATCAAACTAATTTTTAGCGAGTGCAATCTTCATGTCATTAAACCAATTTATAGATTTTTGAATTTCAATCTTGAAAGGGAGTGATGAAAGGTAAAAAAAAAATGTTGAACAATGATTGTAAATTTTTCCAATCCCATCTATACTAAACAAGATATTGCACTACCACTGTTACTGTATATGTGACTGGCTATAAATAGGCAATATGGTAACCGGCTATTGGTAACTGGAGTTACCTCCAGTTACTTGACTAAAAAACATAAAATAAAAGTCTTGACCATTACAGGAAATGCAAGTAACCATATAGCACAGGCAAAGCTGCAACGGGGTGTTAGTATACTTATAAATAAAAAAGTAAAGAAAAAAATTAAACAATCTGTGTTTACTAAAATTACATTGTGAATGAGATAAATTTTATAAAAAGATTATGCTCAAAGATATTAACAAAAATTTAACTTAAAATCTAAGATGGCCTTTTCAGTTGCTATACAGTCATCATCAGTAGAAGAATTTCCAATTTGATGAACTTTCAGACAGTTATGAAGATGACACTTTTATAAAAGCAGCAACAGATAGCAGCACGTTTTTAGATAAAAATAGATATAATCATAATAAATATAAATAATTTAATTCAAATCCACTCAGTAATGTAAAATTGGCTGGTCAGATTACATAGTATAAATTTTCTATTTATTTTATTTTTAAATTTAATTAAACATTTTTTAATTATGACATCATATTTATATATTCGTAGTTATTTTATTTAATTGACTACTTCATTTTTGTATATATGATTAAATTTTTATGTTTTAATTTTAATTTAAAAATTTTTAAGTTTGATATTTATTTTTATATAAATATATCTTATATACAACTGATGATGCAGGATCCTACGAAAGTGCTTTTGGATATAAAAAAAATAAGGTAAGTGTCATTTCATTTACCTTGTAATTCTGTACTGGGTTGTTCAAGTTGGTTTTTGATTATAAAAATACAATATACATATATATATTATATACATTATTATACTATATTATATATAATATTATTATACTGAAGTTAATCTTTTTAAAATTCATATTATACCTTTGTACTGTTAAATTATATTTTAAATTCTATCGATATAAACCACTCAGTACAGAACATTGAGATGAGAAATATCTCACCTTAATTTTATCTTGAAAGTACTTTCATGGGATCCCACATCCTTATGATTGCATGATCCCACAAAACTTTCATGATAAAATTAAGGTAAGACATATCTTATCTCAACATTCTGTACCGGATGGTTTATGTTAATAGTTAACATGTTTTAATATTTTGTAGAGCTGGGTAATCCTTCCCTATTATTTTATTAATGGGAGGGATTGATTACCTTTTTGATCCATTTAAGGTTCACGCTATCTTTATCTTTCTTAAGGTAAAATAATTATCTAGCCGACCTGTGTAAGGCACATATTAGATCATGATGGGAAATGTGAAATGGAGGTTTCAATGGTTAACATTTTTTAAACCTGAATTTATACTATCTATTAGAAATGCTTAAAATGACAACAGTTTGATTCTTTTACTTTTATTTTAAAACACTGCTAAAAATACTCATATTATACAGTGTTTTGTAATACTACTTACAAACTAGCAGACCCGGCAATGCTTCGCTATTGCTAGATTTGAGTATAAATACAGATTAAATGAACACAATTGAAAGTTTGCTAAAACATTAACAAAATGAACAAAACGGAACTTTAAAAAATTTAACCTTTCCCTTTTACCCTTTTCCCTATTTAAATTTGACCATATTATCTTTCCATATTTCCCCATTAATTCCCCCTTTTCCTCTCCCATTCCCTTTCTGTTCACCACTCCTCTTTCCCTTGTTTTCCTTCCCCGTCCTCTTTCCTTTTTCTTTTTTATCCTTTCCTCTTTCTATTTCCTTTTCCTGTTTTTTCCCTTTTCCTCATTTTCCCCTATTTTATTTTTTCCATTTTCCCCTTCTTCCCTTTTTAGCTTTTTCAATTTTTCCCATTTCTGATTTTTCCCTATTTATGTATGAAGAAAATGTAAATAGAACAATCAATTTTAGAAAATAATAATGTAATAAGACTACAAAACCCTATGTAAAAATTCATACTAAAATGGTTTCATAAAACAAGAACATAATATATGATAAACAGGTTTTTCAAATAAGTAGACACAGATGGTAAAAATAAACCACTACAAATAAAGAAATTAGCTTAATTAAATATATGGGATAATTAAAAAAAAAAAATGTATTAAAGAAATTGCAGCTTTCACAGTTCACAGATTTCTCAGAGGATGAAACCCAATCCTTCAAAATTTATTATTTATTGACTTTTTCTTCCTTCTGAATAGACTGTACTTATTTATTGCTTTGCACTATTTTCCTCAGGCGTTCTTACAACTGATATATATAAAGCACAGAAGGCACAACAAGCACTATTCAGGGTTGATTTTAATAAAGTAATAATGTCTATTATTCAACCAGTTGTTGTAATAAACAGATTGAAAGTGTCACTTGTTGGTTAGGGCTGAACACCAACTAAATTTCAGAAGACTTAACGTTAAACTGCAACAACATATTCAGCTAAGTGAGGGTTCATTTTTTATTCCCATTTACTTATTTCACAGAGGTCTCTGCTTTTATCTCTAAGAAAGTAAACATGGATAAAAAACAATGGCAAAAAATGAGGAAAAAATTAATTTTATATAAATATATTCTGCTACTTTGTTAAACTATGTACTAATATATAAATAAAGAACTATGAATTCTGACTTACCTATATTAAATAATGCATCTTAAATTAACATATAAATAAATAACAAAAATTCTGACTAAGATACATTAAAAATGGGTAAGGAACTTATTTTATTACTAAAGATGGATCGATATCCTGTATAAATTTAATATTTATAAGTGTATTTATTGCATCAAAATACCCTTTTAAAGTTTTGCAAGACCTTCACAGAAATGATCACTTTCCAGAACAAATTTCAACTGATGCACTAATAAAAGAATATTTCATTCGTAAAGGATGGCTGTTCGATAAGGTAAAATGGACGAGCTTCACTGCTGATACAAAACTCCCTGAAACAACTGGAGTCATTGAAAACGATGCCAATCCAATAACTGATATTATCTTTGATTTGGCAAGAAGATATATTCCCAAAACATCCCGGAAAATCTGAAAACCACACTTTTCAGGGTGAAAAATGAAATCAGTGAAGTAATAAAAAGGAAGAAAAAAACAAGATTAGAAAATATAATTGTCTTTAAAAAACTATCGGCCTATGCCAAACAACCTTTAGATTCAAAAAAACAAACCTGACAGCAATACATGTCATCTATTAACAGAAATACAACTTCAGTAGACGTTTGGAAGAAAGTGAAAGCCATCTGTGGGCGTACAAAATTTAACCCTCACAAAATCTTGCCTTCAATCTGAAGATGATCTAATAGATTCACTAAACAAAATTGTTGAATTACTATCCAAACAACTTGAAAGAATCAATAAAAGAATTAATTATGATTACCGTTTTTAAAAATCGAAAACAGAACTTAATTAAATTTTGGGGCAGAAATGAATTTTCTGTACAATGTAACTTTTAAAATGGACAAGTCTGAGAAAGTGTTGGAGTAAATGGCAGTACAGCACCAGTTAAATACATAACAGCACCAACAAAATATATTATTTCATGATTATACAGTTAGATACCGCTGCAAAACTTAAGATTACTAAAATTGTACAATCATATCTGGCCGACGGAATGTACCCAAAACAGTGGAAGAAAACATATATTGTTTTGATCCCAAAAAAAGGGTCAAAATCCAACAAATTCCATTAGTTTCTGTTCTATAGCTTTATTGTGTGCAATTGGAAAAATCATTGGGAAAATGATAAACAATCAACTCGTTTGAATTTTAGAAAGAGAAGGTGTTTTTTTATCCTCGCATTAAGCAGACTACTGATCAAATGATCAATTTAGAAAACATAATGTAAAACAGTTTCATTAATTAGAATCACTGTGTTCTTCTTGATCTATAGGTGGCCTTTGATATGACGGCGTCATGGAATAATTTCAACTCTAGGGCACTTGTGGCAATTTACCAAAACCGCTTGGCAACTATATGAATGACCTTACTTTTCACATAGGGGTCTATAATGAGAACTCATCAGAAAATTCTTCAAAAATGACATTCCACAAGACTAGCAGTTGAGCAGTATATTATTCATAATTGCTGATAATAAACAATTCTAGGAGAAATGAGCAAAAGTGTTCATGTTGATGGTCTGGCAATCATCAATCCCAGTCCCAGTAAATACAGTGAAGTATAGATCTCAACAATTGATAAACGCCTCATGACGTTTACAAAGAATAATGGATACAGATTTTACCAGAAAAAATGCAATTTGAACACTTCTGTAAGAACAGAATTGTAGTCCTGCTTTGATTATTGATGGCTGCTTAATTCAGTATAAAGATAATGCACAGTTTTTTAGGCCTGCCGTTAGAAAAATCTCTTACTTGGGAATTACATGTACAGGATTTGAGTGTTAGATGCAAGGAAGCTCTCAATATCATTAAATATTTATCAAATACGATATCAATTGGATCTCAGAGAAAGAGTCATTACTTTTTTAAGCATTAATTTAATCAGAGCTCAATTAAAGGTGTATTGTTTATTCATCCGCAAGGAAGTCGCATCTAAGAAGGTGTGACGTGATACATAATAATGGAATTAGACATGTGACAAGCACCTTCCGCATAAGTCTGGCGACCTAGTCTAATGTTTGAGCCTGGGATAACGCAGTTGTAAAGGAAAAATTCTACTATTAAGATATGCAGCAAATATATGGACCTTTCCTACCTATATAAACTATAAAACTTTTAATAATAATCATTTGGGTGCTTTATATCAACACCCACTACCTAATCTAGTTCAGCTGGAATATGGTACTGCTAGTTAGCCATTGAACACAAAAAAAAAAAAAAAAAATCGCTGAATACATTAGCAATTTCTACAAGAGAGAGAAATACTTCCATGGCTTTAGCCAAATATAACTATAGAAAAATAAAAGAGAAACTAACATTGATCATCCAAATTTTATCACCTCTCACTAAATGTGAACGACATATGATAATTTATACTGGTAGTTCTTAAACTGAACATGGTGTTGGATGTGCTGCGTATTTTAATGGTGAAGCTTGTTCTTCGAGACTGTCAGATATGGGCAGCATTTAAAGAGCAGAGCCCACTTCTATTCAGCAAGCTCTTCCCTACGTAGAACAGCTCTGCAAAGAGAGATTGCTTATATGTTCCATTCTTTAAGCACATATGCTAATCGGAACAAAAACTTTGAGGACAAAAATTTTGTCACAAAATCCTGACCATTCTACATATATTATACCGAATGAGGCAGCAATGTGTATTTATAAAGACATGCTGCATTTATAGCAAGGCATGCTGGTATCTTTGGAAATGAAAGCACAATGAAGCCACCAGAATTGCAAAACAAAAGCAAGAATATGGATATAATGCCTATTCGAGTGGCAGATATAAAAAATTGTGAAAATAATATTATCAGAAACACTTGAAACAATGAATGGTGCAGATTAAATATCAAACTGAATAAAATCAAAATTATTCCATATAAATGGAAGAGTGTTGAGAAACTGACTCGCCGAGAACAAGTTGCATTGACAAGTCTGATAATCATTAGGACAAGAATAACAAATTCACATATACTCATACTTACCAGTGAAAAAATACCAATGTGTAATGTATGTGAAACTGTTCACTGTTAAACATCTACTTGAAGAATGTAAAATGTATGAAAACCTCAGAAAGAGGCACGGTTTTAGAAATGATTTGGTGCTGATATGGAAAACGGTAAAGAAGAAACAATAGTTGCTTACCTTCATGACAGAGGCTTACTAATCTGTTTAAAGTAAGCCTTTGATGAAATAAAGAATTATGATATGTTTTAAGACTGCAAATCCGCTGTGCGATACCCTTCTATACCTGAGCACAGGGTTCCTTTTTTCTGGTACTGCCTAACAATTTGTGTAATTAATTTAATGGTTGTTAATGTTGAGTTTTGTGTTTTTATTTTTAATGTCAGGTCCCTATACATTCTTTCATTTGGCAATCCTGTCTGTGACTTTTCTTCATTTTTTTTTAAAAATGTGATAAGGGCAATGACCATAAAAGTTGAAAAAAACATAATAAAAAGGTAATAAAATCCAAAAAATAACATTTGTTTTATTTACAAAAATAAAATGATTACAAAAGAATTACAGATAAATTTTATTTAAGAAACTCTTAAATAAGTATAACATTTTGATATGAATCATTCATTCATCCAACAATATTAGAAAATCTTACAGACCAATATTGTCCAAACACTTTGGTTCATAACATAATTTGTTGATTATTACTGGAAATAATCCGATTCAAAACAGAAGTACATAAGCTATTAATAGTCAAATTACTATCACAGACCATGTTCGGTACATCAGATTTACACAGAACTGCTCATCTTCAAAGAAAGAAAATCAAATTACATAGAAAATTCAAAAGATACTTACAGCTTGAATATTCAGCTGTTGTTTAACCTCCTTTGACTGACCATTATAATTACAACTAATCCAGCATTCATTATTAAATAAATATCCGACCATCAACATAATCATATTATTTTTCGCATTATCTTCTTCATTAATTAATTTTTTGTACATTAAGCCATCATCCATACCCTCTAAATTTGTTTCATAAATCACTTTCTTGAAAACTTCATCCTTAAATGATATTAAAAAACAATTGTTAATAAATTATAATATAAATACCAGCTTTAAAAGGCAGAAATCATAAAACAATTTAAAAAACCAAAAGGAAATTAAATCACTTTTGGGGATTTAATACTTGCTAGTTTCTACTTAAGGGAGTTTAGTACTTTTTCCAGGAAACTATTCAAGTTATATTTCTGAAAATTCTACAAGCTAAGAATCAATATTTATTAATAATTTCATGAAGAGGTTCTTCAATAATCCTCCCCATTTTATAAAAAATATTTCAGACCATACATTATCTGAGCCTTATATTTTAGCCAAATTATTTGTTACTTTAAAATGATTTTGCTAAAATTCGTACAGACATTCTAAAAATGTGTAACCACAATCGGCCCTGAAAATTGTATAAATTTAGGAAAAACAGAATAAACGATGAACAAAAAAAATTTACAGATTGCAGCGATTAAAATATTCATTACAATATTAATTTTGGATGACAGATCATCAATAATAATAATATCTTTTTTGGATGTAGTTGTAGGAGGTGGAAATGCATTTATACACGGAGTACCATCATTGTTGCCAATGTTGCCGCCGCCAGTGACTACCAGTCATCAGTGACCAACCGCCATAAGAAAACTGGCTAAAACCACCCCCCCTTTCTATCAGGACTCAGCTCAATACCATTTTACACATTACTTTGGGCCAAGTCCTAGCCCGAAATAATGTGGAAATCTAGGATGAATTCATTATTCATCCTAACCTGAGAGAGTGTCATCTAGTTTGCACCTTGCTCAGGACTATTCAGGTCGACCTTTACAGCCCTGAGAATGCACCCGACGAATTGAGCCACATTCTCCAGCTGTTCAGATTTTGGAGCATCATTGCAACCACATCGTGGAGGCTCAGTGCTCCAAGACCCGCTTTTAATGTCCCTCAATTTGCCACCCACCGAGCACACGTGAAAAGGTGTGCTCGGCGTTGTGCCATACACCTGGGAAACAGAGGCAGTCTGGGAACGACGCTTACCATATACCATGGAGATAAGTGTGGAAGTACTCGTGCCCGTTAAAAACTGGGTCACTTACTGCTCCACCTCTCCATGCCGAAGCTCTGACCAGAGGGATAAGCTTTGCGGTCCATCATCTCTAGTCTCACGGTCTCAGGTCTCTTGCCAGGTGATGAACATACGACTCCGTTCCTCCATGGCCATGGTCTTCCGGTCTTCATCCGAAACCGAGTTTCCGGTCAATCATCATACCGAGGTACTTTGTTGCCGACTTGGTCTCATCCCCGACCCGCAAGCAGAGGAGGGTGTCAATATACTTCTTCGTTAAAAATACGATCTTCGTCTTGTTGACGGATAATAACAACCCATGGTCTTTAATATTATTATTAATAATAATACCCTGGATAAAATCCAACCCCTCTTCGTGTAATAAAATCTACACACACGTCCGGGACAGACAACAACATAGTACTTCGATACTCATCGTTTATATTGGCTAACCGGGGGAATAGTTATGCGCAGGAGTTCTCTGTGGAGTACGGGATTGGGCGTCCCGAGCTGGTTGCTGTTGTGCTTTTCGGTTTCACTGTTTTCAGTAGGGGCGGGAAGCATAACCGTGATCTCTTTTGCAGACGCTGGGCGGATTGCGGACGAGGAGTGCCCATCCCTCCTCCTGGTTGTGGAGCCGGGTTGAAAGTAGACTGCTGTGAGCTTAGCTCAGCCAAAGTCTTATACCGCTCAGCGTGAGTCAATCATTTCAGCTCTTGGCGGGGATGGTCCTATGGAAAAGGGTGTCGGAACCCTTACTGATACGTTAGAGACCTGGGATTTTGGTATCATGGGTCAGGCAGTGCCTGACTCCCCCGCCCGGATTAAATTTGTGGGAGGCTGCTGACTGGAGATATTTAGTCAAAATCTATGATTCGGGGCATGCCCAACTATTTCTCCGCCTGCACCTTATGATGAATTGCGTGACGACACTATAGGCTATGGATGTACTTCCACAGCTTTTGTTGCAGACGGTCCATGTAAAAACCAATGTCTTCGAGAGCTTTAGTCTTTGCATGTAAAGAGAAGAAAGAGTGTAGAATTCATGAACATTGAGAAGACAGATTAAACCAATTTTCAACCAAAAAGCTACATATTAATACCAAAATATTTGTTTATCAAGAGGAGTGAAAAAGATTTTAGCAAGATAAATAATTTTGTGATCGCCTGAGCTATCACAGAAGCTGCTAAAGGATGGGTAAAGCATGAAAGGAAGACTGCAGTAGCATTGTTAATTGATATTGTCAACGATTTACAATCATCATGGCTGCTGAAGGCAAAGAAAATTGGACTGTTACACACTAAAGTGTGTGTTCCTGCACACAACTGTGTGCAGGAACCTTCTAAACTGTACAGAGAAAGAAATCACCAGGGAATTGAATGAACAAGGATTTATAGCATGTCAACGACTGAACATTTGATGCAGTGGAGAAGTTCTACTTTCTGCATCACTTGTATTAACACTCAACAAGCCAAATTTCTCAGAAAAGATATAGGCTGGCTTTCACAAACTAGATATCCATCTGTTCATCCTGACTCCAATGCAACGCTTTGGATGACAGAGATGCGGACACACATCAATATATTGTACAATGAAACAGATCTGTATTACTAGTGAACAGCTTCATCCTGATGACTCCTGCAGGGATCCACCTGTTTGCGTCAATTGTCACAGGAATCATTCAACAAACTCTAGAAACTGTCCAATTTATAAAGAGGAGGTAGCAATCCAACAGATAAAGACCATTCAAAAGGTGAGCTACTTCAAAGTAAAGAAAATAAAATAGGTTGCCAGTGGTAGTGTCAACTCCTTCAACTTCTTTCAAACCAAAGGATGTGATTGCAGAAGTACCACCAGCATTAGCAAGTATTGTTGAACGTATTGTGAACAACAAACTTTGAAATCATCCGCAGATGACAGCCCAAAATGAGGAAAGAAAACAGCAATAATTAAACAAAAGAGTCAACTCCTTTGAGGAATGAACCTTTGACCAATTCCAAGGCAAAGAACAGTGAATGCAGAATAGAGAAGAAGCCTAAAGTCAAAGAAGAAATTGCAAAAATCCCCATACAGGGGACTGGAAAGATATAGATAAAAATATTACAAAAAGAAGACTTAAGAAAAACAAAAATGCAGTCCCCAAAAGCACAGAGGCCTTTAAGTGAGAGGGCAAGGAGTTCACCTGCCCAAACAAGCTTTAGCAGCCAGTGCATCGAGTCTTAACTCTAATGCATTGCTGACTACACAATCTGAGCTGGTATCAACTGATGCTGGCAGCAAGACATCTTCTGCAATTTACTATGGAGGATTGAAAGGATCCATTTCCCAGGCATCAGAATCTTACAAATTCAATATAAAGGCCTTCAGGAAGATGGAAAAACAACAAAAAAGTATGACCTAAGAGTAAACCTAGCTGATAGAATTAAAGAATGAGATAGTTTCTATTAACTTTTAAAAATTTTTTGATGAAAATATGAGTTTTTAATATTTATGTGACATTGCAGCATTTGAAAGTTTTGACAATATTTCGTTAGAAATGGTTTGTGTGTTTTCAGTGTTTTTAACAAGTTTTTGTAGTATGTTTAATGTGTTAGTTTTAAGGTATTTTAAGTGGCAAGGGCCCTTTACAAACATGTCATATTGTGTTTCTTTTAGGGTTTTAATATCCTTCACAAGTCTATTTCTGAAAGATCTGTTATGACAGGACTTATCTACTGACTATAATGCTGGTGTTTTTAACAAGGAGGGAAAAAAATATTTTCTTTTTGAGGTGGAAAAGGGCTAATGACTACAGCAGTCTATGCCCCTAAAACGTGAAAAAAAAATATACCATATTAAGCCCCGTCTTAATAAAAAATAACA
Organism: Lycorma delicatula; assembly: GCF_047948215.1. Classification (NCBI taxonomy): domain Eukaryota; kingdom Metazoa; phylum Arthropoda; class Insecta; order Hemiptera; family Fulgoridae; genus Lycorma; species Lycorma delicatula. Next base: position 221,687,555 of record NC_134456.1, on the reverse strand, counting down.
TTACTAACCAGAAAAGCATAAATTTTTTAATATTTTTTCAGTGTATCCAATCCCTACAATCAAGAAATATAATAATTTTACCATGGTACATTTGCACAAGATCATAGACTGGGCATATTATTCATTGTGGTGAATTATTCATAAAAAAAAGAAATAAAAGTTATTTATAATTATTATTGCAGAACCATTTTCAAAGGTTCTGGATTAAACTGTTGGTTTTTTAGTCATAAATTAAATGTGAAATTAATAAATACGCCATAGTTCAATTTTTTGAATATATAAAGATTAAAAAATTTCAAATCAAGTTGGCAGGACCATTACTGAAAATAGCTTAATAAAACACTGTCATCAAATGTTACTTTGTATTATCACTAATTAATATTTTCTATACAAATTAATTCTATATGAATTATTTTAAGCAGTGCTGTTATTTTGACAACACATTAGTGGATGAATCATCAATTTGCTTAAAAAATAAAGTCGCGATAAATCTAATTAAATCATCTAATAATGGTTAGAAACAATTATTCTCATGTACGTTAGATTTCAGTAAGTGTATTCTAACATTACTTATTAGTATTCCTACCAAACTGATATCATGTTAATAACCTTTCATTAATTAAAAAATTAAAATACCATAAATTTAACTTACAGCTAATAACAACTTATTCTCCAACAGTTTTATTTATGAATACTTAAAAACTTGCTGTTTGTATGAATGCTGATTTTCTTTTATTACAAGATCAAATTCACCTCATAGTATATTGTATGACACTGTTTATTTTATTGTAAGCGCAGGAATGAATATAAAATGTGTGATTTAAGAAACAAAAAACTGCCAAACAATAAAATCCAGTGATTCATAGCAATAAAATCATCAACTGTTATTAAATATTAAAATAATAAAAATCATTTCAATATCCAGGAAAATGTTAATACAAAATATAATCCCTGTGCAAAACAGGAAAAATATTTAAAAATCTACATTGTACTAAATACAATTCTTGCAATTTTAATGGGTAAAATTCATCATTAAAATATGTTTTTTTTTATATAAAAAAGTAAGTTAAAGCAATTTCTTTGAACAATTAATTAATCGTTAAAACATAATAGTGATAACAGTATCCAAGAAGTCAAACTAAAATTCAAGAATATAACAGTATCCAAGAAGTCAAACTAAAATTCAAGAATAAAGTAACAACATTTCACAGTATTTTAAAACAACTCAGCCTCTTGTACATGATATGGGCTGTACTATATGGTTGAAAGCCTACTTTTGAGCCAACTATGTTTTATTAGAATATTTACTGAAGAACATTGTTCAATTAATTAGTCAATCTTGAATACATTTACATCACTTCATAAGAAACTATAACTGTACAACACCTCACAAAAAACAGTAGTATCTCATAGAGTTGTTAGGTATCATGTCAAACTATTACAAGTTATTTAAAATTACAAACGTTTTGAACTGAACTAATTTAATAAATAATATTTTTAATAATAATATTTTCAAAAATATGTAAAATGTGTTTGTTTAATTCAATGGTGAATTATTCTACTAAAAATATCCTTAACCTTTGACAACTAATAATGACTTTGTTAATGTTAGAAAATTTGTATTAATTTACTCTTTTATGTTAAAAGAAATAATTAACAAAAATCTAAAGTTTAATAGCAATGAAACCTCATTTTTCAATGGTAATTGGAAAAAATAAGATAGGTACTTCAAGCCACCTATCACCCTAAACTGTCATATACATTGTGTTGTCCAGACTCAACTTATCACCACAATGTTGAGACAGAACTATTATTGAATCCCAAAAAAAGTACATCTACAGTGAAATTGACAAAAAATTAACAGGACCCTTACTTAAGGCTTATACATAGATTCTGCAGAACCACTAACAGCTTTTGTATAAATTGATAACTGTTCATTTAATTATCTTCCACCGGGGAAAATAAAATCTATTAGTAATAAAATAAGCTACTTAGTCAAATTTATTATCTTTGAATAGTAAAACACAATGCTGCTCTACTGTGTCACAGTGTTAATTTTTTGGGCTCACATTAGACATAGTGAGAGTATCAGAAATCATTACAAAATGTAACGAAAATATTTTTAATACAATACCATTATAGAGATATTAAATAAATTATGTTTTAAAAACAAATGTTTAAAACATTTTTTTTATTTTCCGATAATTGTTTTAGGCAAAACTCATTAAACATTAACAGGTTATCATTATGATTTGATTTTCTATTAATATTTACTCTAAAAACCTCAACACAGAAAATTCCAAATTAAAGGAAAACATACTCACAGAGAAGTTTGGAAATAATATCTCATTCAAATATAGAGGCAACAAAGTGAGAAAAGTATTATTTCCAGTAGAGTTTACAATAACACAAAAACTATTATAATCTGAAATAAAAGATAAAGAATTAAAATAATTTTTTCTTTCTAAAATTTTTATTGTGTTATAACTGCAACTATCTGCAAGTATAAATATCAAAAACATGTAAACAAAGTAGAAAACTATAAATTGTAATCAACAAAACTAAGTTTAAAAAATTATTTCTTTATTTGAAGTTCAACAACAGTGACAAAAGATTAGTGAGTAGGCATCTCTCCTCCTCCCAAAAGAAAGATTATATCCCTGAATGGGTATTGTCCAGATTAGGGCAAAGGATATACGAGTACATCCAAGTTCGAGGGCAAATCTCAGAACAGCCTAATAATTTAATGTATAGTATATCAAAATTTAGCTTATTTTAAACTGTATTGAACTATAAATGGAGTAAAATATTACAAAGTGTTTTTTTTTGGGGGGGGGGATTAGGAGGCTTCTCAATAAACTTATTGTTTATTGCTCTCGGATAGAATGAGATCTCCGAGTAAATACATATGCAGATTTTTTATCATACATACAAAGAATGAACTGGCTTTTCAGATCCTGAAAGATCCTGAAAAGCCAGTTCTATTTGGGTCAAACCTACATCTACAGAACCATAAGAGAAAGAAAGAATCAATAAGGAAAAGAAGTACAGAATGAAAAAATATGATCTTCACATCAGGATAGATTAGGGTAGTTTATTACTTTATTCAAGATCCTTTTGAAAGTTATTAGGCATATGTAACGTGTAATATTACAAAATACATATGTAATATATATTTTGATAATAGAATAAAAAGATTTGTTTTATGATCCTTTAAGATCAATATCTAACATTAATGTTGTTTAAAATCAAAATGACCTCACTCCACCGCCATGACTGAGAAGGTAGTGTCTCAGCATTTCATGTGGAGGACCCGAGTTCTAATCCCAGTCAGGCATAGCATCTTTTCAGACACCACCAATTTCCACCTGGCTAATGACCATAGCTGTTAATACATGCTCTTTCACAACAAAAGATAAAACCAAAATGAGTTGCCTGATAAATAAAATACTGTTTTGATTACAGATCAAAAGTTTCCAGTCTCAAGTAAAATTATGAATTTGTAACTTAATTTTAAATGAACTAAACTAGAAAACATAAATCATTGAAAACCACTAAAAAAACTGTAATCCAAAACAATACAGCCATTTGATTTTTTAATAATTTTCATGAGATGAAACAAATGAAGAAGTAAAAAGAAAAGCAATACTTAATTAATAGCCTTTTATAGATAAGAGAAAAACTGTTAATGTAAATTATTAATAAGTATATCTTAACACTAAAAGAAAGGGATAACATAACTATAAAATGAATAAATTATAAGAGGTAATTAGAACTTTGAGTTTTTTAAATAATATTACTCTCTCATAAAATATTAGAAACAATAAATAGAAATGTTATTAACATCCAGTCTTCTCTATCATTTTATGAAGTCTTTTATTATAATTAATTTTATCCAAAATCAAAACAGTACTTTTATCGGTCTTTTTTCTTTGAATTTAAAAGGGCAGTTTAGTTTATTATCAGAAATAATCATGAAACAAGTTAATACACACATAGCCCCTCTTACAAGATACCAAGGATATTTGCCTTTGTATATCCTAATGCCATCGTGGAGAAATTGAAAAAATTACAAGGATCAAACCTGCTTCTTCAGGAGTACAGGAGTTCCTGTGCAGGTGTACAGTAGTGTGCAAATTAATCCAAACACAGGGAAATTTTTAGTTTATTTCTACAGCAGTGTTACTAACAGTGGCCACACTGCTTGACCACACTCATTCTTTAAGTTGTCTATGTAATGTGAGGTTATTGTTCTTTGGTTATTTAGCAGTTTTCATGTTACAAATAAGTGTTTTGTGAAAGTTTATTTCATTTCTTATTACAAAATAATATTTTCATATTTTTTGTTCTGTGTCTCTTGTGTCATAAAAGGTATAACTCTGATAAAGCGTTAAAAAATTGTTTCTGTTTCTGAGCATACCAGTATGACACAACAAATAGCTTCTGAGTATGGAGTTGGACTAGGGACAGCGAATGGTGTCATAAACAATTTAATGAAACTGGTTCCTTTTCACCTCAAAGACAAATACGGTTGTAAAAGAAAAACTACTCCCACAAAGGATTAAACTTGATACAAAATTATCTGCTGTGGAATTAAATTGAGAATTAGCAACCAGTGGAACAGATTTACACATGACAACTGTTAGACACTGACGTCTACCAGCTGGACAGAAAGCTCATCAAGCAGCTAAAACACAGCTTTTAACGCTCACAATGTGCAAAAAAAGGCTCTTTCGGGCCAAAGCAACTGAACCAAAGAAGACTGGAATTTTCTGACAAGTCACAATTTTATGTTTAGGGGCAAAGGGTCCCATACATTAGAATTGCATCAGATGAAAATACATTATCGGCTCCTATCCAACAATCAGTTAAACATTTCCAGAAAAAAAGTTTTGGGGTTGTTTCACATTTGAAGGCCCATGTTCATTCCTTCCAGTAGATAGTATGTGAAAAGTGATGGATATATCAAGAATCTGAAGGAAAGAATTGTGACACAACTTCAAAATAAATTCCCATAAGGCAATGAAATGTTTCAAAAAGATTCGGCGCTATGCCAAAAAATCTTTAGAACAAAATATTAAAGTGCTCCCATGGCCAGCAACTCCCCAGACTTAAACCCAATTGAAAAGTTTTAGGCAATGATCAATAAACAACTCTCAAAAATGAATTGTACTACAAAAATTGAACTCATTAAAGCAATAATATCCATACGGTTTCATGATGAAGAAATCAAAGAACATTTGTTGTATCTATGTCAAATTGTATATGTGAAATGATTAAGAATAAAGGAGCATATTTATTACTAGATATTCACAAATTGTACAGATATGACTTTTTTCTAAACAAAATTACATTTTATTAAGTAACATCTGTGTTCAGATTAATTTGCATGCTACTGTACTTCATCATCTTGCCCAGGACCCACAGTCCTGGGTGTCAAAATACTATTCATACAGTAATGTGAGAAACAAATATTACATAATCATCTTTCAGTGTTATTAGTATAATCTGGTATTTTTTTATCTGGAGATTGTACTTTGTATCAATTTTTTCTCGATCTGATTTTAAGAAAAAAATATTTTCTTTGGTGATCACTGGATTTACCTCCTCCGATAAATGAAGTCACTTGAGCATGATTGATAATTATGTCAATATCCAGTGATTTTTCCTTCAACTCTGTTATAGATACTTTTGAAACCAATAGTAAATCAAATCATTATTTTTACAATAATAATTTTCTCATAAAAACATAATTACACAAGTAATTAATCAAATAACTGAATTCTCCTATGTTAAGAGAATATCAATGATCATTTATGCCCCAATTATATAAGATAATTTTTTCTTCTGTTTTTCATTTTTTTGTCAGATATTCTCTCTCCTTCTATCCTGAGAATAGATGGATGTCGATAGCATAAAGCTTGTAGAAAATTAGAAACAATTCATTCAATTAGATTAAATTATAAAAGAGAAGTTGGAAATACTAAAACAGGATAAAAAATTATTGTTTAAACCCAAGCCCCATGTTGTTGCTGTTTGAATAGTAGGCAAGGTGTAAAAATATCTGATGTATTACCTGCATTAATACTGTTCACATTATAAAAATCCATCAATCTCCATGGCAGAGTGGTAGCATCTCAGCCTTTCATCTACAGTTCCAGGATTCGAATCCTGGTCAGGCACGGCATTTTTCATACACTACAAATTTCCGTTTTCATCTTTCCTTGTCAAGCTTTTTTGCATGTGCTAATTAATTCATCGGTCAAAAAAAAGTTATTCAAATTATGCATAGCATCAGGTACACAGTAGTAGTGTATTCTGAATAGTAGCATTTGCCATTATTGTAAATCTAGTAAAACATTACTAATACAAATGAACATGTGCACTAATGAAATGAATTCCTGCATTTCTTTAATATTTATGAGCAAGGAATAAATCGAAAGAAAATAAAATTAATTACCACAGCTACAAAATGCATAAAATTAATTTCAATTACATTTTTTTTTTATTGAAATTTACAAGAATAAAAATATTTACCAAGTTTGATTCTAATTTTAGCACCAACAAACTTTGCAAGCATTTGAAGGAAGTTTGTTAGATTGTGTTTCATATTTCCATGTTGAATAAAATATTTGATAGCATTCGGTATACCAGTGTTGTCCGTGAGTTCAAAAGCTGTCACAAAAAACATACTAAATTAATTGCAATTTATTTTTAAATAATCTATTCAAAAATAAAATTAAATAACATTTTTTTATAAATAATCTATATTTAGGAATAATGAGGTCTTGTTGATTACAAAACTTGTAAGTCTTTTGAAAAAGGTTACCTGCAAGTGCAACATAACAGATATGTGTAGGTGGAAATATCCAACTAAGGAATGACTACTGCAGTCTTTTCAGTCTAACTGATGGATGAACAGACTAAACAAAAGCAAAAATCTTCTCAGCTTTGCTGCATGGTTAAATACAATGAAAAGTGCTGCTGTAATATTTTCCTGGTACTCTTCTCTCTACAGTACAAAAGTGCGTCTTGAATGAAGTGTAAATTATTTCAGAGGTCAAAATAGAGATGCCCATTTGGATCTGTGGGTAGAAAACACTAAGGAAAACATCATAAGAAAATTATAATCATGAGATTCTCTATGTTGGAGTATGGGGAAGGATTAACCAGGCCCAACTATGTCGTTTCTGGGCTCCCCCCACCACCAGGAACCGGACTTGATCAGTCAATTGCCTGCCTCTAACCCCCAGGAGGGGGAAACCAAGCCCGACTATGTTGTTCCCAGGCCTCCACCCAGCAGCCAGGACTCAGTCTTTAATTTAAGCCCAACATGATCTCCCAAAGAGTCCCCAACCGCTCATCAGAACCAGCACACCTCAACATGCTGACCCTCCCAGTTGGGGCTATCCTACCCACCCCTACTCTAACTAAAAACCCGTTCTTCTACTCTCTTCGTCATTTGCACGCAACGTTGTTCTCACAACTTCATCAACCCTTCTCCAACCATCTTTGGATGTTAGCATATATCCTATCAACTCTTCTGGTTTCAGATCAGTAATACCAGCGCACCTGTGCTGTTCCCCTACTCGGGGCACTGAAATAGTGTGTGTTCTACCGTCTCGCAAACACTGTAATACATGCAAGCCGATGATTCTCTCCTGCCAATTCTGTGCAAATAAACTTCAAAGTTCCCGTGGCCTGATAACAGTCGCATCGTGTAAAAACCCAGCTCGCCATGACCTGTACTATACCATGCAGTCAAATCGGGTATAAGCCATCTGGTCCAAGCTGCTTTCTCCCAGAGCATCTGGCAAGAGCCATTGCCCCTGCCAAAATGCATAATGCCTCATGAGATGCGGTCTGGTAGGCTGCCACCACACCTAGTAGGGATTTGTGGTGAACTCTGACCAGCTTCATCTGATTCTGCTGGATATTAATCGCTGCATTGCACATCGGTGCAGCGTACAAAATAATGGATAACACCATTATCCGTAATGTTGTTTTTATCATCCCATAACTCACCATAAATATTCCCTAGCCTGTAGTTCAGTGAGGAGGTATAGGAACATTATGAAGAGGAAGTTGTTTTTTTTGAGAACATAGGCTACCGGAAGTGACTGGTGTATTATGGATTTATAGGTGATAGAGGTGAAGACTTATGAGAAAGAGGATTAGAAGTGCACTACTGGGAAAGTCAAGTCCACATTGGACTATAATGCTAATAAAAAGAAAAAAAAAAGAATGACACAAAATTTAACATTAATATACTGTTCGTTTAATCATCGTGAATAATACAAAATATATGAGCAAATAACTTCAAACATGTTTGAAAATATAGTAGTGAGGCAATAACTAATACAACAGGACATTGTAGCCAACAAGAAGTTAATTTAGTTATGGACACAAGGCTGCAACATTTATCTTATACTGCTATGACATCACAATTTAACAGACCTGGTATGCATGGATACCTAAATTTAAACAGATCTCATAATTTATTATAATATAAAAATGTTCATCTGGAGGTCCCAGGTTTGAATCCTGATCAGGCATAGCATTTTTCATACGCTACAACTAACATTTCCATATCACATGTCATACACAAACTTTTCATTTTCAAGCTTATGTAGTGAAACCATCAAGCCCACCAAAAAAAAAATTCTTAAACTTACATTTGAGTAATATGTTAGAAGAGTCTGCTCAATTTCATAAATTTGATTTCACTAAAAAAGTAGAATTTTTTATTTACATCTTAACATGCTTGAACATGATCCAATACATAGAAAAAAAAAAAACGTAAATAGACAATTCAAATTCTACACAGACTTTGATCACATTCTAAACATGTGTTCAGTTAACTCAAAAACTGCTAGAAATAAGAAAAGATGACATTAGGGCGAGGATAGCAACATCAGTAATTGAAGATGGCCACAAAAGAGAATAAAAACATTATTGCATCGGCCATAAAAAGTTATACTTAAGAAATCTGATTCGTGCTGTAGTTTTGAAAATTAATAATTTAAAAAAAAATAATAAAAAATAAAATAATAAAAAATTAATAGTTTTTACGTCAGTTTCATTACCAAAAGCCTTGGGCAGAAACAAAAAAAGTTTAATATCTGTTTTTGATTAGTTTTGTAACATTGCCACCGACTACCAACAGCTGGGTCACATGAAAAATACCAACACTAAGCATATGTCTTTAGAAGGTCAAAAATAGTCTAAGAGGAGTTATTTTAATATTTCTAAAAAGAAAGACCTTGTGCAATTGTTACCCTCTTTTGGCCACACCAACCTTTCTAATGAGTTAAAATTGAGCATGTCTCGTTTTTATTTTGTTTAATTTTGTAATTTCATTAACTACAACTATGCTACTTTGCAGTGACTGCTTGCATTAAGATGAGGGTTTTCGTGAAGATCAATGAGAGATGACCTTTTCTGGCTGTCAAATTGAGTTTTTGAATTATAAAAAAAACACTGAATTACTTTTACTTTGACAACTATTAAGGTTTTCAGCTGTTATATTAACAGTTGGCATAACAGCATAAAATAAATATCTGAAAATGAGAATTCTCTTGACCTACTACTTTGTTCAATATATGTAGAGACTGTAATAATATTTCTGCAAATTTGGCCTCAACTTACTATCGAATGATGTACATTATTACGAGTAAATTTAGCATTGCAAGGTATAGTAGTTTCCAGTAAATGTAGAGTTGCCAACTAGGTATTAAAGGTTTCTTTAATGTAGTATTACATTTAGGTTTATTTTTTCCCGTGAAATTTTATGCTTATCAGCAGCGGTAACGATTAAAAGATTTGATGTGTAGGGATGGAATTTTTATGGTCATATCAAAACTACAGCTACAGCAAAAGACTTTCTGCTTACCAGTTCTGGGTGTATCCTGAATATTTTGAGCACAGCTAAATTTATGGTCCATGAATTTCTAGCGATAGAAATATCATGACGTACTATCCTTGAAAACTCTAGCAACAACTTATCTAATTCAAAATGAGAACATCCCAAAAAAGATGAAAATAAACTATTACAGAAAGTAAAGAAAAAGGAGAATGTAAATGTAGAAAAGAAAAAGAAACTAGTAATTTGCATATGCAAAAAGCAGTGGAAATATCTCATAAATGCACTGTTGCACAGGGAGGTTTTCTTTCTGTTACACTGATAACATGACTTAAATGAAATAGCTGGAATGCATTAAATTTTCAATTTGAGAAGACTGTATCTGGGCATTTTTCAATCTTTATTCAAATAAGAAAATTAATCTTCCTGTCACTATAATGTTCGAAATCATAGCATTATCTTGATATGTAAATGACGATGCAAAAAGTAAAAATTTAAGAAAATACATTTTACAATATGATATCATTCATTTATTTTGCTGCGAATGCAACATTATCTCCAGAAAAACGTCCATATACATACAAAATATCTAGAAAGGTATCATTCTATCACTGCCTGCCAGAAAAGTCTCCTCCCTCCTACGGCTAATGTACAATTGGCCGTAGGAGGGAGGAGAATGTACAATTCTAGACACTGCAAAAGCAACTCGGTCCAATTAAAAAGAAAAAAATTAATTTGTGGAAAAAAGTAATAATACTTCTAATCAAAATTATAAATGAGTGTAATGGTTATCTTGAATCTTATCTTATAAATGATTCATCAATAATATTTTTATTAAAAAACACAAGAAAATCTTGAGACAAGAAGAAAACTGAATTATTTAAAAATTTGTAATGAAGTGTTTCATGAACCAAATGAAGATAGATGACATTTTAAAAATCCTCAATATATAAAATTGTTATAATTATTGAACTTGTAGCTAGATTTCCACAATCGTATTAGTAGAGTGCAGTGCATAAAAAAAAAACAGTCTTACTAAAAATTAATTGCAACAGCATGGCTAGAAATGCTGATCCTAGAAATAACCTAAATAATAAGGTTGTATGTTACACAACTTTTGGGCTTTGAATTACATCACTGATAATAGGAAAATTTTAGTCGGTGCATCAGCTACATTTTACAACATTTAAAGGTCAAATTGATTAACTTATTTACTGTTTACTCCTTATACTTTTGTATAAAATGCTTTTATTCATAAGCCCAGGCAGTTTCCATAGTAAATATACTACCTTCAATTATTGGTGAATACCATTCTTTATAATAATTTAACATTAAATTTAATAATATGACTCCTGGTAAACCTGACGGTGTTAACTGAGCGAGTTCTGTTTTAAAACATATTTTTGCAAGATCTGTAAATCTTTATTTTAATTTTCAGTGAAAGAAATAAACTCTTTTAACATACAAAACCGTGTGATTATAAGGAAATATCTGCACATCTATAATCTTTTTAATTAGAAATGTAATTTTTGGAGTAAATTATTTCACTCCTTAATATATGCTCTGTATATTCACATAAAAATGGATTCTGCGTGCTTCTTATCATCTATAGATGTCTCAGAATATTTATTTTCCAATAATGCAAAAATCTGATGTGGACACAATATGACTTCCCTACACATTTTTTTTTAAACGAAAAGTACATAAAATTTTATTTCATTAATTTCATAAATCTGCTATTTTTTTCATATTTTTTTTCTTTTTATTGTTATTATTGAATTATTATTTATCATAAACATTTTTTTTACAACCAGAGGTTAATAATTATTAATAAACCAATATATTTAAATTAAAAAAAAAAAATGGTTAAAAAAGGAGATGATCTGATTCGAACTGATGTGCTTTCCCTGTGTAACATTCAAATATTTCATTAATTAAAATTTTATTTGGCTATAACTCTGGAACAATGAAAATAAGTATCACTTATGACATATCACTGAAAAGCTCTCTATGAGGGCTTATTAATGCAGTTAAGAAAAGCTTTTTTGGACAGTTTTGGTTCAATCGATTGCAATCAAAAGGAGAGGTGCACAACTAGACTGTTGTAACAGTCTAGTTCAAAATCAGTCCTAAATCCAAAACAACAGTCCTAATCCAAAATTTCAACAGCCTAAAGCTAATAATTTTTGAGTTATGCGAGATACATACATACGTATAGACGTCACGCCAATACTAGTCAAAATGGATTCAGGGATGGTGAAAGTGGATATTTCCATTGAAATCTGAAATTTTTCGCAAACACAAAACTTTCTTTACTTCGTACAAGGAAGTAGAAAAGAGTCATCAAGTAGTTTTTAATAACTCAATAAGTTTTTTTTAACCTCCAGGCCTACCATTAGGTATTACTTCAGAGGTTGGGATGAATGACAAAATTTATTTAGCATGCAAAAATGCCATGTCTAACCAGGATTTGAACTTGGGCAGGCATAGCATTTTTGAGGAGGAGTTAGGATTTTTTTTGGCATCAAGAAGTTAGCAGCAGTTACCTCCACCATTGCAGCACCAGGAAAATGGCAATGTTGCTCTTGCAGCTTTATTTTATGATTTATCTAATAATTTATGAAGTGAACTCACTTAGCAGAAACAGTTGCTTCAAGATGAATATCATGAAATTAAAAAACTATATGTGAAAATACAAAATCCCAGGAAATGGAATGGATTATTGAAGGGAATTCTGATAGAGAAGCTTTGAGTCAACATTTTAATCCCTAAAATGTAACTTTAACATAAGATTTCTTTTGACTGAAAATATATTCTTTCCATACCTAATTATCAATCATATGTGATTGGAATTGTCGATATGGATCTCTCGTGTAGTCTTCAGGAGTTAAATGAAATTAAAGTTACGGGGACTCAACTATGTTGGAGATAGAAGAAAGAAGGTAGGTAATAATTTACAAAAACGTTACAATTTAATTTTTTTTTTTTAGCAAATTATTTTATGCAATGAAGTATTTTACTTCTACAGTAAAAAGAGTAAAGTTAAGAAAATGAGGGCTGGTTTTCTCCAGTTTTTACTTCCTTGTATAAAGTAAAGCAAGTATTGTGATTGTGAAAAATTTTGGTTTTCAGATTTCAACAGAAATAACCATTTTGACCATCCCTGAATCCATTTTTATTAGTTTTGACATCTGTACGTACATATGTATCTCGCATAACTAAAAAACGATTAGCCGTAGGATGTTGAAATTTTGGATTTAGGACTCTTGTAAATCTAATTGTGCAATCACAATCATCATGTGTTTTGATTGCAATCAACTGAACCAAAAGTGTCCAAAAAAGCCCAAATCCAAAAAATTTGGATTTTGGACTTTTTCTTAACTGCAGTAATAAGCCCAGATTGAGAGCTTTTCAATAGTATATCATAAGCGGTAATTATTTCCATTGGTTCCAGAGATATAGCCAAATAAAATTTTAATTAATAAAACTTCACCTCTTTTTTTTTACTTTCTTTTTTTTAATTTTAATATATTGATTTATTAGTAATTAATTATTAACTCTGATTGTAAAAAAATGTTTACAATAAATAATAATTAAATAATAACAATAAAAATTAAAAAAATGAAAAATATCAAAGTTATTAATGAAATAAAATGTTATGTACTTTTCATTTAAAAATAATGTGTATTTGTAATTTATTAGGTGTACAAGGGAGTCATGTGGTTGGTTTCCACACCATTTTTTTAAATATTCGCAAATTTTATTATGGTTCCAAGTGGTTATACTCTATCTGAGCTGCAAAAATAATAAATTTAAAACTTTAGATCTTTATGAGTAAAACGTAAAAAACAATACATTTTTTTAATAATAAATATTTTACATAAATAAAATTATTAGTTGTTAATTTTTTCAGTTTGTTTTCCATTTTGCTGAGGGAGAATATTCTATTCATAGGACAGTAGATGGGCAAGTTGTGCAGACAATAGTTTTCTATACGTTTATTTCATTCACCTCAAATCAAATCCCTATTGTAAATTAGTTATTGCTGTTTTTAATTGTTTAATTTGTTTATAATCTGTTCTATGCTGGTACAATAGACAGGATAATTAGTGTACAGCTGTGGAGTAGAAGTTTTTAATTGGAGAAATCATGATAAAATTTAGGAGCATAAAAGATTGTCTCCATACTGTTCTTCATTTAAATGAAAATGGTATGTTTCATAACTTTGTTTAATCTATTTAGTGTTAAAACTTCATTAAAACTTTATGAAAATGATAATTAGTGCACAAATTATTTGAGGTTAACGAAAACTTTATTACAAGGAACTGTAAAAAAAGAGATGGAAATTTAATTTCAGAAGAAAAACGCCTAAAAATACTGATGATGCCACAACTTTTACAGAGAAAAGTGGAACAGCAATCTGTAGCAATGACTGCATTAAAGGAGGGAAATAAGATCTATTAGTCATCAGATGTCGGTTATAAAAAGTAATTTCTTTCACATGCTTACTGAATCTTGGAACAGAGGAACTACTTCAATAATAAAATTAAACAGTTGAAATTCATCGACCTCATAAAATTTTATACAATCCTTTACATAAAGAAACAAATAACTGGAAATATTTTTCATGTATTATCACTAATGAGAAATATTAAATGTAAATCAAAGTAAAAATAAACATGAAATAGATTGAATAACAGTGTAATCATCCTTATTCCTACTTAGTAGTATTTAACTTGCATAAGAGTTATACTCAATTCAGTCAGTCTAATTAAAGAAGGTATTTACGTTAAAGAAGGTATTGAAAAGGAGCTTTACAAATAAGCATGAAAGCATTTTATCATTAAATGGAACTAAAAGGAATAAATGAACTACTCCTATATCAGGTTGATCTAGAGGAGATGAATATATGAAAAACGTTTAAAGAGTATTAGAATATTCTTACGCAAATAATTTTTTTTTTTTAAATTTGCATTCGCCATCCCACTACAAAGTAAAAAGGTGGATGAAATCATAAAGAACCTTGGATCAATTTTAATCAAACATAAGAAAAATTTTAAAAATAAATGAAATAAAGGAGGGAATTCAAAAGTTACAGCTTTGCTTAAGAGTTATAGCATAAACCTTCTTTTTATTCTGAAAAAAGGCTTCTATAGTCAAGAGGTTCAATAGAATTTTAAAGGGAAAGCAATCAGAATAGTTGGCAGTTACAGGAACTGTGTTAAACAGGGCCAGTGATGGTCTTTGTTTTGAATTACATGTACTAGGTTATCTGTGTTGTGGACCTGGAACAAAACCGATAGACAGAGCTTATAAGCAGCTTGAAATTACATATGGCAACTTTAAAGACAGTAGACAACATGATGGAATTTCAGTTGAAAGAATGTTACATCATCAGAGCAAGTGTGGTGAAAAAAGCTGTAGCATGAGCTCTAACTGATGCGATGAAAATGACAAGTAAATTTGTTCAAGAAAGACAAAAAAGGAACTTTCAGAAAAAAAGGAAAAAGGAGTAGACCTCTAAGATCATGCAATAAAAAAAATGTGATCATAAGAAAAAAAATATGTTATCCCAAACATCAAATTAAAGTCTCCCAACAAACTACTTTCAGGACCACCTAAGAAAATAAACAACTATGCTTATTGATGCTCAATAGATTACGTCCTAATGCTATAATTTATACGAAAAATCTTTCACTGAATAGTATCTTAACAGAGACAACTTTACAATTGTAGATCTCCACACTTAACACTGTTCTCCCACCAAAGCATTGGATTATTTGTTCAAAATTGATAAGAAGTTTCCATTTGGTGATGGGCTGCTGTTTGAAGAATTTAATTTTGTTACATACCTGGTGGGATGAGCAAAGCAAATTTTATACTTAATTGGATAATGAGGATAGAAGTACGGATGGGATGTATGATCAAGGGTTTTCTTGGCCCTGGTTCAGAAGTCTAACAAAAACCTCTGAAATAGTTTTTATTACTAAGGGCTTTCACTCTCCCAGCAATGTACAAAGGCTTACCAACATTCATGAAAAAAATCCCTGTATTGCTAAGTTACCATCAGAAAACGGACAAGAAGAAGATTGGGATCAGTAGTCAAGAAAAAACTATAAAAAATGTACTATTCTTTATATCTATAATCATATGTAATAAAAGTATTAGCATCATTTGATGTTGTATTTCATATGTTGATTAAGATAATATTGTACTTTTATCAATAAACAAGTTATACAGAAATTTGTTTTATCTTTTTCAACCTAATATTCTCTCTAGCTTTGTATAACAACTGGATTTTGCTGCGATAAAAGCAGAAGCAACTAAACTGTGATCATGGTGATTCATTTTACTTTTAAAGGTCTGCTGAAAGAGTTAAAATCTTTGCAGAATTACCAATAAAGCTTAATTATATCGACTACTACATGAAGATTTTATACATAATATGGAAGAGAGTGTGAAATGTATGATGTGAACAGGTACATGAGGACTAATATTATTCTATACTTCTATAATATAATCGGATGAAGTCTGTTCCTAATAAAGAACAAAATAAAACAAAAATGGATGAGTTCCATCTCATGGACACAGCTGATGTATATGGAATGACAACCGCTTCATTTCTTCTAAAAAAATAAAAGAATACGTTAATGAATAACTAACTGGTGACTAACTTGTTTGGAAGATTATTTTTTGACAAAAAACCTATTTCAGGTCTGCTCTATTTCATTTTTCCTTTTGTTAGATTAAAACATCACAGGTAATATATCTCAGCACGGAAATAGTTATAATTTAGTTAAAAACTAAAGTGGAAAACGTCGATAAAAAGATATATATTTGTAATTTAATAACAAATAATGAGCTATGAAAAACAATAAACCTTACTGATTACAATTGAAGATGTTGACAGGTCATTAACAAAGAAGATTCAGAAAGGTATCAGACAGAAAAACAAATTAAGTTGAATACAATATGTAATTATACATTTAACCACCAAAATCTAAAAAAAAAAAATTAAACCAAAAAACTGACCTTAATTAATTAAAATTAATTGAACCTTAATAGTACGAAAGATTTTAGAAACCAGTTTAAACAATAACTTCTTTATAAATTTATACCTTTGGCTTTGAAATAATGAAATGTGCAAATCTATTTGGATGAGTCTGACAGTAGATTTTTATCTGCAACTAGCAGACCCAGCAATGCTTTGCTATTGCTAGATTTGAGTGTATATATAGATTAAATGAACATAATTGAAAGTTTGATAAAACATTAACAAAATGAACATTACAGAGCTTCGCAAAATTTAACCTTTCTTTTTTTCTCTTTCTCCCTTTTCCCTTACTTTTTTCCTCTTTTCACCATTTTACTTTCCACAATTCCATTTTTAACATATTCCTTTCCCCCCATTTTCCCCTTTCCATTTCCTTTTCCCTGTTTTTTCTATTTACCCCTTCTTCCCTATTTCCCTTTTCTGATTTTTCCCTTTCTCCCTTTTTCCCCCACGCATAAATCAGTCCAGTAGTTTTTTGTCTATAGTTGACACACATATTGGAAAAAATGAAATTGAATCGTAACATATTTAGTATAGCGTGTGTTGCTTTTATGTTCTGATGTTTTTACCTGTCACAGGCGTGACATCTTAGATATATAAAAACACACGCGTATTTGAATGCAACGTTGTGTCAAAATTTCAAAGCAGTTGGTAAAAATCTTTCAGAAATTTAAGATTTTGAACAAACGAACATTTACATTTTCATTTATATAGATTTATTTGCTCTCTATATCATGCAGTTTTGTGTTGCAAGTTAATATAATATATTATAGTGGTCTGAACTTGTCTGGAATTTTATTATTTTTTTTTTTGCATTAATAATTTTTTTTTTGTTATTATTATGTTTACTTTGTTTCCTCTTGTTTTTATGATAATTTTTTTTTGTTGTAATAACTTGATATTTTGACAACTGAGATAAATCTTTTAATTCAATAACTTATTCAATTAAAAAAAAAAAATCTGTTCTTAAAAAGAATAAGGATGATTTAACTGAGTAAATAATTTAAGCTAAGAATATAATTACAGTATTGGTCATATTAGAACTGCAGGTCACTGCTGAAAAAAGGTACTATCTTACTGTTTGCCTGAATGAATCAAGGGAAGTAACCTTGATCTGAGTAGCCAAAATGTACCAAAATAGATAATTAGTCAAAAATAAGAAAAATAAACAAACAGAATTATTAAAAATAATAAATAATGATATATGAAATAATACTAAATATGTGATGATGCTAAATAAATAAAATAAGTACAAAGAAAATTTACACAAGAAATTAATGAAAATTATTTGAGAGCATTAATTATATGATCAGTATTTTATAAGTTATATTCTGTTTGTGTTATTTTTATCCATATTTTTTTCAAGTAAAACATTGTAATAAGTATTCACTTTGTTACCTTTTATCTTTTCATATGTAGTGAGATAATAAATTCAAATTGTAAAAATAACTATGCAAACAAAGACAAGGTTAGTATAA
Source organism: Lycorma delicatula (assembly GCF_047948215.1). Classification (NCBI taxonomy): domain Eukaryota; kingdom Metazoa; phylum Arthropoda; class Insecta; order Hemiptera; family Fulgoridae; genus Lycorma; species Lycorma delicatula. The sequence goes on along the minus strand of NC_134456.1, from coordinate 221,669,161 downwards.
AATGAGTCATCTAATTCCAAAACTGGCCATCTTCAGTTCGGATTTGCAGGAGACGATAATAACATTTTATGAATTAATTGTACATAATAATGTAATAAATTTATATTCACTTAATATACCAAAATCATAGGTTTTCTGTGCTAAAACTTTTAATTTGATAAAATAAAAGGATTTTTTATCTCAAATTTTTGTTTGGAGATTATTGGTTTTGGAATAAAATTTGGATTTGCCCAGTTTTGGAATGACACAGATTTATTTACTATTTAATAATGAAACTAACAAAAGAATATGACCTTATCTTAGAAAATTTTCTTAATAATGCATTAGCAATAATATTTTCAACACAAATGGAAATATCAGTGATACAACACATTTTTTAATGGAATGGAATGGAATGCAAAGTTGGCAGGAGTCTATTACTCCCTACTTTATCGCAGAACCTGGACAGAGTCCCTTGCTGCTGGATCTTTCTAATCGGGCTTTGTTTTTTAAAAGGGTTATTTTTTTTAATCTCGGATCTAATTTTTCAAGTTTTGTCTATTATTATTTTAGTGAATTTAAGACGGATTTAATTGCATTCCAATCCGTTGTTAAACCAGCGTTATCGAACCCATTTCATGGGCCGACCGCGGAAGGCTAGGCTTATAAAGCCTGTCCTCCCGACGTAATTCCCCTTCAGACCGTCCACTGAAGTCCTTTCGGTGCTAACTCTTTAATAGGCTAGCAGGAATACGCCACAACGGGGCACTAGCTATAAGGAGGGAGCAATGTGTCCCCTTTTCCGGAGGAGTCGCAATTGCTGGGTTATTTTATCTTACTGTAAGTTTAACTTACAGATGGTGATACCTATTCGCGATCGCGGTTTTGGGGCGGCGATTCTGGAAAGAAGTAAACAGTAATTATTCTTTCCACGTAATTATTAACCTTCAGACACGCGTGTGTCTGAGAAGGGGTTGGGGGGACCGCGTGGCCGCAGTGAAGAAACCATTTGTTTTTGTGGTGGCTGTTGGCATCTGCAACAAAAGAAGCAGAACACACACACGAGAAAAAAGAAAAAAAAAAAAAAAAAAAAAAAAAAAAAAAAAAAAAAAAAAAAAAAAAAAAATTTAATTTTTACTTTCCTTTCGACTGGCAGGATGAGACGGCACGACGCGTCGTTCCACATCCACGTTTCTCCCGTTTCTGAAACTAGAGAAACAGAACAAAACACACGCGAGAAAAAAAAAAAAAAAAAAAAAAAAAAAAAAAAACTATTCACTCGCGACCCCGGAAACGCGTCTGACGCACTATTCCGTTTATGGCTCATGCGATATGGAGGCCCCTAAGCCTGGTTTGTCGATTTTCGGCTACCGCACCGCACCATCACGGTGGTTCGTCCAGTACGGCATGAGGCCGCTTCCTTACAACTGTCGGAGTTGGGTCCTCTCTGCAGATGTCCCGAAGATGACTGTGTTCGGACACAGCCGCTCTCCCGAACAGTCTGCGCGCCTGCGCCACCCCCACCTCGGACACGGATTGAAATCTCGCATCAGATCGGAGAGTGGCGTTCCTGACGAACCACGGAGCTCCAAAGATCGTCCGCAACGCGATGTTTTGGACGGCCTCGATCTTCTTTTGAAGCGAGGAGCTCAACATTGCCCCCCATGCCGGGTAAGCATATGTTAGAATCGGCAGTACGTACAGCCGAAAAATGAGAAGCTTAGTTGCCAGTGGGTATGGGCTGGCACTGTTCAGCACTGGGTATAGTGAGGCTCTGGCGGCCTTAGCCCTCCGGGTCGCATAATTTACATGTTCGCCGAAGGTAAGCCGCCTGTCCAACACCACCCCCAGGTACTTAACTGTTTTCTCAAAAGGGATTTTCTCCCCTGAGATTTCCAGCTCTCTGGTCGGTTTTCGTGTCTTGCATGTGAACATCACGGCCACCGATTTTTCACCGTTGACCCTGATTCTCCACATGTCGAGCCACGGTTCCACTAAGTCCAGCTGCCTTTGGAGCCTCCGGACCGCGTAATCCACATTTGCGGATTCGTAGAAATATGCCGTGTCGTCTGCGTAAAGGGCCGTTTTGACCCCTTCCGACAGCGGCATATCGTTCACGTACAAAGTGTACAAGAACGGGGAAAGTACTGCTCCTTGGGGAACCCCAGCGGCTATTTCTCTGGTGGAGGAAATCGTTTCCCCTACGCGCACGACAAAATGTCGGTCTAGCAGATATGACCGCATCAGTCTGACATAGCGGTAGGGGATCGCCGATCGCGCTAGCTTATAAAGCAGCCCGCTATGCCAAACTTTGTCAAAGGCCTTGGCCACATCCAGAAAAACGGCTGCAGTCACCCGTTTCCTGTTCAGGCCTCCGACAAGGTCGTCTATTATTTTTACCAGTTGGAGGGTGGTTGAGTGACCCTCCCTGAACCCAAATTGCTCGGGCCGCACTTCTCCCTCCATGTATCGCCTCAGTTTTTCAAGAAAAATCCTCTCGAACAACTTAGACAATACCGGTAACAGGGAGATTGGCCTATAATTCCGTGGGAAAAGTAAACTTTTCCCCGGTTTGGGTAAACATACGACTTTGGCCGTTTTCCAACAATTCGGGAAATATCCAACGTACAAAATGGACGTGAATATCACCGAAATTGCTGTAATCACGGAGGCCGGTATGTTCCGGAATGCACGGGCGCTGATCCCGTCGACACCCGGGGCCTTGTCGGGGCTTGTGGCCTTAATGGCTGCGGAAACTTCCGCTTCAGTGACTTGGTCAATCTCTAGAGGGGCATCCTCCACCTGTGAGAAATAATCTACAAGAAATGATTCCACCTCGGTTGTGTGCTCGTCGTTCGGGGAGGGAGGGGGGTTTGGAGTGAACTGCTCCTCCAAGGTATCGGCGAATACCTCGGCCCTCTCCGCCTCCGAGTATGCAAGAAAACCTCGCTGCCCCACAACCGGATGGCGAGGCTTCTTCCCTTCTCGCAGTCTCCTGTTCAACCTGAACACCGAGGAGATGTCGTCAGAGACCGAGGCGAGGTATTCGTTCCACGAATCCTCTCGATGGCTTGTCAGCAGTTGTTTTACCCTGTCCGTTTGATTATAAAAGGCCCGCTTATCAGCGGGGGACAGGGTGATTCGATATCTCCTCCTCAGTCGTCGTTTCTCCGTTATGGCTTCGGAGATATGAGGAGGGAGGTCGTTTCGAACAACTGCTCGAGTTTTGGCCGATGAGCTGCCTGCCAGGGCCTCAGTCATTGACGACGTGACGCGCCCGACAGTGTCGTCGATTTCCTCCGGGGTGTTCAGGAGCTCAGGATTTACCGGCCTGTACTCCCGCTGGAGGGTCTCGTAGAACCTTTTCCAGTTGACTGACCTTCGGGGTATAGGCGGGGGATCTCGGCCACCCCCTGCCTGACCTAGTTCCAACAGGACAGGGGAATGGTCCGAGCTGAGGTCTTCTATCGTTTCAATCATGAATGGGAGGGTACCCCCCTTCATGACTGCGATATCCAGCACGTCAGGCCTAGATCTGCCTGAGCGATGCACGAACGTGGGCACCTCAGGGCCTACGACGACCAAGCGGCGGGCTCTCGCCCTTTCGTACAGCAATCTGCCATTCGGATTTGTCAGAATGCTGTTCCATGACACGTGTTTGGCATTGAGGTCGCCCATGAGTATCATGGGCCCATCCCAATTTTCCAGCACGGCATCCAGATCTGCGCCGGTTACCGCGTCGTTCGGCTTGCTATAAGCTGAAACCAGCCGATACACCGTGCCCAGATGCTCCACATGCACACACGTTTGCTCCATCACGTTTGTATGAAGAACAACGCGCGTATGCATGTGGCGTCTGTGGACTAAAACCGCAGTTCCACCAGAGGTGCGAGATCCGGGTCGAACTGGCCTATCCGTCCTATATGTAAAATAGTTCCGAAGGGTCAGTTGCTTGGTTGGGTTCAACCACGTCTCAGACAACAGTATCACGTCTATCAGTAGATCCTCGGCCAGACGGCATAGTTCCTCCGTCCGGCCTACTACTGAGTTGGCGTTCCACTGCAAGAGCCTGAGGGTGGGCCTAACCATACCTGGACAGTACAGCCATGAGGCACTCTATTAAGGACTGAATACAGTCCTTGAGAGATTTTGCCTGGAGCAGGCGTGGCAAAACCATCATGATATGTGGCAGGATATCCTTCACTGTCATCTGCGACAGGAAGTCCATGCCAGTGGTCTCCAACGGGGTAGCCGGTTTCGGATTGCCGCTGGAGGTGCCTTTTGGCGCGGCCGCCCTTTTGGTGGGGCGCGGGGTCACAGGGGCCGCGGTGTTTTTAACAGCTTGCTTGGCCTTCCCAGCCGGAGCAGGCTTTGCCTTTCCCGTCGAGGAAGGCTTGGCCTTCTTCGCCGGGGCCGGCTTTGTCGCCGCCTTTTGTTTCACCACCTTCTTGGTGGTCGCCGCCGGTTTTGGCTTGGCGGGTGTTGGGGAGGGTACCTCCCCTTTTTTCACTACCGCCTTGGCCACAGGTGCCGGCACCTCCGGTTTGGGGGCTGATTTTCCCCCACCGGCAACACGGGCCCAGCTGCGGCCGTCAACAGTCGCGGGCTTTTTAATGCCCTTGACCTTATTGACTTGCTCCTTATAATAGGGGCAACCCCGGTAATTAGCCGGATGAGGCCCCTTGCAGTTAACGCATGAGGCTGGTTCCTCACGCGGCTTAACGCATGTGGCAGTGTCGTGGTCCCCACCACACTTGACACATTGCTGGGCCCTCTGGCAGTAATTGGACGAGTGTCCAAATTTCTGGCATCTGTGGCACTGGGGTGGCCCCCCTCGTGACACAAACGCAGTCACTGCGACCTTGCAGTAAAAAATACTGCCAAGGTCATAAATGGTCCGGGCCGAAGGGGTCCTCTTAAGGGCCACTAGGCAGGTCGGGGTTTCCCGACCGTCCCTTGTGAGGAGCTTCTTAACCGAAACCACCTCATAGCCAAGGGAGGTCAGTTCCTCCCTTACTTCCTCCGGGGCAGCCCCATAGGGGATTCCCCGTATAACCACCTTCAGCTCCCTGTCCTTCGGGAGCTGAAAGGAGTGAAAGGCGATTCCCTTCGAGTGCAGAAAACTCTGCACCGCCCGGTAATCCGCCTCGCTGCCCAGCTGCAGCCTTATCGAGAGCCCGGTGCTTTTAGCCACCAGGCGCCCCCCGATCCGCGACTTAATGTCGCGCGCTAATGCTGGCCACTCCTTCGGGCAGTCCAGCATTATTGGCGGGATTTTCTCCCGCCTGACGGTAGCAGGCTGTGATGGGGCCCCACCATCAGCCTGCGGGTTGGCGGCTGCTGCAGCCCGCTACGGGCTCCGTCTCCATAGGAGGCGCGGAGTCCCGGCGTTTCTGGCGCTTCCTAGCGCCAGACCCGCTTTCCTCTCCACCGACGGACAGTTCCGGGGTGGGAGAACGGGGCGGGGCAGGCCTTACTTTTCCTTCCATTGAGGAAAAATAAAGAATAAAATTTAAAAATTAAAATTAAACTTAATTAAACACTTCTTAATGTACACTTGCTGCAAAATAAAATCACTGACAAGAAAAATCAAAACAAGATATAACCTGTAGACCTAAATAGGTACAGATTATATCAAACAATTTAAAATAAAATTATTTTAAAATCAGCACAATAGTCCTATAATAATAGGCTATTAACTTAATGTGTTCGTAATGACTACAAGAGTTCACTTTACATTATTAGAGAAATTTGAATAGAATAGAAATAAAATTAAGAAAAGGATTATCCTTTTCTTAATGTAACTGGCCTGTAATCCAGGTAGCTGGCCGCCCGGCTGATGTCCTAGCAGACCCTTCTCACATTGTCTGGCGACGCAGGTAGAAGAACTGTTGAACACCTGGCTGGACTGGTTACAACTCACAATCACAGAGCACAACAAGACACAACCTTTCACTACAAGAGCCAAGGATGGAATCTCACATTTTTTAACAGAAAAATGAACAATGGCAAGTAATTTTAGGTAGAAGTCTTTAAATTTGAATAGTTTTCAAAAACTTAAGCACACTCATTTCCTTCTAATTCACATTTACCAGTACTTTTCACAATTAAAACAAGCTTAAAAATAATAATGACTTCACTTCTTTCCTTTCTGATCCATGTTTTGACAGTATTTCATCAATATCTTTCTACTTGATGAAACGACATTTTTTCCTTCAGCATTAACCTCAGGATTTATTAGTGAATGCCAAATAACTGGTTTGCAGACTGTCTTTTCAGGAAAGTGTTTCCAGTCATAAACAAGACCGACCATTGATTTGACAGTCCTGTCTTCTGGAAATATATTTTTGTAGTTGGATGTGTTTTTGTCTTCTACTTTAAACATCTTTTTTCAATCCTCACAAAACACATTTAGAAGGGAGAAAAGATTGTCCAACCACAGGAGAAATGGATGTATTACTTTAATCTGTTCTGCAGCATTGTCAGTAAACCACTTGAAGGGCACTGCCATAAGAATTTAATTCTTATTTTGTCTGCCACAACCATCTGAGATTAATCGAACTGTTGTAGCAGTAGCAAGAAACTTATACAAACATAAACAGTTATAAATAGCTGAAGCAACCTCGTTTGAATCTTTTGCATGATTTGTTTTCCATTCATAAATTAATGTGTTTTCCTAGGTTTGACAACACTTTGAGTAACCAATTACAACCGTTAAATTCTATTGGTAAAGTTGTTATTTATAACAGGCACTTTGCTCAGGCAGTTTTGGAACAACTTGACTTTTCTGCAAGTCTAAGGAAAATATTACAACTTTTATCATTTTTTTCACATAACAACTTAAAAAAATTGTTTAGACTGTTGTACATGAATCCTTTGTAGCAGTTTGAGCTTGTTCCTTTTTATCCTCATCATTATCTAACTTAATTTTTTTTTTTTAAATCACTAACATTCAGAACAAACATCTGTTTGGGGTGTCCCAAATCCAATATTGAACCATGTATTGAAAACTTTTCTAAAATAACTTTCTTTTACACTTAAATTTTAATCAGTAACCTGCTGCCGATACATTCACCACATTTTTTTAACGTTCAACTCCGAACGCAAACTCTTCCTATAGTTTTGTTTCTGCAGTAATAAATTTCAACTGCTTGTGAAAGATTTGATGGCTTTTAATTTGGGTTTGTAAACCTCAGACTAGTATTACCTCCACATGTTTCGACAGCCATAGAGCCCTACAGCATAATACAGGGGCATTGTAAGAAAGTTTGACGGCATACAGGTATAAGACCTTGAGAGTTATACTGTTTAATAAAATATTTTTGTTTTTTCAACTGCCATCATACCGTCTAGCTCGTTTTGGTTGTAAATGTCAGCTTTTTTCAATGAACTACGTTTGAATGCTTTCGTATTTTGTTCACAGTTAGATGGCTTTGCAAACCCTGCAGCAGAATACCGCTGCAATTTGAAATTTTTTTTCCATTTCTCTGCATTCCTAACTTTTTTCTAGCTTTATCGCTACTAACAGGAATCAGTTAAATATCCATTTTATAAACAAAATAACAAAGATGCCTTAAATGATTTTACATGATTACACAGTTAAACGCAAGTTATTATACAGTTAACACAGTAAATTTGTCACAAGTGAAACGGTATGTAAAACTCATGAACTCAAGTAAACTAACTTTTAAAGGTTAATTTATAAAAATCTGAACTTATTGAACACTGTAAACTATTAAATATTATTTCAAAGCACGAATTTAAATGCAAAAATCACTAAATAACATTTGCACAAAATATATACGTCCTTGGTAGGAACAAGTTTGGGTGAGTAAAGCTAGTTTAGCATTAACAGTGGTGAAAATTCAAAACTAATGAAATGGCTGGTTCCACGAATGAATCTACCGTATTTTTGTGAATGCAATAACTAGTTCATAAAGGTCGATTTTGGAGTAAATCTTGTTTGCGGTAGATACGTATTTCACTCCTGAGGAAGAACACATAAAAAAAAACAAGTTTCTCAAATTTTTGGAGATGACCAATTTTTTAATTAGACAACTCAAATAAACATGATTACATATTTGTCTTATGCCGCTAATAAAATTTTCAAACAAAAGTAAGAATTTGGCTGAAATGTTTTTATTTCATAATTTTTGGATGAATAAAATTAAAAATATAACCGGAATTAAAAAAAAAAACTTATTTATATGCAACATAGAATGATACTTGCTCTACTTACAAATACAAATGCTCCATTCTATGCTTGGATGATCCACATTAGCCATGTACACAGTCGCCTTATGATTAGATACATATTTATAAACAGGGATTTTGTTATTAAATTTGGTTGTATCCTTTAACTCAAAACTGTGAACTGAAAGAAAAAAATATAAAACTACAAGCTGTAATTAATATATATTGTTTTACATAACACTGATTTGTATCACCTTCTCCTTCATCTATGTTAATAAGCGTTCTAAAAACAATGAAAAAATTATATAAATATTGGTATAGTCGGTAGTCTGTTTTTTCCATCTTCCAGTTTGTCATTGATCTTCTACAAAATTAATTCATTTTTTATTCCATAAAAAAGCTGCCATTATAGATTGTTTTTAATAATATTCAACATGAACTGAACCAAATTTTTCTCACTGAATGCAGTGTATTTGCAATTTCATAAGAGTTTTGAAATTGTTAATGCTTCTGAATAATTAATTGTGATGTTATAAATGGCAGCTTAATAGACAATAAGTGCCTGGTAAACACGACCGACCAGACAAATTGTAATCAAATCACTTAACTTTTAAAAAGCGATAAGTTAGCTTTGGCTCTGGCCATATGCTTGCATAACTAATTAACAGGAAGATTAATCATTAATGATAATTAATACATCAGGATATTATGATTAATACAGTAAAATCAAGATATTTTGATTTTCTAATAATTAATTATTGGCTGAATGATTTTTAACTGTACATTTTTTTTACAGCTGATAACTTAAAATTTTTAAATGTTAATTAACAGCACAACAAAATGAAATTCTAATCTATAACATATTCTAATCAGTGCCATATTATAGTCAAAGATTAAATTATACATTATTTAACAATTGAGAAAAATTTCATCATATAATGAAATCTAATGAAAGGTCAACATATTTAGCAATCTATAATTACAGTTCAATTTGACAATTTGGGGAAGTGTTCAGTAGTACAATGAGGTCATAAATAATTAGAATGTTTTATAGGGACTATTACTGATTATTATTACACGCTTAGTAACTAAGAAAAAAAATTTAAACTAATAATAATAATAATAATAAAACAAGTCGATTTAGTTTTAAAAGAAAAACTAGATTTTAAAATAAAGTAAAGCAAATAAAATATTAAACCTTACATTTCTGTTTAAATTTCTCTGACTCTGCAACGGTGAATAAACTGCATTTTTGAATAACTAAAATGACTGCCAACAAGCATTGTAACCTCAAAACCTAAAACATTAAAAACATTATTCAGTATTTAGTGTATATTTATATTTAATTTAACAGATACTGAATATTTTTATTCAGTGATTAATACATTTTAATTTCATTTTAGTCTATAAAACGTTTTTGGATATCAATAGAACAATGTGTGTGACGAATTTCTAGAGTCTTACTCATCTATATTTCTTGATTGCATCATTTGCATTTTCAATATAATAAACTGCATAATTTATCTGGTCTTGGTGGGAACACTGATTTACAATAAAAAAATTAATAACTGCATTTGTTGTTTTTAATGTCAATTTGAACTAAATTTATTTTAACATAAAATAATTAAACTAATGCCATGTTCCTTTTTGTAAATTTTGCACCCTTCTTCAGCGACTGATAATGCTGTTTGCCATTCAGACATCACCTGATGTTACTGTCACTGGATAACCCAAAAAACTTACCGCATATTTGTGATGTAGTAAAGTGAATTAGAAGTGAACCGTATATTTTTATCTTTATTCTACCATTTTTGTGCATTTTGTGTTTTATAATGATCATGCATCAAAACATAATTTTTTACGACCTATTTATCTGAAAGTTCCTTTTCTTATCAGAGAACAGCTGAATTTTTTACTCCAGTGTCTGTATACAACATCAAATCTTCCACTTAGCAATTAACATGATCGACAGAGGTTGAATATCTGGATAAGAAACAGTAGAACACCTCATAACCTCTTAAATATATGCTGGAGCCCAAGCATAGCACTTCACTTTTTTATTTGGTTAATTATGTTTCAGGTAGGCAAAATTATAGATTGTTACTTGCATTCCTCTGCCTAGAAAGTACTTTGATGATAGTGGCGATGCTTGTTTATTCTGTTGAGCCTGTGACCTACACTGACAGTAGCTTAGCTTATGCTGTCAAGTCAGAGAGTTTGAGGGTTAGGAACTGGGCTAAGAAGTGCTTCACAGAAGCATCTGTTCCCATATTAGGGCTGGTTCATCTATAGACAGATTTTAATTTACCAGTCATCGATTTTCCACATATTAGCATCATAATACATTTTTCTTCTGTTAAATATTCCAGAGATAAAATTGCATTCCACTGAGATCTCCAAGACACAACATGAGAAGTTGTGGGAATCAGCTCCTAGAAAGGAGTCAGTCAGAAATGGAAAGAAGATACAAAAGACAGCAAAATGTACAAGAAAGCAAGCAACAAAATTTAAAAGAAGAGATGAAAATAAACAGAATGTATGTAACTAAAGTGAAGCGGGTGAAGAAATTGTGTTATGAATCATTCTAAATAAAGAAAGAAGTAGCAAATGCGTACAAAGGATGATTTTTATAGCGATAGAGAAACTAATTTCTGTCAGGTTAGGAATGAACCCAAAGGATTTGATTTTAATTCAAGTGTACTTGCCAAATAGTCAATATAAAGATGATGTGATAGATAATCCATTAAGAGATCCAGAAAATTATGGAAGAAGAAAGTAAAGATTATAATAATTGAGGTTTGGAATACTGTGGTAGGTGAAGGACTGGAAGAACAAGCAGTGGGAAAGTAATGACTGAGCTCATGGAATGAAATGAGAGAAAGTTTATTGAGTTTTACAAGGGGAATAAAATGTCTTAACTAATATTTCATTTAAAAATCATAAAATAAGATTACACGTATGGAAATTATATGGAGATAAAAATAGACATCAAATTGACTATTTAATTACTGAAGAAAGATTAAAAACGTAATAAAACAGGCACATGAGGAAATGACATAAGTAGAGATCATATATTTCTGGTAATAAAAATTGAAGAAATACTGAAGAGAGTGGAGAAAGTAACTAAATTGAATCTAGAAAAACTAATAATGTTTAGAGAGAGTTATCTTAAGCATTAAAGAGAAGTTCAAAAGACATTGTGAAAATGGAATGACTATAAAACATGCTATCATAGAGTAGAATAACAAATCGAAAGAGAATAAAAAACTACGGGTTACCACAGAAGATAAAAAATTAAGACAGATAAAGATACAAAAACAGGAGAGATGTTTAAAAATAAAAGGCTATACTGAAAATTGAATAATGAATCAAGAAGAGTAACAGAAAAGGTAAAAAAGGAGAAATGACTTGCAGACAATTGCTCAGATATAGGAATTTTTAAATGTAAGGACAATAAGAAGTGTAAGTGGATATGAAGTACATTGTATGTTGATGCACTTTAGTGGTTGGGGTGCAATTAACCACACATCTGAGGAATGGTCGGCCTGAGTCTATACAAGACTCCCCTCATTACATGTATATATATCATCCTCATCTCTTTGGGCCATGAGGGAATTGCTTATTGTTCACTAGTTGAACAGATCGAAACGTACACATTAGGAATAATATTAATAAAATATGAAGCATTTTCTGAAAAAATAAAAACAGTAAGATGGGATAAGTCAAGGAAGAGTGTAGCCACTAAAGAAGGTGTCAATAGAAATTGCAAATTGTTGTACAAAGAGGAAGGTGAACTTAAAATATCAAAGAAATATGTAGAAGAACTACATCGATTCAACAGAAAATCTTCCTACAGATCAGGTTGAGTTGGAAGAGAATGAAGTAGGAATAACAATCCTAAAATTAAAAGTTATACAAGCAGTTAATAGACGAAAAGAGTGGAAAAGTTATAAGAATAGATGAACTGCCAGAAGAAATAATTAAATGTCTTAATAAATGGGTATTAAAGAGATGGTGTAGTATTACATAATCTACAATTCCAATCTCTATATGGTGCAACACAATGTCAAGATTACAGGGCGACAATTTGTTTGATTTTGCATTAAGCAAAGATTATTCTTTGAATTCTGAACAGAAGATTGAGTAAGAAAATAAAACAAATTGGTACAATAGAACAAGTTCGGGAAGGGAAGGAAGTCAAGAGGTGGAATTGGGTTAATAAGAAATATTGATGAGAGATACTTAGAAAGAGGTAAAGAAATAACAGCATGTTTTATAGATATTTGAAATACATTTGACCGTGACAAATGTGATTAATGGAGATATTAACGAATTAAAAATTAGATTCATAAGATAGAAGATTAATTAAGGAATTGCACCCGAGTAAAATAGGAATTCTCACACTGAGGTTTGTCCTAGGAAGAGGACAAACTTATTGCCAATGCTTATTACCATTCTTTTTTAATATGAATTTTGAAAATATGATAAAAAATACTGTAGAAGGAGATGAAGGGATTAGTGTAGAAGAAGGGAGTACAAATTATTTAAGATTTCTGATAATGTTTTAGGAGATGAAACACATAGCATTCATCAAAAGACGATTTCAAAATTAAAAGAATATGACAGAATATGGGACAAAAATTAATGTTTGGAAAACTAAAGTAATGAGAATAGGAGACAATAAGCCATTAAATGTCTGTATCCATAATTGATTATAAAGGAGTGTGTGTGTGTGTGTGTGTGTGTATATATATATATATATATTACGAAGTTCTCCTGTGAATATATAACCCGAACATATAACTAATAATTCGTTATATAAATAATATAATAATATTAATTAATTATCAAATGTATAATTCGTTATCCCTAATATATAAACTATTCTACTCGTGAAAATAATGGAAAAGATTCATGTAAACGTATGTCTAAAATACTTCATTTGCAAGGTACGGTTAGTGAAAGATTTCACTCGGATTTCAGCAACCAAGGTGAAATGAAGTCGTACTAAAGATTTTAGGACATTAATTAAGGGGCAGAATTAGTGATTTCTTATGGTTTTTGAAAATCATTAAAAAAATAAAATTATAAAATAGGCTCAGAACCGTATCTCCAGTAGCTTTAAATTAATTTATAACCTATAAATTGGGGTAAAAGACACTTTTTTACGTTTGAAGTACAATAGCTTTGTTGTGGGTAATAAACTCAAAAAACTTCTAAACAGATATTATAGAGAATTTAATTCTGAACAAAATGGTTTAAGATAAACTGAATAAAAAAAGGAAAGTTAGAAAATTTCACTCACTAGTACTTTTTCCGGGATGGTTCGATATTTTATCTAACACATCCTCCTCTGATTCGGTTGTACATATGAACGTGGTCGTAACACTCGATTGGAAGAGTGATCCTGATACAGTCAGTGGTCTGCCTCAAGGGTATTGCAACGTATGAGACCGTACATAAAATGAATATCAGTCATTTCTAAGTTAAATATGATACACATTTCCTGACATAATGAGTAAGATAAAGGTAAAAACGAAAAAAAATTCAGTTCACTCGTACAGTCCATATCAACATATTCAAAGGCAAAAACAATGTCTTGTTAATTGCAGCATCTGTTTTAAAGCAAATTATTTTTCAATATTAATATTATTTATTTTATAATATTTTCACGCATTCAATAATATAAAAATATTATAATTTATTACACGATACATTAACACAAGTAGTCGTTGAGATCGTGTCAAGTTATTTAACTTTGTTTGGGAGGAAATGAAAACTGTTTTTTTTCTTTTCTTAATTTAGTAGCTCATTTCCTTAATACCTTGAATTCTTGAAACGGTTTTTATACATACTCCTTACATATAACCATATATGAATACGCGATCCTGGATTAAAGGATTTGGCAAAAACTGTTTATTAGGACTTTATAGAACTTCACTTTTTTCTTTTGGTTTTTTTGAACGAAAAACGCTTCGGCGTTATCATCCCCGAACACCGTGTATGTGTTTTAAAAAACCAAATGATAAAAATTAATTGAAAACAAAAAGAAACTTTAAAAACGATTAAAATACATCTTAAAATGACAAAAACCTGTAAGATATGTTCAGATCAAAATAAAAACACAAATAAATATCACGCTATATATCTGATTAAAACAATAAAATTACCATCTGCTTTACGGCAAACGGCATAAATAACTGAAACACAGTAATTCAAATATTTAAATATAAATGAACGGCCCTAAGGAATCATAAAACATAAGGTAATTTCGTTTCATCATCTCCTAGAATAGTTCGAATATTAGCATGCGGCTTAAACTCTCCACGTAATGCCGCATAAAAGATACAATCCACAAGGATGTGGTGCGCCGTCAATCGGCAATCGCAGCGAGCATAAACTGGTGCATTATTTTGAGTCATCAGATTTCCACGAGTGAGCCTAGTGTGCATTATTCGCAAACAGCAGCTAACCTCCTTTTGACAGTTAATTCTGCACGAGGAGCCCCAAAGTGAAACAGTGTTCTTAATCGGGCGAAGTTTGTTCACGACAGCATCTCATTCGCTTTGCCACTCATCATGAACCACCCTCTTGAGGAAACAGACAAGATTGTTAGATGCGACACGACCAGTGAAAGGGGGATGGAAACAAGCATCCTTTGCTGCATTATATGCGTGCTCATTGCCTGAAATTCCTATATGGCTGGGGATCCAGCAAAAACTCACTGTTGTATTACGTTTAGTCATTTGCGAAATGACACGATGAATTTCACGAAAACAGGGTGTCTAGAGTACACGCCATTAATCACCTGTAGGGCACTCATGGAATCTGAGCAAACAAGAACATGTCGATATTTTGGGCCGATTATATTATTATATTTAGGCTTTCTTAATGACCTGCAGTTTTGCAACGAAAATACTGGTGATGTTGGAAGGCCAAACATGCATGTTCTGTTGCCAACAACAAAGCTACAACTAACACAATTAGTTATTAGTTTATACGGACTAGCCGTCCGTATAAACTGTAGTCAGGTTTTATGCTATTAATAATATTATAAAATTCGTTATGTAAGGCAACCGGATTTGTATCATTTTTATTATACTGACACAGATCAAAGCAGTAATTAAAGTGAAACGGCTGCCAAGGAGGGTAATAACATGAAGCAGCAGTAAGGATTGGAGGCAATTGTTTACTTAGAGCTGAGGAAAGGCGTTGAGCTCTGCCTAGCGGGGCAGTAGATCTCGGATGTTCCTGATACCGATTAACATGCTGGTTCGAGAACACCACATCAAAGTCCGGGTAAGTTGGTAGCGCTTTAATGAGAGCCACATACGAGCATATCATTTGTTTCGTTCTATTACAAATAGATGGCTCACAGTTGTCCGTCAACAAGCACACTTACCACGGGGGCTTGAGCGAAAAGCATCTGTGGCAAGACGGATGAACGAATGAAGGTCTACATCCAGCATCTTTAGGGCGGTGGACCACGCCGATGAATATGCTACGCAGCCATAGTCCAAGCGGAAACGGACCAGAGCTCGGTAGAAGCGCAACATGCATATACGATCGGCTCACCGACGGGTATTAGACAGAACTCTAAGAATGTCTAACGTTTTTAGATATTTTACTTTCATCTCCTTCAAATGCGTTACTCATGTTAATCGTCGGTCAAACGACATACCTATAAATCTACCCCGCATGCATGCTTCAACCGGATCACCGTGTAAACACAATTGAGGGTCAACATGTTTTCTCAACCGGGAAAAGCAAATGCATTTGCTTTTTTTCCGGGGAAAACGTGAATTCGGTAGATTTACACCGTGATTCTAAGGGGGTTATTGTATTTTGTAGCAGCTTCTCACCTGTATAACGTTCTACATGCTACGTAAATTAAAAAATCATCTACAAAAAAAACACATAACCGATTTTCGCACGCAGGTTTTTATACTATTTATGCAAACAAAGTAACACTTAGGACACTTACGTGATGAACTTCGTTTTCTAGTGTGAAACTTTCAGATACCGTCGTTCCAACTCGAACTCAGAAGGACCAACTACTGAGGAAACCCCTAATAAATGTTATAAGATTACATCCCATTCATTAAGTGTATTTAGGATTCCTCCCATCTATGCAGTGTCGTACGCCTTTCCTTTTGCAAGTCAAATATACAACAACCAGGCATTGGCGAAGTAGGAAGGCGTTTTGAATAGCAGCTTCCAGGGTAATTACGTGATCAATAGATGATCTGCCCTGACGGAAACCACACTGTTCTGGGACAATCAAGGAATTTCTCTTAAGGTACCACACTAGACGATGGTTTACCATTCGTTCCCCCACCTTGCACAGGGTACTGGTCAAGGAGATAGGACGATAACTTGTCGGGCATCATTTATCCTTAGCAGATTTCAGTATGGGGATAACCAATACCTCTGACCAAGAATCTGGAAATACCTAGTGGTAAAAATTTTGTTATAAATACGCAAAAGATAGAGTACACTATCTAGAAGGTTTGATAACATACTGAACCTGACATTATCATTTCCGGGTGAAGTGTCACGAGAATTATTCAAGGCATATCTTAGCTCGCTGTAAGAAAATGGAATATTTAATTCATTTTGCGACTCTCATATCACCAAAGAGATATTTTTTACCTGCAACTTATATCTCACAAACTCAGGGCAGTACGGTGATGTAAGTGAAACTGCCCTAAACGACCTTCTAGATGTGGTTACTGCATTAACTGGCTCGGTAAGAAGGTTTCACAGTTTTACAGTCCTATCGGCTGTAGTGAATGTACCGATCCACACGATTCGAACCTTTCTCTATACAACTGATTATGGTGTTGCCCGAAAAATGAATTCCGTTTAGCATATCCTGACCCCATAGGGGAAGACACCCTTCATACCTAGCCTTTATGAGCTTTACCGTAGGTCGTCTTCAAAACCTCGGCATGTGTCACATTTCAGTCCGCCTCAGCCAGCATGCGAATGCTGCAAGTGACATTCCCATCGGTGTACTACTACCTATGGAGAACTAAAAAAAACACACCAAGCAAGTCTGAAACAAAACTGAATGGATTAAACTGTAACGACAACGAAGTAACTGAACTACCTTCCCGAATAGATGCGAGTGAGTTCAACGCACAATGCAAAACTAAAACAAACACCGCAACAACTAAAATGAAACAAAACATAACTGAAAACAGAACAATAACAAAAGTAAAAGTAAGGGCAAAATCCAAGCGGGGCTCTGTATCCCATCAGCTATGCTTTCTTTTGCTAAATAGAGTATGAAATTCTCACAATTGCCCACTCAACCCGAATTCTACAATTTACATGGAGATCAAACACCGACTAGATAAAATCAAGCCGACTGATGGTCTCTGTGCTCATCAACTCAAACTTTGAGCATTCATCAAGGACATGGTAAGCATCATCCGGTTGTCCACACTGAGGAAACATCTCAGAATCAACCAGGCCGAATTTCTGCAGTCTATCCCTGAAAGCGCCATAGCCGGAAATAAATTGCGTCACATATTTATTAGGATGTACTCAAGAGGCGTCCCAGAAACCAACAACATTTGCAAAGATATCATGTGTATAACGGCCACCCTCTGTCTCATCTCACCTAGCCTGCCACAAGGCATTGCCATGATGTTCAATCTCACGAATTTTATCTGAAGTTAATTCACCGGACTTCTTAACAACAGAATGCTGTTTCTTCTCAGATGCAATCAAATCTATCGGTTTCACGCTTGCAATCACCAAGACTGCCTTCTGTGAAATAGTACGGTAACCACCCATTATCGTTAACAATATAAGGCGTAGAGCCCTGTCAACATGTCCCGATTTCTTTTATATTTTAGCCTATTCGCCCAAACAGGTAGTTTAAACCCCAATCAGGACTGACCATATGACGAATACCAAAGAAGGCACTACAGGCCTTCTACGTGACGTATCGAAGGTGCTCCTTAAATTGCAGTTTCTCATCAAGAAACACCCCGAGGTACTGTTGAAGCTGAACATATTTGATATGCGGCCTGCCATCGAAACCCGATCTAGCCGACTCACTGCCGAATGGCCTTTGAGGAGCATCATCGTGGTATTCTCGGGCTGTACGTCATCTTATGTTGATGATCCCACAGCTCAAGCTCCTGCAAGCTTGAGTAGCTCGGAGTTATACCGTCCTCCGCGAGCATCCCTCGACCAGAAGGACTCCATCGTCAGCATAAGCCGCGTTGCAACACCCGCTGGGCAATCTCAGCCACATCAGAGAATCAAACTCCACCACCCACAACAAAGGACCTAACACGCTGCCCTGGGGACATCTCTTGGACAGCAGCTTTCCAACCTTAAGGCTGCCCTTGTGAAGCAGCATATCCCAATGGCTGAAGTAATTCTGTATGACTTGTAATTCACTTTCAGTACATTGTCTCTTCTGGAGTTGTAAATGGCAGCGGGACACCATCGATTATTAAATGCTCTGGCAATGTCCAGGAAAATTCCCAGGACATATATCATCTTGCTGGTAGTTACCACACTCATCACACAGAGTATGGCATCCTCGGTACTCTTTGTGGGACAAAACTCGTACTGATTCTCCAACAATAAGCCTTGCAAAGTCAGGCTTATTGATGTTGCCTTTTGTTTCTGTTTAACTTCTGGAACCACCGTAAGGTATTACTTCAGAGGACGATATGTATGAATGTAAATGAGGTGTAGTCTTGTACAGTCTCAGGTCGACCATTTCTGAGAAGTGTGGTTAATTGAAACCCAACCACCAAAGAACACTTTATCCACGATCTAGTAGTCAAATCTGTATAAAAGTAACTGCCTTTACTAGTATTTGAATCTTAGAACTCTCAACTTTGAAATCAGCTGATTTGTGATGACCAAGTTCACCACTAAACCAACCTGGTGGGTTCCAACCTTGTTCCCCTGCTCGTGAATAAAGGAAAGCCAGGAATCGCTCTTCGCAGACTGAACTTTATGATAATAATAATGAGATCTCCGATCTCTGTATTCAGCAATAAGTACAGCCTGTCATTCCGAATCACTCTCACGCTCAGATGCTCTCCGTAAATGACAGGCAGCCCTCTTTAAGGCTGACAACTCCCTTCTCCAAGAAGTTTTTTGAAATGCATCAGGTAAAATGTAGGAGAAAGTTTGCTGAACATAAGGATAGATCAATACACAAAAATATACCTGATGAAGATGACGTAAATGTGTATGATCCATTATAGTTCTGCCTTAGTCGATCAGCTTTATTATACTAGGCAAATGCCAGAAATGCTCGGAAATAACATTGCAATCTTTTTTTCTAATTGAATGACATGAGAGAAAGAACATGTGTTTGCAGCCAATAATGCTGATGCGGCAGTTAGTTTACACTTACTTAACAATTCTAAGATCTACATGCAACGCATAATGTACTAAAATGAGATAAGAATTTATTTTTATCAAATGTAGCTTTCTTTGTTATGTTTTTGCCAGTCTATGATGGAAGTTATTTTTTTATTAAACTAAAACTTTTGAAATGAAAAACAGAATCAATTTTATGAATACTTTTATATTCTAAGGTAGCTTTCAGGAAAATAAAGAAAACAAATCATTACACAAAGAACATAAACACCAAACACAACGAACCAGGAATGCGTAGATTAGACTGATCTGACCATACAGTGATCTGTTTGTACACTGGGCAAACAGATTATAGTTTCAAACAAGGCTGTAATGAATACTTCAAAATTCTCCACAGCAACACTATCTCATAGACACAAGTTATATAAATCCACTAACATTAACAACCTTAATATTCTACCCATACACAAAAAAGTGCTACATCTTAGCTCATTTGAAGATTATGAAGTACATGAACACAAAACATTACACTAAATAAAGACAATTTAAATCCAATGCACTCTTTATCAGATTCTAAATATGTGTCTACCTAACTCAAAAACTACCAGCAATAAAATTAGCTGATGCTAAAGTGAAAACAGTAGTACTAATCACAGAAGCTACATGTCTAATAGCTTTAGAAATATATATTATATACTAATGTTACAGTACTAAGAAATAGAAAAATTCCAATTTAATGTTACCTTGTGAATATAATGTTTTTGGTTTTAGATCCTGTCTCAAAAAAAAATTCTGCCATTCGTAATTTTTATATTTAAACCCTCCTGTCTTTTCTGCTCCGAAAGATATTAGATCAAACATAATCTACATACTTTTCTAAATCTGGCGTTCACCAGATCAACATGCTGAAAAGTGTTTCACATTATGATTTTTTGAAAAATAATTAATTTAGTCATGGATATACAGATCAATTTTAGTTTTACTACATATTCACTAATTTGTTCTTTAGTAATTTTTATTTTTATGTTTTAATTCATAGTAAACTGTTAAAAAATATTTTTTTAGTATATATTTAAGCGTACAGTTTACTAATACGTTCTTCTTTTGTAGTATTGTATTTTACAACAAACAAGAAAATTCATATACTTATTTTTTTGTGTTTGCTACTAAACTATTTCTTTGACTGTTCCCTTGAAATAAATAAAAATATGAATATGTGTGTTTTTTAAGTCACTCTTAAAACGAGACATAAATGTAATTCTGTAGTCGTACTGATGCATCCGATAATAAAAATTTTCATAAATAATATAAGTTTCAGTTTAAACAGAGATATTTTACAATTTTTTTTCTTATTGAAAATGGATTTGACATACTGAGCTTTATGAAAAACAATAGGCCCTGCTTTGTTGTATAGCTTACATAACAATATTAGACAAAACTCATGTTCATGATGTAATTATGTGCCCTTAACAAACTACAGCTTATTTATTTATTAACCACAATATTTGATAAATATTATATGAAAATATCAGTTATTCAACACCACTATCTGCAGATTGCCACAATATTCAGCTTACAGGTGACTGATAAAATACATGTATACTTTATTAAGTTAATAAATTACTCCACTATAATTATGTTAAAATTATAAGTAATTACCATTATTTTACTGTTGATAATTAGTTTGAGAATACTACTTAAATTATAATTACGAGATTCACAAACTATGATGTGTAAATTTCAACTGTATAAGTGAAATTAATAACAAACAAGAGGTGCATGCTCGTCATAAGTGTTTACTTAGCTCAGTGCAAATTCTAAACATGTGCAACCTTTAAACAATGCATAAACAGTTGTGTTTTTATTCAATAATTAACATTTAGTTAAATATACAGAAATCTTACAATATTACAGGGATTAGAATTTAAAAAGAGGAAAAAAGAATAAAGAATCCTTGATTTCATAAACTGATTGATGAATTCCAAAGTACTTGATGTTCGTAGAATCCACGGTAAACAATAGTAACTGGGAAAGGATGCAAAATCCTGTGTGGTTTTGCGGTAGTGGGTTTGTACTAGATTAGTGTTTAAATAACCCACCTTTCATAAGTAAAAGTTGATTATGGACTAATCTAACAGATACTTATTTTTGAAATAAAATTGATAAAATTAAATTTATCTATTTATTTAGCACTATATCATACATGGATGTCTTTATTTGCTTTTATATACTGTAACGCTTGAGTATGTTAAAATTTTCTTGTTGTGGATATTTTCTGTACTGTCCATAGTGAAAGGATACTATTTTGAGAGATAATTCTAAAGCATTAAAAATAATGCTTTTTTCTTATTTATATAAGAAAAAAGTTATATAAGTATGGGACTTAAAAATGGAATTCTTTCTTTTCAAGGTAAAGTTGAAAAGTTTCATCCTGATTTTTACTCCAAAGCTAATACAATACAGTACTAAAATATTTTTGTACGCTATTATAAAGAAACTAATACAATTTTATGTCGTTTGACATGAAAACTATTAAAATAAAAAAACGATTCCCAGAATTGCACCTCTTTAATACTATTTTTTTCAGAAAAGTTATAAAACTAAAAAAAAAAAAACTAATAAAGCATTTTTTAAGTCTGGTGTAAAATAAATTTAATTGCCAGTTAACAAATTAATAAAACTTTGTAACATACTATGTAAGGAATTTAATTTTGAGAAAATTTATGTAAAAAAAGTCAAAAAATAAATACCAGTTTGCAAGCTAATAAAGAAAAGCCAGAATGGCAATCTAATAGAGCTATTTTTATAAATCAGATGACTATTATTAAATATTTTCAACTGAATTAACTTATTCCTATAAACTAATTGGCATCACTGATTAAATTTGACATCTAATTTGAATATGACCTATTACTGTCTATTATGTACTGGTAAACACTTGTTTGTTATTTTTGTTTAATATTTGAATTTAATCTGTGATGAATTTAATTTTGAATTGTGCTTATTTATATTTAAGATTTAAATTCAACTTGTGTTTACAAAAACTAAAATTTTGTTTCAACTTTGTTTTAACAAAGCTTCATTTTTATCTACTCATGCTGAATATACTGACACGGTTTACATGTATGGATTTTGCAATGGAATTGTTTAAACTTCAGTTATAAAATTCCAATGTAGATATATTCAATGTTCCAGATCATAATGTATTTTGTGTGAAAGTGATACTTTATTACAGCTAATATTTCATCTTCACGTGGACTGGAGCTGGAAGATGAATTCAAAAATATTCTTTAACCGGTTATGTAGCCCCATAAGTTTGCAAAGAATACCTCGACAACTTAATATTCCAAAACTTCATCTACAGTGAACGTTACATTTTCATAGATTATATCAATTTCACATGCAAATGTAAATGTTCCTTCAATCGGCATATTATGCTTTGCGATTGCAATTTTGTGATTAGATTAATGTGTATTGCTGAATAATTTCATGACTATTATCTAAAAGTGAAGCTACCCGTGATGGTACCATCCCTTGAAATTCTCATTAGTGATTTGTATCTGCACATGCTGCTGCAGATACAAATTTTCAGCGAATTTGTGATATGGTATAATAGATAACTAGTTGATTGGTTCTTCATATTAGAACATAGTCTTACAGCGTAAAGGTACCTAGAGATTTTCCAGAATGAATTTTTTCCTCTACTGTAAAATATTCCGTTGTCAAAATGAATGGTAATATAATTTCAGCTCTATGGAATATTTTACGAATCAAATGATAGAATTTTTAAATAAACATTTTGCTGGAAAACAGATTGCTTGTGGAGGACCTGTTAAGATCAAGAAACCTAAATCCATTAGATTGT
Source organism: Lycorma delicatula (assembly GCF_047948215.1). Taxonomy (NCBI): domain Eukaryota; kingdom Metazoa; phylum Arthropoda; class Insecta; order Hemiptera; family Fulgoridae; genus Lycorma; species Lycorma delicatula. The sequence continues at coordinate 221,645,763 of NC_134456.1, read as the reverse complement.
TGGTTATGAGACTAGATGAAAAACGAGGTTTATAAACTCAAATTTAATATGAGGTGAACTTTTATTTTTTATTATTTTTTTTGTGTGTTTTGCAGGGCGAAGAACGCTTCAGCGTTATCATCGCTCAAACATGATGCATGTGTCCTAAGAAACCAAATATAAATGCAAAACCTAATAGAATAAAAAAATAAATAAAAGTAGAAATTTAAAAATAAAATCAAAAAAAAAAAACTGAAATTAAATACTACAACAGAAAAACATACAACCACTACAAAAATATCAAAAAACACTATTAAAAAGTATGTTAAATATTAGCATCCTGGAGTATTAAAAACAACTGGTCCAAAACTTATTTTTTGTTGCCCAGGATTTGACAAAAATTCCTGGGCAATTTAAATTTGTGATGCAAAGCCGCATAATGCATGCATTCCACAAGAATGTGGCGCACCGTCAAGCGGCAGTTGTATCACAAGCATATTGGTGCATTTACTGCTGACATCAAATACCTGTAAGTAGCTCTTGTATGTACTATCCGCAATCAGCAGAGGGCTACCTACTAATGATGAATTTTCCTGTATGAGAAGTCTAGTCTACTTGGATTTCTATTTTATTTTTATTATTAATTTTAATTTAGATTTTTAATTTAATTTTTTTATTAATGACTTCATATTTTGTATATATGCAATTTTTAATTTTAATTTACAATTTAAAATTTTGAATATAAAAAAAAAAATTAGTTTTATTTCTGTTTTGTTTAATTGGAAAAGGATTTTTAACAATTTTAAATCCCAATTTTAATTTTTTATATGTAATTTGCAATAAAAGATCTGAAAAATTATAGAGCAAATGATGTGAGGTACTTGCGAAAGCACTCTTGCCTGGATTATAGAATAAGGTAGGTGTAATCCTATTTTATTGATTCTGCGCTTGGGTTGATCGGATTAGTGTGTGATATGTATATAGTATGTATAATATACAGCAATAATGTAGGGTGGGCTACAAAAAAGTAGCCCACCAACTGTCACTTACAACCCGTACAGTAACTTATGTAAGATCAGTATTAAGAATTAACATACCTGTACTTTCAGAATAAATGTAATATTACCTACAAATAAAAGTCAAATATCGAGAAGTCAGGTGATCATGGTGGCCATAAGCCTCTACTCACTGTTTGCTTAGCAGTAAACAGTTCATGAACTGAGAGGGTGACCTCTCAGACATCTGACGGATCACCCCATCCTGCTGGAAAAAGCAGTACTCACATTCTTCTAATATCAGCTATTGAGCAAAGCCATCCAACACAGATGGATATCTGTGTTGACTGTGGTGTCGAAAAAATATTGGCCCAATCAAATATGGCAAGCACAACACACCACACACCTTTCTTCTGGTCATGTAAGGATACCGTGTATATTTGGTGTAGATTTTCTGATAAATGAAACCATTCCTCACCTGACATAATAAACGCATAAATCGACCATCTGTAACCCTATTCAACAACCGGTGACAAAAAGTCATTTTCACCGCTCTGGTTCCTTCAATTGTTGCACTACTGTGATGCGGTGTAGTTTTAACTTCAAACTGTTTAGAACATGTCTGCAGGTTGTTCTACTCACCCTGACCTGTAGCGACAGTTTTCCGGTAGATTTCTGAGGACTATGAAGCATATCTTCTGAAACACATGCACAAAGTTCAGGAGTGCAGACAGATGGCACCCTGTTCTAAGGTGGATTTACAATGGATACCATTTGTCACTGTTTCTTCATAGTTTCTGAATCCTGCGTTTAGCTGGGATGGGATGGTTAAGAAACTCTTTACAGAATAATTCCTGAGTTTCCTTCAAAGCACCAGTTCTTATGTAAAACTGTACAATATTCACTCACTCTGGAATCGAATACATCACTAATGCATGGCACAACCAACATACCTAACTTTCTTAATCTCAACAGACAACTAATGGTCAGAGCATGTCAGGGAGGGGAGTGAGGATGATAACGTGATTCATGGGAGGAGAGTTCTTAAGTGAGAATGTACGTCCCCTTTGTTTGTTCCAATTTTCCATGCCAATGTCCTGCGCACAAACTTATAATGTTAATGTTTTATTCAAAATCCCATATTCTATCGGGTGTACTTTTTCTTGGCCTACCCTTATAACAGTATCTCCGTATATATAATACACCAAAAAAATATGACGGTTGTGCACAATTTATAAGACTATCAATGCAAACCCCCATAAATGTGATATTGGTGGATAGGGAATTAACCCCCCCTTCCTTCAGGTAGAGACTTAAACAGATTTAAGATGAAAAAGAAAGGGAAAAAATGTTGAAAGTGCAAAATATTTAGTTAAAATTCAAATTTTTTTCACTGGCATATTGATGTGATATTTTATATATATATATATATATTCAATTTGGAAAAGAGGAAAATGTCTGCTGGATCCAAGTTTGTAAAGTAGGGTGGATGAGGTACAACAGTTGTATAATATGTTTCCAAATAATGGCAGATAAGAAGCAACACATGTGCTGGCATATTGTCACGGTAAAACATCCAACTCCTACAGTTCAGATCTCTTTTTGCAAATAGTATCCCACAAATGTTATAGAGCTCCTTGTTTACTATTTACCATGTGGAAAATTTGATCAACTAGCGCAGGCTTTATTTTATTCGGTTAGAATGATTCTTTCCTCGACCATCCTTGCTAATTAAAATATTTAAAAAAGTATCCATCAGCATCGGCATGGTCAAAAAGGTCCTTGACTGATTGATGCTAACACAATTTTATTTCTGATCATCAGTCAACAAACACATGAATTTTGTGATATGCGGTGCACATAAAAACACGTTACAAACCAAGCCCCGTGTTACAAAATTCAAATCGAAAATACTCAGATTCACCACTGAAAAGCTCAAAAAATCGAAAGAGCAGCAAACAAATCAGCCAACCGTATTATCAATTCAATACAGCCAAAAAAGTTACATAGTTATGTAATATTAACATGAATTTAATTAGTTAGCTGAAGAATTTACACAAATTATTTTTTTTTGTAGCGTTCAAAACATTAATTTGGATACATTTATCACAACACTTGATCCAGCATCTTTTATGGCAACAATGTGCTGCTTGTTTAATACTTTAGATCCTCAGACAAGTATAACAATGTGAGGCCTTGACCGGTTGATGGCAACTTCCCGCAAAAAGATTTTCTCTTTTCTTATTTCTTCTTAATTCATTCCAACAGGGGATTTAAGTTTATCCATAAAATAAGGATTGCGATTTTTTCATCAATAACATTTTGAAAGAAGGCCATTGGCTGCAAACTTGTCTTTTGTCAAACTGTGTAGTCATGCACCATTTGATCTAGTATTCTGACACCACCTTTAGTTGCATTATATTATAAATTTATTTTGGATTTGTTTTTGTTTACAACATTATTTTTTTCTATGGTGCATGGTAGTCAGAAAATAACAGCTCGATTCTTTTTTGGCACATAGAATACCAACATTATGGTTTTGCAAAATCCAAAACTGTTAATTTTAATCGGATTTTATGTAAATCTTTGAGGAATATAGTTAGTTTTATTGATTTTAGTATACCGGCTACTGTCAATCCATTTTGAAACAATAATATTGAAACCACAAGTTCAATGCTTGTAAAATAGTTGTTAAATTGATATTTCTTTTTGTGCAATAGTATGGTTCCCAAGATTCATTTACTACAGTAATAGCAGATTTTGGGTTCTGTTGTTTTTCTCTCTTCTATTCTAGATAAAAGGTACTCATTTTACTATCGCAAATCAACCGTATTTTCATACCAAACTTGTCGGGTTTACTGGATAGGTATTGCTTATAAGATAGTCATCTACGAAAAAGGACAAGTTATTTGATTTTACCCAGGTAAATAAAACTTTAAGAAACTCCAACGCCACTTGCTGGATCACACTGTGCACAGATTGCAAGGAAAAAATAAGTTATTGAGAAGAGAATATACCTTGCTCAATATTTTGTCTTTTGATTCTGATGCCATCAGAAAACAAAAAGTTTTTTAAGTTGTCCATTTAACAATAAGGAAACCGCTTCAGTGAAAAATATTTTAATGTTAAAAACCAGTATCATCTTATTTGCTTTAAAAATTAACCGTTTTTTACACCCAAAAAAACAACAGTTATAAAGAGTATCCCTAAGTTAGAGACTAAGTATTAAAATAAACACGTTTACAACAATCCATTTATTATTATTAACTGAACATTTAATGTTGTAGATTTTAGGCTTATATTAAAGGAAACTTGTAAATTCAGTAAAAAAGATACACACTTGCATTTCTCTTACACAGGACTTATACTACACAGGACTCCATTCTTTCTATATAAAAAAAATCTTGAACAAAAAGATGCGATGACTGAACACTTAATTTTAACATTGCTGTACTTAAAAATTTGCCAAACGCTAGAATAAACTCTTGTTAATTGTGCAAGCTCTCTTTACATCAGTGTAATTACAGAAAACTGTATGAAGATGGTTTACCTTGTTGATAGAAATAGTTTTTAATTTCTTTTTCAGTAACAATCTTAAAAGAATAAAAAATTCACTAATAAATTTATACAATTTTTGTTTTTATATATAGCTAATATTATATGAATTACAAACCATCAAAATATGGTTAGATAAGTTAAATTTACCATATTAAAACAGAAAACAAATAATAAAATGAATATGTTTTAATGTAATTATAGTAGTCAGTACCAACTGAACCGCATCTTCAGTTCAATTATTAGAAATTAAAATGGTATGTTTAACTTATATCTAATTATCGTGTTTTAGTGGTTTATATTTCATATAATTTTTAATTTTATTATTAACACAGAGGTCAATATGTTAATGACTTATTAATTTACTAATTGACTTATTAATGACTTGCTAATTTGTAAAGAAATTGTTAAAAATCATTAATAACCACCACAGTGCCAAATACAAAAGTTTATTTTTCTTATTTTTTTAATCCCTTAGACTGTCATAATTAAATATTAAATTAAAATTTTGTACACATAGGGAATTCCTGCTTTAATTGATGTAATACATTACTTGCAAATCACTATTGGTGACTACTTCACACATTTGTAAATAAGTCACTATTACATTATCCGATGTATTTATATTTAAATGTTATAAAACAAAATGTAACCTCGGTTAAGCGGATTACATTTAATTGACATTTGCACCTCTAACAGCTGTTCATAATAATAAAACTACAAATCTATGTAGGCACACAGTTGCCTAAGTGGGTTGTTGAGCTTTGGTTGGTGTAGATTCTGAACATAAGATTTCTTTTAATGAAAGAAAATAAGAGAAAAAAGTGATTGGAACTAATACTCGATAATTTCCCTGCAAAGTCACTCTTTTGGATTGCTGTAGCTAAATTCTTTTCTTTTTTTTAATAAGCGATTCACAGCAAATCCAGAAAAAATGGTAGTTATAGTGAAGACTTACTACTTACATTAAAACCTGTCTTTGTAATTTTTTAATGATTTTTTTAATAACAGTAAATTTCCCCTACTTTTGCCCAGGTTCTATGTAAAAAAAAAATAATGAAATAAATGATAAGTAATTATTAAATAAATAAAAATAAAATTATGCTCACCTACTCTATTTTAAGCAAGAAAGTTCAGATAAATAATTTTTCACTTTCATTTAATAAAAGTAATCCCTACAACTTTATGAAAATTGTTTCTTATAGAGAAGCAGTTTAATATAATTTTTATATATATATTTATAATACCATGATAATGTTAAAATTAGTTTGTTAGAAATGTTACCCTTTATAATAACAACAGTAATGATAAGAATAATAGTTATGATGATAATAGTGTTAATTTAAATTTGAATAATAAAAGTGAAAATAAGATTTTTTTAACATCTAGTGAAGCTAACTTTTACACTTTCTGCATACTTTTATAAAATACTCTGTCCCTGTTTCTTGCTGTTATTTTTATGTAAAATTGGTGGCACAAAAAGTTAGTATTGTAGGCTATGATCTCATCATCTGACGAGCACCCCGCTTCTCAATCGGTCTACTTTGCTCAATATATGTTTTTTTATTTTTTAGTTCAGGAGCTTGTAGAAAATTATTCATTTTAATTTGCTGTCGCTTTCCCTATTCTTCTATTTTTTCTGCTGACCTTTATTGCCTTTTGTATTATCTCGTGTCTGGTAGTGATGCATCAGGCATCAATTTTGTTTGTTAGTAGACATAGTAAAGTTATTTTGGAGAGAGAGAGAGCATGTTTGGCCATTTACTGTATTGATTTTATAATAGTTCTTTAGCATTTTCTTTGTACTTTTCTTCTCGCACAGCTTTTAATTTTAATTCAGCGCAGTTAACTTTATTTTTATTTTAGCTTATTCAAGTTTTCTTCAAAATTTTGTACTCGTAGAAGATTTTCTTTTCATCTTCTTATGGCTTTCAAAAGTTTCTCCGGTTTAGTTTTTAACCATTTTCTCCTTGACTGTAATGCTATGATACTTGTTAATTATTCTATATGTTCGTGATGGAACATATCTTCCTTTGTTTTTCAGGAATAACATTTGTTTGATAGAATGCCACTAGAAGAAAATTGTGTTTGCTAGAACAGCTTATTATTGCTCTGATCAGCTGCGCTTTTATTTTTTCTACTAGTTCTTTTTTCTTGAATTTTTTCATTCTTATCCTTCTGGATTATTTTTTCTTTTAACCTTCAATTTATGATTGTTTTTTGTTGACCCTCCTTTTGTATGCTATTTCATTTGTTACCATTTATATATAGTTCGCCTATCGGCAAGATCACAATTTCTATATTTATGATTATTGCAGCATAAGCACTACGATTGAATCGCTAAATAATTTAACAATTTACCATAAAAAACGTAAGATAATCCCGAAAAGCATAACCTCAGTAATTATTGTCGTGTTTTTTTTTTTATTCGCCCAAGTTCTCTCATTCAGCGAGGTAAATTTTAATAGTTCTTTTATGTAGAAATCTTTTTTCATGCTATGTCGAACACTTGAGCCTTCGGTCATATACTTAAATTCACGTGATAACCGAGCCTAATCCGTAAATAATAAAACTAGGAAATAAATAGTAAACCCGGTGGCTACCAAAAATATATTTTTGATAATCTTTTCGATGGAAAACAAAAATTCTTTCCTCATAAATAAAACAAGCTTTTGTTAATAATGAAAACAATCCGGTTAACTCCAAAATACAAAATTCATATACACTGTATTATAAAAATGACACTTATTAGCAGCGTGTCAATGAATGAGAGACACCTGGCTGATTGCCAGGTCTTAATTTCTTCTACAAAATAATGAAAAATTATAATAGACATAGAATTACGTAAATGAAAAAAATATAGCAAGATCACTTTTTAATTTTACGGCAATGTTTACGTTTATAGTGTGAATGAAAATAGTTTATGATTAATTTTCTGAGTTCATTGATTATATATAATCGAGTTTACATTCAATTTTGTCAGAAATCATAGTATTACATTTCCCGTACTCTAATAACAAAAAACTAACCGTTTATAATACAAAACATCTGATATAAAAAATCAGTTCAAACTACTAAATGCTTTGTTCTCTTTTGATTTGGGTAATAACTTAAATACTTACATTTTTGGGTATATGCAGTACTTTAATTTATTACTTATGCGGTTATAAATAGAATATAATTTTAACCTCCAACAGAGAAAAAAATTAAGATAAAGTTTAATATCATTTACTTAAATTTGTAATAAGATTTTTTTTTTATCTCTTTAAATGGTTATTTATTTATACTTTAATTACTCGATTATAATTAATTTGAAGGTTCAAGAAGATTTAAGATAAACACGGTTTACATAAAAATGTAGCACGCCTAATTTATCAAATTTATATTATACATTTTTTTAAGTAATTTTCATTAACTCATACTGATCCCTTAATAATATTTTTCTGTTTGGCGATTAGTATTTCTATTTTAAACACTTTTAAGTAATCGTGATAGGACTCCTTTTTGTACAAGCTGTAACATTAAATTAAGTAATAAACTAGCTTTAATATATTATCAGGGTTGTTTCAATAAATTACGGTAAAAAGTAGTAGCCATTGTATGTTTTAAGCTAAATTTACATAACAAGAAATATATATGTACTTTTTACTACATTCCATTTTTTTTTTTTTTTTTAAGTAGGAAATCCAGGTAAACACATTTTTAAAAACTTATAGTACTAGTATTATAGTTTACTTTAAGGGATGTACATACTAACTTATAAGTTATATCCGTATACTGTTAATAAAAAGAGTAAAAAAATCTATTAATATAAGGCATTTCTGACATAGCAAAAGGAGAAAAGTAATTGTTAAAAATAAAAAAAGTTATATACAGTATTTTTTAAATAGGATAAAAAAGTAATGACTTATTAATTTTTACGTTCGCTAACTTATAAAGCAGACACGTATGTGTAATATAACTGTAACGGTGTAATTCAGCCGAGTTAACTTCCAGCTGCGCTTGAATAAATTGTAATATTTAAAGGCAAATATAGATATTAAACTAGAAATTATGGTTCTACCTGAAAGTATAATTACAAACATAATAATAAATAATAATACCGATAAGAGTTTCTAATTACAAAAAATTTACCCGTTAATGTAATCTTATGAGTCGGTTTTCAATTCGTACTTGCACCTTAAAGTTATTTTAAAACCGTATGGGATATCCTTGTATAGATACCGTGAAATTTAGATAACTGCTCTACATGTTAAAAACTATAGAAAACGTGTATACAAGGTAATTTTGATCGACGAGGCAGATTCCATGAAAAACAATAAGTAAATTAAAGGTAGTTTTATGCATATAGAGCTTTCTTTTTTTGTCTGTTGTGGAGTTAAGAAAATTACAGCAAACATTCATAAATTAAGAAATTATGTTAAAACTTACAAAAAATGGTTATTCTTAACCGTATCTTTCTTATCTTATATATGAATGTAGGACATTACATAAAATATGGATTTTTAACAAAAACTGATAGTATTTAACGTATCGGTTCTGAGATGAACTAAGACACGGCTTTGTAAAAATAATGTAAAAAAATTTCCTTACTTCACACTTGACAGATTTCTATTTCAAATAAGATTTTAAAACATTTTTTATTACTACTTAAAGTTATAATATTAATCAAAAATGGAAAACAATTTTAGAAAATAATTTATTTTTCTGGGCGATAAACAACATCGAACGCAGCAGTGTTTACATCTTGTAATTTCTGTTTCGACCGTGACTTCAAAATATATGAAAAAATAAAGTATCGATATCCCTACAAAAACAAAATGAAATTGAATCGAGAAGTATAAACATCCACTAATAAATAATATAAACACTATAAACACACACACTAATAAAGTATAAACATCCCACTCCTTATCCGATAAAGTTTAAAACTTAATGGCATTAATGTCCAATTTATAGAAATATTTAAGCCAAATTTACAGTTTTAACGTTCAGGTAGTCTGGAGACATTTATTAAAAATACAGGCCAGCATAGATACACATATGTACATATACCCTAGAATTTTTAATCGGTTTTTGTGATTTTGGGTGGGGACTTTTGTCCCCACCCAAATTTTAACAGATTCCATTCTTTTACTTAAAGTTAAGTCGATAACAGTAGCCGGTAAAGTAAAATTCCGTTATCTATTTTGGTTAAGTATGCTGTATTCAGTAAATGTTATTTTCTCTAAACGCGGTAATTTAAAAGATATTTATAATAGCTTGTTAATGAAAAAATTTCACCGAAAAAAAAATGCGGTCATTTGTTAACTAAGAATCTATCTTAGTCTTTCAATGCTTTATAGTAATTTTGAATTTTATGTATGTTTGCTAAAACGGTACTAGAAGCTATAATTTCCTCATCTTCACAAGAGGCTGACAAAGTGTAACGTATTTATTTAAATGAATGTACACGTAAACTGTAAACCGAGAAATAATACAGTATCGCATGCGCTTATAACGTAAAATGCGCGGCAGTAAAAATTAACTTAAACAAACATAACATTACGGAAATAATGAAAGCGCGTAACTATTATTCACCGTTATATAGAAAAAGTCGAAATTGAACCGAGGATGATGAAAGGTTGTAACTTCATTAGTCGGACGTCATACAAAATAATTTAGAAACTGTTTCGAAGAAAGGATTAAATAATTTGTATTCTTCCTGGAACGGATATTAACTTGACCAAGTACATATAAATATAAGGCAAACTGCTCTCGTACAAATTATTATCGACTATGTTGCAGTAATACTAACGATAATAATTTTTATAATTTTGTGCCGATGAAGATATACACTGTAGAACTACTTATCTTTAGAGCTAGGTGGTAAGGAACTCCTCTACAACTTTTATTAAAGTAAATTTCTACATTCGCTATATACGACTAGAATATTAAAATAACTTTTCATAAAATAAATGTCAAATAACTCTTTTTTTAAATTTAGAAAACGAGCCGCTTTATAATTATTATTATTATAAAAGTATAAACTGAATTTCTCATCATTTTGATCTACGAGTACAATAAATATTGTGATTTAACACTAAGACTCTCTCTTCTTAAATTATATATTATTATATTCTATCGAATTACGTTGTACTTGCACACCTAGGTCTAGTTATAATCTATGTATATATAAAAATGAATGCCTTCCTAAGCCGTTCATCCGATAGCGATGAAACTTTGGTAAGTCGTTGTGCGCATGCCCGCGAAGGTTTCTGTTTTTGGACCCGCTAGGTAGCGCTGTGGTCGAGATATTTGGAAAAATTGTATTTACGGTCCGATCCGTCTCATATTCAGAATACATATTAGTTATACGAAAAGAGAAATTTTTGCAAAAACTATACCCGCTAGGTGGCGGCGGTGTCGAGATATTTACGAAACAAAGAAAGAAAAATACAGACCGATAGTTCAGATAAATACAGACAAGAAATATACAGACTTTCTTCTTCGATGGATATAAAAGCCGATGTTCGTATATGTGTCCGCTACAGACTAAAAAACTACTGGTCCGATAAAAAGGAAAGAGGGGAAATGGGGAAAAGAGAAGAAGGGAAAAGGTAAAAAGAGATTGTCAATGACAATTAAAAACCCACCGTAATGCAGATTTTTTTTAACTTTGGTGAACCCCATTTCTTTCTGCGCCCGTACACGCTTTTTTTCGAATTATAATATAATTACACGTTTTTTTTTTTTACCAAGGATTCGGTGATTATATTTCTTCTTCGCTTCCGTCGCACCAATTTAGCGAATATACTAGCTGCAGAAGCGTGCCTGTGGCACGCCCTCCGCAGCTAGGTCCTGCGGACAGGTAATCGCTAGCGTATTGACATTTTATTATTTATTCGATTAAACCGAATACGATTTTTAAAGCAGAATGTGCTGTGCTTAAAAAACCGATAAAGTGTATAATTAGATTAATATCCTGCTTCTAGCTATTCTATTCGATTCATTTTTGTCGGTTCTTTTAATTTCCATAAAAATTTGACCACGGCCTTGAAAAGGTCCAGAAAAAGTTTTTCTGGAGCAGCACCCCCAGTAATTTTAAGTACGAGCCGCCACCGGAATCAATATTTGACTAAACCCTATTTAGATATGGTTTATTTTTAGATCTGTAAACAGATCTAAAAATAATAAACATTATAATGATCTGTGTAAAGATAGAGATAAATTTAGAAAATCGATTTGAAATCTACGTTTCCAGTGAAAAAGAAAAAAGAAGGTATAAACCTGAACAGATGGACCGAAGAAATGTGACATTTGGGAAAGCAAAAGAAATCAAAATTTTGGAAACTTGATCCTTAGTGAACAGAAGGTAAAGAAAAAATCCCGTATTATTTACTTCGAAACCCACCCCGAACCCGTTCAGAGATTTAATTTATTTATTTTTTCTTTAACTTGAAAGTAGGTTTTTGTATTCCTCTAAGTTATGGTGCTCTTACGATTAAAAATTTCAGATTTTCTCCATGAAACCTCCCTGATGTACTTGTGTCATACAGGAAATATCTTATGTGGACACCACATGACTTCTTTGTATGCCTATTATATTACATATACATATTTTTTTTAAAATGAAAATTACATAAAATCTTACTTCATTAATAACTTCCGATTTTTTTCATATATATATAAATATATATACATATTTTTGTTATTATTGAATTATTATTTATTGTAAAACTATTATTACAATCAGAGGTTAATAATTATTAATAAATCAATATATTTTAATAAATAAAAAAATATGTATATGAAGTCACATTTGAACCGATGTGCCGTCCCTTTCATTAATTAAAATATTTCATTAATTAAAATTTTATTGAGCTATAACTATGAAACCGATGAAAATAAATACCGCTTATGATATATCGTTGAAAAGTTCTCGATGAGGAATTATTACTGCAGTTAAGAAACCTTAAAAATCCAAAAAGGAAATTGGATTTCGGGCTGTTTTGTACATTTTTGGTCCGCTTGATTGCAATCAAAACGAGAGGTGGACAATTAGATGTTACAACTGTTCTAAACCCAAAATTTCAACATCTTACGGCTAATCGTTTTGGAGTTATACGAGATACGTACAGAGGTCACCCCGAAACTAGTCAAAATGAAATCAGGGATGATTAAAATGGATATTTCCGTTGAAATCTGAAAACCGATACTTTTCGCGATTACAATACTTCCTTTACTTCGTACAAGGAAGTAAAAATTAGACCGGTTTTTAGCAGAGACATTTTGACAATCTAAATTCTCTATGCCTAATATTTAAAAAAATTTTATTTGAGGAATTTTTATAACTTTTACGTAAGACCGATATGTAAACACAACGTTCCATTAAATTGTATTATATAATTATTTATTTAAGGTGTTTCTAAAGATATTTGTTTTCCTAGATAAATAATTTTATATTATAATCTAATGAAATGAAACTAAACTGTTAATCCTTTTTTTTATTAATAACTGTTAATGGTAAATTCGGTATTTTATTCATCCCTTACTTAATAGAGGTAATTGCTAGGGGTAGTTACCAAATTGGCTATTTTGTAGAATTTTATTTTGTATTATGCGATTAATACACAATTTTATTTTTACTTATTGTTGCATAACCGTGGAAAAGAGAATTACTAAATAAATATGACACAAACACAAGTTTGTGCTGGATTTCTACTGCTCGATCTGGATTGGCTGGACCGGTCTAGTTTGGATTGTACTAGTAAATACTGGACAAGAGCGGACTGGGCTCTTTTGGACAGAAATTACCCGATATGCAAGGATCAAGGATCAACGACCCTGCAGTCAAGTGCAGCGTACAGTACAGTTCATTTCTGGATAGAAATGAACCGGACTGCACTTTAATATAGTTGATTCAGATATTACTTCAAAGGATGATATTTAAGAGCGTAAATGAAGTGTAGTCTTGTACAGTCACAGGTCGACCGTTCCTGAGATGTGCGGTTAATTGAAACCCGACCGCCAAAGAACACCGGTATCCACCCACGATCTAGTATTCAAATACGTGTGAAAATATCTGACTTTGCTAGGACTTGAACGCTGAAACAATCGACTTCGAAATCAGCTGATTTGGAAAGACGCGTTGATCACTAGACCGGCCCAGTGGGTTCTAGGAAGTTTACCCGGTCCTAAAAAATTGGAAAACTGATTTTCACCACCTTCGAATGGCCGCCAGTTAGTCCAGTGGGAGATGGGATGGGATGCTTTTATGATATCTCCGTAAATAATCGTCAGATTTTCAAGATTCGAACGGGGTATTTGTTAGGAGATTGAAGGATAACTTTGGCATACATCACGTAAACTCTCGATTTGAGTGATAACGGTTAATCGGAAATGTTATCGAAAAATGAAAAATTATTTATTTAACCGTGTAAAAAATAAATAATTCGTACGGTGCTGCATTTCTCATTATTGAAATTGAAGACAATATATCACGAATTATACGTAACGCCAAACCAAAACTACTGAAAATTTCTGTTAAAAATTCTTCTTACGTTCTTGTCACTGCAGACTAAGAAAGATTTCTTTTTTAATTCCGAATTTAAGTGGTAAAACGGTTAAAAATGAAATTTACGTTTTTGAAGTGAAAACTCTTTTAGGCGCGTTGTACAGATATTTTGGGATAGACTTTTTTATGGGGGAAAAAAGACCTGACGTAACCAAAATTATCACGAGACGATAGAGTTACATATGTTATAAATATGTTAGTTCTCACAAGATGGCGCTGATGTGTGATCGCGTACTTTTAAAATAGTTTAATATTAACGTTTTTTTTTAAATTGTTGGTTTTAACTAATTTAGAGATAAATACTTTTTAACGATTAAAAATTAGTTTGAATCGCTAAAATATTTATTTTTAGTATTAATAATATATTTTAATTAAATAAATACTTACTTAATAATTTTTAACTCTATTCAAATAATGTCACGTCAATTAACGCCATCTCTTGCATTTTAAGAGAACTAACCAAGACCAGCGCTATGTATATTGTACATTCTAAAAAGAATGCAATAAATTATACTTCTACAAATTATTATATATAGATATATATATATATATATATATATATATATATATATATCGGCATAGTACACGCAACGCAGTAGATAAAGCATATATTTTATACGCCATTCAAGATATTCAAAAGAATAAAACTGATTTTTTTACATTTGCAATTCCGAATGATTTACTTATAGTTAATTTACTAAATTTTATTATTATTAATATAATTATAAATTAAAAACATCCATTAAATTGATCAATAATATATATGAAAGAGGAAAAGGCATAGAGCGAGAATATATATACGCATATATGAGTGTGTAGCACTAGATTTACTAATAAATAGGGTCGGTGTAGTGGTAAACGCTTCTTCTCAAATCCGGTTGATTTGGAAATCGTGAGTTCCACGGTTCAAGACTTAGTAAAATCTTTTTTTTTCAATTAACCACATATGTGAGGAA
The DNA here is from genome assembly GCF_047948215.1 of Lycorma delicatula. NCBI lineage: Eukaryota > Metazoa > Arthropoda > Insecta > Hemiptera > Fulgoridae > Lycorma > Lycorma delicatula. The sequence continues at coordinate 221,630,722 of NC_134456.1, read as the reverse complement.
CGGTCGACTGTACAAGACTACACTTCATTTACACTCATACATATCATCCCCTGAAGTAATACCTGACGATGATTCCCAGAGGCTAAACAGGAAAATGAAGACATGATTTATCGCCGGCCTCCACGGCGCGAACGGTAGCGTCTCGGGCTTTCATCCGGAGGTCCCGGGTTCGAATCCCGGTTAGGCATGGCATTTTCAAACAAGGTACAAATCATTCATCTTATCCTCTGAAGCAATACGTAACGGTGGTCCCGGAGATTAATAAAAACATCTTTTTTCCGCTCAAATAACCAATATTTGTGTAATATAAATAAAACAGTTTTTAACAAAACGATACTGATATCGATAAAGGTAACACATTACGTTTCTATTATGAATATCTGTTATTAATTTAGAATTTTCTTTAAATATCCATAATTATAGACGATAAACAATGTTTAAGGTTTCCACATAATAACCAAAAAAAGCAAAAATTTGTTAGGAAACTCTTACCCGGCCGATTTCATTTTTAAAATAAGGAATAATCATAAAAATTGTATTATTTCTATAAACTAGATAAGTGAAATCGGACCGGTAAGAGTTTTATAACAAATTTTTCTATTTTTTATTATTATACGGAACGTTTAAACATTGTTTATTGTCTACTAGCAGACCCGGCAATGCTTCGCTCTTGCTAGATTTCAATATATATGCATAGATTAAATGAACACTATTGAAAGTTTGATAAAACGTTCACAAAATGAAAATCACGGAACATCACAAAATTTAACCTTCTCCTTTTCCCCATTTTCATTTTTACCATAATCCCTTTCTCTTTACCCCATTTTCCCCTATCCCTTTCCTTTCCCCCTACGCCTTATTTTTTCTCTTTTCTATTTCCTTTTTTATTTTTTCCCCTTTTTGATTTTCCCTATTTCCCTTTCTCTCTTTTTGCCGCGCGTAAATCGGTACCGTAGTTTTTTAGTCTATACTGGATATATATATATCGAAAAAACTGAAACTGAATAGTAAAAAATTTAGTACAGCGTGTTTTGCTTTTACGTCCAACAGATAGCGCTGTTTTAACCTGTCACATATTAGGTATATAAAAACACGCACGTATTCGAACGTAACGTTGTGTCAAAATTTCAAAGCGATCGGTGAAGAACTTTCGGAGATTTATGATTTTGAACAAACGAACATCTACATTTTTATTTTTATAGATTATTTATATTTAACGTGTATTTTTGAACAGATTTTGATAATAGAAATGTAGTGTCTTACCTTTTTTTATATCGGTATCGTTTTCTTAAATTTTGGTTTTTTCAGCGGAAGAAATGAGATATTTCTTTCTTTTCCTGTTTAGCCTCCGGAAATTACCGTTCAGGTATTACTTCACAGGATGATATGTATGTGCCGGTTATTTTTACACGGATTTGAATACTAGCTCGTGGATACCGGTGTTCTTTGGCGGTTGGGTTTCGATTAACCACACATCTCAGGTATGAGAATATACAAGACTACACTTCATTTACACTCATACATATCATCCTCATTCATCCTCTGAAGAATTATCTAAGAATTAACTATCTAATAGTGCATTACACACTGGATTCGTTCTTATTGAACTGTGAATTTAAGAGAAAATATAAATGAAAATTGCATTTAAACGTTAAATTTACTCGATTTATAAACAAAAACGGTTTTTAAAATCGTTATATTCATTTTAACTGCTGTAAAATCCATTTTGATCAAAACACAAAAACATTTTATAAATTTAATCGTAATAAAAAATTATCAGTTGTGGTTTTCCTTTACTGTTCATATAAATATTTATAAATAAAAAATATTTAAAGTCGATAAATTAAAAATTTTAGTTAAACAAATTTAGCAACATAATTCAGATTATTTTGTTACTTTATTTTAAATATATAAACTTTGATTTAAACAAACGCTTTTTCAAACAAAAACAAAGCAAATATTAATCTTAAAATAAATGTTTTATCTTTTTTTACATCCTCTGTCTTGCCGACACGAACAGTGGTCAGTTACGTAAGGCCTTTCTGTTACGTAGTTTTTTTATATACTTGTCCTTGAATTGGTTACATACAATAGCGTTTGCGTCTTTGTTTTAACTACTGTCAGAGTTTTAACTGATTTTTTTTAGCACAAGCGGCAGTGTAATTATAAAAAGAGTTTTAGACACTATATATATATATATATATATATATATATATATATATATATATATCTTACAGTTCTATACTTGTTCATCAATAATTTTATGTATATACAAAACTCTTGACCGAACAAATACAAAAAAACTTCAATAAAAAATCCTTTTTTCAGGCTTACTAGGGAATATAGAATGAGAAATGAAATAGTTTCCTGTCCTTACAAAAGACGAATATATATTTTAAATATCGATATACCGATTCAAAATGTTCATTACGATCGCCAAGATTACAAGGTCTCCTTAGATTACGGACTTAATATTGTTCGACATTGTGGTTTTCAAAAATTAATTCATTAAAGTCATATTACTATGCCTTTTCAAATGTTGATATTTTTATTATAATAAAAATATCAACTATTAAAAATATCAACTATAACTATAAAAATATCTTATTAATATCTTATTATCTTATTAATATCTTATAACTAATAAAAATATCAGAAAAATTATTCGCAAACTTTGTTAACTTTGGCAGTAAATGAATAATTTCAAGATACAGTTAATACAACTTCAGAAAGAAAATCTAGTAAGACGATAATTTCGTTATAAAAACTTTTTATTTCACGCTAATAGGTTAAAAAAGTTTAGAAATATTTTAATATCTACATCGTAACATAAAAAATGAGTCTTGACATGTTTTCTTTTTCTCAACGGATAGGTACAGAATACTCTTAATTATTAATTCAAGTGTTAAATACATTTAGAAAAAATAAAGGACTAATATAATTTTAATATAAGAAAAAACGCTATTCTAGAGATCGGAAACTCAGTTTAGATTTTACATCTCTTAATCTATATTTTTAATTTTTCTGCATTCTATGTGCAATTTTTGTTCAAAAGAACGGTCACTTATAATTAAAAAAATAACAATATCCACTTTTACCAAAACAGACAACGGAGCTGTTTTCGTTTATAACTCGATACTATATTTACGAGAAAGGGCGGCCTTATTATGTTATCGTTTTAAAAAATTGCCAATCTCATTTGAAAAATCTTTTAACCGATTTATTTAAAATGCGATAAAAAAATTTATTTTGCGGGAACAATATTATTCTGTTCGTGAAATTTTAAATGATCCTAATTAAAAACAACAAAAAACACTATTTAGCTGCTTCCCGTTCAACGTATACCGAAAGATATGGTCAAAATAATCTTTAATACTGAAATTGTGAATCATTTTTTAGTAATCTTTTATATTTAATGTAGATATGTCGACATTTTTTCGTGCGTTTGTATTTAAACAATTAATCTGAATTTCAAAAATCTATTTTTTACAGAATTTTCGAAGAAAAATACGGTTTTTACTTTCGGTTAGATGGTGGGAGTGAGGGTTGAAATTGAATTTTCTTTACGTTTTGAGATATCAGGAAATTAAATCAAAAAAATAGCACAAGAAAATAAACGTTAGAGAAGTTACAAGACAGGAATGTACAGAAGAGATATTCACGAAAAATATCACAAACTTTCAGGATTTGTTCCGACGCTACAGGCACAAAATAGACAAAAGACTCGGCTTGCTGGTCTCAAATTAAGAAAAATATATTTCCAGAATATTGTATTAAAAGAAAAGCATTCGATATAGTTCTAGCGTTCCGCATATCAGTTACCTGTTTAATACAGAGCGATGAAAATAAAGAAGGAAATTTGTACAAATATAGGTTCGGAAACGGCTTCGTTAACAAACGTCGGCTGGCGAAAGGTTTCACCCTTATTTATGTGCCTTCCATCAAATTAAGCTATACTATAATACTGGGATCCAAATTAAGGGGGAACTTTAGCGGTTTTATATGAAATCTGACCTGAAAAACTGAAAAAAGGTAGGTCTTATAACTGTACCCACCGGGTTGGTCTAGTGGTGAACACGTCTTCCCAAATCAGCTGATTTGGAAAGCTTAGAGTTCCAGCGTTCAAGTCCTAGTAAATTCGGTTATTTTTACAAGGATTTGAATGCTAGATCGTGGATACCGGTGTTCTTTGGTGGTTGGGTTTCAATTAACCACACATCTCAGGTACGGTCGAACTGAGAATGTACAAGACTACACTTCATTTACACTCATTCATATCATCCTCATTCATCCTGTGAAGTATTATCTAAACGGTAGTTACCGGAGGCTAAACAGGAAAAGAAAAAAGGTCTTATAACTGTATTTTTAGTTAGTATTTGAGAAATCTGGGGTAATAAACAAAAGATCGGAGTTGAAAAAAACACTATTTTACGTTTGGTGTAAAATAACGTTGTTAAATCGGTGATAAAAACGCATTACGGTTTTAAACAAAATTTGTAGAGAATTTGATTCCGAGTAAAACTATGAATAATCTGCACAGAAACAAAAGAATTTCGAAGTTTATTAAAAAAAAATATATATATATATTTAAAAATGTGACGGATTTTATTAGGTATTAAACGAAACAAAACTACAAAACAAAAGAATTAAATATTTTAGAAAAATAAACGAAACTATTAATAAAACACATTTGTTTCGCGTCGCTCAAGTAGATAAGTGGTGCAAATGACAACGTGTCGAGTCCGTAACCGTGCACACATCGGTTCGAATCCGACTTCACACACGTATTTTTATTTTTTATTTCTTTAATTTAAATATATTGATTTATTAATATTTTTTAACCTCTGATTGTAAACATTTTATATGAATACAAACATATTATTGAAATAATAATAAATCTTTTTTTTTCCTTTTTTTTTTTGTCTTCAGTCATTTGACTGGTTTGATGCAGCTCTCCAAGATTCCCTATCTAGTGCTAGTCGTTTCATTTCAGTATACCCTCTACATCCAACATCCCTAACAATTTGTTTTACATATTCCAAACGTGGCCTGCCTACATCTACATTTATCCTATCCATTTCCCTTTTTAAATTTTCTAGCCTACCAACCTTTTTTAAACTTCTAACATTCCACGCTCCGACTCGTAGATTGTTATTTTTTAATTTTCTGGTAACCCATTCCTTTGTAGTCCCCACCCGGTCGGGGACTAGTTTACCTCCGGAATATTTTACCGAGGAAGGCGCCTCCATCATTGCTATATGAAAATGCAGAGCCACATTTTCTTGATAAAAAAGCAGCTGTAGTTTTCCATTGCTTTCAGCTGCGCAGTACTCAGAGGACTGAGTGATGTTGATATGGCCGTTTAAGTCATTCTGACTCCCGCCCCTAACAACTACTGAAAGAGCTGCTGCCCTCTTTCAGGAATCATTCCTTAATTTGGCTCTCAACAGATACCTCTCCGATATGGTTGCACCTTCGGTCCAGCTACTCTGTATCCCTGAGCACTCAAGCCCCCTCACCGACGGCAAGGTCTCATGATTCATAGAGGAGGAATAATAAATCAATATATTTAAATTTAAAAAATGAAAATAAAATATACGTAATGACGGATTCGAACCGATGTGCCTTCTTGTGAGATCCAAATATTATATTAATTAAAATTGTATTTGGCTGTAACTGGAACCAACCGAAAATAGTACCGGTTATGATATATTGTTGAAAAGCTCTCGACGAGGGGTTGTTACTGCAGTTAAGAAAAAGTCCAAAATCCTATTTTTTTTTTTTAGATTTTGGGCTTTTTTGATTTAGTCGATTGCAATCAAAAGCAGAGGTGCCAAAGATATTATAACAGCCCTAAATCCAAAATTTCAACATTCTACGGCTAATGACTTTTAAGTTATACGAGATATATACGGACGTATGTACGTACAGACATCGCACCGAAACTAGTAAAAATGGATTCAGGGATGATCAGAATGGATTGTTCCGTTGAAATCTGAAAACAGAAATTTCTCGCGGTTCCTTATTACTTCGAATAAGGAAGTAAAGATTCTCAGTATAAACGAGACTAAAACAACGCGATACGAAATATTAGATACCGATAATCAACCCATCGGGTCGGTCTAGTGGTTAACGCGTCTTCCCAAATCAGCTGATTTGGAAAGTCGAGAGTTACAGCGTTCAAGTCCTAGTAAAGCCAGTTATTTTTACAAGGATTTGAATACTAGATCGTGGATACCGGTGTTCTTTGGCGGTCGGGTTTCAATTAACCACACATCTCAGGAACGGTCGAACTGAGAATGTGCAAGACTACACTTCATTTACACTCATACATATCATCCTCATTCATCCTCTGAAGAATTATCTAAACGGTAGTTACCGGAGGTTAAACAGGAAAAAGAGAGAGATACCGATAATCAATTTTTAAACGGTACAATTTTTTTTAATATTTCAAATTAGATAGATAACCTTACTCGTCGATTTATCTTATCGATGAAACTTTACGACTTTGCGCATTTGTCACTCTGTAATATCAGACCTACTTTTAAAGCGCAACATGGAGTACAAGATTACAGTTCATCGTAATCTTAAGGGAATACCTTTACAAAATTAACAAAAAATTATTAAGAATTCTCTCTTAATTCAACGACAAAGATTTTTCTCACAAATTGAAGATGAAAATTTACCGATAAATTTTTTTTTTTGTAAAAGTTCCAGTTCATCGATCGGGCTAAAAATCGAGTTTCCCCAGTTACTAATAGTATTTAAAAAGAAAAAGTTAACAAAAAATTTATTTTTATTATTATATGTTTAACATACCTTAATGAATATGTTCAAAACATCATGCTTTCACTCTTATGCATTCACGATGGTATTTACTTAAGAATTACAAATTTTTTCCTAAAGCTTTTATCCGATTTTTGAAATTGAATAAATAAGTTTTCAATCGCCTGTGAGGGGTAATTCAGGATGATCGGATTTGAAGAAAACATGAAGATTTCCCTGAAAAAAAATCACATGTCAAATCATACGAATGCGGTTACCTCTTCAAGTTGTTTCTCATCCTAAACATTCAAAAAAAGCTTGATCAAAGTTATCTGTAACTTTTAAGAGCGTAGCGAGTAATATTTGAAAGACACACGACTGTTTTTCATGAATTATCATCGAAATGAATAATCAAAAATATAAACCGAAATAAAAAATTTGAAATTGCGTATACTTTTAAAAGAAAATAAAAATCTGGAATAAAATAGAAATGTTTTAATAGGTTAAATAAATTCTTTGACAGCTGAAAGGATCTATCACATTACCCCTAAATGCCAAAAAATAATTAATTATAACGTTTATTCATTATTTAATTGTAATTTTTTAATTTTACTTGTCAATTTCGTAATGTAACGCTCTTATTTTACGAGTTTATTTCCTTATATTTAAATTTTTTACATAAATGTTATTTATTTGTGTTTATTGTTCAGTAACTACCAAACTTATCGTGACAATTCAGTGCACACTAACGTCTACATTTCATGACAAAAAATTCCTTTCGAGACGCCGGAAGGCGGTAGTACATTTCACCGGTGCTAAGTAGGTACATGTGAAAAAAGTTTCACATGTTTAGCGTACGGCAAGCTCCATCTTGTTACAGTTCCAGCAATATTTTGATCATCCCTTGCCGTAAGGGTAGATCATATCAAAAATTGTTTAGGACAAAAGTTTTAGGTACGTTTATACAACTAATTATCGCTTTAAACCTATTCGACACTGTGCCTATTAAAGGAGGTACGATTTTTTTTGTCTTCGAAACCCCATTTTTTCCACCCCCTGGGCCAACGGTTGGTGATATCAAAAGACATTACTTAGGTGTTCTACGTCCTTACCCGAAGAATAGTAGAAACTTTAAACGAATTCGATATTTTACTTAATAAGAAAGGTATAGTATTTTTTCAAAAAAAGCGCCCCCAATTCCAGTCCCACGGTCCGATTTTGCCCGTTAACAAACTCGACCGAGAGTTTGGGTGGTTATATTTTATGTATAAATTTGAAAGCGATTGGCGCAAAATCACGGAAATTATCGTGTCAACAAGAAAGTGAAGTGTGTGTGCGTGCGCGCGCGCGCGTGTAACATTTTTAACTAGGTGGTTTTGGAGTCTGGAGGATATGAAACGCGAAGATATGTCGAAATTTTCCGAAAGTCGAACCACGGTATCATTACAATAGATAGCTTTCTTATGAAATCTACCAAAAAAAGTCACTGACAGATCTCTGTTCTTCCTTCTGCCGGAAAATACTAATCGTACAATATTCGTAACGGTTGACGGGAGTGCACGACAAGTTTCAGCCTTTACCCGATGCTTTGCCGGCACCCTATAGAACGGATGATGGCAGACAGTCGTGCAACAGGATTAGAGACATTCCTGACCGTACCACTTAGTCGAAATAATCTGCAAAACATTTTCAACAGTTAGAGGCCAATTTTGAAACAGCCCAGGTGTGTATTTTGTTTCGTTTGTTTGTTAATATTATTATATAAACATAGTCGATGCGATATATAAATTAAAAACTTATTTGCAACGCGATCGAATGCTATTTCATTCTCTGCTCTGAGCACACTCATGATTTTTTTAAAATTATTATTTCGTTACCTCAACGATGTGGAAACCGCTAAGAAAATACCTGCTGTTCAAATAATATACCTCAATACTATATTAATGTTTTTACCGAAGAGTAAAACGTTCTGATATTTCATCCGAGTACTCTTCCATTTAAAATATAAGAAAGGAGGAGGAACAAGCTACTTTAACGCATTTAAAATAAACTATAACCGACCTTATATCATGCGGTCTTACGTTTATGATTCAGCGATCAGTCTTCTTTTACTGAAAAAAAAAAGGAATTCTAATAAAATCCATTTCAACGTCTAATTTATTTGTTTCAGACTAAATAAAAAGAAGATTAGAAACAGAAATGATATCGCTACAGATAGATATAACTATCACGAAGCCAAGATTTGACATTTTTGGCCTATTTATAGAAATGTTTTTTTAAAAAGTATTTTTAAAATAATACATAACTGACCGAGCTGTTTTCAACCAAATTGGGACAAAATAGCAGACGTAAATGTAAACACGGTTGAAACAATAAAGCATATGACAATATTTTGAACAAACTGTTATTTTAGTAGAAGAAATTTCTTTTATACGCGTTGAATGTAACGGCAACTAATGCTAAAACCGCTAGTAAAACTTTTTAAATGGAAATAATTGTTTCTCGACGAGGAAAAATTAATCGAGGATAATTTTCCAATTTCGTATTGACGGTAACCGAAACCTTTTTGTTAGAAACCTTATCGACCAGTGATTCCCAAACCTGACGCCGCGGCGCCCTTCGTAATATTGTAAAAGCTTCATAATTAATTGAACCAAGACATTTATAATTATTAATTTAACGTTAATAAAGAAAAAAGAAAATGTTAAGTAATGAAGATACACGAGTTTAATTTATTTTTATCTCTTACTCACGAGTAGTCATTATTTTACTTAGGGTATGGCGCCGTGGAAAAGTTTTAACTGAAAAAGGGCGCCGCAATTCGGCAAAATTTGGGAGCCATTGCTTATCAACAAATTTTGTAATGAATTTATAGTATAAAATTAAAGAATCTTTTTACAGGCAATGGCTGTTTTCACACTTACCGACACTTTGTCGGCGGTCGTAAGAATTAACTTAAACTCAGGAATACCTTTCACAATGACCGACATGTCGGCGTCGGTACTGTGTCGTCTCAGTTCGTTGTTTTGTACCGGTTGCGTCTCCAATTTTTCTCTAAAATATGGCTAATTTTAAATACGATGTAGTAACATTAATCGAACTTATAGAACTTATAGTAAGCCCTGCTTGTGGGATAAGTTTAATGACGATAATAGAAATAAACTATAATAAAAAATAATGTCGGGTAGTAAAACAAAAAAAAAATCACTGAAACTGGTAGACAACAACTAAGTTAAAACTTGTAACGTGAAAATATTCTTGTCGATGTCGGTACTGCGCCGTGTCTTATCGGAAAGTGCTAAAACAATCATTCACTCTTGTAGAGAGATAGCTTAATCAAATTATTTAAAACGTTTCACGTACAAAATCAAAATAATAAAAGTAATTAAAACTATAGAGCCGTATATTTTCCTACTTTATAAAAAATTTATTTGATATCGAAAAATTAAAATGATTAAAAATTTTCAATTATAAAATAAACGATGCGTAAGTATTGCTCTTTTTAACTCATCGGGAAGGTTTTGGGTTCAAATCCCACAAAAAAAAATCATTTTTCATGCATTGTAAATTTTAATACCGCAAAAATAAACGACAAGGACAAATTTCATGAAAGATCTAGTTATACCCTGGCCGGAAACTCTTCTGCAAGTTGTTACTTTACCTCGGTCATCGAAAACAATTATTGGAGGGATCCTAGGAAACAATGAAGCACAGACACCGACCGGAAGACAAGAAAAATAGAGAACCTTCTGTGAAATGTGCCGTTACCAAAAGAAACGAATGACAACTAACTATTGTACAAGATGTAACACCCCTTCTATCTCGAGCACGTGTGCAAAACCTGTTCCGAGGACATGTAAATTGCAATCATCAGATTTCTGCAAGTTGAAGAATTACGATCGTGAACGTTCTTGAACTTGTAAAGCGCAAGTTTTTAATTATAAATCCATCGTTACTGAGGAAAATTCGTGTTTATAATCAAATTGAATTTTGAAAAAAAATTCAAATCTTAAGCAAATAGAAAACACGATGATAAAATAGTTTATATATAATAAATAAAATGAAATTCAACTTTACCAACGATTCGTCCGCTTTCTCTTTTCTAGTAATGACATTTCCAGTCATATTCAGATACACAAATATTGCTATGAATATGATGTCGGTCTTTGTGCTTCTTTTAGAGATATAATAGATTACATATAGAGATATTACTGTTAATCCTGATGAAATTTTAGATATTATGGCGAGAAAGAAAAATCGACGATTAGCTTTATAATAATTCATAACTTTTATTGGAGTGTAAATGTGTGAGTGTGAAGTATATGTGAATTATGAAAAAAATTATATACTAACATTATGATTCTTATTTTCGTAGTAAATTATGTATTAAATCTAAGCAAATGTTTTGTGTTTCTCAAATGCAAAAAAGTATAAAAAACCGTTTCAATATAAAATAATTTTCATTATTATTATTATTATTATTTTACGATCATCATCAGCCCCCTACACAATATGTAATGTTAAATTACATAAACTTTAAAATACGTATAATATGAAAGATTAATACAATGTTGACCCTTGTGTTTATAAAAATAATCCGTTTTAAAATAAAGGTGTCGAATCCCAGTCAGTCTTTGTATTTTTAACATGCTAAAAAAAAAAATAAAAATAATTGAACGTTGATATGCTGTCGATTCAAGTTTGTTAATAGATGCATTTTGACGCGTTAATTGAATATTTGTTTTAGTAGCGCGGAAGACATAATAACAAAGTCTTTGACCCCTGTCTATCTGGCAATGTGTAAGTCTGGCAACTCTGGTTGCTAGGAAACCGATCGGTTTCCTAGCAACCTAGTACGTTGTATGATGGTGAAGTGAGGAAAGGGGCGACTACATACAACCGTTCAAGGTTACACAGTTACAACTTAAATGCATCCCATATATTTTATAAAATTATAACGAACCAAAAATATAAAATTAACATTGCAAACGTTTTCATCACCGATGCATTTATTTTTTTAAATCCTTTGTGGCCATTATTTCGATTGGAATTATTGAAAAGATCGTTGTAAGACAAGAATTGAATTCAAGACCTGTTAATTTTTTTTTAATGTATGAAACCTGGCTAACTTTAAATAACCGTAGGTGGAAGACAATATAATAGCTGTTGCTATGGCAACACAAAAAAATTCCATGAAATTGAAAAAAACTTTATCTTCAAACAATAATAAAAAATTTATATTTTAACGGTAGCGTCTACGTTAACTAAGATAAGAAAAATGACATATTTAAATAAATTCATTTAATAGTTTTTAAGACGTGTTTTATGTCAAAAAAGGTTTTTCCCGTTTTATGAAAAACCATTACATACGCAAAAGAAACGAACCGTTTAATTAAAATATTATTTAAATTTATACCGGGGAATCGAGTTAGAGCATTTTAATCGCTATCAAAAATATCGTGCGTTCACGTTTAACGATGAAATTTTAATTCAAAATAATAATAAACCGATTTAAAAAGGAAATTTTTTAAATTTTGAAAAGATGAGGCATTTTGTAAATATTTTATCGTATAAAAAATCTGATGTGGACACCAGATAACTTCCTTGTACGCATTTTACGTATTTTTTTTTAAATGAAAAGTACATAAAATTATATTTCATTAACAAATTATGATATTTTTTTATTATTTTTTTTACTGTTATTATGGAATTATTATTTAATGTAATTTTTTTAGAATCAGAGGTTAATAATTAGTAATATATCAATAAATTTAAATAAAAAAAAAAAAATATTTGGCTATAACTTTGGAACCGATGAAAACAAGTGCACCCTACTTATGATATATCGTTGAAAAGCCTTCAAGGAGGGGTGCACAAAACTAGATATTGCAAAAATCTTAAATCCAAAATTTCAACATCTTGCAGGGGAATCGTTTTCGAGTTATCCTTTTCGACTAGGATTAAAGAACACATCGACTGTATAAAGAACACAAAGAACGATCTAATTTTCCCACACATATTTTGGAACAGAATCCTAATTATAACCCAAATAATTTTATTAATATTTTCGAGTACTCTAATAATCTTTATAAAACCAATATTTTAGAAAATTTTCATTTGTGCTGCAAGTCGTCACACCTATTAAAAAATACCGAAAACTGTTTTTTCGATATATATCTGAAGGAGTATTTGGAAGCCCCAATCTAGTGAATACGTATCTCGTTTAACATTGTCGGAAATGGAGAAAATTTGCAAGGAATGTTCAAATATATTTTTTTTAATTTTCTTAGTACTTTCAATGCTGATTTTCAACAAAAAAATGTAGAAACTTGTTTTTAAATATTTTAATGAAAATTACATTCATCAAAAGCAAAGTTGATATCTTCATTTTTTACCGACAAATTAAAAAAAATATATATAATATATATATATATATATATTAAGTTTCATTGTTACTCCGTTTTAACTCTTTATATTCAGAATGTTTAAAAAATCCATTTTATTGAAATGGAACACCGCAAGAAGAACATATACTCATTTTTGCTGGACGTTGACGAATCAGTCGATCATTCAGGACATGTTCTTTTATACAAACCGGGTGATATTTAAGTTCGGGAACAGCTTTTTGCTGCATATCTGAGAAGTATCTGGAAACTGAAAGAAATGGACCCACGATTTCGATTTAAAATTTTACAGGAAAAACAATGGTGAAACCCGTTTTTCTGAATTCCTTCGTTGTCGAGCGATAATCAATCAAATTTGCTATGACGAAAAAATCGTTTCAACAATAAAACGAGGTAAATGCGCTTCATGAACAATTTTATTGTATTTTACATTCATAATGTATACAATAATAGTACATGCCTTCGGATAACTTGATTAAAAAACATAAAATTAGAAAAATTGACCGCGTCGGGAAACGCAAGATAGTGGCGGCGAAGCGGTATGGGGATACTAGTATATATATAAGCTGTATTTGTATGTTGAAGTAAGAAGCCAAAATGAGAAGTTAATAATTGGCATTGTTGTAAAATAATAACCGATTTACTTTATAAATCTGTAACAAATTTTTAAATTTCAAAACCGTTTAAATTTTTTCAAATTTTGTTGTATTAAGTAATTTAGAACTGAAAACATTTAACAAAATTTTTAAAAATTAAGTATTGCGATAATTAAAGTAAATAATACCTCGGTTGTCCTAACCGTTTAATTTGTAGTAGTATTGCAAATTAGGTTATTTTTTATTATAACTATTGAGAAGGCTGTTTTTACTAGGGTTTGGGCCATAATTCCAACTGTTTAAAGTTTGTCATCAAATGTAATTCTGAACGGTATACGTAACAAAAAAGTTACTACGGGGGTTTTAACTCGTTTTACTTCTATCGCGAATTCAACTTTCATTGCTCATAAATAAAAAACGAAGGCGTTGATGAGAAATCGTTTTCGCCATTGTTTTTTCCGTAAAACATTGCATTGCAATCGTGTATCGTTTCCTAATTAAAAAAAAAAAATTTATTCAATATAGCGGAATGAAGATGGCTGGCGAAAGATTTCAAACGCATCATAAAGTAGACATTTTCTAACTAAGTAGATCCGTATTTGTTTCTACCTCTTAGTATTCCACGGTTTCATAATACGAAACCGTGGAATGGAAACGAACCCATTTCCATACTTTAAATTTTAATCTGTACGGTAATATGGTCGGGCGAAGCAAAATAAAAATCGTTCTTTCAATCTTCTTTCGTACAATCTTCTTTCATTAATGCTGTTTAAAATAATATTTTTCTACGCTTCACTTTAAGTAATACTAAACATATTTTAATGTATTAACTTAATTCTCATAGATATACATTCCCGTTTGTACAGAATGGCCTTTAACTAACGGGATTATTTTAATACCGGGTTAGAATTGCACGATAAACGTAACGGTAGTTACAATTGTTATGGACTCGCCTCTGATTTTTATAAAATTTGAAATATTGTTACCTTATTTAAGACGTAAGTTACGAGTTACAAAACAAATTTTTCGTTAGAAATCCCTTTCGCCCGAATTAAATCCCTCCTAATTCACGGAGTACCCGTACTAAAAATTTCGTTATTTTGCACTACACGCGTGTAATATACGTGTAAACGTGAAAGATCGAAATTTGAGAATATCGATCGACATTTCTCCAGTGAATGTAGACGCATACCAAATATGTAGGTGAAAGATCGAAATATTTACTAATATTATTATATATTCGGAACTTCACCGGTATATGTCGATAAACACCGATAAGCTGTGGCGGGGGTCGAAACGATAACTAGAAATTAAAATTAAGAAAAAAAAATCACCCGATACGAGTCTCTAAGGTTAATAGATTACGAGAAATCCTAGTAAAAAAATTAAGTACTAAAAAAAAGGAATAATCTACACTCACTTCGCTCGCTAACCTGGTTTAATTAACGTTAAAAATAATTATTGCTATTACAAACGGTTGATTTGTATGTATATAATGCATCTTATTAATTCTAGTCTTGAATTTGGAACCGAACATCGGGCAGACGCTTATAAATCTCACTTAAATGTGGAAATAGCATAATTGGAAAAAAAGAATAATTAGAATTATTGATTTCAAAAGTAGCTTCAACCCATTTCTTGAGGTTTCCGATAAGCTGAATATTTTACCCGTGAAGAATCTATACATATAAAAATTATCAAGAGTATTTTTCAATAGTTGTAAAAATTATAAAATAGACAATGTGTACAATACAAAAAGGATGGATGCAGAAAACTCACAAATCCCGGCTGTATTTAAAAAACGGTTTCGAAAATCATTTGTCTATTTAGGACCTAAAATTTATAACATGTTAGACAAGATTATAAAGCCTGTAACTGTTGAAGATATCTTCATTAAAGAGTTGAAGAAATGGGTTGTCATTTTTCAGGACACTACTGTTATGTTTTCTAAATTACATTGAATAAAATTAACATACAGTGAATAAAATTAAATACGTTCAAATTTTCATGGTTTTGTACAACTGTTGAAGAATCGAACCACACTCCGCCTTTCATGAATTGATTAATAATATGAACTAGACTCGATGCGACAAATTTTAGATTAATTGTACTTAGATTAGGCTATATTTTATGAAATAAAACACTTTAAAGCGATGTGATACTGTGCCTATTAATAAAGAATAAAAATGAAAAAGAAAAATCAGAACAAAACTTTTGGCTAAATTTTTGTCAAAAAAGTTAATAAGTCTGACTATCTAACATAAAACCGACCGCTTTGATCTGCAGAACATAATGAAGGTTTCAAGAAAAGTGAGAAAATATTTGTAAAGTATTTCATACTAAACAACAAAGGCAATTTATCTTTCTAAAATAGGTAGCTAATTTATTAATCACCAAATGTAGACACAGGCAACAGGTTTTGTTATTAACAGAAATCTAAATAAAAAAACAGAACTTCAAACAAAAAACTAGAATATTGATACCCGAAATAATTAATAAGTAGGGCACATTTAAAAAGAAATACGTAAATAAAACGTTTAGTCTACAAAAGATTCAGCAAAACCCCTGCTCTAGTGTATCGGAACTTACTTGAAAGCAAATTATTTTAGTTACATATTTTTATAAAGTAATCTGTACTTAATTTTAATTAAAATAACAAGAATAAAAATATATTTGACTAACCTAAAATAATGATTTTTGCCAAAACAAAATGTGCAAATTAGTTCATTAAATTCCCATAAGTTAACCAATAATCACATTATTTGTGTACCATTTTTCTTATTACAAAATATTATTATTTGAAAGAACTTACCTAGTTTACACGTACAATTATTTTCTAAACGGTTGTCTAGATTCACGTAAAATACAAATAATCAAAATTTGATACGATTTTTAAAACATTACAGAAAGTTTTTAAAACACTTACAGAAGAGAAATAAAACATTATTTACTGTATGACAACGTTATTCGTTAACAACACTTTTAATAGATTAATAAATTACCAGAAATAAAATGTAAGCTAATATTATTATTATGTAAGATTTGTTTATTTTTTCTACATCGCTGAATATAATGTAAACAGCTAATAATATAAACATATATAGTTTTTCATCAACGTAACACACATTTTGACACACTCAGTTTGATGAATTTCGACACGAGCCAAGAGAACGAGAGTCAAACGAGGGGAGAGAGTCTCTGCATTCTCCCCCTCTCTTAATATACGGAGAATCTTAATAGGAAGCTTATATAAGAAATAATTCTAACATTAGGTATTGACAGGTGCCATGTTGCCAATTAACCTGTCTTTTACTTCACCCTTGGCCCCGTGCCTGCCAAAATCGGCATCAGGTAATTTACTGCGTTGCGTATTTGACATTCAACATTTACATAGAATATACCTTCCAAGGTATAAACATTAGTTGTGGAAGGGATGGGGAGAGACAGTGAATTACGTGCGTAACATAACGAAGCTATGGATCCAGCGGCCATCTTTCCATCCAGCGGATATATATGCTTATACGTTTATTTTAGATAGATTACCCTTGTTGTTGGTCGAGGTAAGAATTTTTTATATATATTATTTTAATATAGATTAAAATAAGTGTCAGAGATACTACTAAAAATAGAACAAATCCACCTTAAATCAGACCAGATTGTTCATGTAACCTAACGCAATACTTCAATTACTGTTAATTATTAGGACCACTGGACACATCTTCTCCTGCATCATTAACATATTTAAAGAAATCCTAGTCGCTATAGACTGTAGGTGTTCAGACTCAAACATTGATTCTTCTTCATTATGCTTATAATTAAAAGAATTGCCCTTCTTACCTGTTAAAGTATTAAGTTGTTACAATTCAGTCAACAGCTGACATTTTCTTAATATTTCTTAATGATTTCTTAATAATATAAAAAGTAAATAAATTTGAATATTCAGCTAGCCTATTTTATCAGCTGATACTTTATTTTAGTAATTCATTATTAATGCACTGTTTAAGCTAAATTTAGAGCTCTTACTGTCAGCATACACACTAGTATCTTTTTCAACAATGTAATGTAATATTATTTAAATGATATCATGTGATGATTGTCATTATTACTTATTAAAATTAATATTAATTTTGATACAACTTTTGAAAAACAACTTTTTATCAAAAACAACTTTTATCAAATTCCATTGGTTTCGAGATATGTCCTATTCATTAACAATAAATGGAAATTAAATTTCCAAATACTTTTTTATGATGAAATATTATTTTTTAGTTCTAATATATTTACAATAACACAAATATTAATGTAAGGTTTTTATTGAATTCACCATCATTTTCAACCAGTTCTGAAGAATGATAGAAACATGAAAGAAAATAATTTTTCATTAATATTGGTCTGCTTATTTATTTTCATATAGTTTTATTATTTTATGTATTAATATAATCAGACACTTTATTATTATTTTTTGCTTATTATTATTATTGTTGTATTTTGTGATACTGCTCTAATCTTTTAACAATATTCACTGTCTGAGCAGTTTTTTATTATCTGTGGTTTATCACATGTATTATTATTATACATGTGTGTTCTATATAACGTGTAATCATGTGTTTATAAAAAAAAAATAATTTTTATGAATAAGTAAAATTTCTGTTATAAACTCTATATAATTCACAGCACTTAAAAACAGTTTAGTTTGAGGTTCAGTAAGTTTTAAAAATAAATAAAGAGGTTTATTATTTTGTATTTTTTAATATTGTGAATCTAACAAACTGATATTTATTTACTTTCTTTAAAAAAAAATAAATATAAATTCATAACTTTTTTTTTTGCATTAGGCTGCTTGGTGTGCCGATACTAAAACTTTGCTTCCGTTTCATTTTTTCTTTAAAATATTACTTTTTATTTAATCTTTCATTTTTTTTATTAATTAAAATTTAGTGAAAAATAATAATTTTTGTTTGTTATCGTATCAAATTTATCATACAATTTTTAATAGCTTAATTCTTCACTTTGATTGATTGTTTTTATTTGTTATAATTCTTTTAGAGGATTTCATTAGTTCTTATACAAGTAGGTTTATTAGTGAAGTTGGACATATAATATTTTTATATATAGTTAATTTAATTTTTGATTAGTTTGTTATGAGAATGATATTAATTTTATATAATTTCTTTTTACAGTATGATTTTTCACTATGCAGGTGTCTACTTTAGATATGTCATCTTTTAAAAAAAGTAATATTTAATAGAACAATCTATTTTTTTAGACTAGCACATTTATTAAAGTATAATACTGAAAGAAGATAATTCAATAAATGTAGGGAGATTTTTAATTTTATTAAAAAAGATGTATAGTTAAAAATTCTTTATATTTGTTGAATTTTCATAAAATATTTCAAGATGTAGTTTTTTCAATTTAGTTTTTTTTAGTAATATAAAGCGGTCAACTAATTCCAAGACTAAGTCTATTATAGAAAAAAATCCCACTTTAATTTGGTAGTAATATTTTTTCCCTTTTTAGTTGTATACCGTTCTTCTGGTTTGTTACTGCTACTAGATCTGGTGTACAAGAATGGTTATCTTGCAGTATGAGTTTCACCATGAAAATGAGAAAGAAAGAGGTTTTAGGACAAGAAACCAATGAGTATGAGGGACATGGAGGCTATAATCATGTTGTGGTTAAAAAACTGAAGTGTTTTGTAAGCTTCGTGTATAAGAAAATTGTCATAATGATGTACCAATCTCCTTTACTTTATAGTTAAGGTTACATTTGTCAGATGTTAGTCTTCTTAGAATGTTATGGTAGAAGACAGCATTAACAGTTTGACATTGGAGATAAATTCATGGAGCAGCAGTTGTATATATTGAAAAATAAAAAAAACAACAAAGAAGTTCTCCTTTTTTCATCCCTGTTACTTTCTCACTTTTTTTAACTTGGAATTGACTGTTCTACTGTGAAACAACTGCTTAGTCTCTGGATTGTAACCATAAATCCATTTCTCATTATTAGATATGACGTCCACATGATTTTGACAAATTTAGAATTTCAACTGAATGCTCATGTTCAAAGTCGTCAGGATTTTTGGACAGTCAGTTGCCCTAACTCAGGATCTCTGGACAACTGAACCTGCTAAGATTGGCAGATGGTGATGCATGTTTAAAACAGAAATGAGTTCCTGTGCTGTTTCAAATGATGCTTTCATCTTGTTGATACCTGATTGCTTATTGAAACACCTTATCTGCTTCATTGCTATAAGCCTGCTTAGTCCTTTCGTAGATCTTCATCAAGGATTTCAATAGTGTTAATGCAAAATTAATATTACCTCTCTTCTACTTTAGTGTCCACAATGAAATTACTGATATGATCGATCAAGCCCATGGTTATAATATCTGTGAATTGCAATTCTTATAAAAGAACCACTGGTATGTACTCGTGCTGATGATAGGCTGCAAGTCTTTTTTTTTATAGAATTAGTTTTGGTATTACTTGATTTCACCTTGAGTTTCATGTTTCTTTATTAATAATTATTTTATAAACATTGATTCTGTTCTTGCGTTTAAGAATTTTTTGTGTTTTTTTTTAATTTCAGTACATCAGCTATGTCTCTTCTTTATGAATGTATTAATACAGTTATTGCAGGTAAATATCATATTTTGTTGTTTTTTTTTTCACCTTTTATGTATGTAATAGAATTTCACTGATTTTTTAGTGGTTTTTTTTTTTTGTTATCAGTGTTTCATTTTCTGTCAGCCCCTTTTATTTTCTAAGGTAATTATACACATTCTGTGATGGTGTCGATTAGAATAAACTGTTTGCTTTTGTGGTATTTCCATTTTAGTATGAAAGTTTTAAATCTTATGGTCATTAAATGCTGGTGGTAAATGCTTATGGTGCTGCTGTTACCTTATCTAACACGCTTATTTTAAAATTTTATTTTAATTTCTGTTGCACAATTAAAAAAACTATATTTTCTTTTATATATTTTTTAAGTAGTGTGTGATCTTTATCATAGGTATTCATGTGATTTTACTTTGGTTTATTTAATCGTGAAGTTACGCATTTCTTCATGTGGCATCTCTGTATAATTCTCTTCCCTTTGCCTTCTTAATTCTTCCATAATTTTCATTTATTTTTATGTTATAAATTAACATATGATATCTGTCCCTTTTACCACCTACTGTTTTTAAACTATATATTCTACAACATCCACCAGAGTGCGTTCACATATTAAACCATTTATTCTCAAGTTTTTGTAATAGGGTTATTTTATAACTATCATTTTTATTTAGATTTTTGTATTGTTTTACTAACTTGTTGAAATTATACATTTGTATAAATATAATTCAATTTAAATAAATTTCTGTATATATATTTATTGTTTTTTTTGGTTAGATAATGATTGTTTTTGTGGATTTAAAAGATCAATAAAAATGTTGGCCCTAACTTAATTATTTTAAGCATTTAAAATACAAAAATATTTATTATAATTATATTTAAAAAAACTTAATTTAGTCTTATTTTACTTAAAACAAATCTAAAATCTTAAAACTGTTTTTTTAATTTTTTAATCGACTCTACTGTTTGGTGTGAAACTATACTAGGGTGTCAAAATAGATTATTTTGTTATCAGATGTGGACATTAAATTAGTAAATTTATATATAAATGTTGTAATTTTATAATTAAACTAGTTTTTAACAATTTCTGTGGATAATCTAATTATAACGCTACTTTTATTTATATAGCTAATTATTATCAGCTAGGAGGTAGTATGAGTTTTTTTTTATATCTTGGGATATGTCATTGTTGTGATATTGACTTAATTTTCATATGAACTAATTTTAAAACTTTATCTATTTTCATCTTGGCTTTTTTCATATGTGTTGTTTGTAAAATGAGCTTAATGTCTTTATTCTTTTTAATTTTTTTTCGTAACATACATTTTGAATTTGTTTTTGTAGTGCATTCATTTTTAACTGGTATTTTGTTATTTTAATAATTTTTAAATAATGTTTTTAACGATTATAGTGTTTTTAGTAAATAACTATACAAGGTTTGTCAAAATAAGTAATTGGCCTGTAACTAGAAACAGATGTTATTAACATTTTTTTACAATTTTATGATTCTACATTATTTATTTAATATAAGTATTATAACTACTTTGTAATAAGTATTCTTTTTAATTACATCTTTGTTAAAATTATTCTTTTGCTACCAATGTTACAGGTAAATCTCAAAGTTGTTTTTTTTCTTTTTTTTCTTTAATCATGTGTTGTGTTTAAAACATAGTATTTTTATATTTTTTTAATATATTAATTTTTTTGTTATTTGAATAGTTTTTTTTGAAGTGTTATATCTAATTAATTATTACTTTTGTTCAGTCTTTAACAATTTAATGCGTGACTTTTAAGTTGATCTTATGATCTTCTCTGTGAGTTTATTTAGTTAATTACATATATAACAACCCACCAGGTTGGTCTAGTGGTGAACGTGTCTTTGCTAATCAGCTGACTTCGAAGTCGAGAGTTCCAATGTTAAAGTCCTAGTAAAGGCAGTTACTTTTATACGGATATGAATACTAGGTCACGGATATCGGTGTTCTTTGGCGGTTGGGTTTCAATTAACCACCCATCTCAGAAATGGTCAATCTGAGACTTTACAAGACTACATTTCACTTACACTCGTACATATCATCCTCTGAAGTAATACCTGACAGTGATTCCCGGAGGCTAAACAGGAAAAAAATTACATATATAACAAGGCTTATGGGAGGATAGGCTTATTTTTAATGTAGTCATTTAACAATGTAAGGGATAAGTAATTTCAACTAGTTACGTGTGCAAAAATTATTTATCTTTTCATTTTGAGAGCATAATCAGTTTTATCAAAATTAAAAAAAAACCATCAGAAAGGGAAGGAATGGATTGTCATCTTTCTCATCTTCCGTTTCTGTCCCCTTTAAGAAGATAAACAAGTACTGTGTTGTAAAAATTCTAGGAGTTACTATGAATTACCATTCATCAGACTGCTGCTGTATTCTTTATGTTATATAAACAAATGCCATAACAGAAGTTTTCAATTTCTATAAATGTACAATTTCTATTGTATATTGCAAAGTTTACAATTTCTATTAATGTCCTAAAGAATTACAATTAGTATTTACTTTAATTTATTTCATTCATCAAATCTACGAGGTTGCTAAAAAATTTAAGTAACAAATGACTGTAGAAAAATGATTATTTATTCAATGACAAACACTATTACACTAAAACTTTCAAACTACACTGCAATTTCCAAATAACACTACTTTCAACATAATTGCTGGCTATATGTAAACTCTTGTATGTTTCTATGAGCTTTCTTATTCCAGTAATAAAGAGTAATTTACCTCAGTCTTTGAGCCATTCTGGACCTGCTCATTATTGCCAAGCTTAATGAGACAAAAACTCTTCAAAAGGACGATACAAAAAAAAATCTGATTGTGTGAGATTGAGACTGTAACATGGATGTGGCAACACTTCCCGACCCAACTTTTGAATAGCTTATGACTCTTGTGCAGTGTGGGGGCACATGTCCTTATTGGGGGATTTCATTTTATTTTCTAGCCTCTGACAATAGTACTTGCTGTACGTACATTTTTCTTCCAAATAATAGGAATAGATGGTATCTTTTAGTCCCAAAACATTGTTAGGATCACTTTACCGGTTAATGTCTAGGTAATGAATTTTTCCTGGTGGGTATGATGTTTGAATTTTAGATCAAAATGATGAATCCAAGTTATGCGATTTAATAAAGCATTACCATCCATTAAAAATCATTGTTTAAGTTTCATACATATTTGAATTCAAGTTGACTGTTTCACAGCACCCATCTTGAATATATTTTGCAGTATTTCAGCTTATTATGGATGATGGAATAGACTGTTTGATACTTGTAATACAAATTTCAGTAATTTCCCAAATTTTTATTCATCTGTCTGTGACAAAGACCATTAATGCAATTTTGCAAAGCGTCAATAGAAACTTCCATCAGTCTTCTACTATGATGAAAATTGATTACAGTTCTGCACGATCCACTTTGAAAAATTTGCATTATTAATACACTAAATACCACAGCTGCTAGTGAATTTTGGTTGGTTTTTTACACCTTCAGAAAATAAAACCCTTATCACAGCTGCTGTTCTTTCACATTACAGATTTTGAATGGTGCCAGCATTTTGAAATAAACAAAAGAGTTGTAATGAAGGAAATTGTTTTTGGACAGTTGATATTTTCTATGTCAGGGTCATCATCAATAGTGTGGGGTTAGTTCATAAAGTCTGACCTAATAGCTACAAAATAAAAAAATCGCACTAAAGAAATCTATGGAATATAATATTTCTGCTGACAGTTTGTATTTCTGTAAAAACCATATGCCTGCGAGCAAGTGAATAGTTGTGTTTTACATGCTCTACCCTTGTTAGAAGAAGCAGTATTTTTTTTTTACTATGTGGTAACAGGGTGTATAATTCTTAAACAGATTGTAAAGTTTTATATGATTACTGGAAACAGTACACCATACATAGGTATGATGAGGAAATCTATATTTCCTCATTTGGATGCTCAAACATTCCGTAAGGATTTTCAACCATCCAATCAATACCAGTGGAGGGTATGAATTAACGTGCTCAGATAGAAACCTAGATGTGGAGTCGAGTTCTGGACGCATCACGGGAAGGTCGCCATTAGCCGGCTGCTGAAGTGTGTTTAATTCTAGTGAGTAATTGTGATAATTGGGTGTTTTAAAATTATAAATAGTAAAATATACAGTAGAATGAATGTTTGTGTGTAATAATTTTGAAAATCAGTCGAAAAATAACGAAGTTATTAGCGTTTAAGTGCTAAATATGGTGGCCACAAACGGGGTGAGGCTATTGGTGTAATTTTTTAAACAGTGTCTTTAGTTTTAAAAGTATTTGTAGTTTTTAGGGTATGAAAAACGATGTGTTTAGGAAAAAGTTTGAACGAATTCGGTTCGTTAGTTTTTAAGTTATTTGAATTTTAGTGTTACCATAGGCTACCATGTGGCGGCAATTCTTGTTGGACCAGTAAGTCAGTTATAAATTAATAATTAGGTTTACTACTAGTATTTAATTACGTAGGATAGTGAGTTTTAATATTTTAAATACTTTATATTAGAATAAATAAGTGCATAGTGGCTATAAAAGCGTATTCGTGACGGGGTATAGGTAACCTATACCGCCATGTGGCCCGGAGTTTTATTTTATTATTGTTTTTTATACTTTGATTTCGATTAAACTGAAGGTGTGAACAGTAAATTTATAGTTATATGTATTAGTGATTTAAGTTTTAAGGCCGTGGGACCAATATTAGATTAATAATTAGAGTTCAAAGATATTAGAAGTTTTATATATATATATATATATATATATAAAACAGATAGGTAAACAAAAATAATAAATTAACAGTGGTAAATATTACAGTAAATTTTTATTGAAAAACAATTTGTAAAAAAATAACATAACTATTTAATCTGTACTAAATAATTTGATGGAAATAAATATCATTGTGTTTTTTCTGTGATATATTAATAATAAATTTCAAACCGACAGACAGACCAAGAGAAATAATTTTATAGGTCTACTGATTGGTTTCGGCAAATAATGAAATGATTGTATTTTGTACCATGGTCCTCTACTAAAAATTAAAGAGTTTTTGAACCCGTTTTACATTAATTATTTTTCAGTCGTACTGTATGTAAATCATCAAAGAATATTACAAGGTAATAATAATAATCATCTAAACTATGATTGTGAATAAAAATAAATTAAAATGTTTGTGTATTAAAAAAAGATAATGAATTCGTGTGAATAAATAATCGAAGTATAGAATTTTAATTTAAGCTATCTTCTTTATTAGGTTTTGATAAGTTCCAGAATAACATTGTTTTTAGTACATTTATAACACTTTAGTTCTAATTTCCATGTTAATTATTTTTAATATTATTAAGGAACACTGGTTATTCCTGCTGAATAAGAAGTATCAGTAATTATTTACTCATCCTAGCTATCTGTTTTATGATTTGTTTAAAATGTTTAATACTAGTGCTTAAAGATTTACTTCTTCACACAAATGATTTAAATGTAAGCCTCAAAAAGTTTTGTTTAGAAACTGAAATTTGTAATAATGCTATAGTTATTTTGTGAAATGCATAGTGCATTTATTCATTGAACAGTATGACAAAAAATAACAAAACTAAAGTTATTAATAACTTGAGTTTCAGATTAATGTAATTTTTCTTCCAAGCCATTTGTAGCTAATTGGCACCTTCCTGGAGTAAATAGTAACGAGGTGTAATTAGCTGCATAAGGCATTTTGGGAGAAAGAGTTTCATTAATTTGAAACTGGTTGTCAAACTTTAAACCTAATATTGACTCATTAATTAAAATTAAATTTAAAAAAAAAAATTGTATTTAGAGAATAAAAACTAGAATTCAGATTTTTAAAGGAAGAAAATCATGGAAGAGGTTAATGAATCGGGTTTTCTCCAAGGGAAGTAATTTTATTTTAATAGTTTTAAAACAAATTTAAATTTACCCTTTTACAAAACAATTCAAAATTTATTTTTATTTGTAAGCTAAATAAGCTCAAGTTATGTCACTTTAACACTTCTCCAAAATTCTACTCTTATTTTGATCTCAATGTGTTTAATAAATATTTTATATTACATCTTAATTAATTCTTAACATTATATCTTCTCATAGTTTTTACAGTAGATCATTCTTTCCATTACTAAATTATAACTTAAGTCAGCAGTGGGAAGGGAGGCTTGGGTAAGATGATATCCTGCCACAATTCCTTACAGTTTGATGATTCCACATCGTGCAGAGTAAGATCTTGGAAATTGAAGATTATAAAGTAAAGTAAAATGCTTATGGCTAAATGATGAAGGGCTTAACAAACCCTTGGCCTGCCTACAGTGAAAATATTCACGATTCTTCTTTTATATATAATAATGTTCTATTTAACCATCGATTCTCAAACTTTTTCACCCGCTGTTCACATTGAAAACAAAAGTTTTCTAGGGGCCTCCAAAAAATTTTAACTTACCATCTGTTAAAAATAATTGCAATTGTTGTTTTTAAGTTGCACTCTTAAAAACAGCAATTGCAATTATTGTTTTTAAACATGTCATATCCTATTTCTGAGTTGAAACTTACATTTTAAGTGAGAGCAATTAAAATGCATATTTTGAAGTATTTTTCATAAAATTGCTTTCAATAGACTGTCAAAATAAAAAAAGACAAATTGGGGGGGGGCACCTCCCTTCAATTTTCTGTGACCCTTCTACCGTCCCCCTGAATGCCCCCAGCTCCCACAAGGGGGCATTATTGCCCACTTTGAGAACGATTGTTTTAAACTAATTTTTTTTAATCGGGTACAAAATCTTCAACATTTATTTGTAACTTTGTTTTTCTTTCTGGATTTTTTATCTTCTTTTACTGCTAAAAAGTGTTATTTGGTCTACATACAAATATGTATATAGACCACTAAAACTACTGTTTTTTGGTGTATTAATTTTACTTTTTTCAAGTGAATATAATATGATTTTTACTTCATGATTTTTTTTATCATAAACTATCATAGAAGTATATATAATCTAACAGAAGTAAATGGTACATAAATGGGTGAGATTATAGGGTTTATGTTACTTAATTGGCTTAAGTTAATGTGTAGCATTAAGTATCTTCAAAATAATTATTTTAAACTATATTAAAAATGACTTGGTCATTATTAAAAAAAAAAATAAAATACTTTTCAAAGTTTATTCATTGCAATGAAATGTTTTTAAATGAAATTCCTTTTATGACACTTTTACAGATAAAACATTGTCCCAGTAGTATATAATTGTGAATGAGTTTGTAAATGTACTATATTGTTTGTTTTGAAGAAGCCACTGTAGTTATAGTTTAAGTTATAAAAAAAAGTTATAATTTAAAAAGGAAATAAGTCTTAAGAATTCTTGAGAAAATTGTTTTTTTGATCAAGTTATTTTAATTTGGCATCCTAATCCGAATGAAATTATAAAGTGAATTCATCTAAGATCTTTTATTTTGATCTTCCTGATAAATTTGGTATTTGCAGTCATTCAGTTAGGGTGGTTCAGTTATAAATGTGTTAACCCTATTGTCAATCTAAAAAAGATGTGAACTAATTAATAAAATAATGTGAGGAATCAATAGCCAAGAGTGTTGTAAAAGATTGATTCAGTTTTGTTTCTGATAGCTATGGTACATTTCAAAAGTTTATAAACATATCTTATTGTTATTTTATTTTTTTTTCTATCATTTCGTCTAAGGATCACCCATGAATAGTCCCAAGTTCTTTGCTTTCCAAATTCTTTCATTTTTCCCCTAAAATTTTCTCCTTTCTTTGATCGATTCACAGTGTTTCTTTTTCTGTTTCTCTGGAGATGTAGATTCTTCCCGCTAGTTTTCTGAAAGATTTCATTAAAAACTATTTCTTTGGAAATATTTAATAATTTGAGATCTTCAGTTTGGAAATTACACCTAAAAATTGAACTTTTGAGTATGTCTATTTTATAATGTTGTAGTGTTATTGACATAAATACTTTAATATTTTAACCGGAAATTCTCTATTGAATCATATGCCTCTAGGAATTTTAGAAAAATAAATATTCCAGATCTAATTTTTTAATAAGATTATTATTATCTTATAATTCATTTTTTTTTATAAATATAAAAAAGTGTTCTTTTAAAGATCAGCTGTATCAAACCAACTAATATTTTAATTTAACATTGATTTTCAATTTTTTTATCTTTACTAGTAAGAACTGTTTTTAATTGGCTTTTAAACTAAAACTGAATAACAATTGGTAATACTTTTTTTATCTAAAGAAAAAAAAATAGATTTTCTAATTTTTTACAACTGGAAATAAAGTACCAATCTCTTCTCTGAACGGTGTAATCATTCCCAAAAATACTTCTTTTTTTTTTCAAGTAAAAATATTTCATTTAAGTATATTGCAACTAGTATTTCAGTTACAATAGACTTAAATTAAGTATTATTTAGAGTAATTTAAGTAAAACTTATGGAAAGCCCACTTTACCTTTGTTATCCTTTTGAAAAACTTTTTTTTTAAATTTTTTGTAACCAGTAAGGTCAGGGGGGAAATGAAAATATCAAGTTTAACTTTGTACCATATTGGATGCTTATAAAGAAAGAATAGAGTAATACACTAATAGGCAAAATTATACTTTCATATAAGATATATTTTTTCATAAATTTTTATTTTATTGAAAAAATTGTTAAGATTAAATTATAATTACACACCATAATTTTCTGTCAGGTTTTAACTTGTTATTTATTTTTAATTTTTGAGGTTAATTATTTAGTTGAAATTATTGATTATTTAATTATTAAATTTTTATTTTTTATATTTTCCAGACAAATGTTGGACTAACAAAGATAAAATAACGCCCAGGTATGTAAACGATTGGGTCCAGATCATAGTTCATTGTTCAACAAACATCAACCATCATCATCAACAATAAAACCATTATCAAAATGGAAAATAACCATTACTATTTACAGTAAGCCACATGAATATAAAAAAATCAATTTTAGAAGGGATTCTAGAGAAAGCCCTACAAAAAGCAGAACATTATTCTTAGATTCTTACATTTAGCCTACATAAGGGTTCTGACCTTTCCAACATGACAACTCTGCAGCCACGAAACTATGGATCCTTACAGGTGATTCAAAGTTATTTTGTACTAATTATAAATTGAAGGGGGATTCAAGTTATCGATGAAGCCATTATCAAAGTGGCATTCGTGGTGTAAAAGTATTTTTAAAAATTCAAATCTAATGATGTTTTGATCTCATTGAATCAAACTCCTCTCATACACTCGTATCTTTTTACTCCAATTATTATTTGCCTATTGTAACGGTTAATTCTTAAGTGAAAATTTATCCTTGGAGTAGATTTACAATATTATAATAAAACAGTATACTGCTTTCTAAGTAGTTATGCATTTTCACAACTGATATTACAATTTAATCGACAAAGATGTTGAATATCATTACATATGAAGTTTTATTGAAAGTATCATGTCAAAGATCCATTGATTATATTAATAGGACATCGAATAACTCGATGTTAGATTAGAGTTGATTGAATTTTTTCACAACTTTGCCCCTTGCCAAGCACTTGCTATCGTAGAATCTCACCATTTATGGCACAAAAAAAAATAAACACCATATACCTAGTACGGGCCAAGCAACTCCTCTTTCTGGCTGTTATAGGTGGTTGTAGAACAGTCTCGCGGGAGGCAGTCTGTGTTATAGCCGAAGTCAAACCAAGATATCTTAGCTAATGAGCGTAAGGAACACTGCATTTCCAAGCTAAATAACCTATTGACATCAGATCGAAAGTAGGAGATGGAAGACTGGAGCCCTGTGTCTTGGCAGGCCAGGTGGGATGAATCCCACACAGGTTGCTACACGCATGGTATATTTCCTATAGTGTCTGTTGCAGGTATCTGTTATCGGCGAGTTTGGCTAGTTTTCATTTGGTGGTTTCGAGTCAGTGTCCGGATTTTGGGACTGAAGATACAGTGGAGCACGTCCTGTATGTCTGTCTCGATATGAGGTCAAACATTCACAATCTGTTAGGGAACTTGAGAGAATGCATTCCTTTCTGGATCTCCATATTAACTGGATGATCCGCAAGGCGTATTCTCTGGTTTCTTCGAGCCATTTTCTTTGTTTTTTTCAGAATGGTTTTTTTTTTAAAGAGGTGGAAGAGAACCCCATTTACGAGCACCTGAGCAGTGTCGGGCTTACTAACAGGTTTTGCAAGATGTTAATAAATATGTATGTGGTCCTGAATCCCCACCCTTCTTGATACAGCTGGCTGATGTGCATTACTCATGGAAGGGGGAAATACACCCTCACACACATTCAAACACCATAGTCAACAGGTATAGTTGGTTTTGTAGGTCTGCAGAAGGAGTTCAGTTGAGGCATTTGATCACGGCAGGATCCCGGGTGGCTAAGGTTCCGGCCTAGGCATTTGATTGGTTGGAGGTAGGCATAATGGCATCATGCCACGGTTATATTGGTATTGTTTGATTCGATTTGGGGCTTTTACGTCTGTGGCATCCTGACTGATTACTGTGAAATTTAATCAGAGGGTCTAAAAAGACGACATCCAGTAAAGCCCCTCAGGGCTTGGAACAGAGGGTGTGGTGTGGTGACGTTACCGTTCTTCCCCCTACAGGGTTGGGATGCCCAGATAACAAACACATTATTGAATTTTTTTTATTGAATATGATGCAATATATGATATATTGAATATGAATAATATATCGTAATATGATGGGTTAGGGATTGTGATTGTTTTCTAGTAAATTCTATAAAGAATTTCAATCACAGTATAGCTACTATCACAGCTCCTTTTAAGGAAAACAGGTGCCAAAATATTTTGTGATTGACATGGTAGTGTCCCTTTTGAAGAAGTTCCAGGTCAGTAAGTTACTTTTTTGAGTAAGTTTGTGAGATTTAGTGCTCTCACAACCAGTATAGAGTATTTAACAAACGAGTAACATTCCATCTTGGTGATTTAGTAGTAATTAATTTATCAATGCAACAGCAAGAATTGTTAATGATTTAAACAATTACAAGACAGTTATTTATTAATTACTAGCAATACACAAAAATTAATATGTTTGAAGCAGTGCAGTTATCTGTATTCAGTTCATTATTTTAAAAATATTCTAAATGTTTGGTATATTCTTATGAAAATTTAAAGTTAAAAATACTTTATTTATTAATTAATAATAATTTAATTATTTATTTTAATTTAAAAATTAAATTTTTTTTCAGCACTGAAGAAGCATATGAAAGCAAGTTTTCTGAAGCTAAATATGACAATTGAATCTCAAATTTAAAAAAATCATAAAATTTATGTAAAGAAATATATATTCAATTAAAACAATTTGATCACATAAAATATTAATTTATTAGGTTTTTTAGATTTAATATACTTTTCTTGTTTGGAAACTTGATTCAGTAGTAGTAGTTATAATAAGGATTCTAAAGTACAGAAGTAATAAAATATGTAAACATGATGTTAATATTAATATAATTTTACTCTTTTTTTTATTATATAGGTAGAAGTTCTTTCCAACAATTCAAAAATATTCCACTTGCTACATTACATGAAAAGGTAGCTGCTGTAAAGTAGCAACTTATTCACCCTCATCTTTGGTTATATAAATGTTTGTTATATATTATGTTATACATATGTTAATCTACATCAGAGAGGACATCTGTGCATAACGCCTCTGTAATATATTTGTTCCGGACAATAATGCGAAAGTTTTTTCACGCTCCAAAATAAAACTGCATCAGCATAATTGTTGATTTTTTTTTTTTATTTATTAGTCATCCCACAGTTTTAAATTAGTAAGGATTTTATATATCAGATCATTTTATGCGGTATACATTTGAGATCATTCTCTGCACCTCACACTAGAAATTGATCTTCTTTTAAAAGTATTATTTTCATTTGCTTTCAAAACACCGGTAATGTATGACTGAATATCATGCAGAGTTTTTTTGTACATTCTATGCTCAGTGTTTTTTAATTAGACACTGTATCAGTGTCGTGAAGAACCATGCAGGTATACGGTTGAACAGTGATCTTTACCGAGGTGTATAATTTTTTATATGTTAATAAATGACTTCAGCAAAAAGATCTTCAGCAGCTACAATGCTTGATAATACTTGTTCGCTGGTATGTTGATAGAAGATAACGCAGGGATGTTATGGGACGTTTACTAAACCGCTGACACTCTACAACGTCGAGTCTGACATTCAATTGCATAGCTATTGTCTAATGCTCGCATGTACAACAATTAACACAATCTCCTATTAGTGTTATTAGGTTTTACATTTAATATCTGGTTTGGAGGACCAAAAACAGTTAGCACCTTTCTTGAATCGTTCAAGGATTGCAATTGTCAATGATAATTGATGTACTAAATAATTATTGAATTGTAAATAAACGATTAAAAAATTATTACACATTCACAAAAATATAAAAACTTGAATGTCTGATGATAGCCATTGAAAATGTTTAGATAAATTACAAATGTACACTTATAGTTGAGGTTGAATTTAATTTGAATATAAAACGCATCAAGATTGTAATAATTGAATGCTTTACAGAATTGCTACGTGTGAATTTTTTACTAATGTGAGTGATGCTGTAATGAGTGGAGAAAGCCAACTGATCTATAAGAAAACGCTTTTAACTGCCATACCTTAACAAGACATTATTCTAATTTTTAATATGGCTAAGTTAAAAAGCACCTTATAAGTTATAAGTGTGCATCCTTGCCTTACACTTTGTGTTGTTTCAAATATTTCTAGATTTTCAGTTTGTATTCTCACTTTTCCTGTTATCAATTGTATACATTTTTAATCGGTCGTATGATCTTATTTTTTATTTTAGCTAATTTCTGCTAATGAATGTCTGTTTTCTTAATTTCCATTGTTACGTTAAGTTTCAGCGGTTTAAATAATTTTGTATTTGAAACTGGAAGTTTTTGATAAAATATTGTGGTAAATCATAATTTTATTTAAGCGGCTACATGAATCGCTAACTGTTATAGAGGAGTCGCGTCTACTACATCTCAACAGTAAACCCCATTTTTAATTACTCTAAGTTTAGTTTCTATATGGTGGAGTAAATTAATGCCCCGTCCTATTACTTCTTTTTGTCATTTTGTTTATTTATGGTATCCTATTTCTTATAAAATGTGTCGACTAGAAAATTTTTTGAAGAAATATTTGTCATCGGAAGCATTTGTCAATTTTTTTTGTAATTATTTTGTTGTTTGAAACTTTTTTAGTTCAAAAATATTTCTTTGTCGAGTCGGGAAATTTCACTTTTATCGAGAGAAATTTTCCTTTGTTTATTTCAAGTGTAAACTTTGTAAAGGGGTTTGTAAAGCAAAGGGGTTTGTAAAGGTTTATAAAGACAGAGTTTACATTTGAAATAACTTTTACCTTTAAATCTAAAAATACGGTTAGTTTGCGTACGTGTAATGTATGCGACTTGCATTATATGTAATGTACGTTTTTAGTTTTCTCAAAACTATATTTTTACACAATCGACCGGTTTTCTCGATAACCAATAAAGATTCTTACCAGGTGTTTTTGGCTGTAAATTATACAGAAAGACGCAAGGGGTTATCAGTTTATCGGTTTAAAAAAGTTATAATATTTTTATTTTTTTCAATGAGTGAAAAACATTGTGTTTTTTAAATTCAATTTTCACTTTATTAATTAAATTTTGTTTAAGAGTTCAGTTAAGTTCAATACAAAATTATCAAGGTCTACTATTCACGTAACATTAGAATACAACACTATTCAAAAATAGTCTAATATTGTTTGAATGGGACAAGTAGTTGGAAAAAGTCTTACTATCTGAATCTTATTTTTAGGCAGATATCATAAGAAAGCTACCTATTGTAATGGGTAAAAGTTCAAAAAGTGTATATATATATATATGTATATTAGCAAAACCAATTCTTTTGTTATTGTATTTGTCCCTATTTTCTCCTGTACTAATTACACCAAAGACAATAGTATAAAAAACATTTACCACCGACAGTACAGAATACAATAATGCTTCTTACCTTATGCTTACTGTTTTTTCTTCATAATAGCGCTTTCAAGGGTTCCCCTCATCATCAGTTAAACTTTTTCTTTTAAACAATCGCATATTAAATTCAGAATAAAATTGTAAACGTGTAAAATAGTCATATTAAATATTATAAAATTTAAAAAAATTGAGTACAGTACTGTACGTGTGGCTAGCTGCATAACAATTTTTTTTTTTTAATTTTATAACTGATGAGGGAAATCCTTGAAAACACTATTACAAAAAAATAAGAAGCATTATTGAATTCTGTACGCTTAGCGGTATACTTTTGTCTTAGCATATCTATATATATTTCACTTTCTTGTGAACATGGGCAAAATCAGACTACGAAGGTGGAAATGGGTGGTGGGGCTTTTTCGAAAATAAAAACCAATATCGCCATAACTTTCTTATTAAGTAAAATATCAAATTCATTTCCTACCGTTCTTTGGATAAGGGCCTAAAACTTATCTAAGTAAAGCTTTTTGATTTCAAAAAACTTTTTTTTGATAATGTGTTTACCGGTGAAGATATATAAATTTTTATCCTTCATTTCCTGGTTTTCCATGGCAGTTATAAAAATATGTTCACATAAAATAATATAGGGTTAAATTAAATTTTATTTTAAAAACTTTATTAATTTATTTAAAATGTATTGGCTTTTGGCCAGTACAAATTTTTTTAAAAATTTAATATAAAAAGATTCTGTTTTACGATGAAAAAAATTAAATTAAAATTCTTAATTTTTTAAGTTTGAATCTGTATCTGTAAATGACAGAACAACCTTGTATTTATTTATAATAGAGATTGAAAGATGTATTTTTTTTTTTTAATTCACTTCTCGGCAAGCGATCCAAATTATTGAAAATTTTTAAATTGTAAATTTCTACGGCGTTATTTAAGATTAAAGAATTCTATGGCTTTAAGACGTTTAAAGAATATCGATTTGCACTACGCCTAGAATGAAAATTTGTTTAAGGTTTAAAGTTATTTTTCAATATATTTTTGTTTATGTTTGTTATTGTATATATTTCGATAAGAATTTATTAACGGCAGAAATTTTTTCCTACAACGTATCTGTAGTTCAAATTTGATATCGATGATATGGGACATTATATTTAAAACTACGCTAATTTTTTTGTGGTGGATGTGTACATTTGTACATCTTATTTAAAGTATTTTTACAACGTAATGCGTTGATATTTATATATCTTAAATTTCATTTTACTTTTTGTTTTGTAAATTATTTATTATCGGTTGTTCTCTTAGAAGAGTAACCTACATATCGTTTTACATTTTACATTATTTTTTTTTTCGTAATTATTTTTGTTTATAAAGAAAATTATAACGTTTTGTATTTTGAATTTTTTTCGCTCGCATCTGAGGACTATAAATGAATTTATTTATTGAGATATCAATTTAATTTTCTGATTTATACATTTCACTATTGTAATCGGCTCGGTTAAAACAAAAGGTAGAGAGATTGCAATTGATATCTAACGCGCTGTAAAATTGATAAAATATTGAGATTGAACATTTGATATTTCTTCCCGTAAAAATCTACATTACAAATAAATATTTTGAAAAATTTGTCTCTATTGAACGTTTCGTAATTATGTTTAAAATTATTCTACAAAAAAATAAATTGTTGTAAAACAAATTTCTTAACGCAAATGAATATACCTTATAGCACTTATTCAGTTTATGAACTGTTATTGTAAGTCATTACTTATTTAAATTCCTCAATTTGCTCTTTCAGTAGATTTTTTTATTTAAAAACCTTAGGTAACTAAAATTCTACATCTTAATAATTCAAGGGGAAGGATCTTCTCTTGACGCTTAACAAGCCTCACTTATATTTTAATTCGGCTCCATAATTCTGTTACCCGGTTAAAATTTGATTTATATTCATTCTAATTAACGGCAATTAATGACCTTAAAATTAAGAAAATACAGCAGACTACATTTACCGCACAAATATGGGACACAGATGTCTGAACTGCAATTCAACAAGACTACAAAAGATGTCAGGAAATTTTTGCTATATCGTATCAAGATTATTTTGTTAATCTTCCTTCCTTTTTATCAAACTTAATTTTCTGTTAACTTTTTGAAATCGTATTACTTTCCGATAGCGATTTCAGAATTCAGTTGTAAGTTATTTTTAACTCAGTAGCAGTAAATGCCAACATTAAAAGTTTTTTCTTATCTTTGTAATCGTTTTTTATTTATTACTTATCGCTTTATACTGTACGTGTTATAAAGAAGTGGGATTTACAGTTAATCAGATCTGCAGTTTACAATACTGTGAATTCTTATTAATAGTTGTAAATAACCCTTCTATCACGATTACCGTGTTATATTATAAACGCAGAATAGAATTAAATGAAAAATCTGCATTCATCAGCGTCAAATTTGAAAAAACAATGAGATAATTGATTTGTTATCACAGGATGAGTGTTTTTTATGAAAACAATATTTAATTATTTTTTACATTAAAAAATTTTTCGCTTTGTTTTTTTTTGTGGTTCCATGTTAGAAAAGCATACATTTATTGTACATTAGCAGGTATATATAAGATCACCACACAGTTTTTATCTGATTGCTGATCGTGTATCACCTGTTCATAGGAATAGTAAATATTATTCCCACTCAAAAACTTATTAGCCAGTAGTTTTATTACGCACTGGAGTTTTGATTTGGTCAAAATTAAGAAAAAATGTTTTCTAATGTTACGTTCTTTATTTTTCTCGTTGAAATTTTAAAAATTCTGAGCCGGTAAATCAAAAAAACAATTGTTTTAATAAATCGAAAGATGTAAATTATATTTTTGTGTTGTTATTGTGGTTTTATTTTTTTATCTTTTGTTTCGATAATTCTCAAAAAAATGTAATTTTAAAAAAATTGTTACGAGAGAAATGCTTACTGTATAACCTTCAAAAGTAAAATTCATTAAAATCAGTATTGATGATGTTATACGATGAGGAATTTTCCTTATCGTTACTGAAATAATTCATATTAACTACTTAACAAGGGCCTATTTAAACACATTTTTTTTTTAATGCTAAACTGTATTGTAAGAACTCTTATATTTATTTTATATGTAAATTTTTATAATCAATCGGGAAGCCAAGGAGAGCTCAAGTTGAAATGTTTTGAGTTTTTTCATATATCCATAAAAAATAATGTTTCTTCAAAATCTGTACGCTAATGTCATGAAATTTGAATATTTCAGAATTTAAATTTTTTAAAGAGGCTAAGGGACTTAGGTACCTTATCCCCTAAAAAAATTTGATCGCCACATAATTTATTGCATTTGAATTTTTTACCTGCCCGTGAAGGTAAATCAAAATATTTAAATTTAGTAGTTTATTTGAGCTTACTAAGGGCCTTGAAACTTTTGACGCTGTTATGCGTCTTGTTTATCCTTCTAAACGATACGTGTTTTGAAAAACCACTCGTTAAATCATTAATCGCAATATTTATTTTAAGTGAAAAGTTAGGTAGCAAGTACTGTTACCTAGAGGCAATTTTGATTTTTTATTAATTCAGGAGATAGAACGTCTGAGGAATGATTTTAAAATACCTTATTGGAATATTTTTTACTTTTCATTGAAAGTAGAACGCGATTTGAAAATCCAAATAATTTCAGTTTTTTTAGTTCACTATAAGTAAATTGCGTTTGGATATTTTTGTTAACTAAGGGGTGTTAGTAAT
The DNA here is from genome assembly GCF_047948215.1 of Lycorma delicatula. Taxonomy (NCBI): domain Eukaryota; kingdom Metazoa; phylum Arthropoda; class Insecta; order Hemiptera; family Fulgoridae; genus Lycorma; species Lycorma delicatula. The sequence continues at coordinate 221,592,506 of NC_134456.1, read as the reverse complement.
AACTTCTTTTTTTTTTGTTTGATGATGTCGCTACATAAGCTTGAAGCTTATGTATGGGATATGGAAAATGGAATTTTGTAGCGTATGAAAAATGCCATGCGTGACCGGGATTCGAACCTGAAACCTCCAGATGAAAAGCTGAGACGCTACCTCTCCATCACAGAGAACAGAGTTGTTTTCCAAATCCTATAACGCCGTGTGTTCTACTCTGCTTACTGAAAGTAAAATGTTTTAAAAAATTTCATTTGAAATTTTGTTAATCGGAGGCTAGCTCCCAAACAATATAGCAATATTTCAGCATTTGTCGAGGGGCTAGAGCAATTTACTAAAGAAGGATAGGTCTTGAAACTTTCTGAACGATAGTATTTTTTTATTTTTTCCTTAAAGGAAACAGCAGGATTTGAAATAGAATAGTCTGAATATCAAAATAATTAATTTTCAATCATTAATGGGAGTCTGTGGGGCTAAAGCACAGATGAGGGAGACGTAAACCATGAAGTGCTTACTTACCTTCCCCTGAAGAGTAATTAGTATTCTTCACTCTTGAATAAGTAGTTTGAATATTTCATTTTTATATATTAAGGGAACTGTGGACTACACAGACCAGGAAAACTAAATTTTTTAACATTAAACTTCCTTTTTTTTTACTTCAGGGCAGAGTGCAATATGCGCAAGAACAGTTTCAATAATTATATTTTATTTTCAATTTTAGGAGTCTAAGAGAGTTCGGTAAACTTGGACGGTATTAAGTTTCTTGCACATCCAGAAGCTAGATGCGTATCATAAAAGAGAGAACAGCATGAACCGAATGTAATTTTAAATTTTGGTCGGTTGAAGCGACCAAGGAGAGCTATTAATTAGAACATTCCAGATAAATTTTCACGCTTTCTTCTGTAAGTAGAATGCATTTAGAAAATAAAATTACTCGAATATATGTATCGCTTAATAATTAAAGGGGACCACGAGGGTTAGGATATCTGGAAGTAAAGGAGTTCTAAATCTATTCGTTGTTTTTTGGCTCCTTGAACCGAAACTGTTATTTTTCCTCTTAATAATCTAAATTTTACCGGTATTACATTTTTAATCGAGGGGAACAGCGTGCCTAAAATTTTTTGAGAGTTTCTTCTTTGGGAGTCATTTAAAAAAAAAGAGCGCTTCAAATACTACAATATTTCATTTTCTCCAAATATTTATTGTGCAGAGTGGTTTTGGGAGAGAGGCTTCAAGGGATTTCAGACACCATATCGGTCGATGATCTGCTTCTGGAGATCTCAACATTATTGTGATAAATAGGTGTAGTAGATTTTGAGATTATCTTAGACAAACATAATAACTCTGCCTTTGTATAACAGGGGGCATATATTAAATACCTTTATCAAAGTTCATGTTTTTTATTACGGTAATATTGTACGGAGATATTTAACATACTCGTAAACTGTGTATAGAAACACGAACAAGCGGCCGATTTTATTTTTGTTTTATATAGTTATACACCTTCATGGGGTGTTTTATCTGTACAGTTGATAGTGAAAATTGTATAAAACTATCAATTAACAGCAAATTGATAAAAATTATTTCAGAATAGTCTATTCAAAAGCAGCAATAAAACTTTACTTCTGTAAAAGTCGTGAAGAAAAACAGAAATTGTTCATTACTGTATTTAGTTAGTTAGAAATACGATGCTAACGGTTACAGTTACCAAAAGGCTTAAAATAAACACAAAATTACTTTAAATATCATTGAAACTGATGAAAATGCAAAGTAAAATACTATTATGTCCTTATAAAAATTTTTTCTGATCTCTTAGCGGGTCATTCCTTTTTGACATCCAGATTTATCGCTGCTTTTAACTTCATCATAAATACACTATATTTTTATTTAAAATATCAACTTGAATTTCATATGTGAAAAAAATCTGTTGTTTATTTAAACAACAATTTTACAAAATGATCCTTTATAATAGGCTAATGCCTATAGATAAAACAAAAATCTATTGAAATCTCTAGATAGATTCCAGACAATTTTAACCTCAGCAGACCTGCGTATCGGATCATAATTTTTCTTCTTGTATATTCATTTTAGATATAATATAAATAGTAGTTGGTGGTGGATATGCGGGGAAGCAGGAATATATTTTCATTTCCATCCAGGAAAAATAAAACTCCTAATGACAATTTTTTTAAATATTATATTAATATAGATACGGTTAATATTTTACATATATAACAGAACACAATAAAATACCTAGATTCCCAGACGCTATTCGTTGTGATCCACTCGCTTCTGTCCCAAATAAATTAAATACCTTATCGTAACTAAAAAGTATTTCACGCTAATAAACATTTAAAAAGCGGCTCATAAATTTAGAAAATATAGCCGCAATGAAATCTTGAGAACAAAACTTAAAGCGGTCATTCGTAATACTATAAGCGAATAAATCCAGTTACTCTTTTAAGTATACGAAATTAAACTGTAATGACTGCACCGTTTTCTAAGACCGTAACTTAAAAATTTGTATGATATTAAATATAGCAATTTTATTAATAAGTTGTAAGTACTGTTATTCATTCTTATGAAACGCTATTAAAATAATTCTGTAATGCTCTGAACAAATTTGAATTTGTGAATTCATCGCAAATTAAACTAATTTTTGTTAAAAAAAGCTTGTAAAGTCGTACTGATGTAAAATTTAATAATTCTTTTATTGTGCTTAAAATAAAAAAAAGATGTACGTATACGTTAACTCAGATTATTATGAGAATAAACTCAGATCAAAATATTTTTTTAACGCCTTTTAATTACTTTTATATACCAGTATTAAGTGCAGTAATTGATAATGTAAAATTGATATTACAAGTAGTCATAAAGGTTATTAATAATGTGATTTGTGTACTTAATATTATGTTATAATTTTATCCATTGTTATATCAAAAGTAATTAAAAGTGTGTCGACTTAAACACTGCAGTTACTTTCAATGCAATAATGCTAATTGTCATTATTGCTTTTCCTTACTTCCATAAATGTTAAATTAGGCAATTTTTTTTTCGTTTAAGAAACGTGTGTTGTTTAATTTGTGTAAATATGTTTTAATAATTGTCAAACTTATCGATAATATTCAAGCTCTCATTCACGGTTTCATAATCTGATCCGTTATTGCAGTCGCATCAGTCGTTCCAAGAAGTTTGCACGATGATAAAATTCATATTAATGACCTTTTCTTTTTCCTGTTTAGCCTTCATTACCGTTAAGTATTACTTCAGAGGATGATATATATGTACGAGTGTAAATGAAGTGCAGTCTTGTACAGTCTCAGTTCGACCGTTCCTGAGATGTGCGGTTAATTGAAACCCGACCGCCAAAGAACAAACATTTTAATAACGTAGACCGGTGTTTCTCAACCTGGGGGTCGTGAAATTAGACTACGTGTAAATAATAAAATCACTTTGTGAGAAAAAAAAATCTATAAAATTTATACCTAGGTTTATAAGTACAGTTACATTTGTTTTTCATTTAAAATTTTCTCCATACATGTGTTAGAAACACACAAAAAAGCAAATTATTTTTAAGTAATGAGAGGATGGCAAAAGGGATTAATATTTTTAACGCCTCTGCGACTAAATTTCCATATTCCCTTCAGCGAGCAAGCCGAAGATGTATCTAAAGATTTTAGGATATGAATTGTTATCGTAACATTTTATCCGGCACGCATTTCGATGAGCCGATTGTGAATCTCAACCGGTAACTTAGCAGCAGCAACAATGGATTCAGTACCCGTCTCTTCGAGTAAAATTTTTATCTTCCAGGGAATTATTTCCTGAATTTCAGGAAATATTTCCTGAAAGCTCGAACAAATGCATATTCATGCTATCCGATATCAAGCTTCTTAATGAAAGCGTGAACTTTGTCGTTAATAAAATGTTTTTATCATCATATCCTTGTAAATTCACATGGAATTTACAAGGATCAAAATACATCATCTAAGTACGCCGATTCGTTATTCTTTAAAAGCAATGAGAATGGCTATTGTGTATCTTGAAAAAATATCGTCTTGCTTGCGATTCCAATAACCGGTTAATAATATTCTCCGCGATAACAATCTGATTTCTGAACGGAAGAGAACTTTTCTTTTCGCCCGTTTCATCGCATAGTTTAGCAAACAGCGTATTCTGCGATTGTTGATTTTTAGTCAAATTAACCGTTTATATAGTTTTACAAAGTTTGAGATTTTCCGGCATAATTTTTGGGGTAAGAGCATGTCTGTGAAGGAAGCCGTTCTGCCCTTCGTGTAAGAAGATGATCTTTTATTTTTTTCAGAAACCCACTGTTCTCTCTTGCTATCGATTTTGCACCGTCTCTACAAACCGCAATACTTTTAGTCTATGTTACGGTTTTTAACAGCTTCATAAATAACAACAAAAATACATTGTACTGTTGCACGACCAGATATTGATTTGCAAAACAAAATATTTTCTTTAAAATATGAAATGTCTCTTGTCCCCTATATATGTTGTAATTTATATACAATATGTATAGGTATTTTGGGTCGTATGTAATATACTACCTACAATATATAGGTTGTTATAAATGAAATATATCTTGTCCCTATGTCGATGACATAGCGCCAAGATTGATCAGTCTCTATCGCTTTCATATCTCACAAAACATACGAACCGGGAAATTTTTGCCGAATTTGTAAATTCATCAAATCGGATAGTAAAAAATTCACTTTGTGAATTATCTAATCGCAAACATCGGCAGCAATGTCATCGTTTCACCTTGATTCTGTGTCATTAGAAAGCAGATTTTTTTTTTTGCTTTTTGCACGCCTATCTTGGAACTGAACGCAAGGATGTCGGAGGGTGCAATACCCTCCTATTTTCCGCAGTATACGGACTTTCGTCCTTTGCTGCTGGGTGATTCTAATTTACTGACGGTTATTAATAGTGGCTGACGTTTATTCGTTTTGTGAAGTTTGGATTGCGTTCCGATCCAATGGATGGTTTGTCGGTAGGGGCCCGGCGGAACGATTTGCTAATAAGCTTATCTTCCGTGACGCGCTCCATTTCAGCCAAGGATTGGCTGAAATCCTTCGTTTAAGGGGGCGTCCTCTCATAAGGAAAGGACGTCGGAGCCGATTTTTGGGCCTACACTTAATTATTTACTTAATTCAATTCAATTTAACTTGGTTTGAATTAAGGAAATGTGGTTGGATGGATTGCTCTGGGGCGTTGCGCCTCAGAGCTATCTCAGTCAGTAGAAGTATGATTTACGGTTTACTATTCTGAGCGCGATATACCTCTATTAAGGATTAGATGTCTGCTCGTCGTAAGGGCAGGCAGGAGAGATATACATAACGCAGGTTGTTTTTCGTGCGCCGGGTGGTGACAATTTTGAATAAGACGCCCCCCTATTATATATAAATTTGGACTTGATGCAGCTGCTGGTCTAGCCCTACAAAATATAATGGTCCGCGGAGGGTTTGGGGGGTCTGGTGGTGTCTGGCCAAACACGCTTTCTTCTAGCTGCCCTTGTAGTACTTGGAGTTTCACCTGAAAAAGAAAAAGCCCAAGCGCACAGCGGATTGAAGTGGTGAGAAAGATTGCTCTTTCATCACCGTGGTATGTGGTGGTGACGGGTTAAGGCAGTCATGCTGCCGGATGGGTATGGAAGTGGGAGCGGAATTTGGTAAAGTGTCCGCCTGTGTTCCTTTGGTGGGACCTCACTGCGAAGCCGTAGACCTTGCCTAACTCTTCTGTTGAGTAACCTGTAAGTCACCGCTTTGCTTGTAGTTCTAAGAAGAACTAAGCGGGCGAGAAGGCAGGTTTCTTCTTTCAGCAGCAGTTCTTTCTTCACCGTCTTCTTCTTCTGGTGCGGAAGGTGATGGAGGATTGAGCAGAGGGGATTGGGTTTAAGGGGTTCGCTTATTGAATATACGCATACTATCCTAGAAACATATGTGTACGTGTATTCCTTTGTAATTTATATCCACTATTTGGGTTTTAATTAGCTGGGGATGACATAATTTATGATGTCATTATGTTGACTCTCATGTGCAAGAGTCAGATATGTTTTTAACCTCAATTATAATTTCCGGGGGCAACCCATGCGGCAGTTGTTGACTATTATTAATATAATAATTAAATGTAATAATTATATATGTGAATGTTTATATAATTTGTAGTAGGACTTACCTCTTCTTCGTGGCATGGCTTACCTGGCCGGCCGTTACCTTACGGCGGTTCGTCCAAGACTGCATGTGGTCGTTTCCTGACCACCTGTGGTTGCGGGTCCTCCCTGCAGATGTCCCGGATGTGCTGGAACTCGGAAGCAGCAGCTGAGCTGTAGAACCGCTTCGCCTGCTCCAGACCCACCTCGCAGACTGTCTGCAATCTAGCGTCTCTGCGCAGAGCTGAGTTCCTGATGAACCAAGGGGCCCCAAATATCGTCCTGAGGGCGATGTTCTGGACGACCTCCAGTTTCTTCAAGAGTTGTGCGCTCGCCAGTCCTCCCCAGGCCGGGAAGGCGTACACCATGATGGGAATCACGTAGATCCTGAAAAGTAAGATCTTAATTAGGTTCGGCGTTGGACTTCGTCGGTTCAGCAGCTGGTAGAGTGCTCCTCGAGCCTGCCTTGCCCTCTCGGTTACACTTAAGATGTGTTCCCGGAAGGTCAGCCGGTTATCGATGATCACCCCCAGGTATTTCGCCGACTTTTTATATTCGATAGGGTCGCCACAGATTTCCAACCGGACTGGCCGTTTCCGCTTTTTCCCGGGAGGAGTAAAGATCACGGATACGGATTTGTCTCCGTTCACCTTGACCCGCCACTTCTCCAGCCCGTCCAGCTGTTCCTGCAGTTTCCTCACCGCGAAATCGGTATTACACGACGTATAGAAGAACGCGGTGTCATCAGCGTAGAGGCTGTCCTTTACCCCCGCTATGCACGGCATATCGTTGATATATGTCGTGAAGAGCAAGGGGGAAAGTACAGCCCCCTGCGGAACTCCAGCCTCGATTGGTCGGTCCGTGGAAATTGACTCCCCCATCGAGACGTGGAATTTTCTGCCCATCAGGTAGGACCGCAACAGCATCACCAGTTCACTCGGCAAGGGGGAACGGGCGAGCTTGTATAACAAGCCCTCGTGCCAAACCCTGTCGAATGCCTTGGCCACATCCAGGAAGGCGGCCACAGTGACCATCTTTCTGTTGAGACCTGTGACGACGCTGTCCACGATCCGTACCAGTTGGTGCGTTGTCGCGTGGCCCTTCCGAAAACCAAACTGGTCTTGCCTGATCTCCCGCCCCAGATATCGAGTCAGACGTTCTAAGAGTATTCTTTCGAATATCTTTGACAATACCGGGAGCAGGGAAATCGGCCTATAGTTTTGAGGGAAGAGTGGGTCCTTCCCTGGCTTCGGAAAGCACACGACTCTCGTAGTCTTCCAGCTGGATGGGTAATGGCCCACCCAGATAATAGAAGAAAAGATGACCGCTAGTCCTGTGATCACACATCGCGGGACGTTTCTAAGGGCACGGGCCTTTATGCCATCCGGCCCCGGAGCTTTATCCGGGCGTGTGGCAGTTATAGCCGCTGTGACCTCGTCCTCGCGTACGCGCTCAACCTGAGGGGGCACCGCTATCGCATTTTCGGCGTAAGTCTCCCAGAAATCCTCGACCTCCTCTATATGGTCGTCATCGTAAACATCGGTGTTCAGGGTAAACTGGTCTTCCAGTGTATCCGCGAAAACTTCTGCCTTGTCTTGGTCAGAGTAGACCAGACCACTCGAACCATGTAGAGAGTGTTTCGGAGTTCCAGGCCCCTTCAGCTTCTTGCAAAGGCGGAAAGCCGATCCCATATCCACCGAAGCCGACTCAAGAAAATCCCGCCAGGATTCCTCCCTGTGCGTCTCCAGCAATTGTTTCACCCTGGTCGTCTGAGAGTTAAGCAAGCGCTTATCGTCAGGATCCAGGGTGAAACTGTATCGTGTTCTTAGCCGTCGCTTCTCGGCTATTGCTTCAGTCACTCTAGGAGGAAGCCTGTCCCTACGGCAGTCTATCGGGCTTTTCGTCGTACAAGTACTAAGAGCAGCCCTGATAGCCGTGGTAACTGACTCGGTCTCGTTATCAATTTCCTCGGCCGTGCCCAGCAGATCTAGTGGCTCTCGGTGATAGGTCCTCTGGAGAGTTTCATTGAATCTCATCCAGTTGACCGCCTCTTTACAGCTAGGCGGCGGGTATCGGGCGGCCCTATCATCTTCCAGTTCAAGCAGAACAGGGGAGTGGTCGGAGCTGAGGTCCTCGATTGTCGCGATGGACAGTGGTTTATCCACTGCCTTCACTATGGCAATGTCGAGGACGTCAGGCCGAAAACTACCCGACCTATGCGTGAACGTGGGAGTTTCAGGGCCGAGTACCCTGACCCCCGCCCTCTGTGCATACTCGCTGAGGGCGCGGCCATTTCTGTTGGCCCTGCGACTGTTCCACGACGTGTGTTTTGCGTTCAAGTCACTCGCAATTATTGCGGGTGATTGCGCATCCAGAAGGAGGTCCAGGTCATCCAGCGGTAGAGGACAATTTGGCGGGTTATAGGCCGCAATTACCCTGTACACTGTCCCCGCGAAATCCAGCTGGACGCACGTTTGCTCCAGACAACGCGTCTGGATGTTAACTCTTGAATGAGTTAGACGTCTGTGGACAAATACCGCAGTGCCCCCAGCTGGAGGTCGCCCTTGCGGTACCGCCCTGTCGGTTCTATACGCCGTATAATTCCGTAGTGTCACCTTTTGTGCAGGCGTGAGCTTAGTTTCAGCTACGCAGATGATGTCTGCTTCTAGGTCTCCCGCAAGACGCAGTAGTTCCAGCGTCCTGCTTCGGAGCCCATCAGCATTCCACCCTAACACCCTAAGTACCCGCTTATGCATAGCGAGCAACTATTGCGGTGATAGTTTCCACTATTATGTGGAGTATATCTCGTATACCGCTCGCCTGCATCAGCCTGGGAACGGCGGCCAGGATGTCTGGCACTATCCCCGCGAAGGAGAACCGCGAGCTGTCGCTGCCCCCCTCCCGGGGATTTTCTATTTATTTTCTCTATTTATGAAAAAGATGCAAAATTTAAATTTAACTGTCTCTGGTTCCTGTATATTTTATGTCCACATTTAATAATAAATTTGGCGATTATATAAGTTACTGTCTAGCCTCTGATTTTGATGAAATTTGGAATATAATTTACGTAAAAGAAATTTATTCGTTATTATTAAAATTATTCGTCGGAAACGCCTTCGATCGAGTTACGTCTCTTACAAGTTACGCAGCACCCTTACCGAAATTTCGAAATATTACAAGTGTAATATATTTTATTTTGGGATTAAATAAATCGGTTTCCGTGAAATTAAATTCGCTTAAGGTTAAATTAATTTAGGTTTAGCGTACGATGTGGGTTTTGGTAAACGTACGATATACATTATTTGCGGAGTAAAACGCTTGGTTTAAATGAAATTTAATCGAGTGTAGTTAGGTTTAGATCGAGGTTAATGTTAGGTTTACGAATAAGTCGATTGAAATTTTTCGTAATTTATCTGATTAATCCGCACTTCAGGATTTCTACTTCGACTCGACTTTAAGTAAATCTAACCTTATTCTTAACTAAATTTATATGAAACAAAATTTTAGTTTACAATTAATTTATGTTACCGTGAAAGCTCGATATCTGACAAATATGGATTTTCTCCGGTATATATCGGCACACACCAAATACATCGGTGAAATATCAAAATATTTGCTTATTCAGACCTTCCCCAGAATATGTAACAACGCAGAGAAGTTCTGGGTGTAGAGGGTCGAAACGATAACTAGAAATTAAAAAAAAATCACCCCGTACCGATGTTTACGGTAAATAGATTATGAGAAATCCTCGTAAAAAAGGAAGTTTAAATTTTAACCAAGTGTAACCTACGTTTGGCAATCTGGTCTAATTAACGTTAAATTTACAAATTAAATATGTTATTCTCCAACACTGGAGGCGATTAATCAAATTCACCGCATTTATAAACAATTAATCAAATTTTCAGAATTTTATAAATGGAAAGGTCCAGTCGCTATCAACGTACCCTGAATGCGGTGAGTCAAATTAATCGCCTCTAGTGTTGGAGAATAACATGTATAATTTGTATATTTGATTTCAAATTCAAATTTATTCCGGTAATACTTTTACAAATACACGAAGTTCCATTCTCTGGAATACCTAAAGCGACAAAAAAGCTCCATTTTTTTTATCCTCCGGGACCACCTTTAGGTATTGCTTCGCAGAATGAGATGAATGATAATTTTTGTAGCGTGTGAAAATGCCATGTCTGACCGGGATTCGAACCCCGGGTCCTCCGGATGAAAGGCCGGGACGCTACCACTCGCGCCACAGAGCACAGAGCTTAAAAGCTCCATTTCCAAAGGTAATTCTACGCTACTAAACGGTATTTGTATGCGTGTCTGTATATGCGTGTGACCTCTTAGCTTAGCACCGGAATGTACTGATCGCTAGCTGAAAATCCTGATTCGTTAGTACATGTCTAGTGGTGGTTAGGTGTTTATCGATATACCTTATATAGATAGATATATATATATATACCGACCTTTGAGGAATATTTAATACTTTTTAACCGCATCCGAATTTTGGTAAGAAAATCTTACATATCTCGAAATCGGTTGGTCCGAGCGCTCTGAAAGGTATTTTCGAATCCCCCAGGTATTAAATCTATTCGCTCCCGGTGGTACCCGTCGGATGATAATATTTTCAAGCGCCCCCGGGGCACCGTTCGGAAATTGGGGAGGGATGCGATGGGGTGCCACCGTAATATCTTGGTAACCACTCGTCCGATTTTCACGATTCAAACGGCGTACGTGTGACCAGCAGGTTGAACGCTAACTGTTTAACGTATCGGGTACACTTTTTTTCGACCGGATCTTAGTTATCCGGAATTTAAATCGTTTAGCCCTATGTCTAGGTTGCATTCATCCACCGTAAAACGTAACGATACGATCTTTTGCTCAATACGCTCAAACCTGTGCGCTAGCGCAGCTGTAAAGTATAAAGTTATGAAGATGAAATGTAGAAAATAAGAAATATATTTAAAAAAACTTTCTAACACCCACTTTTATATTAAATACACTAAAAAGTAGAAAATGAAAAATATGGAAAAAATCTTTTTAAAGTACCGCTATTAAATTAAACACACTAAACGTTGACAACAAGCTTTGGTAGTGATATACAAGATTATGCGAAAGTCATAGCTTCACATTAAAAGTTTGTTGTTTTTACCGATTTTTTCTTATGCGTGTTTGTACCTCACTCCTTGGCCACGCGTAAGACAAAATTAAGAAAAACATCAAATTTTTAATTTGAAGCTATGCATTCAGTTTTCGGTCAAGGTCGCAGTACAACGTTGTTTGAGAGCCAACAGTTTAGTCGACGTCGCAATACCGGGCTAGAATAATTCAACAAACCGGTGAACGGTGTTATCAAAAACATACCACCGAATTACATCATCGACGTAACGCAATATTATTTATTACTATTATATATCGATACTGTTCAGAGCGGGGAGTGACGATGGGGCTCTCAGTGTTAAGTTTTTTATAAGTCTTCAGTACTTCCATAAGTCGGCCTTTAAAATTCATCTTTGTCGTTAATAAATATTTCATCGTCACTATAAGGTTTTGATCATCGCGTATTCCACTCCGTTTATAATGCAGTTTTAAATCCTTCTATAGCGCCTCACTGATTGTCAGACTCTTCTTTATCCAGATGATTTACATAGCCAAAAAGTAGGTTGTTATTAACTATAAATGTCTTACTCTGTTGTAGAGATTATAGGTATATGTAGCGAAATAATTGTGAATGCACTTTATGTCGGTGTGAATGCTTTTTTCTTCCCAAATTATTCTTCAGTTAGGTACGTCTTTTTAATGAAAGTACATTACTATGTTTTTGCCGCACGAGCTAGTTCGTTATAATATTCACAGGTGCAGTTGAAATATAACTATTACTCGTATATCTTAGATGTTTTAAAAAAACTACTTTTTGGAGCAAAGACTTTAATTTGAAGCGAAAGTACTATTATTTATACGCAAGACGGCCGGAAGACACGAGGAACGTCGACATCAAAGGCATGTACTCACGCACACACATTAATACGGCTGACCTATTGTTTCCTTGTTTCCCTTTATTAATCCCTCTTAATGTTAATCTTTTAATTTTTACGTCCGATTTTCTTAATATCTTTGTTTAATTCTGTGTTTATTTTTTGGGCAGACCAATTACATATCGGTAAATCGTTTCGGGTGTGTTTCATAATAATTCTGTTTCGTTTTTAACAGGTGCTCGCATAACCGTTAACAAAATAAAGCCGGCAGTACAGAAAATGTTTTTACAGATGTTTCTTTAATTATATTTTTCTGACCCGATACATATTCTTCGGCAACTTGACTTTATTTTCGCCCAAGTCAGTTTAATCGGGTCGAGCGATACGGCGGCTATCTTAATATGTTGTGATCGCAATCCTGTTTTGTTGAATTTGTACTTTTCATAGCGGTTCTTATTTAATCGCAGTAGGAAAAAGGAAAAAAAAACCTTTTTCTACCGGTTTTTGAAGGTTACTCGATTTTTCGTGTGAAATACGCAAAAAAAAGATTCTAAAAATACGTCCTGGTAACTATCTTTTTCGTTTTCCTAGCCAAATTTAGGCGCTTTTAGACCAAAACATTTTCTGAATATCGGCTATTTTAGTCAGAAATGGCTATTTAAAAAAAAAATTAAAAGACTTTTTTCTTATTTTTTATAAGTTGAGGAAGCGTTTTATAAGCTGATATTTATAAAAATCCATTAACCGATAACGCTAAGCGTTAAAAAGTATCGGTTATTTTAAAGGTAGCGTATTTGATTCTGGCTTGGACCGGCTAAATTTAAACCGCACGTATAATTTCTTTCTCCGATCAAATGTAACAAGTAACCTAATATAATACACAGCTAAGGGTAGCAAAGGAGGTCGTGAGTAGTTATAATACGTTCCTTCTAACATAACAGCCAATCAGAGAGCAGCATTATTACTATACATTTAAGGAAGGATCAATCAGAGAGCAGCAGGCGATTTAGTCCAATTCTAGAGAAAAGTTATATACATGCAGCATTTACAGGCAAAATTCACATATTTCGCACTCTTTTGCAAACACAATTTTCTCATTAATAATTATTTAATTATCTAATTAACTAATAATTAGTAGAGACGCCAATGGAGAATACACGATTACGTTACCATTTCATATTGTTGGTTAACTGGCATTTCTCCCGCCACCACCCCATTCGCTCGCCCTAGAGCATAGACCAAATGTACCGTGCCAAAAACGGCTACTGTGCCTCTAAACAGATTAGCGACCTCGTTATCCTAAATGCTCCTAGTGAGCTCCTATCTTGCGTGAGCGGTTAAGCTGGGCGCCGTACAGCACCCGCCTATGTGTCCCTACCGCTCACTTGTCACATTAAAACTAAATCGGGGAGGCACACCCCTTGTTACAATTAAAACAAAAATAAGTTATCATATAAAAAGACGGCAATTTAAACCGCCACGCCTCGGTCGCTGTTTGCCAGCTAGTGCCTGTCCACCATTAAAGCGCTTGGAGCTTATCGGCTGATGGCAGCCATTATTTCTAGGAAGGTTTTCACCGACACGCCACAGGAATCAATAATTCCCCTTAAAATTAAACTTAAACTACCGATGACGGTTGAACATCGCAACCTCATCGAGGAACTCCCACACGGTCCGACAATGCGGCTCACGCCACATTGACTCGCCGTTTATGAGCGGCCAGTTTTCCCCCTGACCTCTAAGTTCCAGGGTGGCCCGGTCTCTGGCCCCCCCCAAGAGCAGGGCAGTCGAACATTAGATGTTCGTTCGACTGGACCTCCCCACAGACGCACAACTCATCAGCCGCTAGGCGAAACCTGAACAGATATTGCATCAAATTCACGTGGTTGGTGAGCACTTGGGCACCCGCCGCCCTTAAAAATGAACTTGAGGCATACCATCCCCCCAGATCCTGTATAAATCTATACAGAGATCTTCCCTTAGACGTGGTGTGCCATTCATGCTGCCATGCCTCCATCGCGAGGCCCCAAAGCCTCTTCCGCAGGCGGGAAATGGGCAACTGTTCGAAATTTAGACCCGGTGCATTGTGATCACCGTTCCGTTCCGGTTCTAGCCCGGCCCGAAACCGTATCCCAAATACCTCGGTTTCCCGACCTCTTCGCAACTTCCACATGGCTGCTCGAACTTTCACCACTAAATCGATTGGGAGAGCCTTTCCCAATACGGTAGTAGCCTCATAGGAGGTTGTTTTAAAAACACCAGTGCATACTATCATGGCTCTGCGCTGGGCACTCCTTAAATTTAGAAGCAGTGCTCTATTTCTATCCAACCTATGCGCCCAAACTGGCGCCGCGTATGCGATCATACTCTCGAAGACACCTCGGTACACTAAGTACATTTGGCGACCAGAAAGCCCGTAGTCTTTCCGAGCAATCCTTCTAAGTTTGTGCATCACAGAGACAGCGTCCGCCGCAACTTGTCTAATGTGGTTGCTAAAAAGCAACTTATCATCATATACCATTTCATATATGAACATTTTATACCGCTTGCAATCAAATACAATATCGAACCGATTTAGCAAAACAGCATTTACAGGCAAAATTCACATATTTCGCACTCTTTTGCAAACACAATTTTCTTATTAATTATTCATTATTGTATACGTTATTGAAAAACACTTACAAAAACGAAAAAATAAAATATATTTATCGTTCTATATAAATAAACATTATATTCAATGTTAGCTTTGATGATAAATTTATCTGTACGTAGTTCATTCATACGAATTAAGTAACAGATTATTGTCTCAGACCAATCGAACCAAAACCCTTATTGTTACGTTCGTTTCCATCTAATGTTTCGCTTTCCGTCCACGATATGCGTTTGTATTTCGATATTACCGATTGAGCGATTCTCATTCCCCTTTGCACCGTAAATTCTTTATAAAATTTATAAGACCGATTTTAATTTCACCGCGATAATCAGCATCGACCGTGCCCGATGAATTCACAACTGTAATGCCATAGCTCATCGCCATACTCGATCTAGGTCTTATTTGCGCTTCATACCTTTTAGGCAGCGATATAGCAATGCCGGTCGCGATTATTTTTATTTCGCCCGGCTTTAAAATCGTATCGATCGTCGAAACTAAATCTAAACCGGCGCTTTGTTCGGTAGCGTATTTAGGAAAATCAACGAAATTATTCAATTTCTTAATTTTAAAAATTTCCATCTGAAATGTCTATATTTACAAAATAAATAATACAAAACTAATATTCTATCGAGGGGAAAAAATTATTTATTTATTTATTGTATCTTCCTTCAGATTTGCAAGACGCCGCAAAATACAGTAAATTTATCGATCAAACAGCTTCTACATCACAATTCATAGTTTGTTATTTGTTACTAAATGTATTTTATTATAACATAATAAAGCGTGTGCATGACATATGGGGATT